>NW_024354875.1:24761041-25414810 GCF_902729225.1 Pteropus medius
CAGGCAGACTGATACACAATGGTGCTTTGGTCAAAGCTACTACTGTCTTTGAAGAGCTTATGGTCTGTTTTTCTTTCTGTACATTGGAAAACTATATGGAGTAATAAGAACACTTTTTAATTAGATTGGATTTATATCCACGT
The DNA here is from genome assembly GCF_902729225.1 of Pteropus medius. NCBI lineage: Eukaryota > Metazoa > Chordata > Mammalia > Chiroptera > Pteropodidae > Pteropus > Pteropus medius. Next base: position 24,761,185 of record NW_024354875.1, read on the forward strand.
TTTTCAATTTACCAGCCCTGTGAATTTGAGTAATTTATTTCCTGAGACTTAAGATATAAATCAGTATAGGGATTAACGGTGTTTACTTCATGGGGTTCATCTACATGCTAAAATAAGATACATTGATCATGTCCTATAACAGGCACTTGAAAATGTTGGCTTCCTTTCTTTCCCAACACACAGTTTTGCTTCTGCTTAACATGAATCTCTGCTCACCTTTTCAGTAGATTCGAGATGCTCCTCCCTTATGTATGTGATTGTGAGCACACACGAGCACACACAATTTTCAAAATCATATTGAGAAGAGGGTAAGAGAGTTTATATTTATCAAACATAATATTCATAAACACAATACATTAATAGAATATGTGTATATCAAGAATTAATAAATGTTTAAAATATTGTATGTCAAATATTCTATCTTACCAAATCGGGTAAGTAAATAGAATAAGAGCTCAGTTTTATGGTGTGGTGTTCAACTTTTAGGCCACTATCAAATTTTATAGTGCATTAATTTAAATATTAATTGTTTGCAACTGAATAAACTCTTAAAATTTCAAATTTTGAATGTATTTTAAAAAATATAATAGAATTGTATTTTGTACCTGGTAAAATGACATAAATTTTAGATAAAAATTTTCTCTAAATAATAATAGTGATTATTCATTTTACTTGACTGTGTTAGAGTTAAGAAATATGCAGAAAAAAGATCTAAGAACTCCTTCACTGCTATTATTTTTCAGTGAAAGTCTATACTTAAACTAAGACACATCAGAGTGTGTTGAGATAGCCTTATTTTCACAAAATTTAAAACCCAAGGGCTAGCTTTACATGCTTTCTTTGCCGGTTGGATTGTGGCTTAGCATGGCCAAGTGTTTTGATGCTGTTGATTTGGCTCTGAAATGAAACTGGATCCTGACAACAAAGTTCAAGAATTATCGTCGGCTTCTCTGCATAACTTAGAAGCATCTCCAAAGGCATATGTACTATTGCCCTCGCAGACATATATACACGAGTACAGTGTAACACCTCCAGCCTCCATGCTTGGCAAGTTAATGTGGATGTTCATTTTTATAGCCGCTAACTTATTAGCTGTGGATTAGGTTGTCACTTTGTGTGTTACATTTCCAAGCATAAGAAGTGTGAGTGAGTTCTAAGACATGTGAAATGAAGGATCAGCTCAAAAAGCTGGTCTTGAAAGCATCAGAGAATAGGGATAAAATTTCATCATGCGGTTCACGGAGCCTGCCAATTCTTTGATTGACAGTTCTCTGTATGGCAAATCTTGAGGGATTGGGTATTTAAATCTTAATTACAAAAAAGTGTTATAGAATACTAAAAATCATTCAAAGAAACTGGAAAAGCTTATAATGTAATATTTCTCTATTAATCTCATATACAGAATAAAATTTGACAAGATCCATACAAATAGTGTAAAGGAATTTAGGAAATCAGTACAAAACTGAAGAGAGAATTTTAAACTGTGTGCCATAAATGTGTCCTATTTTATGAATTAAATTGTCCCACAATCATATACACAAAAATAAAACATTAAAATGAGCTTTATAATAAGATATAATTCTAACTGGCCTAAACATCTGAAATCTCAGTAACAAGATCAAACAAAAATATAACACAAATAGATACTTTGCTTAGAAAAAAACTCACAAGAACTTATTACAGAAAAAGATCAGATTCCATAAAATTGAAATAAAACAACTGCAGAGAAAAATTTTTTAAATAAAAATCGAGGAACATTCAAGAACACCCATTGTGCTCTTGGTGTTTTCATCTTTGTCATTCCCTTATTAATTCATTAATTCAATACACACTTATTAGGAGACTACTATGATCAAATTCTTTGCCAAGTGCAGAGAATTTGGAGATAATGATGACAGGGTCAGAGTCCAGTGGGAAAGTACTCATGGCAACAGGTCATAGCAATAGAATGACATTTAAGTATAAATAAAAATGCCTGGATGTCTTCTGTTTTCCCTGCCTCCATAGCCACTCTCCACCTCGCTCTTTTCCCTGGGGAGGCTGATCTGGATGGACTGTATTAATGAGTTCCTTTTCCTTTTGGCTTCTCTTTGGGTTCAGCCAGCGGGGACCCTGGCAGCAAATCAAAAGAAGGAATAAGCATGTGGTGAAGTATTGAATACCCTGGCTCCTTTCACAATGGGCTTCCTGTATCTGTTCACCTATCACAGCTCATTTCAGGAAATGTCCTCAAGTTATCCATGTGGATGTACCATTTGTTTCTCGCCAGGCTCTGATCAATACATTGTGGAAACACACAGGAAGGAATCCTATGAAGAATCTAGAGATTGCATGGAGGAAGTGGCACTTGAGCTGGGTCTTTAAGGGAAGAGTAGGAGTTCCTGAGGAGATCAGGAAGAAGTTCAGAGTGGCTGGGACATGGGGTAATGATTGAAGGAAGAGAAGAAACCAGGAAGACAAATTTGAGGGTAGATTGTGAAAAGCCTTGTGTTTCCTATAAAGATGTTTGGACTTAATTCAAAGACAAAAAGCAATAGGGTATTTTGGTAGATTTTAAAGTACAAGATAGCTAATAACAGTATAAAGCAGCGTTTCTCAAATCTAATTATTAAGTGTATTCTTTTAATGAAAGTATTTTTTAAGTACTTTTTCAGGGTTGACTTAAATTATTTTTATTACAATATGTATCCTATATATGTCAGCTTTAACTAGTTATATATAAATTCCTTTTGCTTATAATTTTTATACAACTAGAGACCCCAAATTAATTTATATAAAAAATAAAAACAAAAACATATGAATTCCAAAATTAAATTAACATTAATTTAATGTGAACAATTATGTTTTGCTGAAATAAATATATAAAAAGAGTGAATTTCATTAATCAAAGTTCCATGTAACTATAATACCTTGCATTTTGTAATGATTCAATTCTTCCACTTCTTTTTGCTGCTCAAACTATTGTGCATCTTTCATTTATACAACATGCTCTGAAGTCTTTTGATTTTTATTTAATATATTAAGTCTCCCACAAAATTTAGCTGCCGAAACAATGATTTTACAATGCTTATGGATTCTGTGAGTCAGGAATTCAAACTGAGCACAGCAGGAATGGCTTGACTTTTCTCCAGAGCAACTGGGGCTCAGCTGAGAAGGCTCAATGGCTGGAGATTAACTCAACATCTTCAATCTGGTAGTTAATACTGACTTTTGTCTGGGGCCTCAGCTGTAGTGGTCGACTGGACTCCTACATGCCTTTCCAGGCAGCCTCAGTTTCCTCATAGCATTGGACCCTTAGAATAGTCCAGCTTCTTATGGCAGCTCAGAGCTCCCAAGTGTTCTAGCTCACAAAGAAGAACTTGCTTCAAATTTTCTGAGCTAGCTTTAGAAATCATGTAAGGTCATTTCCACTGTATTCTATTGATTAGAGTGAGCCACAGGTTCATCCAGATTCAGGGGGATGGGATACAGACCTCATGTTCTTGACAGAAGAAATGTCAAAAAATGTTCATCCACTTTTTAAAATTAACACAGACTATGATAATAAACCTTGTTAAACAAATGCAGATGTGTAAAACTAAAAAGAGCATCTTTTTCTGTTGTTTTTATGATGGTCATCCGGATGATCCAGAATATGTTTAAATAAATAGAATAACAACTGGTATTTTTTCCCTTCAAATAATGATGGAGATACACAGAAGCGAGAATTGTGACAGGGACAATGACTTTCAGTGACTTTCAATGACTTTTAGATAGAGTGTGGTTTACTTACAGTCCCATAAAGCACCCTATTCTTTCATAATTAAATGATTTATTTTTAAAACATAAATATATTAATATGACATTTAAAAATGTATAATTATAATAGTTACATGAAAAGTCTTCTTTAAAAAGAGTATAGGGCCACTTCGTTTAATAAATCTGACATGAAAATTATATTCAAGGAAGCAAGCTCAAGTTTCTTAAAATTTTGAGAAGATTTTATTGGACATCTTATGGAAATTCAATATATATTATCCTTCCTCATGCATTGTGCTGTGTTTTATTCACAATACAATGGCACAATATAAAGAAAATGTAATAAATTTTATACCAATCCCCCAAACTTCTAGAGTTCATCCATGATATAGCTACCACTAATATTGGCTTTATGAGTTCATGAAATATTGAGAAACCTCTAGGACTATGGTTCTCAAAATGTGGATGTCAAGAACTGGGAGGGACTTGAGATTTATCCTACTGCAGACTAATAGGTTAGCCTCCCACAGTTTCATAGATGCTGGCAGAAGACATGAGACTCTGGAGTTAAGAGACAAAGAACAGTTGATGATTCACAACCTTAGCAATAGTCAAAGTATCATCAATTTTACACAAAGTTTGCCAAACCTCAATTTCCATGTGACAACATGAAGTATCAGGTGACATCTGCACATGCAACGGACTGTATTACAGAAGAAACTAAATCTTTTATAAAGGGCATTATAATGTTTCATGATAAACTTTCTCCAGAGAAAAACAATATTTTTATTACATTTGACAGTAAACAAACATGCTCGTTTCTCTGGTAGGAGACATTGTATCTTTCCAAGGTTATTCACAACACAAACATCCTTGAAAAAATAGTGATCAGAGGTGGTTGGTGCCTACGCTGCACAAGAGCCTCATGGAGAATTGTTGTCCAATAGCTGATGGGAGCTCTACAGATCCCTGAGACCTTACATGGGGGTGTTAATGAAGCCAAACATTTAAAATTATACAAAGACATTATTTGCCTTTTATATTTTTATTCTATCATGAATGTACAGTGGAGATTTTCAGAGGCTATATGAGATGAGATGATATCATCACTCTGATATCATGTATTTATATGTTTTAAAATTTTCTTCATTTTAATTTCTAATATAGTTATTTCAATAGACATAGCCCACATAACAAAAACTCTTGGAGATTCTCAATACTTTCTAAGAAGGAAAAGAGTTCTGAGATGAAAAATTTTGAAATCTGTCGCCCCAGGAAAATCATCAGAAAGACAGGACCTCGAGAGCACGGTATGTATATTTAGTCCTCCCCATTGAGTGGAAAGGAGATTCCAAGAAAATTGCTTTAAGACACTGAAGATGCCTCAGGAAGGGAAGATCAGTATTTCTTTCTTGAGCTGTATGCCAGTTTAGGCAGTTGATTATTGAACTGCTACTATCCTAATCTGAGCAGAAAGATCAGAAATTTGGAGAGAGATGACAGGGTTGAGTTAGGAGTCAGCAGTGCAATTGTTGACACTCATAACCTTTGGTGTGGCAAGGTGCGTGATTTTCCTCTGAGTCACTTGAACACTTTTCAGTCAGGCTTCAACCATTTTGTCAGTACCCTATCCAAAGGACTGGGATAAAGAAGTTGCAGTCAAAAGAGGCTGTGGGATAGATCACTGGGTAAATGAGATGAAAGCTGTGGGCATTCTAGTAAATACTAGTAAATGTTTAACAACTGTCTCGCCAAAAGAAAAAAAAAATAGAACTGATCTGTAGTTTTTGCCAATTTGTGTAATGTGAATTCTTTCACCATGGCTGATTTTAAGCTACCAATGGATTAACAACCAGCTCACAAAATTTCTGAAAATTTAACAGTTGGCCGGTATGAGCTGACTCCAGTATATAAGTGGATAAAGGGATTGAAATAAGTTGAGTTAGATCAGATCTCCTATACTCAGAACTATATGGCAACGTGGGCCCTGCCACAAGGACACACTATGTCCCAAAGTGAATTTACCCTGTGCCTCAAAAGAGGCAACATATGGACTCCTGCCACATCTAAGGAGTGGATGAATAACCGGTATAGCCAAGAGGGATCCACAGCAGCACTTTTTAAGTAAGACCCAATAGTTTCTTTCCATAACTCCTATTCCCCTCCACCTATCCATTCTCACCTGAGAAGTAAAGACACTAAAAGAAAGTGAGGTGACCATACCTCTTGTGGTCTACAAGTTTCAGGCCATAGGTCAAGCAGGAGGAGCTGGGGGAAGTCATTTCATGAGAATGACTTTTTAATTGGATTTAAATGGACTGGACTAGAAATTATCTGAAAGTAATAGGACAGAAGGCTTTATCCTAGCATGAAAGAATGTGGCAATTGGAGAAAAAAACTGTTTTAGGTTTAAATGCCTGTCAAGTTCAGACTGTTTGATAAATTATATTAAATGGATTTGAAACTTATCAAAATAAAAATGAAAAATTTCATCTTCTAGATAACTCACAGAAAGATACTCTATGAATAGATTGAAATGGGGAAATGAGTTAGGAAACTATTAAATGTCCAGAATTCATGGCTGATACTCTGATCTAAGGAAGAGCTAAGTAGGAAGTTGGATGAAGATTGGGAACAGATTCAAGAGGCAAAGTTACCTGATTGGGTGACCAGTTTCATATGGGGGGCAAGAAACAAGTGATAAAATTGCCTCCTATTTTCCAAGTTGCAAGGCTAAATATAGCTTTGTGTTTTGGAAGAGTTTTTAAATCGGCATGAATTTGGAAGACATTATTTTACTAAGATAAAGATGGTGAATGTGTCTTACAGTGCTAACATTTACTAAGTTTCAAGCTAATAACATTGTTTTGCTTGCTTTAGAGCTTTATATACATGGTATATTCTGTTGGTCTTCTGGGACTTAATTATTCCACTCAGTATGTTTCTAAGATTTATTCATGCTCAGTTGTGTGTAGCTATAGTTCATTTATTTCCACTGATGAGTATTCTATGAGATGAATATATCATAATTCATTTATTCATTCTTCGATGGGTAGTTGTTTCATTTTTATTTTTGTGTTATAATTATGTGTACTACTAGAACATTCTCCTGGTGTGTATATCAGGGATGAGAAGAAGACAAGGTATTTGAAATGTTTTAATTCTTAATTTGTGGTGAACATAACAGATGCTTATTTTACTAGTATGATTTATAATTTTTTTGTATTCATCAAAGATTACATTTATAAGATAAAATAGTGTCAGGGAGAAAACAAGTGGAAAGAGGAAATGAGGAATGTCAGTTTAGAGAAGGAAGGGCTGCAGTTTTAAGTGGGGTGGTTAGAGAAAGTGACATTTGGGCAAGACCTGAGGGAATGAGGGAGTGGCCATGAGGACATCTGGGGAAAGAGTGTTAAAATATAGACCACATAAAAAAGTGAAAAAGGAGACTTTAAAAACTATTAAAGGGAATCGGCAGAGAAAGGTGAGGGGCATAAAATCGGTTATAACAGCTGTTCTCATCCATCCTCTTGAGTTTCTCCCTTGGCTGTCCAGTTGGAACAGCTGCTGTGAGTGGGATTTACAGCTTCTAGAAACAGACCTCTGCAGCTAACTTCGCCGAAGAGAGGAAAATCTCTTTTCCTTTTAGCTTTTGGGAAACACACACACACACACACACACACACACACATGCATGTGGCAGCCGCGCTGAGGCTGAGGCACACTCACACAAACATACATAAGACTTTACCAGAATATATAAACATAGAAATGGATCCATTTCTATGACACAATTTGTTCTAAAGAAAGTAAAATATAGCCCTAACTGTCTTCGGTATCACTTCTGTACTGAAAATCAAACCTGTCTGGCAAATTGTACCCCAAAGTTCCTCCTTTGAATCTTTGGGTGACACCCTGCCCTGATTTCAATTTTTCCTCATTTTCCCTCAGGCTTTACCTTTTCAGATGTAGGACTGGGGCAAATAGTTAAATTGTGGGCCTGTTGGAGTGAACAGATGTTTACTGAATTTACAGATACTTTTCTGGAGACAGTATCCTTGTCCTCAAAATACATCAGAAATATATCCTCCTTTCCTCCATATCTCTTCACATCATCTGCTCTGTGGTAAAGATATATTTTTTTCATCCGATTTACTCTTAAAAATTTGATAATAAGAATTATAGGCAATGAGATTTTAAATAAACTTTAAAATTATTAAAATGATCAGGCTCCAAAAACCAGCCAAAGGATAAATAATTTTCCTTAAAAATCTCTTTAGCTGGCACTGTTTTGTTTCTTTGTGGATGTTAAAAACTTCCCCATTATTCTCTAAAAGCAAGTAACAATGCTTTCACTGATAATAAGATATGAAAAAAATGCATGAAGCTCAAAGTCATCGTAAGGAGCTCATGTATTTGCTGTTGGTAGACAGCTACTTTTGTCAAGAAAGCACCTGCTATGACAAATACAATCAGTGTATTATGTAAATGAAATGTAAGCTGTGCTTTCTGAGGATACACCAGTCTTGGTCAAGTTGTGTCCTCTTCAGTTGGATTTCTGGGACCCTCAAGCTCTCATGCTCCAGCTCCAAGGCTGATTCTTAAACTTGTAGTGAAATCTGGGGGGAACTCAGGGTTCCTCAGAAGTAGGGAAACTGCTGTTAGTACCCCAGTGCAGCTCTGGCCTAGATATTAGCTTTCGCTGTGATGGCTGCTGTCCTGGCGGACAAGACATGTGTTGATCTGCTTTCTTTAATTCAGCTGAGCACTGAGTAATCTGTTCCTTGAAGACTGCTGAAAGCCTTCTGTCTTAGAACTAGAGCAACATACCTAATTTCAAAGCTTTTTCCCCCCTCTCTTACAAAGCAGAGGGGTTGGAACAAGGAAGAGGAGAAGGAGGAAAGACTCCAGGGAAACTCTCTTAGTCCTCTGGGTCATCTGCGGAGTCAGAAGCTGTGGTTTGGTTACAGCGATAGTGAGAGCTCATTGGTGGGCAGAGCAGCTACTGTCCAGCTAAGGTCTGCAGCAGGCTGGGCTCTCAAGAGCTTTGGGCATTAGCCAAGAGCAGTGCTGTGTGTTGAGTTATAGCTGGAACGGCCTGATAACATGCTGTCTGTGAAGACGTCCGTGCTGTCCTGGGATAATGGGTTGCCAGGTGTGGCAGATTGGAGAACTTCCCACCACGGGAGAGGGAAGACGAGGCTGGGAGTGGACAGTTACCTACAACTCCTTCATCTCTTTGATTCCTGCTGGAATGTGGGGGCGGGGGAGAGTACTAACTAAGCAAATGCTGCATTGAATGGGATGATCTTTTAGCCCCAGGTTTTCTACTCGCTGATTTAGTACATTCATCACCTTAGTCTAAATTATATGACAGGAACAAATGAACCTCAAATTAACACAGGATATTTCTTGTTGAGCTTACATGGTCATAGATTAGCTATGGCTCAACTCCACATATTTCATAAATGACCCAGTTTCTATGCAGGGCGTGCAGGTCTATGTCAGGGAAGAGGAAGTAGAAGAATCACTCTTAAAGCTCGTGTTTGGAATTGGCACTTGGCCCTCTACTCACATTTCATTGGCCCAAGCAAGTCACATCACCAACCCTGATGTCAAAGATGTGACAGGATTTAATCTTACCATGGTGTGGGACAGCCAATATTTGGTAACAATAATACAGCTTGCCATAATATGGGAACTGGAACAAGGCATTTCATCTCTCTGAACTTCAGCTTTATCCTGTATCTACCTCAGGGTAAAATGAAGTAATGCATTCAAATGACATATAAGTGTGAGAGCTAGAAGAATTAGAATTTTGTCCCAGGATTGCTCTTCTCAACCGTTATCATCTCAAAAAGCTCCATAATTTTACCCTCCCCAATTTTGTATTTGATATAGGAAATAATCATAAAATTATACGTTTCCAAATAAGCTATTTGCATATGTAAAAAAATGTATCTTGTCATCACTATAATTTTTCCTTAATTGTTTAACTTCCAAAAACGTTGTGTGATATGGCAAAAGTTATTAATGCACAAATCTTCCTGCAGCTTTTGGCCCCTGTCCTTTCCTCCTGAAAAGAAGTTTGGCTGTGATTGTTTGGTTTTTTTCCCTCGGGCCTTCCAAAGATGCCCTACCATTGCCCACCAGTCATGTGGAATGTGTGCTGCAGAATTTTTAAAAACATTAAATTTATTGGAGTGACATTGGTTAATAAAACTATATAGGTTTCAAGCATACAATTCTATAATACATCATATGTATGTTGGATTGTGCGTTCACCACTGAGCAAGTGTTGCAAAATTTGAAAGTAAGGACGGGCAGCTATGCATCAGGGTAGAGAGGAAAGGAGAGGGTAAAGTGATAAGAACACTGTCATGGGGAAGTGAGATGTTTTTCTCTTGGGATAGGAAAGAAAAGCTCACTGGGGCTGAGATCCTTGATGCAGCAAATAAGGAGGAGTAGTTCTAGGGGATTTTAGAAAAGGAGGATATAGAGATATAGAAATATGGAATGTAGGGGATTTGACTTTGAATCAGTTAAGATTACATTTACTTCAAAGAAAAAACTTCTGAATTATAGTAGCTTATTATAAAAGCTTATCATTGTTCCTCGATCACTTTTAAAAATCCAAAATCATAGGTAGTTCAACACTGTTATGGAAGGTCCCTGACGATGAGTGACTTGGGATTCTTTTCTCTTCCTTAGCATGCTTTCCCATGGTCCAAAATAGGTGTTTAAGATCTAGCCAAACTATTTGTATTATTGCCAACTTAAAGGAGAAAAGAACAAAGAAGATCTGCCAACACCCTTTAAAGAAATTTCCCATGAGTTGTACCCATCACTTCTACTTAAACTCATTGCCCAGAACTTAGCCACATAGTCACACTTGAGAAATGTCTCATTTTGTTCTAGACATCCAGACAAATCAGGAGTTCCAACTCTAAGGAAGGAATCGAAAATGGCTATTGGGATGGATGACTAGCAGACATCCCATATAGAAAAAAAAGAAATAGTGTTGTGAATTATGTACTTCAATATTTTAAACAGTCCTTAAGAAATGAAGAACTTGAGTTATTTTGAAATAAAATCTTGGTTTCTGTACTATATTTCATTTCCTGTGATATGAATTTGAGATTGAGCCACATTAGCCATGGCTTAGTGCTATCTGGCCACTATAGTTTTTACTGAGTTCTTACTTCTGGGTACCACCCATGGACTCCTTCTACTGGAATGCCTTTGTGTTCCCATCTATATAACCATCTCTAAGACAGGAAAGGACTTTCTCCCCACCATCATTCTAATTTATTGGATTTCCCAATGGATGGCCTTGACCTCTTATTTTCAGATAATGTGAAGACATACATATTTAATTTTATTTAACCTTTCACCTTCTTTTATTCTTACACTCCTTTTTTGTAAACTTGGGACAAAGTCTCTTGAAATCAGCTCAAATGGTATTATACAAGTATCATGAACAAAAGCATTTCTTTCTTAAGTACCTCAGTGTTCTAGGACAAAGTCCAGGGAGCTTGGACTCTCTCCTATGTCAATATGTGGTTTCTGCCTATAGAAGGATTTAGGAAATATCATGTTGCTTTGCTCCTCTTACATAAGATTGTTTGTGTTGCGTGAACCTCACCTCTGACCACCCTGAAGTCTATTTTCATTTTTGCCAAATATCATGTTAGGATTCTATGCTAACTTGCTATCCTCTTATAGTAGTCTTGGAAAGCCCAACTTCCACCAATAAGAATGAAGATTGTTTACATTCCTTTACTCTCAGGATATTGGTTATTAACACATAATATATATAAATATATATGTATATATTTATAAAAGAAATACATGTTCATTGTAGGAAATTTGGAAAAGTATAAAAAATGGTAAAAAAACATTAATATTTTAACCATCTTAACCATGTTCACTAGATTCACTGTTTCTATGGGTTTATGTGTGTACATATATGTGTGTATATACATGTGTGTTTTAAGCAAATTGGGAATATTCTGTAAACACACTGCTAATATGTTCTACTTTCCAGTTACCTCAAGCACTTTCCATCCAGAATATCCATTAAAAGCATGATTTTTAATTGCTGCATAGTACTTAGTTGTATACACCACTAAAAATACACTTTAGCAGAGATTTCAGTTAAGTTTTTGTTGTTTGGTTTTTAAAGGTGAAATGATGTTGACAATCACATAGCAAAGACGAGATTAGTAGTAAGTAGTCAGGACTATAACTCTTATTCCAGTGTTTATTTAACTACTATAAGCATTTTGAGGTTAGAGACCATGCTTTTTTATCTTGGCTTGTTTATCTTGGCTAGTCTCTGAAGACAGCTCCCCCCAAAAAACTATACCTCCCTGCATTCACGGCTTTGGGTAGTTCTCTCCCACAGTTAACCTGGATTTGCCTGTGAAGCCAATAGAATTCAATGGAAATGAGGCTGTGTGACTCCTGAGGCTAGGTCGTAAGAAGTCTTGCAGTGTCTGCCTTTGTCTCTTTTTTGTTCTGGAGGAATTCATAAGTCTGACTACCTGGGTCTGCATAGCAGTAAGGAAGCCCAACTTGGCTTTGTGCATTGGCTGCGAGATGAAAGAGACAAAGAAGACTGAGAAAGATAGAAAGATAAAGAGCAAGAGATAGAGACAGAGACAGAGAGAGATGGAGGTAGAGACAGAGAGATAGATATGTCTGGCCAGCCCCATCTGTTCCAGCCATCCCAGGTGTGAGCAAACAAGCCGACTTGGATGTCCAGATCAGTTAAGCCTTCAGATCACTTCAGTCCCAACCACTCTCTAATAGTAACTACATGAGAGACCCTGTGTGAGAACTGTTCAGATGAGCCCAATCAATCTACTGAACTATGAGGGATCAGAATAAATTATAATGTTAAGACATTAAGTTTTGGGGTGGTTTATTATATAGCAATAGATAATCCAAACACTGCTACATTAACTCTTGTATCTTCAGCACCTAGCATGAGCTGGCATAGTCGGTATATTATTGTTGATTGGAAAACATTTGTTAAATGAGTAAATAAACTTATAAGATCACTTGCACATAAACATACACATACACATGTGTGTATAATTGTGAAATTTTCTTATAATTAGGATGCTAGACAAAAAAATCCCTATTTATTTATTCATTTATTTATTTGTTTATTTATTTCGTCTCATTTCTCATGGGACTGCATTGGTGAGGATTGATTTAGTATTTGAAAATAGAGTAAAACACAAATGTCATAAATGGCTGAAAAATTTCCTTTCAAAATCATTTATTATTTGGTTTGGGAAACTTGTTTCAATAAGTACAGTTTGATTTTAAAATTCCAAAATTCAAAAAAAAAAATTGGATATATACAAGGTTGTGGAAACGGTATGTGTCCTTGCTCAGGTTTCCACCACAGTACAGGACGAACAGGTGTGGTGTGACAGTGAAGCTGTCATGGAGCCAGTGTAACTATGGCAGGTGCTTACGTAGGTATGTTGAATGTGGGGGAAATTCTGGTTTACATGGTTTCTGGGACTAGAAATAAAAAAAAAGAAGTAGAACTGTTTTCAAACTTTTTCTCTCAATGCTATTCTTTACCCTCTTGTGGCAAAAGATGGTTTTTAGAAAAAGAGTTAAGAAAATAAGGGTGGAGGAGGATAGATGTAGAAAGAAGAAAAACAGGACAGTCTTGTGCAGTTTGTACTTTCTCCAAGGAAGAAACAATCACAGCCAGCAGTGTTTTCTCTGTTCCTCTTTTCTCCCACTCCCTCCCTCCCTTTGTAACCAAAATATTCCACGTGAAGTTCAGCAGAATAAGAGAGGATGTTAGCCTTCCCATGAGTTGTAGAAATGAACTGGGATGTTGGCTGAGGGACTGTGCTCCTGATGTGTCCTGTGCCAGGTGCGGTGGGGACAGATTTGTAGGTATGGTAGTCAGGGTACTTCAGAAACAGAAAGTTCCAATTCTCTGCCAAGACAGGAAATAATTAATGTGAAGAGGCCAACTCAGAGCAAATGCTCAACAAATCTTGTTACCTACCTCTTGCTGTTCAGACTCCAACATGCTACGTAGGAGGCTCGGTGCTGATGCAATCAAGCTGCCCAAAGTCCACTGAGGCGATTTGCAGGTATGAAGCATCATCTAACATAAGAAGCATCCTGTACTATTGGCTATCAAAGCCCCTTTAGATATTAGAAGAGAGGCCTGTCATGTTGTAGAGGGCATTCTTGCCACCCTAAACTTGTGCTATCTTGCTCCAAACATTTAAAAATGTGGCAAGAATAAACAAAACTTAGAACTCCTACAAAGGAGTCCCATGACTACAAATTTTATCCTGAGGGAACATTTTAGTAGAAATTACCAGCACCCATTAGAGACTTCTATAAAAATGACATGAAACACACTGAAAAAAGGTGGGCTTACTTAGGTTGCTGCCAAATTTCTAATTTACAAAGGAATGTATGTACTCTTCTCAAGCTTGTTATCGAAGCCTAGCTGCTTGCTGTGTACGTTTGGAGATACCTGGAGAGGCTCCTTCTCACTTTAAATTTTTCTAACTAACCTAATTCTGACTTCAGCTTTCAACATTACTCTGCTCACATTACCCACTTTAAACAAACAGCCCACTGGTTTTCTTCTGTGTTCTCCTGGGAAATGTGGGTGCTGAGTGGTTTTCTGAGATATGAGGTATGCGTTATTTGGTCTCACCCTGGAGTAGAGACGATTTTGCCTTATTCAACTTCAAAAGGCTCCTTTGATAAGTTGATTTCGGTTTCTTACTTAAATATTGAATAACTCAGCTTATTATCACTTCTAGTTTCTTTTTAATTAATTCTTTTTTTTAATCGCACCCACTAAATTCACCCAAAGACTGTCTAATTTCTCCTTAAGCAATTAAAAAAAACACCCAGGACATAATGTATAGTATAGGGAACAGAGTCCATCACATCATAACAACTGTGCCAGATGGTTGCTAGACTTCTTCTAGTAGTCACTTCGTAAGGTATACAAATATTGAATCACTATGTTCTATACTTAAAACTAATATTGTATGTCAACTATAATTACAAATTAATTAAAAAAAAAGATATGTGTTCAAACAAACAAATAAAAAAGCCACCCAGAGAATTAGGTACAGTAAGGTTGAGTACTGTGGCATGATGCAAATTCCTCTGTATTGGGGTCTTGTGCCTTACTAGGTCATAATATTCAGTTGTCAGGCTACCTATGGCTCCTTACTGCATAAATGAGCCAAATTAT
Source organism: Pteropus medius (assembly GCF_902729225.1). NCBI lineage: Eukaryota > Metazoa > Chordata > Mammalia > Chiroptera > Pteropodidae > Pteropus > Pteropus medius. The sequence goes on from NW_024354875.1 coordinate 24,776,188, forward strand.
GTATGTCAGACTAATTTTGAGTGATCAAACTTAGCAGGCTCATTGGTGAAACAGTGGGCCAACTTAAATAACTTATGATGAATGAAGTACCAGATCAAATCACAGAGCAACTGCTGCTAATTGGGATATTTCATCATCCACAGAATATTTGATATTATGCCAAACGTTAGTGTTCCCTCAAGCATAGTTTGAGAAGTGCAGAGTTAGACAATATGCATTGAAACAATTTCATTACATTATCTCTTCTCTAGGATTCGGCTAAAAATCACCTCCCTCAGGGAGCCCTACCTGACTCCACAACAATTTTACTCTATTGTATCACTTTCTCCTGAATGGAATGCTTGAGTTACCTGTTGTCTCTGTTCCCCCTTGGAGTATGTTCTCTTCAAACGTATTAACCACAAATTTGGCTTAGAAGAGTAAATGAACGAACGAATCAGTAAATATATGAATGAATGAGTGCAGCATCAGATGTGTGTAATATTGGAAGAGTATTGCACATGATAATTAGCTGTATAGCCCAGGACTTTCCCAGTGTAATTTTGATACTATTATCTATCCTACAAGGTTGTTGAAGAAAAAAAAATGATAAACTATATTATTTTATTTAACAAGCTTATAATTGAGTTCTACTATGAGCCAAGTACTGTGAAAACATTCCAAAGTGCTTAAAAATGATGTTTCTATTTATTTCATAATAGAATTTAGCCAATTTCTCTAACTGTACATACACCGTCAGGTAAGGCAGCTGTCCATTGCTCTCTAGCATACTGCATTTGGATTTTCCACTTAAGAATTCACATTTCCTCATAGTTTACTGGTATTACTACTTCGTGGTATTATAACCATATAAATGGTCCCTCAGGGAACCTGAACCGTGAGCATTTTGATAACCTTACTTTATGATCAAGCTTGGTTTCATTTGGACATGGTTCAGGAAAAAGAAAAGATAAAACAGAAAAAAAAACCCCCATAGAAGACTTGTTTCTCAATAATTAAACATAATCCTTTGTGAATATATGTGGTTTTATTTTATTTTCTTATTTTAATTTTTATTATGCTTGGGGTGTTCCAAATGGTCAGAGTGTAGTTTAGATATAGAAAATAAATTTGACAAAAATATGAATTTATGTTTGGCAACTGAATACCAAAGAGAAATGTAAGAAATATTTTCAAGGTTTGAGACTATTCTGATTTTTTAAAAGTGTGTGTTATGTAAGTTAATGTTTGCATGGCTTTGAAATGATACATGCACTAATATATGACTGACAGGAAATTTCAGGGAAAAAAAGAGAATTTTCACTTAAGAACAGCTAAATTTGGGAACTAACACAAGAGTAGGGCAGATAGATAATTCAGTAAGTTGTTGCATAGAATAATCTTACCATGGTAAATACCCCATTTACTTTGAGAACATTTCTATATTTTTCAAAATAACTCATAACATCATTTTGTATATTGGATGAGTTTCTTTCAGTGGTTATGGTTTTATAATTTGTAAAACCTAAAAAAAAGTTTTTGTTTTTGCAGTTCTTTTCTAGAGTGGTATGGCATGTTAAATTGCTTTGGGTTGAGTGTTTTAAATTCTAAAAGATATGGCTCCCAAAGGCACTCAAATAAACAGGCAGAAAGACAGAGTCATTGGCTTCTAACAGCTATTTAAGTCAAATAATGCATTGTATGTTATTACAGACTGGACTGTGGTCCTTAACTAATGAACAGATCCAGTTTCTAAAACTTTGAGGTTTGAGTCTCATTTTCATAGAAACCCTGATATAAATGATTCATAAGTTCTGAAGCCACTTTGTCAGTCCAACTTAATGTACGTGGTTTCTGGAAGGGTAATTCCAAATCTGAAATTGGGAGCTCGTCTCACTGGTGAGTGTACCTAAAGGCTTGCCTGTGGTATCAGGTCCGGGCAGTCTCAGTGGTCCTACTGGCCCAAGGCGAAAGCCCTGTGAAGGAGCTGCAGAGCCTTACATGGAGGACGGTTAGGGTTTGCTGCTGGCAGAGGTGCCAAAGGCAAGGGCTGCATTAGGCAAATAGGGCGAGGTTTGGGGTTCTGTTATTAGTGTGCTGTGGTGGTTGCAGTCCAGAGCATTGAAGCTTTCTCAGCAACACTGAGGAGACCCAGGTGTCCAAGGGCATAGATGATAGGTAGGTGCTCATGTAGCAGATTGAGGGCAGGTATGACTGGGCTGCATGTCTTTCTTAGTCATGTCTGTGAATTATGCTATTGTAGTTACCGTGTTGTCTAATGACCACGAAACACAGTGGGGTAAAACAATCTTTTATTATATTCATGGAATCTTTGGACAAGACTCAGTGAGGCAGCTTGTTTCTATAAGATCTGGGGTCTCATCCTGAACACTGGAGGGCTGGGGGCTGGAATCATCTGAATGCTTGCTCACTCTCATGTCTGGTGGTTGATGTGGCTGCTGGCTGAGGGTCTAAGGCTGTTAACTGGAAGAGCTACAAGTGGCTTCTCCATGTGGTCTGGGCTTTCCCTCAACATGGTGCTGGTTGTTAGGGGTAAGCATCTTCAGGAGGGCTGGCTTCATGGGCTTGGGACCTGTGCAGTCACATAGGGCCCCACAGTCAAAGGGCCTCCATACTTGATTTAGTGCTTTGTTGTCACTGTCTTCAAATGTTTAACTTTTTAAGTAAAGAGCTGTTCATTTTCACTTTGCGCTGGTCTCACGGATTATGTAGCTGGTCCTGAGAGAGAGAGAGGAGAGGGAGAGAGAGAAGGAAGGGTAAAAGGAGAAGAAGTGGGAGAAGGAGAGGGAGAGGGAGAGGGAGAGGGAGAGGGAGAGGAAGAGAAAGTAAAAGCTAGAAGCTATACTGCTGTTTTTAACTCAGTCTAGGAAGTCAGGCTTCCACTGCACTGTATTTGTTAGAAGTGAGTTATTGAGATGTCCCATATTCGAAGAGAGAATAGATTCACTGTTCGATGGAAGGGTGTCAAGGTTCTGGGAGGATATGTGGGAATATAAATATTGTTATGGCAATTTTTGGAAAATACAATCTGCCACAAATGCTCTGCGTGTTTTTCTGCAGGTGCCACCTACTGGGTAGAGTTTTTATTTTGGATAATCTTATGTTATGGAGTGTTAACATTAAAGTTAGAGACTGAGACACCAAGATAGACTCAATGTGATATTCCACAGACCGATCACAATATGCAAAATTTACATTCCATGACTTGAATGTCCTCAACCACTTTCAGATGGAAAGAGTTGATATGGAGGAGAATTTAAAAATGATTTCTCTGGAAAGAGCAGTTGCTTCATCCTAGTTGAAACAGTAGCGGTTACTATCTCTTTTACCTCAACTTTAGTAAAAGGAGACCTCAGTGGGTCCATTTGGAGAGTATTGAACAATGTTCCTTGCAGCTGGGATTCTCAGAGGACTAGTTCACACTTTGGAAAGCCAAAGTGGTTAATGACAAGAGGATAGAGTACTATCCTTATTTCTTATTTAAGATATTATGTCATTAAAATTTATTATTTATGACTATTATTTTATTTAAAATAACAGTTTATTTTTTTAATTATGCTGTTAAAATTTTATTAATTTTTAAAAGTGACTTAATAAGGTCTTCATTATCCCGTCATATAGAATAAACAATGTAGGTGGCCTCATGTTAGGGTGATTTATTAGTTCACTATGCACATTCCAGGGGCTACATGCAGACTTGACCACATCTGTGAGGAACATACAACTTCCTGAGGATCCCCTTGGCCATCACCAAACCCTCTCAGAGGCAATGGAAAGGAATCTGTCCATTGGGTCCAGGGCACACCTGATTCTCTTTAGGAAAGGGGAGGGAGGTAGAGGGAGCTTCTTTCTATGTGCATTTTGGGATGATCACTGTACATATTTGGATTCAGGCAGGATGGAGAGCTTACACCTCCAGATTTCAAAGGAGTGAAGGAATATTTTCTGTGGACAAGATATGTGGATCACTTGGATCAGTGAATCAATGTGGTTTTTATCACAGGGTTGTCTAATAGAGCCCTGAAGGGGTGAAGGACCAGAAGCCAGAAATTGGAGTTGATATCAGATTATTAAAGGTTGTAGAAGCACCCACAACCAGAGTGACCTACAATTCTGGTTTGCCTAAGACTGAGGGGTTTCCCAGGACATAGGACTTTCAGTACTAAAACAGGGACATTCCTTCACTAATGGGGATGGTTGGTCACCCTACACTTGACAACCCATACGTAATCACATGCATCTGCCCCCTGCCCCAGACACAGCAATTGTAGGGAAAGGGTCTAGGAGAGACCCTACATAACACCTATGAAAGTGTCCGTTAGAGAAAGATTTATTTGTAAACATTTTAAACAAACAAACAAAAAAGCCAGTTCATGATAGAGATTTCCTATATCCTTATTATCTTCTCTTTTCTCTTGGTTCTGGCTCCAACTCTGCCACTGGCTAACAAGCTGTGGGGAGGGTACTGGGAGGAAGGAAAGAAAACACAAGGTGGAGAATAAGTCATTCACAGAGAAGCAACCCAAGTAAGGGGCCAGGAGAAGGTTTAGTGTTAAATCAGTTCAGGTTTCTGATTACGTAAGATATTCTAATTATTGAATTTAACTCTATTTGTTGCTGAAGTGACCGTAGGATCTCCTTATCTGAGAGTGCCTAGAAAAGTGCTGTGATATGCCTAAGTCTGCATCCAGGGGAAAGGGAAGGTCAGCTCCACTGAACACACGTGTAGGTGGACTGGATCATAAAAACAGAAGTGCTGTGATTCTGTCATGGGTCACGCTAGTTCAATATCTGTTACACTCGAATTTTAAAAACTCCTCCTGTAACAAGAAGTAACAAATTGCATGTCAAAGAAATAATTGGTCGGTTTTTTTACTCTACTTTAAAAAATTATTCCCTTTTCATAAACTGTTTAAAATCCTTTGGATAATGATCTTGTTAGATACAGAAAAAATTCCACCCTTCCTATCCCTTGCTCAGCCCTCAGTCATACCCAAGAGCCATCCCACTAAGATGCCAAACATTTGCTTCTTCCTTACTTAGGCCAGAGGCCAAAAGATTCTGGGAGATAAACATCAGGTCTTCCACAGAAAACTGTGGGTTCATTTATTCTCTGGGATGATTGTCAAAATGACTCAACTTGCTCCACATGCACTCTACCCTCTCAGTCAGGTGAACCCACCTGTTCCTTCCACCTGTGCTCAGTTCAGTTTGTCGATTTCTACTTGAGTTCTGGCACCCAGGAAGTGCCCATTCCTGCTGGCTTGTCAGTATTGCTCCTTATTTCCATGCAATCCTTACATCCGCCCTTACCTGGCACTCAGGCTCAAGGAGTGATGTTCATATTCCCTGGTCTTTCTGGACCAAGCCACCTGAAGCTTCTGACTGCTGCCCAGGATTTCTGCGTTAGAGCATTGATTGCTGCTGTTTAGGCAAAGTTTCTTGGTTTTCTTGGGTCTGGGTTCTAGTCTCAACTCTGTTACTATCTCTCATTATAATTTTAGACAATTGTTTTAACCTCCACAACTTTCAGTTTCTTCGTCCATACAATTGGGATAAAAATAGCTGTTGTCCAGCAATATTGAAAAGAAACAATAGAGATAAAAGCAATTTGTGTAAGTTATACAAATGCTATTATTATTAGTACAACCTGGTTACTCCTGGTTAGAGTTGGGATTTCTAATATTATTACCTTATCTTTACCCTTACCTATCACTTCTTCATTCTTTGGTGCTTTGCCTGAGTTTTTGATCTTCAGGACCTGATTTCTGAATTGTGAATATTCACCTGCCTACCTGGACAATCTCCCTGGGATCAGTGTTCACCTATTACATCAAGCAAGGGCCAATTTCTTTGCTTTAATCTTAGATGAGCCTCCTGAGCCTTCTCTGTTGACTGTTCTCTCTAATCCCACCTCCAAATGACTACAGAGACCTGTATAATTCCAGTTCCACCACCACTTTTTGATCTTCTGCCCTTATAGCAGCCCTACAGAGAAAACCCAGAAGAGCACAGTGTTCTGGGAGCCAGATGAAAGTACGTTATAAGAGCGAAGGAGCGAACACTGATGTCAAATATTGACAATCAACGAAAATGAGGACTGAGAATTAATCATTGCATTTAGAACTTGGAAGTTACGGGTAAGCTTGATAGGAATAAATTGAAGAAACAAATAACGGTAGCAAAAGTTTACTTAGAGTAGATTCAACAGAGAACTGAAGAAGCTAAATTAGAGACAAGCTCTTTCAAGAAATATTATTAAGGGAAGAAGAATGAGCAATAGCTGGAGAGAGAAATAAGATAAAGAAAGTTTTTATCAGTGAACAGAAATAAAAGCATGTGTGTAGGCTAATAAGAAAGACCCAGTAGAGAGAAATAAGTTGATGAGGCAGGAGACAGAGGGGGAATTGCTGGACCAATGGCTTGAGTAGGTTGGAGGGGATGGGATCTTGTGCATCATTGGAGGGCCTGGCCTTTAGGAACATGAATGGCTCGACCATAGTGCAAAAAAAGAAGTGACACATGTGCACACTTGCAGGTGAGTGGGTAGACGTGGAGAGGCTCTTCTGATTGCTCTAGTTTTCTTAGTTACATAGGAGGGAAAATTACTCACTGAGAATGAAGTTGGAGGAGGTGTTGGAATTTGAGGCAAGAGAGAGGAAGACAATCACTTAGGACAGTAGAAGAGTAAATGATCTAGGGAAACACATTTTAATGTTTGGACAGTGTTAATTGCCCACATAATGTAGGTGATCATGAATCTAGACTGATATCGTCAGTAGAGTTTTCTCTGGACATATGGGTATAGACATAGAGTAGGCAGAATGTTGAATTTAACCAAGATTGGGCTTTATCCAAGAGAATTTGATGACGCAAGAGGAAGACAAAGTTAGGAACAAATTTAAGGACGTGATTATAATAAATTATTATGAAATTTAAACTGAATAATGGGGTAAATGAGTGAAGATAACAAGGAGAACTAGTGTAAATATTATAGAATCAATGGATTAGAGGTGTCTATGAAATTAAGGAATTGTTGGAATTGGAATATAGGAAGTGAGGTAGGGGGAAAAAGGTAGTTATTGGCCAGAAAGTAGGCTGTTTAAAATTAATATTATCGGGGATTTGCAGTTATAAGCCCAAGGTTACACCATGGGAATGAATGGCAAAGTAAAAGAAGAGAACAAGATCTTTGGAAGAGGAGAAGGCAAGGAATTGAGAGGACAGGCATGGAAACCATCATCTATCTGGTACTGAACTCACTGAGAAATATGAGAGGACTAGAATTAGAAAGAGTAGATCCTTTACTAGCTTCTAAGGATGACAAGGAATAACCAAGTAGTGGTGAGGGCAGTGGTGGCATGGGGGTGTAGATGATTCAACAAACCCAATCACCTCTAGAATGAAATGTTGTCTTAGCTTTTCCATGTAGGCAAGTGGACAATGAGCAACCATTATTTTATGCCAGTGTTCTTATTCTCATCATCATCATTATTTTTTTAAGTTTCAGTTGAGTACATGAGTATTAGAAAAGACAGAAAAAGATTTGGAGTAATGATAACTAGTTTAATCCAGCCAAGTAATTAATCTTAAAGTGTGGTCTGGGGTTCCCTGGAGTTCCCCCAAGATCTTTTTAAAGTCATAACTACTTGTAGAATGACACTAAAATGTCATTTGCAATTTTCGCTTTTCGTCTTATGAATATACAGTGGAGTTTTCCAGGGTCTACATGATTCATGTAGCAGAACGAATTGAATGCTGAAGCAGAAGACATGAGAATCCAGCTGTCTTCTATTATGCTAGAAATTAAAGAGATTTTAAAAAGTATGAAACAGTCATTTTTAAAACTTCTTTCTGTTTTGGAAAATTTGGGGTTTTTTTCCCCATATAATTTTTTATGTTAACTTTTAATGGGGCTTATGCTTTTCTTTTCTTTTTTTCTTTATTTTAAAAGCCACTTATTTATTAAACAAAATTAATGAGTGTCTACTATGTAACAGACATTGAAGATTCTGAGATAATTTGTGCAGCTCATTGGATGATGGAGAAACAAGACACAAACAATTAAAACACAATGTTATAATAGATAATATTTTCTGTTTATAGGTATAGCTACATTTCCTACTTTCTGTTCCTTCTCAGAATGTTCCTCAGCGCCTCTGCGTGCCCAATTTATCATAGCTGGTCTCTCTTCATTTGAGGTCTCAGCTAAAATATTCCCTCCTCATTTAGACTTTCCCTCACTCTATCAGATAAATTATCTAAAGTGTCCTATAGTCAGCCCCTTCCACGAACACTGAAGACACTAATCAATAGAGTATGCCAAATGTGATGGGATACATGTGACTATGTGGTTCTTTCACATATGACTGTAGCATCTTTGTGTTTGGAGTTGCTCTATCTCTCCTTTGCTGGCTGTGAGAAAGCCAGATGGCCGTATTAGGGAACTCCATGTGGAAAGAAACTACAGGTGGCCTCAAGAAACCAAATCCCTCAGTCCTACAGCTGTAAGAAAATGAGCTTCCAACAACCTGAGTGAGATTGAGAGCCTATCCTTCCCAAGCAGAACCTCGGAAGAGGCTGAAGTCTCAGCCAAAATATGCATTTTTCAGCGTTATTGAGGTATAATTGACAAATAAAATTGTAAGTCTACGAAGGATGATTTGATACATGTATGTATTATGAAAAGATTCCTTTATAGAGTTATTCACATGTTTATAATCTCACATATTTATTGTTTGTTTTGTTTTTACTGAGAATATTTTAGTTCTATTCTCTTAGCAAATTTCAATTATCCAACACAGCGATATCAACTATAGTCACCATTATATATTAGCTCCTCAGATCTTATTCATCTTATATATGAAACTGTATTCTTTTACCAGCCTCTCTCTATTTTGCCCACACCCCAGCCCCTGGCAACCACTCCTCTGCTCTCTGTTTCTAAGGGTTTGACTTCCTTTATATTTTATTTTTTTTAAATTTCACATGTAAGTGATGACATGCAGTGTACTTCTCTGTCTGTGTCTGTCTTATTTCACTTAGCATAATGCTCTCAAAGTAGTCGCAAATGACAGGAAATCCATCTTTTTTTAAGGCTGAATAATATTCTATTGGAATATATACACCACATTTTCTTAATCCATTCATCCCTTGACAGACACTTAGGTTGTATTGTATCTTGGCTATTGTGACTAATGCTTCAATGAACATGGGAGTACAGATATCTTTTTGAGCTATGGTTTTGTTTAATTCAGATATTTACTCAGAGTGAGATTTTTAGATCATATGGTAGTTCTAGTTTTAATATTTTTTGGAAACTCCATAGTGTTTTCCATAGCGGCTGCACTGGTTTATATTCCCACCAACAGTTTAAAAGCGTTCCCTTTTCTCCACACCCTTGCCAACATTTGTTATTTCTTGTCTTTTAATAATAACCAGCCTAACAGGTGTGAGTTGATATCTCATCGTGATTTTGATTTGCATTTCTTTGGTACTTAGTGATATGGAGCATCTCTTCATGTACCTGTTGACTATTTGTATTTTTTTTTTTTTTTTTTTTTTAAGAAAAACATCTATTTAGGCTTTTTGACCATTTTTAAATTGGGTTACTTGTTTTTTTGCTATTGAGTCATATGAATTTCTAGCATATTTTAGATATTAACTCCTTATTAAACGTGTTGTTTACAAATATTTTCTCCCATTTTATGGGTTGCCTTTTTTGTCAATGCTTTCTTTTGCTGAGCAGAAACTTTTTAGTTTGATGTAGTCCAACTTGTTTATTTTAACTTTTTTGTTTGTTTGTTTTTCCTTTTGATGTCAAATCCAAAAAGTCATTGCCAAAACCGATGTTAAGAAGCGTATCCCTTGTGTTTTCTTTTAGGAGTTTTGTGGTTTCAGGTCATACATTCAAGTCTTTAATCCACTTTGATTTGATTTTTCTGTATGGTACAAGAGTTTTACTCTTCTGCATGTGACAATTCAGTTTTCCCAACACTATCTATTGAAGAGAATAGACTTTCTCTGTTATATATTTTTGGCTTCTTTGTCAAAAATTAATTGACCATATATACATGGGTTTATTTCTATTCCATTGATCTATATGTTTGTTTTAATACCAATATCATACTGTTTTGATTATTATAATTTTATAATATAGTTTGAAATCAAGAAATGTGATTCCTCTAGGCTTATTCTTCTTTCTCAAGATTGCTTTAGCTATTTTGAGGTCTTTTGTGATTTTATACAAATTTTAGGATTTTTTTTCTATTTCTGCAAAAAGGCCATTGTTATTTTTACAGAAATTCATTTATTTTAAAGGAATTACAGTTAAAAATATCAATTAAAAATATCAATATTTATGATCAATGAGCACAAAATATCTTTCCATTTATTTGCATTTTCTTGAATTTCTTTACTCAATAGCTTTTATTTTCTGTGTATAGATTTTTCACCTCCTTTGTTAAATTTATTCCTAAGTATCTTATCTTTTTTGATGCTATTATAAATGGGATTGTTTTCTTAATTTCTTGGTAGTTTGGTGTTAGTGCATAGAAATCCAATTGGTTATTGTATATTAATTTTGTATCCTGCAACTTTACTGGATTTATTAGCTTTAACTGTTGTTGTTGTTGTTTTTTTTTTTTGGTTTAGTCCTTAGCATTTTCTATATATAATATCATGTCATCCTCAAATAGAGACTATTATACTTTTCCCTTGCCAATTTGGATGCATTTTATTTATTTTTCTTGAATAATTGCTCTGGCTAGGACTTCTAGTACTATGTTAAATAAAAGTGATGAGAACGGGCAAGCTCTGGGGAGGACTGCAGCCTGTCCCTAGATGTATGTTAAAGTAGAAACCTGACTCTCAGGCAGCAGCCTTCAAAGTTTGCTGATGAATTCTTTTTAGGGAAAAACTGAGAGATGGGTGTTTTTTCTTGCTCCCTCTGTGTTGAGCCCTTTAGAGATTGCTGCAGCTGGTGCTCTGCGGGCCTGTCAAGAACCGTTTTTTGTTAGTTTGCTGAAGTCTTGGAAGCGAGCCTCTTTGGCTTTCAGAGTTAGGTGCTTGGGGTCCCTTCCCTCAGGTCGGAGTCTTAAAAGTTGGGGCACCAAAGGTGGGGGCCAAACCCTTCACCTCAAGGAGAACCTGGCAGTTGGAAGTACCCTCCCAATTGTGTGCACTGTGCCAGCAATGGAGTTTGTGACGAGAGTGTGTCCCAGGCTTTCCTACCAATTTCAATGAGGGTATTTTCTTGTTCACCCAATGTGTAGGAGCTGCTCAGCTAGTTTCTATATATTTTTCAGAGAGAGTTTCTCCGTATGCAACTGTACATTTTGTGTGTCCATGGAGGAGGGGAGGGGGGAGTTTAGGAGTCTCCTATGTCACCTTCTTGATCAGCTCTCTTCTTATTCATTTATTTTAAATGAATTAAGTAAATATTTAGAAATACCTGTTTTAATTTTGAATGCTACATATTAATAAATATAACCTAAAGAAACAAAAGCTCTTTGGGTCGTTGATAATTTTTAAGAGGGTAAAGGGGCCCCAAGACCAGAAGTTTTGAGAAGAACCGATTTTTATCACTTATTGGAAGGTGAAGACTTGCTCTCAAGAAAGGGTTGAAAGGTTGGACATGTGAGAAAGAAGTCGAGGTGGAGAGTCCTATAACAACAGACTTTCCAGCTACTGTGACCTACAACTCTGAGAGGATAGCCAGAATATATGTAAAAAGTATCAGAAAGATACTCTACGCCTGGTTTTCTGGCTTTGAATAATACTGAGAGTATCTATTTAATAAATAATTGTTATGAAAAATTGAACAAGTCATTCTCTATATATACATATGTATGTCTATATCTGTGTATAAAAGAAAATGGTATATCTTCGCAATTTCCATGAAGCCCATGTATTTTAATGCTTAGAAGTTTGCTTTTTTTCTGATTATGAAAGCGATACATGTTCACTGTAGGAAATATAAAAATTCTGAAAAGTGTTAAGAAAATATGAATTAGTTATAATTCCACCTCACGGAGATAATGAGTTGGTATATTATCTATTTCCCTATGTCTCTATTTCTTAAACAAAGTTGTTATCATGTTGTATATATAATTTTATATCTACTCTATTTACTTGACCTTTTATTGTGAACACTTTCCAATTAGACAATCATTTGAAATCATTATATATAGTGAAGTAAATATCCCATTGAGATTACACAATCTATTTAGCCAGTCTGCTACATTTTGACATGAGTTTTTTCTCATTTTAATAAAGAATATTTGAATATGTTCCTCTCTATATACTTATTTATTCTGTACACATGCACACACATACATGCACATGCCAAGAGCTCTGCATATGTTCTTGTCAACATCACTGGTTCAAAAGCATTCATTCTACTGAAGGAATAAATATTTCAAAGACGTAACCCTCTCTCAAATTAACTTATAAATTTATTGTTATATTTATTGACTATTACAATAAAAGTACCAGTGGATTTTAAAAAAACGATTAAATGAGCCTAAATGTTATGTGAATAAATTAATGGACAAGAAAGATTTTAAAATCGAAGACATAATTGTATAGCAGATATTAAAATGTATTATAAAACTGAAATAATTAAAACAGGATGGTTTTGTAATAAGGATCGACAGATAAAATAACAAAATTGTCTGAAAACAGTGTAGCATATATACAAATTTAGTATATGATTAAAAGCAGTATCACAAATAAGTAGTGACACTGAAGAATATTCTATAAATATTGCAAAAATGCCATTAATTCTTTGTAAAACAATAAACAAAAACAAAAAAAACAAATCTCATTGCTAACAAGCTAGTGTGAGATAAAATTAGAAGGAAAGATGCATGGTGCCATCTAGTGGTTAAACAGATAACTGCATGCATGTTACTTAACGCAGCATCTATTGGCACAAATTTAAAACGAATGGAGACTCCAGGGAGGTAAATTATTCATTAATAAAAAGATTTATACCTCCCACTTTAGCACTAATTTAAGAAAACTTTTGTTAATGCTTATAAAATTATATTATTGTTTTAGAGACTATTATAAATGGTAGCCTATATAGTGATCCTAAATAACAATGTAAGAAATTACAGTTGCAGACATGCACATAAACAAGCATGCCAACCTGTCATACCTTTTTTTTTTAGTAACACGATGAAACAAAAGAATAATTTGAATAAAATAATGCTGATTGAAAATTTATATGTGAGAGTTGAGCCTGCCAGCAGTTTTAATTTTGAATAAAAACACATTCCCAGAAACCTATTCCTTGGATTGTGGAGCCTGATGGAGGCCCCGAGCTTGCCCTGGGCTTCTAACTAGTGTGGCTGTGTGGTTCCTGGGCTTAGTGGAAGTTTGAACTCTTCTCATTATCCTCAGGTACAAATTCTACACATGCAACCATCTCTATATTTGCTCTGCCTCTAGGCTTTCCACCAATGTATCTAAATTGTGGCCAAGACACACAGAGGAATCTGTGAAGAAGCCTTTCCATTTCTGGGAAGAAGCGCTCCTTCTTCCAAGTGGCTGCAGCACAGCTGCCCTGTTCTCATCTACCTCTGCTCCTCTTTGGTCCAGAGATGAGCTCCCCGACTAACGCTGGGCCTAGAAGTCCTCTCCTTTGGCATTTTGGATTTCAGACTGAGAGAATCGAGTCAGTCTGTCTGTGAGTTATCAAGACTGAGACCTTAAAATCCAGGAGCTTTTAGTGACCATTAATGAAACTGAAGAAATAGAAAGAGGAGGTAAAGGGACGAAACCCAAAGGAGTGGCAATGGAATATGAATAAAGGGCCACCACGCTCCCATCCTTGGCTCCATTGCTCCTAATAAGTATCTTTGCCATTTGCTCAGCTTGAATGTTTGGTTAGTTAGTTCCTCCTTGGATTCCTCATATTCCCAATATCCTTCTGATAAACTCTTCCTTTTGCTGAAGCAAATGCAAATATTTTTGTGTTCTTCGAATTAAAAAGTGTACCAATGTATTTTTTGAAAGGGCCAAACTGACCTATATCTTTCAACGTCTGCTCATTACCCTCTCATCAAGTCCAAAGTCTTTAGGATGACCTATGAGGCTTCTCGTGGTCTCTCAGACCTCATTGCTGACTTTGCTTGCTCTTTCCTTCCTCCCATCCGCCCTTCACCTCATTTCTCCATCTTCCATGCTTGAGCCATACGCAAAAAACTCTCACGCACTACACCATGGCACTCTACTCGCCTCTCGGCCAGGTTATTTCCTCTCCAAGAAATACTCTTCCACCAACCTCTTCCCCCAGCAGTTCCTATTCATCCTTAGATCCTAGTTTAGGCATCATTTCCTCTAGAAATCCTCTTAGATTCCCATCATGCTGGGCTGGTTGCTCCTCCTTTATAAGTACCATGTCTCTAACTCCATTACAACTTTTATCACTCTGCATCAAAATGACCTGTTTGTTTGTCTCTCCCAGGAGGCTCTAAGCTCCATGAGGGAAGACAGCTCTGCTTCACTGTTGCATGGAAATGCTTTGTGCATAACCTAGAATATGGTCAGTACTCAAATATTTGTTCAATGAGCAAATGAATATACACGGAGAGCCTTATCTGTTATCTAAGTGAGAAACACAAAGGCCCAACTGAGCTGTGAATATTTTCAGAGCAAAGTGTCCAATCAACCTCATTTCTGCTTAGACGAGGATCTGTAAATCTCTAATAACATTTTTGAGAGCTACTGCCTCATATTTAAAAATCAGACAAGTACTTCTAACATATGCAACTTCTTCTTATGCTAAGTCAAAGCTAAATGCACGTGAATCAGTATAAGGATTATCTGTATTTTGTGGACATGGGTGATCCAGACACCCACAAGGAGATAAATAAATGTTTTAGGTGAGTCCTTCAATGATTTTTACAACTGATGCCAATTTGGCAAGCTCGACTGGGCCCTACCAGTGTGGGGAACCATGATTTTGGTATGATGTTGGGGAATTTGTGGCTTCCATCTGCTGGTTATCTCACAAAATGTGGAGCTGAGAAAAAGAAAAAAAAAAAAAATCACATACTGATTAAATCATAGAATCCCACACTTGGAAGGGACTTCATGAGATGATCTGGGCCCGCCTCCTGAAGGTCAATGCATAAATCATCTTGTGCAGATGGCTGTTTATACTATTTTTAAAGCTCTTTAAGGATGGAGATTACACAGCTTCCCTTGGTAGTCTGATCTTCATGGTCAAGAACTTCCTTTTTTAAAAGCCCAGCTCCTCACTGCAGTTTGGCCCATTTCCTCTTCTTCTTCCCTCCCTCTCCCCCCACCCCCAGCTCTCTATGAATATGGAGAGTACATGATCAACCTTTCCTGCTAATTATCTCTGGCCCACACTCCATACTGTTGCAATTAATCATTAAGATTTATGCTATTCTCCCCCACCTAATCTACACAGTTCTAATTCCTTTATTTTTCAGAAGACTTATTTTTTTCCCTCTACAAGAAGTTGTGTTATTTAAAAATTTCTCCTTAGACTCTATTCCATAGCTCACTATATAAAACTGGTAATGACATTTCTGTTCATGTCCTAGTCAGCTGTAAATAAACAAAGTTTTCTTCTTTTCTTATCCGAATATCACATTTACTGTTTAAATTACAGCATGTCCTTTTTGTTTCTGGCCTAGATTGTGTTCCACAATAAATCTCAAGCCTTTTGCTGTCAAACTGCTACTTTCTGTATGTCATAGCTATGTAAGTTGTCTTGGGTTTTGGGGTAGGCTAAATAATACCACCACCCCACCCCCACAAAATAGTTCATATCTGGATCCCAAGACTTGTAAATACGTTATCTTAAGTGGAGGTGGGGCGCAGGGGAGGGGAGGGAAAAAAAAGCCTTTGCGGATGTGATTAAGTTAAAGATCTTAAGATGGGAAGATTATCCTAGATACCCAGGTAGACCCAAGCAATAACCAATATCCTTGTACGACAGAGACAGGAAGATTAGGGTCAGAGAGAAAAGAGATATGAAGATGGGAGCAGAGATTGGAGATATATACTTTGGAGACAGAGGAAGAGGCGACAAGTCAAGGAATGTAGGCAGCCTCTGAGAAGCTGGAAGAGGTGAGAAAATGGATTCTTTTCTAGAGCCCCTGGAGGGAATGTGGCCCTGCTGACACCATGATTTCAGCCCATTGAAACCCATTCTGGGCCTCTGACTTGCAGAACTGTAAGGTGATTATTGTGTGTTGTTTTAAACAATAAGTTTATGGTAATTTGTCATGGCAGCAATAAGAAACAAATACTACTTGATTTGTGAAAATATCTGCACTTGTTTTGAACATCATGGTTTTATTTAACAGACCATTTTTCGATTTATTAAGTTTTCTTAGTTATGGTCCCATCATCCAAAACCACAACAATACTAGTGAGTATTTACTAGATTATTGATAACTTTTTATCAATTATTTAAAAATAATGTATGTAAATAGAAGATCCCATTTATTGAAAGGGTTCTAGGTGCAAGGTACTACACCATGAGCTTGGAATGAACTCTCTCATGGAAGTATCACCACAAAACCACGAGGTAGGAATTATTATCCCCATTTTACTGGGGCTCAGAGAAGTGAAGCACCATGGCCAGTCACTTACAGCGCTGACATTCAAGCCCCAGTCTGAGTAATTTTAAAGCCCATCTTCTCTCTACTCTACCACCTTGACTTGTTACTGCTCTATGCTCAATTTTTCTATCTGGGGTACAAAATTAAGAATCTGAAGCATCATGAATTTTCAAGGAAGATGTGTTACTATAAATGTATCTTTCTTGGGGAAAAACAAAAGCTAGTTTCCCAGAAATATCATGTATTTGTTCCAGATGTCAGATGGAAATGATTTCAAACATCAAAGTGAAATAATTTTTGGAAAAGTGAGAGAGATCATTCAACAACATTGAGGGGGAAAGCAAGAACTCTCTCTGTCTTGGCAGGAAACTGTAATTTGCCCAAGGAAATATCATTCCTAAAGAGTAAAACTTTAGAATTAGTATCCAGCATGGTTATGGTTTAAACTCATATTCTGCCTATAAAGTTTTCTGAAATTGTGTTATTCTTCAGTACACTTTTGTTAGACATGTTGAGTAAGGACTGATGCTATTTATTTCTGTGCCCTCTTCTTTCTCTCAGTTCTCTCTGTTTGAAGGAGAAGAGGGTGCAATTTCATTTTGAATACTAACCTTTCCCAACTCTGCTTTCCATGTAGTCTGTGCAGGCTGGGCGGATATACAATTATTTTCTCCAGTTATCTCTTCTGAACAAAGCAACTGACACATATTCAATAAACTAATAACAACTCTTTGGTTCTACTAATCAGCCCTCTCTTTTCCCTCTTTTACATATGAACAATTAGTAAGTTTTCTCAATTTTATATAACACATTTTTCAAATATAGTATCAAGTTCTACCCTTCTTCCAACCATACTGCTCCTATGTCCTCCATATGTCTAAACCTCACAGCTGCCCCAACACCTTTTTATTTTCAAGCAAAACTTGAAAGACCACAATGATCTATATGTGTTATCTGTACCCCTAATTTTCTTGTCTTTTCTTAATTCACTATAAGTCAGTCTGGTCCATCAGTCTTCTGTGGGACAAGTTCTAGTGGGTTCTTGTGGGGGCAGGGATAGGTGTTGAAGCCAACTGGGTATCTTTTATATTTCCCTCCAGCCTCTAAAATCATTCCTTATCCAGTATTTATAGCAGATCCTTGAATAATGTTTCATTCAATGTCATTTTGTTATAGCGATGAGATGACATAGGCATTTAATTCTTGTTTATATCAATTAGCTTACGGTAAAGATGGTTTCGTTATATGTCGTTTCACTTAAAGTCACAAAACCTATCAACGACGATAAGTGAAGATTATTGTACCTTTCAGTGAATGACACCATCTAAATGCCACACCAGAAATCTAGGATGCAGCCTCTATGCCACCTTCTTCTATCGATGTTGCCTCCTTAATATTTTGCTTAGCTCTTCCTTTCTGTTCACTCTCTTACAATTTTCTTTAATTCTTCCTTTGGCGATCTTATTGCTCTGGATGTCTTTTGCTTTAGGTACAGTTATCTATGTCTCCTCCATCTGAGCAGTCTTCTCTCTTTTCTTTTTTCTTCCTTCCCCTGGAATGAACTATTAATCTCATAAGAGAATTAAAGATTGGAGGAAAGCAGCAGTGTGAAGAGGACTTCGGTAATTCAGTTGAAAATGATGAAGACTTGAATTGAAAAACTGTAGTCTCTGTAAACATATATTATGCAGTGAGAGTTGTTGTGGTGATGAGAGGAGCTGAGTTTATAGAAATGTAACCAGAATCACCAGCTATGGCTACAAAATAATAATTGACGATGAGAATGATGAGTCATTATTCTGATTATTTTATATTCATGGGTGTTTTATTGAAAAGTTTGAAAACAATAGCTTTTCTTTCTCATTCTTTCCTTATCTTTATTTAATCTACAACTTATTATGACACATTTAAGACATTCAAAAAGATATGAAGAATAAATGAACGCCAATATACTCCCCACCAAACTTAAAATATAAAATTCCAAATACTGTAACAATCGAAGCACTGTGTTCAGTCCCTCCTTACTCTGACTTCCTACCAGGGGTAACACACTATTCTGAAATTGGTATTATTTACTACCATGTTTATTTACTTTTCATGCCCAAATTACAATGGCTCTCACTCACCTGACATAGCATCTCAACCAAACTACCCCATTGTTGAAGATAAAATATTAGGGGTAATTCTGATTCATCACCTTTTCTCATCCTGTGGAATGATGGTGGGTTCATATACTGGGGAGAGGCAAGAGTGCACATCTCTTCCCAAATCCATGTTCAGTGAGATTGGCCATGGTGGGAGCAGTCTGTTTGGAAACATTGGCAATAACTAAAAATCAAGGGTCTCTCCCCCACAACTAAGTGCAAGATGTTAAACATTTATCAACATGCTACTGTTCATCCTACACATCCAACTGATTCTGCTCTCCCTCCAGGTTACATTTCAAACCTGCCAGTTGTCTCAGAGTCATTGCTACATTCTTGGCCAAACCACTGTTATCTTTCTTCTTCTTTTTTATTTTAAAAATTTTCAAACACAAAGAAAGTAGAGAGAATAGCATAATACACTCCCATACACCTGTCACCCAACCTCAATAATTATCAATATTTTGCCAATAATATTTTATCTATTCTGCCTCCCTGTTTTTTTTGTTTGTTTGTTTGTTTTTTGATGGAGGAGACTAGAGTAATTTGGGCAAATCTCATCATTTCACCCATATATTCTCAATACGCATATCTAAATTACATGTATATATATGTATATGTATATGCATAGATAATCATTATTAGTATTCCTTCCAAAATTAACAATTAGTCCTTAATATTTTTAACACTAAAATTATTTTCAAATTTTCTAATTTTATCAAAATGTCTTTCTATAGTTTGAGTCAGGATCTAAATGAGGTCCACAATTGCCTTCAATTACTGTCTTTACCATGTCTCTCTTATTCTACAATTGATTCTTTCCTTAAAAAAGTTATCTGATGGAGAAAAAATAATTTGTCCCATAAAGTGTTTTGGATTTTTCATTTAGCTCACAGTTTCCCCCATATTTCTTATCACTTGATATTTAGATTAAGAAGTCTCATAGATTCAGGCTCAATCTTTAGTCAACACTAGTTCAGGGTGGTTCTTACTATTGCATCACATCATGACGTCAGATGTTAGCCTGACCCATGCATTGCACAGTTCCTCATCAAATTTGCATCTAATGCTATTAGTATCTTTTGATGATGATTGTTGTCTAGATCAGTTATTTTTATCAAAGACTACCAAATGATGACTTTTCTAATTCTATAACTTCTTTTTTATTATTTAACTGGAATTCTATTTAAAAATATTTCTCTTACTATTTACTGTGAAAAATAATTTGTGCATAAAAAGTATAACAAATGCCTGCTTCTTTCCCTGTTTATCATTTTTTGAAGTAATGTGTTGATATCTCAGCAATCTTCAATGATAATGAATATTTAAAAATGACTTTTACATAGAAAAAAATTAACCCTTGAAAGAAGTTGAAAGAACAGTGCAATGAGCACTCATATACTCCTTATGTTCAAGGTACACCAGTTGGTAGCATTTTGTTACATTTGTACCCCCTCTCCTACGAGTGTTGAGCATTTTCCTTGTTTTCTAGAACATAAAGTCCAAGATCACATTGTGTTTTATATAGCTCAGTGGAATCAAGCGCTTCTCTAAGGAGCTCTTGATATTATTGGTATAAAATGGTATTGCAAATTGTGTGTGTGCACACATGCATGCGTGTGTGTGTGTGTGTATGTAAGAGAGATATATGTTGTTGTGACTTAAATTCACATTTGTTAGGTAAAATCTATGGGTATGGGATGGTGAACCAAGGTTCAACAAAAGAAGACAAAAGAAAGAAAAATAGAGAAGTTTATTACTCACATATCCTTGAGGAGGGATACAACAACCTTGTGGGGGACCACATGGGGAAGTAAAGGCAGGGTGCAGGAAGAAAGAGAGAGAGAGGGAGGGAGAAAGGAGGACCTGGGGCACATGTTTTTATTAGGATCCTAGTGTGGAGTTTCTGGGCTAAGGCTGGATTGGTCAATTCAAACCAAAGGAGTGAAGTTTCGGTAAGCTCCGGGGGTGTCTTATCTAAAGGATGCTCAAAGGGAAGGCCCTGGGAAGCATGGAGAATGTTTATCACAGGAGCAGTCAAGGGAGCCCTATCAGGGACCTGCATTTACTCATGACTCTGCAGCTGTTATGTGGGGCGTGTGCTCTAGGGAGAGGCTAGAGTCAGTTCAAGGTGACTGCAAGCCACGTAGGCACACAAAATGGATGCTGAGGCAGCAATATTATGGAGCAATTTAGCTAAATTCTCAATATTGTATATATATGTGTAATAATACATGTGTGCATGTGTGTGTGTTCTATATATGTTATATATGTGTATCATATATGATATATGTGTACATCTGTATATGTCGATATACAGATATACAATTTATTTACATGTATATAAACAAGCACACGTATATTCATGCACACATATATATACTAAACCTTTAATTCAAATCTATGTATTATTTCCTTACCTTTCCTACTTCATATTTGTTTCTCCCTTCTCATCCAGTGAGAACCTGATTCTTAAGAGTTTCAGAATTATTACACTAACTTAAAAATACACATATTTTTATGAACGTTCTTTTTTTTAATGGCTTGAACGGGGACTATTGAATTGAAGGGCAAATGTTTAAGCAGTTTAAGTCGTCAAATTCCCCTCCATAAGGGGTAATAACTGTTTGCAAGCTGATCTGCGGTGTTTGGAAGACTCTGTCAAGATTTTAAATTAGAAATAAGATCTCAGTATAGTTTTTATTGTTTTATGTATATATATTTTGCATATTTAAATTCATTTATTAAGGCATAATTTTATGTACAGTGAAATACACAGATCTTAAGTGTTCATTTTGCTGACTTATGGTAAGTGTATATACTCATATAACCCACATCTCAATCAAGAAATAAAACATTTCCATCCCCCTAGAAAGCTTTCTTGTGCCCATTTCTACTCAAATTCCATACCTTCATCCGCAGAGGCAACTACTAAGCTAGTTTACCACCATTGCTTAGTTCAAACTGTTCTTAAATTTCATATAAATACAATAATGTAGTATGTTTTATTATATATCTGGCTTCTTTTGTGCAATATGTTATTTGTGAGAATTATCTATGTTGATGCATGTACTAATAATTAGTCCTTTTCATTGCTGTGTATTATTTCATTTTATGAATATCTGTTGATGAACATTTGTGTCATTTTTAATGTTTTGGCTATTATAAAGGCCACTAAGAACATCCTTGTTCAAATCATATACACACATGTACATAAATATTTAATGCTTATGTAGTGCTTCATTATTTTTGACATAACTTGATTCGTTTGATCAGGTAAGATAGATAAATGAGTATTTTGGTTGTTTATAATAATCTGGTTCTTTTTGTTAATATATACATAGGGTAAGTGTATGTTTAACTTTATAACAAATTACCAGTTTTCCTAAGTGGTTGTCTAATTTTACATTTCTACCATAAATGTATGAGACTTTTAATTTGTTTTACATCTTGGCCACCATTTAGTCTGCTGGATTTTGCAAATTTATATAATTGTATGCATTAATTTTATTTGACTGAATTTTTGTATGAAGAATGAGTGTTGATTTTTGTCCAATGTCTATGCAGCATGTAGAGAGATAATGATAAAATTTTTCTTTTTAGATCTCTTAATATGTTATATTACTTTAATAGACTTCCTTATATTGAAACACCCTTCACAATTTTAAAATAAGTTACATTTGGTGATGGTATATTAATATTTTTAATATCCTGTTTAATTCTATTTGCTGATATTTTTTAGGATTTTAAAATCAACATTTATAAGTGAAATGAGCCCACAATTTTCTTTTTGTTTCTTTTATCTTTGTAGAGTTTAGGTATCAATGTTATACTCACTTTATTAAAAGAATTAGGATGTTTTTCTTCTCCTTTTTTCTCCATAGCCTATGGAATAATTTATGAAACATTGTAATTATTCACTCTTTAAAAGTTTGATAATCTTAATATAATAAAGGCCATGTATGACAAACCTACAGCTAACATCATATTCAATGAGGAAAAGCTAAAAGTGTTTTCCTTAAGATCAGGAACAAGACAAGGATGACCACTTTCACCATTCCTGTTCAACATTGTGTTGGAAGTCTTAGCCACAGCAATAGCATGAGAAAGAGAAATTAAATGTATCTGAATTGGAAAGGAAGAAGTAAAACTCTTATTCGCAGACAACATAATACTATGTATAGCGAACTCTAAAGATTCCACCCCAAAACTGTTAGAATTGATCAATTAATTTAGTAAAATAACAGAGTACAAAATTAATATTCATATGTCAGCTGCATTTTTATACACCAATGATGAATTTTCAGAAGGAGAAATTTAAAAAAATCCCATTTATAATTGCATCAAAAACAATAAAATATCTAGAACTCAACAAGGAGGTAAAAGATCTGTTCTCAGAAAATTATGTCATTGAAAAAAGAAATTGAAAAATATACAAATAAATGGAAGCATATATTGTGCTGATGGGTAGGAAGAATCAACATCATTAAAATGGCCTTACTACCCAAAGCAATCTATAGATACAATGCAATCCCTATCAAAATACCAATGGCATTTTTCAGAGAGCTGGAACAAATAATCCTAAAATGTATATGGAACCGTAAAAGACCTTGAATAGCCACAGCAATCTTGAGAAAGAAGAACAAAGTTGATAGTATCACACTACCTGATATCAAACTATACTAGAAGGCTACAGTAATCACAACAGCATGGAACTAGAATAAAAGCAGATATATTGATCAATGGAATAGAATAGAGAATCCAGAAAGAGAATCCAGAAATAAATCCATGCCGATACACTCACTTAATATATGACAAAGGAGGCAAGAATATACAATGGGGTAAAGACAGTCTCATCAATAAGTGATGTTGGGAAAATTGGACAGATACATGCCAAAAAAGAAAAAGAAACTGGACTATCTTCTTACATCATATACAAGAATAGACTCAAAATGGATTAAAGACTTAAATGTAAGACCCGAAACCATAAAACTTCTAGAAGAAATCGTATGCAGTAATCACTCTGATATTGCTACTAGTAATTTATTTTCAGACATATCTCCTCAGTCAAGGGAACCAAAAGAAAAAATAAACAAATGAGAGGACATCAAACTAAAAAGTTTTTGCACAGCAAAGGAAACCATCGACAAATGTAAAAACAACCAACTGAATGGGAGAAGATATTTGCTTATGATACATCTGATAAGGGTTATATCCAAAATATATAAAGAACTCATACAACTCAACAACAACAATAACAACAACAACAACAACAACAGCAACAATCCAATTAAAAAATGGGCAGAGGATCTGAATAGACACTCTTCCAAAGAGGAAATACAAATGGTCAATAGACATATGAAAAGATACTCAGGGTCACTATCATCAGAGAAATGCAAATTAAAACCACAAAGAGATATCACCTCACACCTCTCAAAATGCCTATCACCAATAAATCAAAGAACAAGTGTTGGCAAGGATGTGGAGAAGAGGGAACCCTCAAACGTTGTTGGCGGGACTGCATATTGGTACAGCCACTGTGGAAAACAGTCTGGAGTTTTCTCAAAAAATTAAAAATGGACATACCTTTTGACCCAGCAATTGTACTTCTGGATATTTATCCAAAGAAAACCAAAACAATAATTCATAAAGATCTATACACCCCTATATTCATGGCAGCCCAATTACAACAGCCAAGATATGGAAGCAACCTAAATGCCCATCAGCAGACGATTGGATAAAGAAGTTGTGATTCATATATACAATGGAATATTACTCAGCCATTAAAAACATGAAATCCTACCATTCTTAACAACTTGGATGGACTTAGAGGTTATTATGTTGAGTGAAAAAAGACAGAGAGATAAATACTATATGATTTTACTTATATGTGGAATATAAGGAACAAAAAGAACAAACTAATCAAAAACAGACTCACAAATATAGAGGACAATCTGTTAACGGCTAGAGGAGAGGGGAGTTAGGGGACTAGGAGAAAGAGATGAAGGGTTAAAGAAGTACAAATTAGTAGTTGATAGATAGTCATGAGGTTGGGGAGCACAACATAGGCAATGCAGCCAGTATTAATGTAATGGCTAGAGGTAGAGCCAGAGGAGAGAAAAAGCAATAAAGGGGATCATTTCATAAACTATATAAATGTCTAACCAATGTACTCTATACTTGAAACTAATAATAAACAAAAATTAAAAAAAAAACAACTGATGGAATACAGCCACACACACAGAAAAGAGTTTGATAGCAGTTGCATGCAAACCATCTGGATCTGATGTTTTTTTCTGATACTTTTCTCCATTTCCTCTATGGAAATCTGTTTATTTAAGATTTTTTTTTTCTACTAGTGTCAATTTATAAAAAAATACAATTCCTATAAAATTTTATCCATCTCTTTTAGATTTTCAAATATATTTGTTCAGCACTTTTGATAGTCTCATATTTGTTTTAATTTTATCTGTTTAAATGGTTGTTTTCCAATTTATTTTCTTTAATATATTACTGGTTCCTTTTACTCCTTGCTTAAGTTGGTTAGTGGTTTTCTCTTTTATTCCTTTTCATATAATCATAATTTTGATGTATTATTTCTATAGTAAGTGATAGATAATAAATACAAATTATTTCTTTTTGTTTCCTTTTCTATCCAATTTCTTGCTATTTTTAACTTTGTTTCCTTGTGAGAGTTTAAAAATTGTTAATGGGCTTTGAATTTCATCAAATGTCTGCTACATTTATTAAAATGAGCATATGAATCTTCTGTTTGTTTCTGTTAGTGTTGTGAATTTCATTGATTTTTTTCAAATAATAAACCACTCAAATTCTTAGAATATACCTCGTTTGTCTGTACTGTAATATTCTTCTTATATGTTGATAGATTTGATTCTTTGTGTTTTGTATTCAATTTTTCACTTGTGTTCATGAGTCAGATTGGTTTGTTATTTTCCTTTTCTATAAAATCTTTGTCAGATTTTTGCCTCAAGGTTATCCTGGCCTCATAAAATGAGCTGGGAAATATTCCTTATTTTTCCCTTATTTTGAAGAGTTTATGTAATATTGGTGTTTTTTCTTTTTTAAATGTTTAGAAAAATTCACCTGTTAAACCATCTGGCCTGAAGTTCTTTCTGGAAAAGTTTTCAAAATAACAGATCTAACTTTTTATGATACACAGAGGACTATTAAGATTTTCCTATTATTTTTGTCTATTTTAGTACCATTTTAAAAGGAGTTTATCCATTTAATCTAATTGTAAAATTTATTAGGTATATACTTTTATAATTGTACTTTTGTCTGTAAGATCTTTAGAGATGCCCCTTTTGTTATAACTGTTGGTAATTTTTCTTATTTTTTTCTTGACTAGTCTTGCTAGGGACTTATTAATTTTATTAATCTGGTCAAAGAAACAAATTTTGGCTTTGTTCATTTTTACTGCCAGTTTTCCTATATTTCATTATTTTCTCCTATCTTTTTCACTTCCTTTCTTTTACTTTTCGAGATTCGCTGTTTCCGCGCCCTCTGGGTTTTTGAGGTGAAAGCTAGGCTATTGATTTTCTAATTTATAATTTTCTACCACATGCATTTAAAACTATATTTTACCCTTAAACACTGCTTTAGTTGCATCTCCAGTTTATAGTTATTGTTTCTTTATTATCACAGAGCTCAAAAGTATTTTTAAATTTACTTTATGATTTTTTCTTGGATTCATGGGTTATTTAGAAGTGATTGCCTAGTTTTGAACAGTTGTGAATTTTTAAGATAGCTTTTGTTTTTGCTTTCCAGCTTAATTCCACTGTGGCAACAGGGCACACCATGAATGATTTCAATCTTTGAAATTTATTGAAGATTTTTGATCTTCAAACATTTTACGAGCACTTGGAAAACATATTAATTCTATTATTACCAGGCGCAATGTTCTATAAATGTTAAGTTTATTTTGTAGATTGAGTTAATCAGATCTTACTAATTTCTCTGTCTGTTTTCTCTGTCAACTATTAACCAAGTTGTTTAAGTCCTCTGATTGCAGATTTGTCTACTTTAATTCTGTCATTTTTAGACTCATCTGTTTTTGAAGCTATGATTTTTGTCGCATAAAGATATAAAATTATTATATATTCTTGATGGATTGATTCCTTTTTTAAAAAATGCCCCTCTTTATCTCTAGCAATTCTAGTTTCTTTAAAGTCTACTTTCTGATATCAATATATCTACACAAGCTTTCTTGTGTATTTGCATGTTATAAACTTTTGTAATCTTTTTATTTTAATTAAGTTTTTATGTATAAAATATTTCTTTTGTAATAGTTGGTTGCATTTTATTTTTATCTAGTCGGATGACCTTAGTCTTCAGTATGAATATTTAGTTCACTTACATTTAGTGTAAAATTACTATGTTTGGGATTATATCTGCCATCTTACTTTGATTTCTATTCAAACTATAGTCTACCTCATTTTTTGCTGATTCTGTGTTTGAAAATTCACCTACTCATTAAAATTTATTTGTAACCCCAAAATCAATACCTAGAGCAATTCCACAGTCATTCATGAACATATACAGAGTGTAAAAAAATTAAGGTAATAAAAATGTGATCCTCTGCCTTCTTGTTTCAGCTCTCATACTCTAAGTGTCTTTTTTGTGGTCTATTTTGTGTTATGTTTTTCACATTTTTGTACTTTTTGTTGGTGATATCACTTCAGCAAATAACATTGAAAGACCTGGGTAACCACATACACAAAAATGAAATTGGGCTCCTATCTTACACCACTCACAAACACTAACTCGAAATGGATTACAGATTTAAACATAGACCTGAAACCATAAAACTTTCAGAAAAAAGAGATAGAGAAGAAGCTCCTTGACATTGATCTTGACAATGATTTTCTTGGATATGACACCTAAAGCACAAGTAGCAAAAGCAAAAATCTACAAGTGAGACTACATCAAACCAAAAAGCTTCTGCACAGCAAAAGAAACAACCAACGAAATGAAAAGGTAACTTAAGGAGTGGGAGAAAATATTTGCAAACCGTATATTAGATAAGGAGTTAATATCCAAAATACCGAAAGAACTCATACAAGTCAACAACAACAACAACAACAACAACAACAGCAACAACAATAACAACAAAAAGTCCAATTAGAAATTGGGCAGAGGAACTGAATAAACATTTTCCAAAGACATCCAAGTGGCCAAACAGAGTCGTGAAAAGATGCTCGACATTACTAATCAGGAAAATGCAAACCAAAATCGCAATGAGATATTATCTCACATCCATTGCAATGGTTATCATCGAGAAGACAAGAGATAAAAGTGTTGGTGAGAATGTAGAGTAATGGAAACCCTCGTGCACTTGTTAATGAGAGTGTAAACTTGTACAGCCACTGTGAAACAAATGTAGAGGTTCCTCAAAAATTACAAATACAAATATCATGATCCATCAATCCCAATTCTAAGTACATACACAAAAGAAATGAAAACAGGATATTAAAAAGATATCTATACTCCCATGTTTATCGCAACATTATTCACAATGATCAAGATATGGAAACAACCTAAGCATCCATTGACAGATAAATGGATAAAGAAGATGTGATATATAGGTATATAGACACCTATATAAATATATACTCTATATATAATAAAATATTCAGCCATGAGAAAGAAGGAAATCCTGCCATTTGTAACAATATGGATGGATCTTGAGAGCATTATGCTTAGTGAGATAAGCCAAACAGAGAGAGATAAATATTGTATAATATTGCTTATATGTGGAATCCAAAAAAGCCAAACTCATAGAAACAGGGCCTGGGGGTGGGAGAATTGGGCAGATGTTGTCAAAGTGTACAAACTTGCAATTAGAAGATGAGTAAATTCTGGAGACCTAAGGCACAGCATAATGATTATGGTCCATTATACTGTATTATGTACTTCAAAATTGCTAAAAGAGTAGACCTTAAATGTTCTTATCCCCTAAAAGGAATAATAATAGTGTGACTTGATAGGGGTTTTAGCTAAACCTAAGGTGGTAATTAAATTGCAATATATGTGTATCAAACTGGCTCATTGCATATCTTAAACTTACTCAATATTATTTGTTCATTATATATCAATGAAAAAGAGAGATAGAGGAAGAGAGTTGGCAATGCTGTATACAACACACAAGTCTCTGGCATGGCAACAAGCAGCAGTCTGGGGCAAGATACTGGACATTGCAGGACGGAAAGATAAACGTACAAGGTATGAGAGACAAATTTAAATGTCGGTAGGTGCCAGGCAAGTGAGATGTATAAATAAAGTGGGCCAGGGGAAAATGCTTTCATGTGTACGTTACGTGAGTCTTGGTGTGTGAGCATGTACAGGTGTGTATTTTGTGCACGTGTGTGTGTATGTGTGTAGAGGACAGAATAGTGAGCTGAAGAGCATATGACTCTTCAGAAGACAACTGGTATTGAGCTCCAGCAGAGATTTGTTTTATGGGTCTAATATTGCCTGATGTCCAAATGTTTCAGAAGAAGCCAGAAATCAATATATTTATATAAAATACCATGAGTTTTTAATATTGGCTCAAAATGTTACAGCACTGTGCAGCCGTTTACAACATAAAGCAATACCTGCGCACCCGATTTGGCTTGTGGGCTATCAGCTTAGGAAAAAGGGGTGCTTGGAAGGAGTAGGGACATGAAGAAGAAAGAAGACAATGGTAAAGAAGCTTGAAAATTTTATTTGTCTATTTTTGATATATTGAAAGCTGGACATTTTAATGACAAAAATCTTTTTTCAGTTTCACCACTATAGTAACCGGTCTTTCCCTTACTCTGTTATTACACTGTTTGATTGCAATACAATTTACATGTACAAATTATATCATGAAAAACAATTTCATTGCGAAGAATAAGTAGGTTAGTGTACTTCACCCAAAATAAGAAGGAAATAATAGAATTTTGCATTTTTATATTTTAAAGCTGATATTTTAGCAACATTTTGACAATGGCTTATTCCATTTATAATTTTTGGCAACACAATATTAAAAGAATATCTATTTATTGGCATGCAAAGCAATATGGCTTCAGTATACGCCTCTTAAATTTACAGAACTTAAAATTCCAGACATCCTACATGGCTGGCAGATGATGCTGTGATGATCTTGAATAGTGAAGTACTTACTTCCTAAAGACAAAAAACAAAAGACAGTGATTTAACACAGCTATAATACCCAGATGATATAGTTAACTTATCCAGGAAATATTTCAATCATTTATTTTGATAACAGTTATTTATCAATATTTTAATCTTACAAATCCCTAGTCTTTTGGACTCTTCAAATATTTGCATTAAAATATTACTCATTCTTAAGTTTCCCTACCATGAAGTATAAAGTGTATGAATAATTACAAAGAGCAATTATTACCCATTAAGATAAGTGGTTAATTTTTGGTGTTTAGATTTTTATTACTATGCTTATTACATTAAATATATAATACAGATATACTGGTATTTTACTTTATGCTAAAAGTTCAACATATATAACAATTCATAAGGTGACATTAATCTGTGAATGACTTAACATCTCTCTGTTTAATTCTTATCTGTGTTCCTAACACCCTGTCCCTTATAGACACTAAGGAAATGTTTTTGGAATAAATGGGTGAATTGATAAAACTGTAATAATCGAAAACAAATATAATAATATACTCTTACATGACTCGTAATTTTAATTATATACCAAGAAGGTAAAGATTCTTCCCAACATAGACGACAACCTGTAGCAGTATGATATATTCATGAAAGTTTTGATGGTTGCAGAATGAACTAAAATTCAATCACCTGTCAGTAATTTTGGTCTGAAGCAACCAGTTTATAAAGTCTCGGGTAGCAAGATTATCAAGAACCGTGTTCATTTCATCAGAGAAAGAGCCATCGGCGTGTCTGCGGCGGAGTTCTTCAATGATGGTGACTTCTTCTGGAAAACTGAGCAAAAGAGAGACAAAATCAGCAATTGTTAAATGCTTTATTATTTATTTATTTATTTGTTTGTTTATTTATTATGCCTACAGCACCTGGTCTTCCTAGGTGGTCTCCCATCCAAGTACTAACCAGGACTGACCCTGCTTAGCTTTAAATGCTTTAAATAAATGTTTATTGATTGCCTATCACTGGTACCATGTGTGAGGGTCATTGAGAAAACAATACGTTTCTATTTACAGAGGACCTACTGTGAAAAGTCTCATAGAAAATCCATTTGAACTGGTGCATGTCAGAATGGAAATTATACAGGTATAAAAGAGCAGAGCTGGGTTGTTAAACAAAGACTGTCTCTTCACGTCCTTTTCAATATTCCAGTTACTTGAAAGATTATTAGTATATTATCAACACTGAGGTTATTATTAAGTCTAATTATTTATTTATAATTCAGAAAAAAAGTATTAAATATTATAAAAGTAGTGATTATCAGAACAGCTTTACAAAGTGCAGTATTAAGGGATTAAATCTTAGTCTACATTAGATTTTCTCTTTAATCAGTTTAATTAGCAGACTTTTTGGTATCCCTTTAAAACACCAGAAATATCCTCAAGTGCGACTATTTTACCGCTGATTTTGTAAATTTGATCATTAATGTTTAAAAAATCAGCGACAATACTAGTTCTCTTTAGTCATGAGATTTCTTTAAGTCTCAGTAAGCTTGTTTTAAATCTCTCTAAAAGAAATTGAGTTGAACACGAATTTCCTACTTCTCATAATTCAAATGTCAATCAAAATGGTCAGGAGAAAATGAGATGGTTTAAGTTTTCAGCATTATTTCTTCTTTTTTCCTATCCCCAGTTTTCCTAGGACAGTCCTGGTTTAAGCTTGTTGTCCTGGTGTAGTTATCAAAAACACTTTACTTTCAAAAGTGTCTTGGATTGACAAATTAATACCCTAATTATAGCACAACTATAATTAGAGATAAAAATGCCCCTTTTGACTCCGTTAGTAGTACTTGCTACCAGAGATAAAACAGATGAGGCTTTTATAGACTGTCTCCCACCAATAGAAATTATTTTCCTCCTTTGCGAGACTATACTAATTGCTTCTGTAATTCAGATCCATATATAGACATCTGTAGTCTAAGTTTTTAGCATGAGGCAAAAAAAAAAAAAAAAAAAAGTTAAATAAGAGTGTGTAGACTTACTCTCGCCTTCCTCGGCCTTTCACCAGCCAAGCAATAAATTCCTTGGCAGCTTGGCCTTCCAAATAAGAACTTACATCACTAGTAAAGGTCCCTTCAGCATGTCTCTCAAATTCATCATGACGTTTGGCAATGTTATTCCTGAAAGAAATGTGAAAATTAAATTGAAGATCTGTCTCTTTAGCAATATGGTTCTCACCTATAAGCAGTGGCAGCTTCGGGTTCGAGATTCTACGTACAAGGGGTTCAGGGAGACTTGGGAGATGAGGGTGCTTAGGACACTCATCTTCAAATTACATTAATTATCTGGACTGAAGATTGAGAGGAGAGGGCTAATAACAATTAAGGGAGCCTAAAGTTCCCCCGTACCACCCAGTGCACCCAGTTTTCACCTCTCCTGCTTATCTATACCATTGATTATTAATGCTGTATTTACTTCAGTCTTGGTGTATGTGGGCTCTCCACTCTGCTATGCTACTTGCAAACAAGGCAGCTGTTTGTTATTAGTACATACGGGGTCAGAGTTAGTTAACTGAGTCAAGGAAAAGCAAATGATCACCGAAAGTGTCATCAAAAAGACCACATAAATGGGTGAAAGGAAACGTGATAGACAGCAATGAGGAAAGCTAATACAATGACCCCATAGCACTTTCAAGTGTGTGCAGTGTTCTGTGGAAGTGATTGACCAGCTACCTTCTGCATATATTAACCTGGAATGTCTCATGTTAAACACACAATAGAAACTGCCTGAGAGCAAGGATTATTTTGCATTAGTTTACCAAATCGTGGCATTCCCTTTCTAGAAGAGAGTTGTTTTCATTTGTTTTTTTCAAATTCGTGCTTACTCACATTTCACCAATGGCCCCATCTGCAGTCCTTAACAAGGACTCCTCATAGTATCTGCTCTAACCGCAACCACTTTTCTTTCCGTGCCCTCTACTTTAAGAACTTCTGGTCAACCGCCCTGTATCTCCAATTCCTCCTGCTGGCTCATTCTCTCATTCTTTCTCTTGCGCTCTCTCTCTCGCACTCTCTTTCTCTCTCCCTCATTCTCTTTCCTTTCTCCGTTCTATTCAGATAAATCTATGCCCTTTTCCTTCAGCTACTTTGTATGCATAACTCCCATCCCCTGTGGGCCACCCTCCAAAGAAATTGTGAAATTCTACCATCTCTGTGAAACTCTTGTGGATGATTTCCTTCAGTAGCCTAGATGCAGCAAAAAACCCAACACTGTCAACGAAAATGCAACATTAAAATGTATGCCTTAACGATAGGCTTGTGTTCTTATTTGCCTTCTTCTCTCTTTATGCGGTGCAGCTAGACTATAATTTTAAATGTGTATCTTGGATTGTACTCTACAAGAAAAAGACTGCATCTGTTTCCATGCCTTACCATGATTAACTTGGCTAGGGGATACTTTAATGTGATCACAGTCATGAGTTTGAACCTACAAGGGAATGTTGAATTTGCTCTTATTTTTTGGTCAGAGATTGGATTCCTAAACTTGCAGTTCTACAAAAGTCAGCTTTCAATTTTAATGGAAAGTGCATAAGAGAGTAAATATTGCTAAGACCACAGTTGGAAAAATAGTTTAAAATTTATGTTCCATAAGAGGGTAAGAGGATTGGAGGGGTGAGAGGTCAGACATTCAGATGCATAAATACAAAGGACAGCATCACCAACCATGAAAACCATCAAAATTGAAAGAACTTATGGGCACAATTTGATGAGTGTGATGACTTAAGGAAGGTGGAATAAGTTTTAGACACATTTAAATAATTCATTTATGTGCATATTTTGGACGATGTTTAAACTCTTACTTGTTCCTCTTAGTGTTCATCAACCACTGCACAAAATCCTGGGCACGCCTGGAGTCCAGATACTTGCTGTAGTCACTGGTGAATGTGCCCTGTGAATGGCGCTTGTCTTCATTCATCTGATCTGGATCGCTGAATGGGTCTGTCTGGGGAGCTGGGAATGAGCTGTGAAAAATAGTAATTGGTGCAACTAAATCTCTCCTCAAGCTCAGTCACTTGAGGAGCATCTTCTCACAGAATACGGGGCCACATGAAGCAGAATGGCAGGCACCTTGAATATTTCAGTTGGTACTTCTGAGAGATCTTATTTGTCATGGGAATCCCAGAGTTTTATTAGAGTTGGATACACTCTGATTCTGAATTTTAGCAACAGATTTTTCAACTTGCTTTTTTTTCTGAAATAGGATTAAATAAATCTTTTTTTAAAAAGCTAATTCATCTACTTATGATTATGCTAATAATGACAGAAGAGAGCAATGACTTGAATTAAATATTTTAAGAGTGAAGAATCCTAAATCATTTGGTAGCATATTTATGTTTCCAATTTTGTTTTGCATGTATTAATATAAAAAAGTAGTTCTGTTACCAGAGCGCATGGTAGCTAATGGTGAAAGAAAGACAAAAGTTAAAAGAGAGACTAGAAAAAGCCCATTTGTTAATTTGAAACTGTGTAGTGGATATTCTGCATGCCAGTAATCAAGTTTATTGGCATGGCAAGTATGGGAAATATTCAACATGATTAATACTCAGAAATAGAAATGAGACACTATTTTCACCTGTCAAATTAGCAATGATTAAATATGGGGGGAAGATATTGTGAAAGGAGTATTTCTATAATGCTGATAGGAGTGTGCATGTATACAACTTTTCTGGAAAGCAAATTGGCAAGATATTATAAAAGATTTAAACTCATTCAAATCCTTTGACATGGTAATTTTACTACTAGAAATGTATCCTCAGAAAATGGTAAGAAATGTAGGGAAAAACGTTTGCAGCATTCTGTTTTGGAAAATTTGAAGAACTCAAGTGTTCAATAGTGGTGGAACAGTTAAATAAATATTGTACATTTAAGTATGAGATGAAATTGTATGCAGCCATTAAATATTATATGTTTAATAGATATTTTTAATGATATAAGAAACAGATAATAGAACAATGCTAAGAGAAAAAGCATAATATGAAACTGTATAATGATCTGGTATATATTTATATACAGTACATACATAACTTTTTTGGTATATTTTCTATTGTGAACATGAATGACTTTTACAATTAGCAAAATTATTATTTAAAAAAAGAAATAAAAAGAAAAATTGTTGTGAATAATTAAAATAATGTACTATGCACTGTGTGAGTAAGTAATGGGTAGATAGGATAAGCTGCAAATTTCAAAGAGCTATAATTTCCCATGTAACCTATTTTTCAACATCGTCTACCCCATTGGTTGTGAAACAACATACTCAAGTCTATACTCCATAAACAACTTTATCACAATGATATTTTAAACATTTGAAAATCATGCAGAGTATTTACTCTAAATTTCTGAGACCTAGTCACTAATCGTAGTTTTCACAGGCTATATTCTAACTATAGTGCTATGTTAGTTCCAGTCTAAAGATTTAATACCTGGATTTCATCTCCGTGTCCTGAAGGGAACGTTGCCAGCTGCCTTGTACCAGCATCACAAACAATCCAGCCAAAAAGTAAATGCTTTTCATTTTTGCTGCCTGTTGGAACACAGAGTCAAGGGAGGTGGGGGGAAGGAGACAGGCAAACATATTTAAACATGTCAGGCTAAATTAGTTTGGTTTTGACTAAGTAAATATTATAAATAGAAATAACAAGCTAGTCATCAATTTTAATCTGAGTATATTTCCAGCTTATTTTAAATAGTAGATTATATTTTCCCCCCAATTTTTTAGAGGCAAAAAAGGATACAAAAGATGTGTACCACCATTAAGATTTTTCATTACTGTAAGACACTTCTGTTAATAATTAGAAGGCTCATTTCCAGACTCGAAATTTAAAATGTCCATGATAAACATTTAAAATATCTACTGTAGATGATATGCTACATATGGTTAGCTTGAATGGCACCTTATCCATAATGCCACCCCCTTCACTATCAGTCTGGCTTTCAATTAATAGTCCTTCACTTCCAGGCATTTACATTATACTGCATTTCAACCATCTTAAAGCAGCCTCAGGCTACAACTTGGCATACCAGCTGTCGGTTCAGATGTATTATTCATTTATATTTTAAATAGTGTAACTTGGTCTAGACTTTGTAATTATAAAGCGGCCAACAGATTTGAGGTATTTTAGGGTGCTTTGACCTGTTCTAAATTAAAGGGAAAAAAAATCATTTTAAAGACAAGCAATTTGCAACAAGAACTAATGCTTCTGGCAACTTGAACAATCGCAACTAAGAAATAAGAGATTACTGTCATAATGAAAATTAATGTTTGCTTCTGAAGTCTTGGAAGTCCCCAGGTTGCTTTACAATTGGACTTAGTCCAGGACATGTCATTCACTGTTTGTGACATCCTAGACCTGGTTATAGGATACACCTGGTTGCTTGTCCTTGTGTTGCAAGCAGATACCTTTTGAAGCCATAAGATGCCAAGAACATGGTGATGCGGTGTGGATAGGGCTGGGGCAGAGACCACTGTGAATGTGGGGCAGAATGTCCCCACAGGGTGAGCTTCTCTATTTTCTGAATAGAAACCTCAAATCCAGTATTTGTCATGAACTTCTTTTCTCTGCTACTTCAGTCAGAACATGTTTACTTCGAGAAGTGGAAATTTTAATTCAAGTTTGATTATGCTTACCCATAAATAATTTGAATGAGTATTTTTAGCAAATGGCATTTGGTTTGAAATAAGGATTTTACAAATATTATCATTTTAAACTATCAATCTTTTCTTTAGCATCCCAGCCATATTTACTATCTTTGGCACTAAAACATGGACACTATTATACCAGCAGTGGTTTTTTTTTTTTTTCTTTGAAATGTTGTCTCTTTAGATTAAGTGGTCAGTCAGACAAAGCAACACAATAAGAATTAAATATTCATCCTTCTTCATTCATCAGCATTAAATTACTAATCGATGCTGTGCTATGCTTCAGTTTATCCACTTGGCAAACTTTGAAAATCTTGCCATATATGTAGATAGTGTCTTCTAATTGTAATTCTCAATTATAAATTCATGCTTTCAGGAATTAAAAAAAATTAAAGCAAGCTTTTTTTTTTTTTATTATACCACTTTTGGAAAGTCAATTTAATCCTAAAAAAATTCCTCTATACAAAGTCCCTAAAGATTACAGAATCTTTCTTCTACTATGTTCTACAGAAGGAGATTTAGAGCAAATGGTATTCTGCTATGGGAGCTGACTGAAGAGAAAGCAGCCACACAGAAGTGAAGGTTTGAAGTCCTCTGTAGGCAGTAAAATGAGATCTACTGAAAGAGAAACCAATTTTTTAAAAATTTCATTTATTCATTTGTGAAAGTCTACAGAATTGTGAAAAAAAATTAAGATTAAGGTTAATTGTTTGAATACCGCTACTGAGAAAGCAAATAATTGTATTATTTTAGTATCAAAATCTTATTCAATAAGAGAAGAATTTCCAGCTATTCCCCTGCCCCCTACTGTAGGTAGCCTAAGGAGAGAATCTGAAGTTTTGTAAGAACTACACATTTCCACTCAAATTTAAAGGGAATATATGGTAACAATAGTATTCCCTGTATAGGAAGTTTTTTAGAAAGATTAATCTTAGACCTAGGCAAGGTGACATTATATAATATTCCTAAATGTATTGGCATTGTAAGCCAAATACTTTTTAAACTGGTCAGCTCGTTTCCTCTCATAGATCTGTAGTATGTGTGGAAAACACACCAATTAATCACTTACTTCATTGAGGATTTTGTACAATTGTCTTTTATCCTTAAGAGCTTACATGAGTACTTTTTGATTTTCTTTTCTAAAGAGGTTTATTAAAATTTCATTTCTGAATGTAGACATATTAGATATTTTATTTATTACTATTGGTTCTCAATACATAGGAGATAATTACTAATCTGTGGTTTTACTTACCTCTAGCCAAAGAAATCCTGATAATTGATATTTGTTTTCTGTACCAAATATGCTATGTCTTGTTTACAAAGAGCTGATTTCATGGACTTTGATTTTTTGATAGACTTAGAAATTTGAATATTTGAAAGATGATGTTGAATCTGCTCTTTTAGAAAACCATAAGTTTTCATTGGTAAGGAGCAATTGCTATTATAACCCCTCTAATGGGCACATTTCTGCTGAATTTAAAGGCGCCTTCTGTTCAAAGTAATATACACATTTATCAAATCCAAGGAAAATATTTATTTTTTAAAATGTTACTACTTATTTTTGAAATGCAATTCTCATAACAGTTAAAGCATGTAACAAGCATGGTTTGAATATTTGTTTTTCTTTCTATTTTATATCTTACCATTGAACTTATTTTCCGACTCACTTTGCGGCTTCTCTACGTTGAAGTATATGTAAATATGTTTTATATCATCTCAATTCTGCCCTGTGTATTATTAGTAATAAACTATAAGATGAAAGAATAATACTTTAATCTATAGTGCTTTGCCCCCTTAAAAATACGTAACTGTATCCCAAACAGGATAAATGATCTTACAAATCACTCAGTATTAACCTTACCTTCTGAAACCCAGACGTGGAACAGAGCAGGTGGAGAGAGCGAGCCCTCTTTTTGGAGCTGCAGATGTGCTGTGTCCTGAGCTCTGTACTGCCGCACCAAAGCATACCGCTTTTATATATCCTCCAATGCTGTTTAGCCTCACAGATATTACGCTGACAATATAAATTTCTCATCTGTAAATAATGAGCTTTTGTTACAAACGATTTCACTCGCTTACTCACTTTGCTCATCTCATTCTACCCGTATATTGGGTGGGACCTCAGAGGCCAGGAAACTTTTTGTTTACTTTTATGCCTTTTTTTTGTTGTTGTTGGGAATGGAAAGGGCAGTTTGGAAATTCACCTTTCACTCTCAGTCAGGCATGAAAATCACTTAAGTACTCTAAAGTGAATTTTGATGCTGAAGATATGAAATCACATAGTTCATGGCTAACTCCACTTTGAGCATGGCCTCATTTGAAGGTCATGCAAGTCCTCTGTTTTGCTATTTGGTTATAAAGAATTTATCTGAATATAATAATTAATTATTTTTTCATCTCTCAAATAATCAATCATACACTTAAAATAAGTTTAGTAAGAATTTTCTCATCCCCACTGTACAGAATTAATTCGTATTATTTTGGTGGGGAATTTTAAAGAATACCAATTAAGATGTAATATGTCCTATTATAATAAATTAGAGTCAGAAAGAAAGGATGAAACAAAATGAGGACTACAGATCCAAGATAAGTGATGCTAATAAGACAGGGTCTGGTATTTCTTTTCTCTTCTAATGGATATTTAAAGGCTAAATCTACTGATAAGACATTTGTACACTAATGTACAAAAGAATGAGATGCTACGTATACCTCATATGTATTTCCTGAGTTTTGTGATCTGCTGCTTAGGACTTCAATGATCTATAGGATTTAGCAGATATGAGTCTAATCACTTTGGAGAAAAAGAAAATGGGAAGTGATCTGGACAGACAGCATCAGGACAGTGTCAGTGTAATTAGATTTTAGTTTGGCTGCTATCGACAAGCTGTGTGACTATGGTCAAGGCATACTCTGTGCCTCAATCTCCTGATTTGTAGAATGAGAGAGTTGGTTAAATGACTTTTCTAAAATAAAAATCTGATTCCTTATGACAAAATCATTGCAACATTTCCTAACTACGTTTCAATATTCTAATACCATCATGATAAAGCTGATGAGCTATACAGAAATAAATCATTGATACAACTGGAGAAACATTCCCAATGAACTTAAACTGTTCGATTGTGGATTGGATCCACTGTTAGAAGTAGAGCTACTTAAATGCCATAGAGATCAATTCTATTGAAATTAGGAAAACTTGAACGGGGTTTTTGTGCTAATGATTACTGATGGTGGACAGCCTTGCTGTTCAAAATGTGGTCCAAGGACCAGCATCACCTGGGAACCTGCTAGAAATGCAGATTCACAGGCCCAAGCTCAGTTACTGAATAAGAATCTGCATTTCCCCAAGATTCCCAGGCAATTCATATGCGTAGTAAGGTTTGAGAAGCACAGCTGCATAAAATACCCATGTCATTTTCTTCATCTCCTCTCTGATGCTTGCTGCTGTTTGAACTGAGGACAGGTTCTTGGCCCTACCAGCAGAGGGGGTGAAAGAGCAGAAAACTGTGGTACTCAGGGCTGTCTGGATTAACACTTATAAATACAGTAATAGCTTGAAAAGTGTGAATTAGTTTAATATATGGTCAAATTCTCTCTCACCTCAGTCCTCATGAGTATATTAGGTATACTTTATTAATGGTTTGGCATTCAGTTTTTATTTTCCTCTTTGCCTTTATCTCTGTTTCTGTCTCTCTTTCCTTTTCAGATGCTACCTGTTTGTGGAGAAGTCCTAAGAAGGGAGCTCTGCAGATGATGTAAAGATACAAGATATAAAGATATAAAGCCCTTAACATGACATCTGGCTTCTCAGTAAATGTCCTTTCTCAATATTTCACTAAAACTTTAAAAGTTAAAGTTTCTTTCCCTTCATCCCACTTGCTTTCTATTTCAGAAGTGACTATCCCAGGTTCTTTCAGGAAATTTCCTCTAGCTTCATCTCCAGCCCACCAACACTGATTCTTAGGGATCTCTGACATTATAAATTCTGAGAAAGCAAAATTATTAAGAGCCCCACTGTACAGGGCACTGCTCTCCTCCCCAGGAGAAGCAAATCAGGACCCTTAATGGACATTGTATTACCAGAAATTAAGACAAACACCATGTACATTTTGAACTTGTAGATCTTCCAATGGCTGTCCCAACACTAGCTTCCACTTGACCTTCAATTCCCGTCATTGCAGTTACCTGTTATTTAGATGTGAGGCAGGGAAAGAGGTGGCCCTGTATTTATATGAATTGTGTTAAAGCTTGTCTGAAAGCAGGAGATTTCTGAGAGATGTCACACACAGTTCTCCCATCAGGTGGTGTGGGGGTGCCTGGTGGTTGTTAGGGGTTTGCCACACAATTGCCATGATATGCCATCTTGAAAGGTCAACTTAATTTGATAGAAATAATATAAAATATAATTATTACATGGAGTGGAGAGCAAAAAAATCACATCGCTTAAAGATAAAATAAGATATTTATTCAAGGATTTTTTTGCTCTTATTATGATACTTAGGACCAAAGGCAAACTCCATGGGCTTACAATCTGTGCTGTTGTATGCGACCACGTACTTAGAAGGCTCCATGCTTGGCTTAATGTTTTACTCTTATCATCTTGAAATTTTTAATAATTTTTGAACATGGGCTCCACAGTTTTATTTTGCACCTGGCTCAAAATTTATGTAGCCAGTCTTGCTTAGCACCTCATCTCAAAAATCATGGGGTAGGGGTTGGTGCATGCTGGTTTTTCTCATTTGTTCAACTTAGGTTGAACCGTTTGAGAATGGCAGAGATCCAGGTACACAGTACACTCTGGTGGCAAGAATATGGATAGGGGGACTCTCATACATTGCTGATGTGAATATAACATGTCATAAATGATTGGGGGCACAATTTAACAATATTGTCAAATTTGTAAATACCTAAAACCCTTGGCTTATTAAGGCTAAAGCACCATTCTGAAGATTTATTATATATAAGTATATATGGTGTAGGTACAAGGTTCTTCATTGCAGTATTGTGTATAATAGTAACAGGTTGGAACCGATCTAAGAGACCATCAGTAGGGCAGTGTTTAGAAAAAAAATGAGGGAGCTCTTTAGCCACCAATGTGAAAAGATTCCAGGATACGTTGTTAGGTGCAAATAGGGAGGTGCTTTATTGACATATAGGGGGCTACATTTTGTGTTAGAAGATGAAAGGGGACAGACATGTTTACTTCCTCATAATTGCATTAAAAATGGGAAGAATGCTCAAGAAACTAGTGAAAATGTCTTCCTGTAGGGGGAGCAAAGAACACTCCTCAATATATCCTTGTTATGCTGTTTGGACTTTTTAACCATTTATTTTAATTACCTATTCAAACCGCCCCCCGCAAAAAAAGCAATGTAAAAAGCAGTGACAGAATAACCACTTTGAGAAAAGGTTAAAGTTTAAAGCTAAAAGTACAACAACTTTGACTAGTAATTCCACTTCTAGATATTTTACCCATGAGAAATGAAAACATGTATCCATAAAAAGACTTATACAAAAACATCCACACCAGCTTCATTTACAATAGCTAAAAACTGGAAACAATCAAACTATCCATCAACAGAAAAAAGAATAGACAAATTATAAAATGAAATTTATGCAATGGGATACTACTAAACAATAACAAAAAAGAACAAATAACCGATACTGACAGCAGCATGGATGAATTTCACAGTATAATGCTGAGCAAAAGAAGCTGGACACAAAAAAACTGCATACTATATGAATCAATTTATAGAAGTTCAAAACAGGGAAAAATAAGATCTAAAAAACCCTCAGAACTGTAGTTGTTTCTTGAAAGAGAAGGGAAGGGGAGAGTCTGGAAAAGAACTTTCCGGGGAAATAGAAATATTCTATATTGTGAAAGGGGTGTGTGTTACCCAGGTATGTTCAATTCTCAGAAAAGTGTAGCTAAGATTTGTGATGTCAATTTATGTAAATTTGAACCAAAAGAAAAAAAAAAGTAATATTTAAAAAGGAGTGTGGGTGGATGTATAAATAATACAAGTATGGCAGAATATTGATAATTGTTGAAACTGATTGATGATTGAACACTGTTTATTATGTGATTCTGCTTCTTTACATATGTTTGAAATTTTCTGAGCTAAAAAGTTAAATCAAAACTATAATCAAATAAATGCGGTGGTAGGGCATTAGCATCAATTAACCAGTTATTTTGGAAGCTAAAGAGTTTGACCTTTCAGTTACTAAGTAGTAGTTACTAGGTAAAATAAGTGTAGTTTGAAAACCTGGGGTAGCAACAAAGCTTGGAGGTAAAATGGCAGCACAGGGCAGAGCCTGGGTAATAGAAAACAATTGCAATAAAGGCAGGGCAAGGGGGCCACCATTCAGAGGTAATGGAGTTAGTAACGTCTACTGGGCCTGTCCTGAAGGTATGTATACCTCTGCTCTGTTAGGTGAGACTTAGTAATGACTAGCAAAACTTTTCTTACTGAGTTTTAGGTCCTTTTTTATTCCTAGGAGGTGATCTTCTCAATATGCCATACTTTCCCTAAATTAGAACACTCTTTTCCATAACAAGGGTCTTCTGAAAATAGGTGGGAGCCTTCAAAAGATTTTTTATAAAAGTAAATAAAATTAAAAATGGCAAATGAGAAAACAGTTTACATTAATTGAGATTTTTTTAGCTTTGAAAAGATTAATCATCTAACAATAGCTTTTAAAATTTTTTTTTAAAAATCGAGTACATAGAATGTAATAATGAGATGCCCTTTACCTCTCTATGAGTGACTGATGGGCTCAGAGATTCAGAAACAATAAAAAAGAACTTCCAGGGGAAGGTCTGAGTTTGCCAGAAGATGTGAGAAATATCCATACTGAGAGATATTTAAGAAACAATTCTTGACCCATCCATCTGGAATAAAGAGGTAGTGGGGATGATTTGGTAGTAAGCTTAAGGGACAGTCTTCCAGCCCTGAGGCTCTGAGACCCTGTAAAGAGCTCACAATACAGAGAAGGGGACTGTGTGGCATTATGGTTTTGCATACGTTGATTTTAGCTTTTGCTAGATCCCTGGTATAATGAGATGTTTAAAATTGTTCTAAGTTTCAGTTGTTATTTTTATTCATAAAGGGAACAAGAAAAAGAAAGAAAACAAAATCACATTTGTACAAAATAATCTTATCTCATAATTTATAAGCAGAATATATATTT
Organism: Pteropus medius; assembly: GCF_902729225.1. Classification (NCBI taxonomy): domain Eukaryota; kingdom Metazoa; phylum Chordata; class Mammalia; order Chiroptera; family Pteropodidae; genus Pteropus; species Pteropus medius. Next base: position 24,819,961 of record NW_024354875.1, read on the forward strand.
ATATGTATAAATACATATATATCATTGGATACATGTGTTATGCTTCTATTTTTCGCATATTGTAGCTATAAAAAACAAACCATATGTCATTACATTTATCCAACCTCTTGCTCATCTGGAAAGACTTTTTCTTCAAGCTTCTAAGAGTCTTTAATGTGAACCAATTAAAAAATTGAAAACTTTCTAAGGCTTCTGTAAAAGGAAGTAACTTCATCCATTAGGAAATTTAAAATTTGAAGTCTGTATACTTAAAAATACAGAAAATGAAAAATGGAATTATAAACGCTTTTTCTTATTCATTATGCCTTGTAACTGGGCTTGCCCCCTGACTGAAGCTTGCTCACTGTTGCCAATTCATATTTTATCAGATGTATTGTAAAGATATGCTCAGTTTTTTTGAGATATAGAAATAATATAAGCATAGAATAGAAAATAATTTATAAAGTCCTCTAGGCTATTATCCTATTTTTAAGTAAAGCTTTATTTAATTTGTTTTAATTCATTGTTGGGCTATTTCACTCTTCAAACATAGAGAATTTCTACAATTTCATTGGATAATAAATTACCAAAATAATTTATTTCTGCATGCAAAAAACAGTTCTATGGCCAGGAAGTCTTCAGTACTGTGTTCTAATCCTGACTCTTTCCTGCTGAAAAGTAATCACTTCTTCATTGCCATATTGCCAGAGGAGGTAAAGACTGATATTTCATTTCCATTTTAATAAAAATAATTTTTTCTTCATAGAGCACAACAGCATATTGATTATGAGCCCTTTCTGATTCTGAAGATAGATTTTCTCATTCTTCCTCATAAATCTGGTCAATAATCACTAGCATCCTCCTCCATAAATACTGATCGACTAAACTCTGGAAGTCAAAGAACATGGCTCATACACCGTTTTTTGCACCCCCTTTTCTCTCAACATTAGGCATAATGCGTAGCAAAAAAGATAATTTAATGAATATCTTAAAATGTGGCTGATTTGCATCTAATGTTTTTCTGGATATTTGTCCTACATGAATGTATCATTTAGGACAGTTGACACTGATGAAGACAATCAAGTATAAATTGTAATTTCAGGGCTACATCTAAATACCTGGATAAAACTGTAACAGCCACTCATCCCAGTGGTTAGCACATAGTATCGACCACCTAATTAGATGATTGCTTTTTGTCATTTTCACTTGAAATTCATATAGAAACTTAATTATAAGCAACTGATATAGAAAATAATAATTTGAATGGAATAGAAAATATTTATATTATTTAAGTTTTTTTTTTTATATTTCAGGGATGAAGAATAAGTCCCCTAAGATAGTAGCAATAGCTACCATTTATCGAATGCCCATGAAAAACAAAGCTCTCTGAGTACAATATTGTCTAATCTTCACGATACATGGTAAGTTAAATATTTCTGCCTTCATCTTACAAATCCTAAGATGAGGCTTTAGAATAGGCAACCAAGTTTCTTAAAGCCACACCTGGATCTGAATCCAGATCATGCTGTCCTTCTAGAACAAGGCGCTGCAAACTAATGGTAAGAATCCAGGCAAAATCTTCTAACTGTCTTGGAATCTGCCATGACTGCTGCCTGAATCCATTCATAGCTGCCAGATGGCTAAGGTAGCAAAACATCTAAAGATTAAACAATTGGCAATTTCAGGTATTTTATAGTTTAGCTTTTATTTTTAAAGTGTATGAGTCAGTGGTTTTTAGTATATTCACAATGTTGTATAATCATCATCACTTTCTACTTCCAGAACATTTTCATCACCCCCAAAAGAAACCCAGTGCCCATTAGCAGTCACTACCCATTGTCCCTTTCCCAGCTGTTGATGACCACTAATTTACTTTCTCTCTATTGATAAATTTGCTTATTCTGTACATTTCATATAAATGGAATTACTTAATATGTGGCCTTTTGATTCTGACTTTTACTATCATAATATTTTCAAGGTTCATCAATGTTATAGCATAAATCAGTCCTTCATTCATTTTTATCATTGAATAACATTCCATTATATGTATATACCATTATATGTATATGTATATACAACTGTTGAATAGTTAGTTAAATAAAATTTAACTAACTATTCAACAGTTGATAGACATTTGGGTTATTTCCACTTTTCGGCTTCTATAAATAATGTTGCTATAAACATTTGAGTACAAGTTTTTGCTTGGACTATTCTCAAGCAATAAAAAAAAGGAAATCTTGCCATTTGCGACAACATGGATGGACCGAGAGGGTATTATGATAAGTGAAGTAAGTCAGAAAAAAAATCTTACCATTTTACTTATATGTGGAATCTAAAAACAAAACAAAACAAATGAACAAACAAAACAAAACAAAAACAGACTCACAGAAACAGAAACAGAGACCAAGGGGATGGTTGCCAGAGGGGATGGGTGGGGAATGGGTAAAGTTTGCACAGCAACAGATGATTGCTAGAATTAGTGGGGTGAACACATTGTAAGGTATAAAAATGTTGAATTACTGTAATTTATACCTGAAACTAATATAATTCATGTTATATTGTATACTAACTATACATGAGTAAAAAAAAAAAAAAAAAAAAAAAAAAAAAACCATAATCCTAGAAGTAGAATTGCTGGATTACATGATAACTCTAACTTTTGAGGGACTTCCAAACTGTCTTCCAAAGCAACAGGGGAGATTCCATTTTTGAGGAATCAGATCCTCAAATTTTGAGTATGTCACACAGCTGACTTTTCACCCTTTCAAATGACTACGGATTTCGCTTACTAACGATGAAGCTGGGGACATTAAAAGAACAGGACTCAGAGCAGGGCAAAGGAATGGGACGGGTCCAGGGTAGAAGGAGAGCCCATTCTTACTGTTTTCTCTATACTGATTTGAAGACAGAATGGGAGGAACAAAGAAAGAGGCAGCCTGAGGTGGGGTATTTGAAAAAGTTACTTTGAAAGAGCTGCTGTGCTTAGTGTAGTCGAGCGGGAAGTTGGAACGACAGGATGTAAGAGTCAGACAAGGGAATTTCCGCTATCTGAGAGGTCTAAGTGTTTTGAATGCTCAGGAGATGTAAGGTATGGATCTGTAATGACTGAGGGGGGTGAATCCTATGGGTTTCCTCTCTTCTGTATCCAGAGGTGTGATGGCATGAATAACTGGTCAAAAGTTTTAATTTTTTCTTTAGGAATGAAAACACTTCTTTTATTGGCAAAGAGGGTTGGTCAAAATAAATATTTATAAAGCACCCAAGAGTCTAATTTCTTGGAATATACTCTCTTCATGTAAAAAACTTGAGTCTACTGGTTCTAGAAATAATGCCATAATTATTATAGATTACTTAGACTGAAAATGATTACAAATGAAGTTTTAAAAACAGATTTAAAAAATTGAGATGAAATTTGTATAACTAAACCAACCCTTTTTAAATGAACAATTAAATGGCATTGAGTATATTCATAAAATTGTGCAAACTCCACCCTTTTTATTACCAAAACATTTCCATTATTCCAAAATGAAACTCCCTATCAGTTAAGTGGGTTCTCCTCATCTCCCCCTCGTGCATCCTCTGGCAACCACCAATCTGTATTCTATCTCTATGGATTTACCTATCCTGAATATTTAATATAAACGGAATCATACAGTAACATTTTGCATCTGGCTTCATTCACTTAGCATGTTTTTGAGGTTCATTCATGTTGTAGGGTATGTCTGTACTGCATTTCTCTTTATGGCTGAATAATATTCCATTTTATATATATACATCAATTTGTTCATACATTCATCCTTTGAACATGCCTGTACATGTATTTGTTTGAGAACCTGTTTTCAATTCTTTTGAGTATATATCTAGGAGTGAAATTGCTCGTTTACATGGTAATTCTGTTTCACTTTTTGAGGAGCAGCTAAACTGTTTTCCATAGCAGCTGAACAGTTTTATATTCCTACGAGCAATGCATGAGGTTCCAATTTATCCACAGCCTTGCCAACACTCCTTTTCTTTTCTTTTTTTTTTAATAGCTATCTTCGTAGGTATAAATTGGTACTTCAGTGTGGTTTTGATTTGCATTTCCCTAATGACTAAGGAAACTGAGCATCTTTCTATGTGCTTTATTGGTTATTTGCATATCTTCTTTGGAGAAATGTCTATTCAAGTCTTTTGTCCATTTTTTTAATTGTGTGGTTGAATTCGTAAGAGTTTCTTATGTATTCCAGGTACTGGGACCCCACAAAAAATGTTAAAAATAAAAATATATACATACTCATATCTTCATATACATATGCATTGTGCATTGTTCATATGAAACATATACAAATATGAATGTAATATATGGAATTATTTTTCAAAAATGAATAACATTTTAGTGAAAAAAATTATGCATTTTAATAAATTATACATTTAACAATTGCATTTATTGTTTCTATGACTACTTACATTCTGGGAAATATGACACATGAATGATATAAATATTGAGTGGCTACTTATAAAGTTTACCACAAATTTTTAACACTTTGGTAATGATAAATTCCCAATATTTGTTAAGAGGAAATACCATGCAAGTCTATGTCAAGAAATTGATACTAGGGTTTCCCAAAGCAGGTTTCACTGGGCATGGCTTTTTCACCAAAGAAGATTACGTAAGCAATATTTTATTGTTCCTGATACTGTAACTTGAAAAAATAAATAAAAGCACTCCAGAAGTATTGAAAGTGCTTTGGAAAACTAGAGGTACATGTTTTGTTTTGGTTTAGTTTTTAAACATATATTGATAGCCACTAATTGAAAAAAGGGAAGAGATACAAAATACTTACTTCACATGGTATTAAAAAATTTTACTTTTTGTTTTTCTAAAAACCTAATCTGAAGAAAACCTCAGGTTTATACTTTCATTGTTCTTTATTTCTGAGGCTTCTGCTTTGGCAGCCTGACTGTTGCTGGCAAGATGCACCTGATGCCAATTTGGGGACTATTCTTTTGTGATATCTTCGAAACTCCCTCCACCCCTCATCCTGCCTCCTTCTGTAGCTCCATGGCCAGGGTGTGGGAGTTGGCAGCAGAGCAGGTTGGGAAGACACATAGCAGGGGTAACATCGGAGAGAAGACATGGAGAAAAAATACTGATGAGTGGAGAAGAGGTGATGAGAAAATTGGAAAGCTAATGTTATTTTGAGTCCAGTCACGAATTGCATTTACATATTGGATGGCTTGCCTGTACATACACAATATTTTGCTGGGGCTAGAAACAAGATGCAAACCTTACAGAAGTCACGAAGTTATGAAGGGAGACACAAACCTCCATTTTCAAAGCCACCCTACAAATGTTTATTTAAGCAGTCACTTAATGGCTACTTCAATAACTGCATTTAAATTCTAATAATGACTGATAAGGGCCTACTACTAGGGTTGTTTATTTATACTCTGTATTGAACATTTGATTAATGACAGTAATATATGACAGAGCCATCTGAAAAAGCATTCCACATACTCCTTCTGGACTGACAGATGGCACTGCCCGTATGACATGGAGGTATCATGGGGTAGAAGGACCATAGTCCTACAGAACCGAACCTATAGAATCTTGGGTAAGTTCCATAACTTGTACCTCATTTTCTGAATCAGAAATACACATATTTTGATTTCTAATTTACAGAGTTAGGATAATTAAATGAAACAATGTAGGCAGGGGTCCCCAGCCCCTAGGCCACAGACCGATACCGGTCCATGGCCTGTTAGGAACTGGTCTGCACAGCAGGAGGTGAGCAGCGAGTGAGCAAAGCTTCATCTGTATTGGCAGACGCTCCCCTGCGCTGGCATCACTGTCTCAGCTCCACCTCAGATCATCAGGCATTAGATTCTTATAGGAGCACCGGTCTCTGGTGCCAAAAAGGTTGAAGACTGTTGGTGTAAGGCATGGTATTATTGTCTAATAATATGAAAGAAACCATTAGTTCTTGAAATATATTTAAGTAAAATGTATTTTTAAAAAAGTACTGTCTTTTTATACTAGAGGCTACTAGAGTAATCAATAACATTCCGGAGATTTGACGTTTTTGTCTGAACGTTTTGCCAAACTTTCTGTCCGCGGCGTCCTGGCCATTCATCTAGAAGCAGTAAGAATCAGAGGTAGGACACTACAGTGGGCTGTGTTGTCATTCCCTAACCCAGATTATTCTTCTTTAAAAGACCAACCTCTTTTAGATTTCTGACTAAGATTCATGTCTTTCCTAATCTCATTCTTCTGACTGTGGGCTGCCTGCTGCTCAGGGATTTTTCTTTCTCTTTGCTTTGAGGAGGAAATAGCAAGTTCCTATTACATACCAAATTCCAGAAAGGGTGAGATCTGTTTTTTCACTGTGAAATCACACATGAAGATTCTAGTTTCATGGGCCTTCTTATCCACAGAACATGGAAATACATTCAGCAAATATTTATCAAACTCCTCCTCTCTTATTCCAAGGACTGTCTAGGCCCTGGGTGCAGAGAGGTGGAAAGACAGAGAGGGTCACTGCTCACAGGGATCTTATATTCTAATGGGAGAAATAGGGCACAAACAAGCACATACATAAATAAAATAATTTCTCATGCTTATAAGTTCTAACAAGAAAACATAATTAGCCAATGTGGTTGGAAGTCTCCGGCTGTGGTAGAAACAACATTAAATCCAGAGACTAAAAAAATTCTCGTTAATGTGGTAACACATGAGCTGAGACCTAGATGACAAGGACACAGCCAAGTGAAAGTTTGAGAAAACTATATTCCAAGCCCTGAAACAGAAAGAAGCTTGGCCTGAAGAAAAACACGGAAAGGAGACCAGTGTGGCTGGAGTTGGAAGGGCAACAGGAGCAGTGGTAGAGATAGGGCGCAGAGGAAGACCTGTGTGATGTGTTGTAGATTGTGCATGAAGCTGGGTGAGTAAATTCAGTTACACACTTTCCTGGCAGTCCGTCTTCCCCAAACATGTTTCAATCAATACTATCAAATATTTGACTTTTCCAACAGGTATTGAGATACAGGAATGAACGACTCATTCAAGATAAGTACCAAGGTCGATAAACCTCCCTGGACTCTCATGACTTCTGTATTGGTTATTCCTAAAAGCCCACATTGTTTCAGAAAAATATAGAGATTAACTTATGTGATTGATGATTCTGACTTTTGTACTAAATCAACTGATAGAGAAAAGAAACTATTGGCTTTTGAATCAGACTATTAATCTCTAGAGAATTTATTGAAAATGCTAAAAAGTGGTTTACTTTTTGTATCTAGTAAACCCCTACCAAAATATTTAGCACATGCCAGACTTGGTTAGCTCCACAAATAACAACTAATTTAAACCTTCAAACAACCTGTTAGGGTTATTCCCCATTTCGCAAATAAGAAAACTGAAGCAGAGAGAACTTACACAAATTGAGCAAAGTCACACAGCTAGAATGTTACTCCGATTCAAACCAGGTGGTCTGACTTTATTATTGTGCCCTTTCCTATCCCATCCACTACCTCTAAGGTGAGCTGTAATGGACATATTATATTAAAAGAATTTACATATAAACTACCTTATATTTCATTCAAAAGGAAGTAATTTGCAATATTACAAAGTATTACTTAAATCTGTAAAAAACGAGACAGCCACATGGTTTCCTGTTAGTATATAATGTACTTGTATATATTAAAGCGTCATCATTTTTTATTATCTCTTAAAACTGGAAATTTAGCTGACTGCCAGTCTGACATAGGCAAATTTTATGACATGTCTGAAATTTCAATAACAAACTGAGTATGTGTGAACAGATAGTAGTTTTTTAACATACAAATATTTTTCACATCATTTTAAATGTTTCATTAAGATATTTATTTCAAAAATTCACCTTCTGTAACAGTGAAAAAAATTCCTGCCCCCAATAATTAATGGCTAGCAAAGGTGCTCCCATCTTTGCTTGTTGATTATGACAGAACAGTAATTATGAAAGAAGGAAGATGAGTTGTCCAAACTATTGTGGCATGACCTTGGCTTGATTATGGCTTTCTCTTACTCACAGGAAACAGACTCTGTATGACCGCAGAGTGAAGGATGTGATGCTCTACTAACAAACGTTTGTGAAAACGGATACTCTCAAAGCAATTTTTTAAGTAAATAGAATAATAGAGTATTAATTAGAGGCCAATAGAATAAAATCATACTGCTCCAGCTTGCCGAAGACATTACCTGTGTGTCCAAAAAGACGTGTTTATGACCAGCATGTTGGAACTGCGCGCGAATAATCTGAGCAGGTGGTCGTTAAAGACTTTTGCTAGAAACCAGATCATTTTCCCATGAATAGCTTGGTAAGGTCCAGACACTTCTTTCTTCCTGAATTAGAAATCATCCCATTTCAAATTGCCAAGGTACCTGTCCAATATGCCAAGGAAGTGTTTTAGTAGTTCTTTCACAAACTAAGAATGATTTACTGTGTTCAGATGTTTTAATCTGTTTTATTGGATAAATTCAAAATATCTGCTCTATTGAGTAAATTTAAAATGTCTGTTAGGTGCCTTCTTCTTTACAAACAGCATAATTGAAAGCATTGTTTTGGTAGAATCTTCTCAGAAGATCACATAATCACTATTTAAATTAGCCCTAATTCATTTTACATTTGCTTATTTTACTGTTAACTTTCCCAGAACCGTGTTTTTTTTTTACAATTAGAACATCTGAATTTTAATTACATTACCATCAAGAAGCTCATTAAAGTCACTTAATTGGCAACGTTTCCAAAAAAACCTTAGCTGGGTTTAATATATTTTAAAGAGTTACTGTCAAAGTATAATTTCACCATTACAAACAGCTTGGCAACAACATTTGCATAAAGATCTGTCAGTTTCTGAAAAATGCTCAAATGTTGGGAAAATCAGATTCGTTAAGTCGCCTTTACTGAAACAGTCCAGAAATGGAGAATTTGTCACATATATTCATTTGTAACCCCTGCAGTGCCCAGAGTACTACCATGTACAGCACAGATATACCAATATACTTCTCGAGGAAATAAATTATACATTTTATATTTTAGGGTAGATTAAAAAAAGGTTCCTTTATTTGTGCTATTTTCTTGCAGGTTCTTTCTCAGTCACTCTGAGAAATATTAGATGGTCATTTAGAACTTTGAAACCTTTTAAAATAGCTCTAAGGTCAGCATTGTGGAACTAGGATTTGAGATTATTTTGAGATGGTATAATTTTTTATGGTTTCCTTCTTACACATACCCCTAGAGTACTGATCTCTTTGAACTTACATTGGAGTTACTCACATTCATTTCTTTACAAAACTTTAAGCTCCTGCCTATAGACATGCATCCTATTTAACATACATGTCTTTTGAGGGGCATGGGGGTCACCTATAGTTCCTAAAACGGTGGCTTGCAATTGCATTTGTTGAATAAATGAATGAAAATCTCAAGTTTGTGATGTATGAAGGATAATTATACATTAATTAGGGTGTTGCAACACTCTCCTCCTCAAATCTCATGTGCAAGATTAAATGTGGTAAAGGATAGTTATCACAATTTGCTTCCTACAAATATAAAAGCTAAGATGTTTTCTAATCATTCCTTTTAGTTTAGTATTTTCTACTAACATTTTTCCCTTTTGTACTTTATATACTTTTTATCTTCCAAGTCCCTGCCCCCACAAAAGAATGCAGTAAAGTTGTACAAAATGCAAACAATTAAAAAAGCAAAAAACAAAAAAGCAAAACACTGCCTCTCAAGTTGCTGCTTTGCTCTCCACTGTATCCTCAAAGTCTTGCTCAGTGTCCAGTATACAGGCAGACTCAAAAAAATTTGTTGAATGAAAGAATAAATGCATAAACACATGCTGACACAGTCCTGAGGAGCATCTGGATGATTTTACCTGAGCAGGGGTCAGGGAAGTCTTCATCAACAGTATTGTAGAAAACTTGAGTCTTCCACGAACACAGAGGCATTCACTCATTCACCATTTGGTGAGATTCTACCATAGGCTATGTTCCAAGATATGATCTGTGAATATTCCTCTAGGAAAGCACCATCTAATAACACTTTCTGTGACGTTCTACATCTAATATCTACGATATTGTTTTGTAGACTGCAGAGAATCATTGAAGGTTTCTACAGGGGGAAATGACACAATTAGATTCGTCTTCTAAAAGTTGCCTCTGTTACAGTGGGAACAGAGGCTTGGGGCTGGAGACCACTTACTGTGTGGTGATATTCAACGCTAGCTTTGCATATTTTAGAAAGACAGAAAATAAGTTGGAGTAACATGATTTTCTTATTCTTTTTAATTGTCCTATTATCTCCCTTGATAAGGGTATTAGGAAAGGACTACTGATTGGTTCTTCTCTTCTTCCTAGTTGGAGAGGGTGAATGATGAGAAAATTATGAGGAAATCTCCTGGGCTTGAATCAGAGACTGTTCCATGCAGAACAGAAAGGGAAGATAGTAGCTTCTTTCTGACCCTCAGAAAGAGCATCAGCAGTTGCATGGTTGTAGTCCGTCTTGAATCTTTGAGGGTGTTGCCCAGGCTCTCCGACCACCACAAACCACTCCTTCCTGAGGGGTGCGGTGGTATTACGCGGCCTAAATGGGAGGCATAATTTCAAAAAGCTATAGTGGAAATAGTGTTGGACTGAAAAATGTCTGAAAACTCTTGATCTTTGAAGCTCCTTCCTGGATTGATTCTTCTGGCTATGGAGCATGAGAGAAGTCATGAGCATCTTCTACCTGCGACTAGGAAGAATCAGGCTAGGGATGGGGAGGAGTCATCCAGGGCAATCAGTGCTGGGAAAGATGTCACTGAAAAGTCACAGAGGCAGTGGCTTCATGGATACTTTTAACATTATTTTAAGAAATAGCTTTGGTGACCTGGTGTGGCTCTTTTTAATTTTGTGGTAATTACAGAGATGGCAAGCTGCCCATAGATTTCTAATTGACGGGGATAGTTACTGGCGGAGCGTTGTCTTTGGGATTGCAGGCATTGTAGCTTTTTTTCCTCCCCCGATATGAACTCTTTAACGTAGAACTAAAATTCCAGAAAAATCTTATGGACAGAACATGTTTCTTTTCAAGCTACTGATGTCCATTTCATTTAATTTTTTGTTTTGTTTAGTTTGGTGTGGGTTAGCAGCCTGAAAGCAGTTACCATTACCAATTCTAAAAATGGATACAAAATAGGAACATTTCCAAATTTGAAACATTTCTTAAAAGGAGTCTGAATTCAAAACTCTGACTTTACCCTTATCAAATGCTTTTGGCAATGTTGAAGAAATCTTCTGGGAGAAATTTAATAAACATTTCTTGGAGGGACAGCACGGAGTACAAACATCAGGGTGCCTCCACAAAATACCTCTCAAACTTGATTTCTGAACAATGTTATTGCATACTTTGGTCTAGCATTTGGAATTCTAATTACAAAAAATCCCAAACTGCTTCTAGATTCTTCTCCTCCATGACCACCCTAATATTATTCATGCACTTGTCAAGCACAAGCACTTCTTTCTGTGATAGAAATGAAACTGAAATCAATGAACACAGACAATACAATAGCACTTTAACTTCTGACTTTATTTTTTTCCTCAAATAAACAGGCGATAAAATACTGTGTCCAAAACAAAAGGCATGGCTCCCTGTTTTCTTCTTTCACAGAGTACCGGACAATGTAAACAATAAATTTTGGTCGAACTTCTGAGTCCTCTTAATTTTTTGCCAGCCATTCAAACAACATTCATTTGTTTGTTTATATCAATATTTAACAGCATAAAGAGTAAAACAAGCAAACAGTCTGAGGCATATCTGATGTGCTCACATTATGAACACGTATCAACATCATTTTTAGTCTGGCAAAGAAAAACATTGCTTTAGGAAGTGGGTCATGTGAGTGTACAAATGCTTCGTGGACAGGCCGGATATGCCGTGGTTCTGGTCAGAGTACCACTGAAATACAAAGGGAAGGAAACTGCTTTATTTCTGCAGCCACACAATGCATCTAGCTTTGACTTTTTGATGCTGTCAGGATTATTTTGTAACTTTTCTAATATTATGGTTGAAATTCTACCTAAGAACCCTTCAGCAAACAAAATAATTTACATGTAAACATTTGGAGCAGGAAGATTTAAAGATCTATTAACCTTCACTTATTCTTTAACCTTATGTTTTAGATCTCAGTGGCTAAGCTTTCACAGCAGCCAGTGTCCTTAGGGGTCAGAAGGCAGGCATGTGTTCCAGAGCTGTCTGCTGAGTCTGATACTTTGCTTCTCTAGAGCTAGGTTTCCGTATTTGTAAAATGAGCAGGCTGGATTTGATTTTCCCTAAGGCTTCTTCTAGCACAAACATCCCATGAAGCTTTTAGCCTCTAATTCTTCTCTATTGCAGAAAATCCACAACATATATAATCATAAACATCCCTCATAGGAGTTAAAAATAGTATCATTAAAAAAACAGGAACATGATATCACAGATTCAAACTTTGTCTTTGGAGAGATATTGATAAGATTATTGCTTTCATTAAAGGTGGCTATTGGTCACAGCGTAGTGTTATAGCCTTATAAGTTGGATTTACTTTAGGAGATCACAATTTAAAAAGTACAAAAACTCTCACTTGACCCTTTGTACATCATTTAAAAAAAAAAAAACAACACATTTCAAAAAGAGGGGGTTTCCTTTTCTGGGTTCTTATTCAAGTGAGGGAGAATTTATGCTCTCCGAAGTGAGAAAGGTAGTTATTAAAGATTATCTCCCTTGCTTTGGCTTTTGCCTTATTTTGCTGTTTTCATTTCCCACTCATCATGCAACCTGGATTATCAGTCAGCTCGTTCACTTATTTACTCAGTAAAAATAGGAGCCTCTGTGGTAGATCAAGCATGTGCCAGTCACTGAAAACTTATAGACGAAAGGATTCTCTAACTCTGAGTGGAGCTGTATGATTTTAGAAAGCCTCTGGGGTCTCTGATAACAATCTGCAACTGCTTCTTACTAAATAAACAGAATCTTCTAGTTGTTTTGGGACTGCCAGGTTTTTTAGGCACTCTTAACACATAGCTACACTTATGTACATAGGATGACAGAACTATTGGATGTGGGAGCTAGAAATTATTTAATCTTGTAGATACCTTTATTTTATATGATTCAACTGGGATCACCAGAGGGAACTTGGCTTGCCTAGTGTCCTTCAGGGAGTTAATGAAAGATCAAGATTCATTTACCAATGTTATGCCTACTCTACCCTGCAGCCTCATTGTCAGGTTTTAGTAAAAAATAAATAAATAAATAAAATTAAGATTCCTCCTTTTAGCTTAAGGGTCTAAGGCCTTGAACATGAGTAAAACAAAATTATGTACCATTGCCTGGAAATCCACTTGTGCATTAACCAGAGCTTTAGCAATCTGTGCTGAGTTTTGAAAGTGCACATTATCTGCAACAAAGAGAGAAAGTTAAAGTGCTGCTAAATACCAAAAAGCCTAGAGTGACAATGTACCGCCTGGAAATGAACACCAACAATTATCTAGTCATGCCGTTGACATTGTCAGCAGTGAGTAATCACACTCATTTATGGAAATGTCCCTGACTCTTAGGTACTGACCCTGAGCACAGGCATAGGAGGATGCTTAATGTTTCTTAAACAAAGTGATGCTGGCTCAGTATTTTTATGTGTAAGAGTCTTGCTTAAACCTCACCATCTGCTGTTCCGTGGATGAGAAGATAGTCTACATTTCTGAAATATTCTGCTCTTGCCATCACAGTTGAATTCTGGAAAAGAGAAAAAATTAACATTTTAGTTGCTGCGAGTTCTAATAGAAAACTAGCTAAATCATTGTGCAATGGACTTAGCACCAATACTGAAATTATGTATTGCTTTGGTTGATAAATATTTAAGAGTCAGAGCAACACATTTTCTTCATCATTTGCATTACTTCCATCTGATTCTTAGTTTGAAAAACTGAAAGTTTGTGTCATATGTTACATATGAGTGAGACCTTAGGCATAAATGATGCCCGCTCAAGCTGTGTAGGGTTTGGGGGTGGGGAGGAGGTTGGGAAAGAAAGAATAAAATCCAAAAGGAGTAAATTCTTTTCTAGTGAGGTGTTTTGCAGCTAACAAAAGATCATCATATTTGCTTGGGAACCCAGCAGAAGTGTAAACTCTGAATTACAGCTTTAAAATTATTTTGCACATTTGAAATAAATTAATGACCTAAATAAAACAGAAGATGCTTACTTTATAGTGCTCGAGATTATCATCCTTTGTTGGGAGACCCATGAATCGCTCCGTGTAGATAGATGCTATAAAATATACAAGAATAGGTTGTTTGCATAGGATATGCATCATCTCATTAACCAACAAGACTCCCTGGATTGATAACTGCTCCTCGACTCTCCCATGTGCAGCTGCTGAGGAAGGTTCTTGCTTTCCTTTACTGCAATGCTCTGTGATTTGCCTCAATAGGAGGAGGAGATTATGAAAACGGGAACATCTATCATTAGAAAGGGCTGATTTTTAGCTTTTTCACTTCTACCTAAAGCATTTCAATTGGGGGGATGTAGAGATAGGAATGACCTCATGGAATTACCTCATTATAGTTGAAAAGAAATCACAAATGTAGCCACCCGTATTACTTTTGCTGGTGTCTTAACTAATCTGGGACGGAAATGTGTCCCTCAAATCCTCCTCATCCAACACACATAAACAGTTTTTTTCTGAATAAAGATTCCCTACAAGTCACAACTGTCTCATCTCTACCCCCCAAAGGGAAAGGGATCTAATGAAAGTTAATTTTTGTACAATTTTTATAGTTAATTCCAAATAATATTACATCCTGCATTGATGCTAGTCATAAATATAGGCACCCATGGGAGGTGTACTTCTCGAAGAAAGTTTTTATTTCTCTGATTTCTGGAGCGATGAAGCTGGCAGCTACAAACTGTGGAAGGTAATTACTCGGACCCTGTCCAACTTTACATAAGATGCACTTAAAAGCCAGTTATGCTGCATCAATATGCCTGCAAAAACACAGAGTTAGTTCTAATTTTAAAGGTTTGGTTCCATAAGGGGCAATGGAGTTCTGGAGAGAATAAGATATATTGGATTTTGGAAAAGTCCTTCCTCACTCTTAAGATGTTTGATTGTTACAACGTGATTATAATATATCACATAAATAATCTCCTTTATAGATTTTATTTTCCCCAGTGATGCTGAGGTGAATTTTATTGCATAATTTGTTTTCCTAGCAACCTCAAATATAGAGTAATTATGTGTTAAATGTTTTTGCAGCAACATTTATGAAATGTTTCCATACCGTAATATTCCCAGCTGGAGACTGGAGCCACTGCTATCCCACATTTGAAGAGACCAGTTCCAGATGCAAGGGCCAGTGATGAAACATAACCTCCGTAGGACTATAGAGATATTGTTATGTGTTAATCCCAAATTTTTATAACTCTCCTCCGCATTTTTGCTATAATATACTTGACTCACAATAAGTGCTGATGGGAGATGGGGGATTTGGATAGAGTAGATTAATGTCTACCCTGCACCCTTGGCAGCAAGCTCCACCAGACATAACAGTAATTTCACCCCTAGTAAAGCATAAATACTTGGTGTGCTGACCAGAATACGGTAGAAGTTTAAGAGATGGATATAAATGCAATTTTTCAGCAAAAATTTCTCTTTTTTTCCTCCTCTATATTTTTCCAACCAGAACCTTGTTGGAGCAAAAACAGGATTTTACTTGAAAGAAATGCACCAAAAAAGGAGATTTTTCCAAAATGCAAATGCAAACTACTTCCAAGAGTTTGCAAAAGTGCTGTGAGGCAGGACTTGTATCTGTGTGCTTACTTATTTTCATAACAGAACAGCAATGGGAGTACATAAGAACCTTCTAGATAGTTTAAGACATGGCTACGGTTTATGTATAATGTAGTTTTTTACTTATTTTGTTTTGGGGATTGCTGGCAAAGCAGCTCAAAGGAGGAAAAGACATTGGTGTCTAAAAATTTTGCATAACCTTCTACAAAGTGAATGAAAACAAAAACAAAGAAATACAAAAAGGAATACAAATTGCAGAGTCAAGAGTAAGTTTAGCTTTCATCAGTTTTCTTCCCCTAGAAGTCAGTAGGTAATTCAGAAATGTGGCCCTAATAACAGAAGGAGATGTTTGCTTGCATCACTTGGAACTCTGAACTTTATCCTAAAAATGAAGACAGAGAGCATCACGACAAGGCTGTGTCTCTTACTGGAGGCATATTTGGTCTGTATGAACATGCTGGCAAGAGGTGCTTCTCCTCAAAACATCAATTAAGCGGTATTCTGAGACGTAAACCCCTAAAAATGTGTGTGCTAGGTTAGGAAGTGATTCTCAGTGTCTATTCTTGCCCCAGTGCTGGGATGGGGCAAATCATACAAATCATAAGAGAAAAGTCTAACTCTCCAACTAAAGATGTACTTTTTTTTTTAAAAAACAAAACAAAACAAAACAAAACAAAACATCTTATTACCGCAAAATTCTGGGAATCATTTCACTCACGTCAGGAGAAATCATATCACCCTTTGGTACTGAAAAGTTAGTCTTTAGAGAGAGTGAAAGAGTGAGAGCTCTATAGAGCAAGAAAGACAGGCGGACATGGCGATGGCAGCAGGTCAGTGGCAGGGGTCTCTTTTTAATCCACGAAATATATGAAATGGGGGAATAAGCTAAACAATCTTGCTGAATGCAACAGTTTAAAGAAGAATTCTCTAACTACTTTACAGTTTTATGTTTCCAGCTCTGGGAATTTTATTGAGGACCCACAGCTCCAAAACACAGAATAAAAGAGGCAACTCAGATTATACCATGGGCTCTTTTTATTATACTTGAAGGAAAACTAAAACATAGAGGGAAAAATGTATTTTAAAAACAGAACAAACACTTGGTTTTTAAAATCATTTCAGTAAGTGCAAATTTTCTCTCAGGTTCAAACTTTCACCTATAATATCAAAATAATTTGTTTTGATGTGTAGGTTAGCAATAACTATTATGGAAACATGAGAATTTTCCTTCCTTCTTAATTTTAGGTTTAGATGAAAGTAGAGTAAGCTGGAGTCCTTTAGAAATATTCTTATTGTTTATGGTTTTATTGGAAAAGTGTGTTCACTGCAAATAACAATACTGGGTCCTGCTTCTCCTTTCCTATGCCCCAGAACAGGAAACAGCATGAAGCGAGAATTGAAAATGGAAGCATTTGCATATAGTAAAAAGGTTTTAGGAATTATTAATCTGTATCTACAAAGTGATACGATAATAGTGCTGTATCTAAGTGAAATTTTCATGTTTTCAGGATGAATACAAACTGTCTCCAAGAATTTGTAAGAACAAAACTACTAGAGCAGCAGCACAACAAAAAAAGGTGTGCTTTAAATTTCCAGGCAGCTTAGAAAAGCTATTCCTATTGTAGAAATGAAGAGGAAAAAAAAGCACCCGAGTTAACTTTTTTCTGCTCTCCCATGGGTGGGGCTCCAAGTCAGAGTGGGTGGTTGCCGCAAGAAAAGAACCCACGGAGCAGATTGGCCATGAGAATTCTAGAATTTTGTCCTTTGCACTTAGACGCCTTGCCATTTTGCTTAAATGAAGGATATCTTTAAAAACATTTTTAGAAGGGCACAGAATTTTGAGGGGTTTATAGAATACTCTTATGTGAGCTATAATGCACATTGGAACATTTTACCCACAGGCAATAATAATAAGGAGCTAATGTTTGTAGGCCAAGGTTATGGCAAAGGTCTTTTTGGTCCCACGCAGTCTGTCTCCCTTCTCCCACCTCTCACCACCTCCTTGCTCATTGGCCTTGTTGATGTTCTTTGAACTCTCCAAGCGTGATCTAGCCCCAGGACTTTTGCAAATGCTGTACCCTCTGCCTAGAATGCCCTTTCCTCGGAAATCAGCACAGCTTACTATCTCTCCTTTTCAAATCTTAAATAAAAAAAAAAACAATGTCTCACCTGTCCTTCTAATCTAAAATTCCACCAACCCCACACCATGCTTCTTTCTTGTTTTGTTTTTCTCAGAGCACTTATCATTGTTTAACATCCTAAACATTTTAATTATTTATCCTGCTTATTGTCTTCCTCCCAACCATTCCAACTTCACAAAGGTAGTTTTTTTCTAATCTGTCTTCTTAACGAATGCATCCCTAGCATTGAGAGTATGACTTGAAACACAGAAGAAATTGCATAAATATTTGTTTGCTATATGACTTCCCTATTAATTCATCTAATCTTCACAGTGACTTGGTGAGGAAATTATTGCTGAGTTTCATGATGAGAAAACGAGCTCAGAGTACACTTAGATTAGTTACAGAGTCAGTAAGCAGCGGAGCTGAGACTCAACCCCAGGACACTTGACTCTACAACTCATGCCATTTCCTCTACACCCCTACACTAGAGCAACCTCTTTGGGAACTTTAAATTTTGAGTCTAATACAGTCTCATCAGAGGTGCATTTGTCCTACTTTTACATCGTTGATCACACATAGCAATTCAAATTGCTTATAATTAGTCACTGGAAGAGAAAGGAACTAAGATTAAATCATGAACTAATGCTTATTCAACACCACCTGGCTAGGCCTATATTAACAAAGCAAAGCCCATAAATGAGGTTGTTATTCTAATAATTTAGGCAAAACCCCCGCTGCTCTTCAATTGTCAGAAAATAATTGCTTCAGTTTTTCCTTGCATAAATCAGGGTTTTGCAACCTCAATGCTACTGACATTTTGGGCTGCATAGTTTTTTGGGTTTTTTTTTGCGGGGCGGGAAGCGGGAGTACTGTCCTGTGCATTGTGGAATATTTGACAGCATCTCTGGCCTCTATTCACTAGATGCCAGTAGTACTCCCCAAGTTGTAACAACTAAAACTATCTTCAGACATTACCAAATGTCCTCTGAGGGACAAAATTGCCTGGTTAAGAATCACTGTCATAACAGAAACTTCCTAAGCATAGTGCTGGGTACATAGTGGATAGCTAATAAGCAGCTAAAAACAGAGCTAATAGACTTTGGTTTGCGTGAGTTAGAAAAATGAAAAGGTAAGATAAAAATGCCTCCTCTCCGCTTCTAAATCTGGATAATGAAAGGAAATGTAGGATTTGCAACTTATTGACCAATTGACTACAAAAAATGTGTGGTTAGCTATTGTGTATTTCTTAGACCACTAATGTGCCTAACACTTCATGGAAGCAGATACCTCCTTCCATGATATGAAACACAATAATAGCTAAATAACCCGCATGGTCATTCCCAATGTATTCCTCTTTCCTATCTCCAATTTCTCATAGGTCTCTGCTTACACTATAAAAGGCCACTTGGAGCTATGACTTCTCATCTCCTACTTTATTGTCTAAATTCAGGCTCTTGGTATTTGTTGCCAGAATTTCTGCTCTCTTAGACCCTTGGCCCACTCCCTCACCTACTCCAGGCCATCCTTTGCTCAGCAGCCAAGAGTATCTTTCTAAGACACCAATTCTATTCCCTATTGCCTCCAAGAGCACTTCTCAAAGAGAAACCTATGGATCAAATACATTTTGGTGATACTGTATTAAACAAAATTTAACAGGATTCTTTACTACTCCTTCATACACTATTACATAGAATTTATGATTTACCAAATTATCAGATCAGAGAACATTTTCTTGAAAAATTTCCTGGCAATAACAGAACACATTTGGGAGAACATTGATTTATAGGGTTAAATTCAGTTTAAACGACATCATAGATGTGCAAGATGGTGAAGTTTAGTGCTAAATATTTGATTAACAAAGCTAAAAAAAGACAAAGTCCATTCCCTTTACGAGCTACGTTTTTGTGAGAGAAACCGACAGATAAGATAAAACATTATAATTTCTATAAGAGCAGTATAAAGAGCTACTGTAGTACAAAAAAATGTCTTTTCTGAGTTGTGTCTTAAAGAACAAGTAGGAATTTTCCATCGTGGAGTGAGAAAGAGGTAGGGAATAGAAGAAGAGAATGGACATTGCAGGTTGAGAAAACAGAATTTATAAAATCAAGGGAACAAGGAAGCACAGACAGAAGTCAAATTATTCAATAAGGTGTGGAGAAAAGTAGAGAGAGATGAGACTGCAAAAGTACGTTGCAGCCAGATTACTAAGGGCCTTGCATGCAAGTAAATTTGTTTGGACACTAGGATGAGGTCAATGCATAGCTTCAGAGAATATATATTTGTAGAAAATAACTTGGTAAGAACTGTGTTTGGAATAATAATTTCATTGGCAGCATTGGAGCTTGTGAGACCATAGCAGTGAGGCTAGTTAAGAGGCAATTGGAATAGTTAAACTGATACCACTCAACCTATGGTCCATGAACCAAAAGAATCAGTATTACCTGGGATCTTGTCAGAAATGCAAATCCGTGAGGCCTATCTACCCTGGAGTACCGAATCAGAATCTTAGGTGATAGGGCCCTGGAAACTGTGTTTTAACAAGTTCTCCAGGTGATGCTTATATAAGCTAAAGTTTGAGAAGCTCTGGTCTAAATTTCATATGAAGAAACTTGGACTATGGCAATGTCAGTGGGGATGATGAGAACAAATTTTGATGTTTGAAGGTAGAATTGATGGGCTTCAGTAACCAACAGAATGTTGGAGTCAGGGAGCAGGAGAAGTTGAAAATTGCTCTGAACTTACTAACTTGGGTGACTAGGTATGCAATGAGGTCCTTAGTAAAGATGAAGACTTGTTTTAAAGTAGAGACTATAACAAGTTTAGCTTGGACAAGTTAAGTTTGAGGCCCCTCTAAGTCATTTGGAAAAGGTGATCGGTAAGCATTTGAAAGGTGGAGCTCAAGAGAGAGACTGGAGCTGGTGGCAGAGATCTGGTAGTCACCATTATGCTTGAGCTACATGGGTTTCCCAGGACCCAAGGAAATGAAAGAATGAGATTCAAGGCTGGACCCAGAGAAACACCAACATTTAAAGAATGTATGGAGTGTAACAATCATGGAGGCATAGAAAAATGAGAAGAGAAATGTGTCTTAGAGCCATGGATAAAGCCCACTCTTCCTTATGTGGCCTAAAAGGGCTCTTATTCTCTGGCAACCTACCTACCTAGACTCATTTTCTACACCTTCTTCACCATATGCCTTATGTTTCTGAAATTTTAAGCTTTCCTAACCAACTCAGGGTCCCCACACATGCCATATTCTTTGTTACTTCAGGGCCTAGGCAATGTTATTTTCACGCTGTCTGGAATACCCCTTAATTAACCTCTGTTCACCAGGCTCAAATGCTATCTCATTTCTGAATCTTGCCTTAGCTCTCGCAGCCAGAATTAACCACTCTTCTCCTTGGTGTTCTCCACAAGTTACATCTCTCTTAACACTTCGAACATTTCCTGAGCAATTTTTTTTTTTTTTTTTGCTTTCTATTTTCTCTACTAGTGGTCCAGAGCGATAACTTACTCATCTTTTCATCCCTTAAAGAACCTAATATATGATCTAGTTGAGATTCACTAAAAATTCTATACATGGATGAAAAAATGAATGAGACAATGATAAGGTAGATGGATTAATAAATATGGATTGGTCTTAAACTCAAAGAACTGATAAAAACAGCACATTATTAAGGTCTTTTTTCTTCAGGACCTTCTGGGTCCTTCTGCTAATTTAGGGGCTGCTCAAGTGTTCTATCCATTAGCAGTTCACGCATTACTTTCTTCTCCCACACATACTCTCACAAAAAAAATATTTGATTACCTCTCCTCAAAAAAATCAGGGTTTACCTCACAGTCACTGCTATGTTGGAATGTAAGCAATGAAGGAGGCCTAATATAATATTTCCTCCGGAAGCATTTGCACAGACATGGTGAGAATCTCTTATTGAAGAAATTCAGACTGATATGGATGTATTTTTGGGTGATGAGTGGGTTCCTTAAATCATCCCACATAGATGGTTCTCTACCAAACTAATACTTAGAATGTTCCAGAAATGACATTAAAAGTTCCACTTTATGGTTATTTCAAAGCCTGCAGTAAAAGCGAAGTAAAACTCTTAAGAGAAATGTTAATAATCACATGTAAGTGTTCAGCTTGAAATTTGAATCTTTTAAGGATTTACTTTAGGAACTTTCATAAAAATGTATGGTAGGAAAAATTATACCTGAAGTATTTCACTATAAACATTTTATTTATTTCAACCCTTTAAATTCTATTCTGTTTAGATATTTAATATTTGATAGTTTTAAGAAGGACTAAATGTCTTGAAGTAACAAATTTCTACAAATTCATTAACAGCTCTTCATCTGGTCACTGAGCTGAGAGTGGAGCCGAATCCTGCAGATGCCCTCCAATATTGGGTTTCATTCCCTCCATCTTGTGCAGGCCTCTCTCAGAGAAAACAGCCAAGAAAAACAACCCAAGCACAAATGGCTGCAAATTGACTTGCAAATATACAAATTCAGACCAAAAAGTGAAACAGGAAATCTTTCTTGAAGGGATTATCATAATTTATAATGGGCAAATCTAAATTCTTTTCAATATCTCTCTAAACTTTCCAGTGAGTTCATTGCTCATGACTGATAACTTTCGCTACCTCCTTTTAATGTGTATTTTAAAGACCCCGCACAGTTCCTCAAACAAGAGAAATTATCACCATGACCCAGAACTAGGAAACTAAATATCTCTCTCTAGTTAGCACAAATTACCATTCAGTCTGGTAAAAAAATTTGATTACCCCCCCCCACTCCAAAATCAAAATAGTAAAGATATGACTGGCATAGGCTAGGCGCTAAGGAATTTATATTCTGAACATTTCTGTAATTTAAAACTTTAGCTTAGCTTCTCAAAAAATGAAACAATGAAATATAAAATAAAAGGTATATAGTAACTATAAAATAACAAAGGAAATTATACCTCCGATGAATATGGTTCAGTTCAGTATATTATAATCTAATACCAAAATTTAAATTAAAATGTATCAATTATGAGTTAATTTGCTATACATTTGCTAAACTAAACGATTGAAAGAAGAGAAACAAACACTTATAGCCATTACTTTGAAATCCAGATTATTCAAATGAACTGTTTTCATTGGAAGATTAAATTATGCTGCAACATTAACATTTCATGAAAAACCTTATAAGCGAACAATTTAGAAAAATGATGATTGCTGAACTGAATAACAGGCATAGAACATATAAAACGACTCACCCAGCCCCATATGGCTATTCTTTTTTCATCAATGAAACCCATTTCTATGAATTTTCTAAAGCAAAAAACAAATTTTTAGAATTTTAAGTACGTACACATGACATTTACTTCATTACACAAGCACATTTACTCCAAAGATTTAATAGAAATGTTATATTTTCTTTGTTTAAACACATGCATAATCAGACTGCATTTACAAATAATTAAAAGAATATTATCATGTTTTCTGCAAAAAATAAAATGATTCTTTAGTCTGTACGGCACATCTATTGAGTATTACTTCAGGGCTGGAAGGCCTTGTATCCTAATTGTGTTTAAGTCACTTGGGCCTCAGAGAGCTCAAGAGACAGGCTCATAGTAACACAAGAAGTAACAGCACCACAACTAGGACCAAATTTCCAAATCCCCAGCTTTTGAAAAAAATGTTTTTGTTCTTGTTGTTTTAAATCGTGTTAATTTCACATGACCTTCTTTGCTTAGGTGTTAATCACCACCTCATTTTTGGTCACATCCATTCATGAAAAAATATCCATCCCTCTCCCATTTCATACTTAGGTACCCTCAATTTATCATGGTATGAATAATAATGTATCTATTAGGGCATGGACATGATTCAGTTGTGTTCCATTATAGAACTTCCATTTGAAAACTATTTTGAAAATAAATCTCTCCTTTGGAGCAAGGGGCCATACTGAAGGGCAACCTTTAAAAAGTCATGGGAAGCCCTCAAAAATGTAACTTCAAAATTGGAACAAAACAAGAGTGTTTTAGGCTAATTCATTTCATGCTCCCTTGAGGGCTGATGTTCTAGAGCAATTGTGATTTATTTTGGGAATGGTTTGATAAAAACTCATGAAATTCTCAGCGAAACAGAAGCAGTGGGAGAAAAAAGCAAACTAGATGAGCCACTGCAAAGGCCTGGATGCAACAGTATGGGGAAGAAGGGGAAGACACAAAGTGACACACATCGCCCCAGACAAATACTGTTTTTGCTCCCTTTAGTTACATTAATGATCTTTCTGAACCTTCTCTGGAATCAGGACAGAGTGATTTTCATTAGTTGAAAAACTTAGTTTCTTAAAGGGATTTCACAGCAACCATTTTGCTCGTTGCATTGATTTGATGCATGTTTCCATTGCATGGAGGAGCTGGGCAAATGCCCTGGACAAACATATGGGAAGAAGCCCTGTCAGTCACAGCTTACCCGACACTGTCTGATGGACACTGAGGAGTCTACAGGGAAGAAATGCAGTAACAAATGGAAAGTTGCTACCTGTGTGGATGCCATTTATGATAAAGCAAAGAAAATGTGTGGCAAATTGTGGCATTTCAGCAATCTACAAAGTTCAAAAAACAAATGAAAGAAAATGTTCACTTTCTTTGTTAAAAAAAAGTAAGCTTGCCACGAGTGCTTGAAGATGGTTCTGAGCCATAAAATCAATCCATGATTTTATGATCTCCCAGAAGCTAGCAATCATATTGCCTTGTATCTGGGGTAAAAGCAAATAACAGGTGATACATGGAAACAGAAAATTCTTAACAGCTCCCTTCCTAGGTTAATTCTGAAATGATGACATTTACAGGAAATGATAGTGCAATAGTTAACATGGAAATGAAACATTAACACTTAATGTGGCAGGACTAGGTTAAAGGTTACCTAGATATTATGAGCACATTGAGACCAACAAGGCTCTATATAATTTACCTCCAAATTCTGTAGAGCTTCCAGGAGGGTTATCAGAAATACTGTTGATAATGTGGTTAAATCAACAAAATGTTAGTAACAAATGAAAAAGCATGTTTTCCTAATTTTGGATGCTGGACTGAACTTTACAACTTTTCTCTCATAAAAATGGCCTTAGACCAAAGGTCAACTTGGAATCCTAGTGATCAATTATTATTCTAATTTGGAAATGTTCTTATTGATACCATGTATAACAGTATGCTAGGATATATTTTTTTCTCATATAATCCTTCTTCACCGCTAACTCTCAAGTTATATAAAATTTTGAAATTGTGAGAATGTCAAAAATGCCAAATATACTCCAAATGAGCAGAGCTGACCCTATGACTACCAAAGTTTTATGGGTCTCACATACACACCATTTGCAAAGAAGTCTGAATAAAGCAGATCCCGGTTTCACTTATCCTTTGACCTCGCAAACATCTGTGAAACACTTCTTTTGTATAGTCAAAAGTAGTAAAGTTGTGTGGCTTCTTTTTAATTTTTTCCTGCTTTTCTTTATAAATCTATTTATTGACTCCGACTAGTATTTACTGTTGTTTTCAAACATGTACGTATGATTTTCTTTTGGTATGTAAAAAATTTAGCCAGATTGCATTTTTTTATAACAGCTTCAAGGTGACAAATTTTATTCTTTTGGGAGGAGGTAATTTGAGGGCTACACAGAGAAATCATAATCCTAATTCCCTAGGTCAGACATCTAGTGTCTGATTCCTAAAATACTTCTTTTAAAAAAAATTATTAAATTTATTGTGGTCACATTGGGTAATATGATTATATAGGTTTCAAGTATACAATTCTATAATACATCATCTGTATATTGCATTGTGTATTCACCACCAAAGTCCCCAAACACTCGGGGAGACATGTGGTTATTTCCAGGATTGTCATTATAAATCTGTTCTTTTTAGTTTTTATTTTTTCAAAAGACTTCCTTTTCATTTTTGCAGAATAATGGTTTCAAGCAAAGCCAAGGCCAGTGCCAACTGGCATCTGCACTGTTGCATATGTTCTGTGCGTGAGCCATGCAGCCACCTCTTGTTCATAAAGGTGTTTACTGAAAGTTTTATTGAACAGCAATGCTGTCCCTTTAGAGTGCAGGTAGTTTATTTACTTTACAAAGATTGTAAGTACATTGAGAGTAGAGATTGTAAACTGCACAATTTTATACAGAGGGTATTGCAATGGTATATATTAATATTTGATCTCTTGTTGAATGACTGAGTAAAGAAGCGAACATTTATGCCTGCTCTATAGCAGGAAGACTTTCTTCAAATGGCTCATTGATAAAGGGATCCAATTATACTTTCTGGTCCATCTTCAATTCTAAAGGCCAAAGATATTTATGCTATTGTGAAAATTGGTAGAATTTGTGGCTTCCTGTCTATATACTAACCATCAGAAATAATGGTTTTTAAGGTCTATACATGGGCTTCAGATTTAAATTTCCATTTCATCCAAGGAACACATTAAGAAGCTATCTGCTCTGCCTCATGGGGTGTTCTTAAATTTGGATGTTGAATTTTTGGTGGTAAATACATGCACAAAAATATAATGTCATATTTTATTGTTATTGGTAGGTCATGATGATGAAACGATAATGATGATGAGATTGTTTTTTGTTAACCAAAGTCGAAAGAAACCACTTTTTTAGCTCTATTAATTTTGGAAAAGATGTAATTGAGATATAGTTTATATCTCTGACTTTTGATGTAATGCCAGGATTACATATCCTTGGCTTTTATTGCATGGTCTAAATACAAATAGATGTGACCCACAATGTCAAAAAAATTCTAAAAGAATGAAATCTATAATTCTGACAATTGTGTTAATATTCCCATTAAGGTGCGCCATAGTCTTTGTATGAGAAACTGATCTCTCCCTGGGGCGTTTCTTTGAACTATCTCTTCTCTATCTCTTCCTCATGCAGAAGACTCTCCCAAAAAAATTAATAGCGGAAAGGTAAAAAATCTGGATCAGGCAGAAAGATAGAGCCTCCTACAAGTTAGGCATGAATGATGCCTATAGATTGTGCAGTATAATTTGATAATCTACTTATTTGTCAGATTTTATGAAAATAGACTGTTTTCAATGAAATATTTTACGTGTAAATGTGTTTATATTGTTGTTCAGAATGGAAGAAAAATATGAAAACACATGGGCTATGATTACTTTCCTATACTTTTAAAACAGAATTACTTGTGAGGCTAACCTCTTCTGCTTTGATTTGAGACAAAAATACAGAAAAGTATTGTCTTGGCCTGGCTCCTAGCTGTTAAATACAATCTGTGTTGTATATATTGCATTGAAATCAATAGTTATTGATAACATTAAGATTAAAATAAATGTACTAATGAATTTTATAAATTTCTCTTTGCTGTAAAAAATGTTTAACCTTTAGCTATCATGCACGCATGCATATCCGGGACTAAGAGTGTAATTGTCCTGAGTTAGCTTTTATGTTTATAAACTACCATTCTTTAACCTCATCTTCTCACACTATACTAACAGAAACCCAACAAATATGGAGAAATATCCAGAAAAATAAGTATTTTCAAATAAGCAACAATTTTGGTGACTATGAAATTTTGGTTTAGGAAAAGATAATTGAGCCCTAAATTGTGGTTGAGAATGTAGTTGGGAAGAACTCAGATATTGAATCTGTCTTTCCTCTAAATGTTTTCATAATATAATTTGTATTATGTAAAATAAATTTTTTGTCACATGAAACTAGGGAAACACTTTCTCGCTAATATAGCTGAGCTTCATAGCTAGTTTAATCACAAATAAATGCTTAACATCTATAATATAGAGTGATGATGAAATCTTGACCCATTTCTAAATCTATGAGGGAGAACCCACAATGTTTGAGCAAATTCAACTGTTTGGTTTCCTGCAGACTGTCTCTAGAGTTAAACAATTTTTTTTAGCTAATTGTGAGCAGTGTTAATAAATGAAAGGATATTAGAATGACTGAACTATTGAAAGAGTATTTGTCATTTGTCAATATAAATTATTTTTCAAACATTTATCAGCTCTCTTTCATGAATCCTTTTAAATCATATTGGACAAAAATATCCCTTTAAGATTAATGATAGCTTTAGATGAAGTTAGAAAACTAGACATTTAAAAAATAAATGAAAAGAATGAAGTCATTAAGGATGAGAAACCTAGTAGTGATTGTGTGATTTTTGTTGTACATCAATTTCTGTTTGAATGAGAAGGTGCTCACCTGACAGCTGTGATCTGGTCTTCAACTTCATAAACACCCAGCTTTCTATATACTGCATACAGGTGTTTGTCACCTTGGAAAGCTGTTCCTCGACCATCCACCAATGCAATGACTATCCCTTCCTTACTTGCAAGATAAGAAATCCAACTAATAGCGAATACAGACCTTACACTCTGACTGCAGGGACCACCATATCTAAAGAAAAAAAAAAATTAGAGAGAGAATCTCTGATTCTTTTGTAAAATTCAACTTCCCACCATAGCCCATAATTGCCTTTAGTACTTCCCAGTACATTTGCATGATAAAATTTCAATAACAGTGGCATTAGAACTGGCTCAAAATCAAGAGAGGACCAGGCTTTTCCCAGAGGTTTGCTACAAGGAAGTTGTTTTGGGACACAGCATCTCTTATTCCCCAAAACGGATACATCTAGGGTTGGCATTTCAAGGAATATGTGTGGGTTTTTCGTCATTTCTGCCACCTGCCACTTGCTAAAAGCAGACATAAGATATACTAAAAAAATGCATGGTGTTTTAAGCAAATTGTGTGTAGGTCAGCACTGATTTTGGGTGTGATTCCACTAAATGTATTCCATTCCCTTATTTCATATCTAACTCAATTACATAAGACGTTAAGATGATTTACAATATTCTTTTTTGGCTGCAGTTTATCTCAAAGGTATTCTGACACATTCGGCAATTTGCCATACAAAGGAAATTCAACACAGCAAATGCAAGCAAGTCCATCTAAAATCTCAAAACTTCCTCAATCTATTTTAAATAGCCATATTTTATTTACTCTGATTAGTTGAGGAATATATAAAAACAGCATCAATAAGAAATGTTACTAAGAAGAACAGTTCATTCTATTTCATAAATGTATATTTAATCCAACTTATTTTCAGAAAGTACTCTTTTTACATCAAAGAGAATATTACGTACACTTGAATTAGTAGAGGATACTTCTTTGAGCTGTCAAATTGAGGAGGAAGAATCATCTTGTACCATAAAGCTTAGAAAAATAAAGGAGAAAAATCTTTATTCCACTATAATCATAGCATTATTTTCTTTAATAATGATATATAACAAAATCAACTTATAACTAGTCAATTGTTAGAATCAAGAATATGTTTTAAATTGATTTTGATTACATATTTTTGTCTAATTAACAAATTACTAGAAATCTAAAATTATTTTTTTCTAGAAGCACATTCTAAAATTAAAATTAGACCAGGTCTTTTTAAAAAGTATCAGTCCTGAAATGAAGTTATAGAAAAGAATAACGTCAACTCTATTCACAAACATATTAGATATTTAATGAAAAACTTGACTATGTTACAGTAAGATTGTTTTAATTAAGATCCTGTAATATTGTAGGATTTGTACTATATTTACCCCATCATTTTTTTAAAAGTAAGATAAGCGTTCAACTTTATATCTTTAAATGAGACGTTTTTAAAAGATCTTACTAATTTCATCCACTTCAAGTTTCTTTATTTCCTCTTTAGGCAGCTGGATATTTTTCAAAGCATTTTCCAATTCCTTGTTTTCTTCCAAGATTTTAATTTCTTTAAAAAAATAAAATGTTCATTTTTAATTAGTAACATTTCCATAAGAAAATTTCTTTCTAAAAATTCTTTTGGCTTTAATATGGATGAAACTGAAACTGTATAAAGATTGCTTAAGGAATTTCATATTGGGAAGAATATTTTTAACCCAGCCTTTAAAGCAGGTATGAGTTTATGAAGGACAGCAATCATTATCTCCTAAATTGATCTTTACCAGATCAAAACACATTTTGAGTAAAATCACAGAAGCAACGATGTTTATTAAACCATATTTTCCCATCTCCAACTTTTCTTTTTTAACGTAAAGGTATGATCTGAGTAAGTGACATTTTTTTATCATTCACTGAAAAAAAGTAGACGTAAAATTTATATTTCTGAAACTGCAAATTTAAAATAATTAATTATGTAGCTACAAGGGGTGTTTTTAAAATTTTCAATGTGTGAATTCAAATCCATTTCTGTAATTTTTTTCCTTAGTTAAGATAGCAAAGGAGATGATTTATTGTACGCATTACATTCAGCCACAACTGAGAACAGAGTTAGTCCAGAACGTCATAGGCCAAGGCACCAAGAGGGACCAAAAAAGACTGTTTTGTATGAGCAAGGTGGCTCTTTCAAAGGTGGTCACAGCAATTAGATGGCGATGGATGTTCTAGATTCATTGAGAAGTTCTAGACAGCAGGCATGCAGTACAGCAATTTGTGCCAGTGTCCCTGGCCTCTCTCTATATTTCTGCTGTGCTTTCCACACTAGCTTTCTACTCGAACCTCTGTCTCATCTTTTTTCTTTTGTGATTCGGCCTGCACATTCTCTTCTTCCACTTGGTTCTCATGGCCCGGATGTTTCTAAGAGCATAGCACTAAAGAAGAGAGGAGCATTTCTGTGATTTTTTAATATCTATTTCTTTCTTAACCCTTTCATGTTGTGCTTGATTAATATAGAATATTCTTCCTCTTTTTTGTATTAAATAACTGTGCACTCTATTTCTTCAATTCTTTCTCTCAAAGTAGTTATGTATTTTACTAAAACAACAGTACATACACACTATGATTTCTGTCTTTCACTTTAAAATATATTCTAAAAAAC
This sequence comes from Pteropus medius, assembly GCF_902729225.1. NCBI lineage: Eukaryota > Metazoa > Chordata > Mammalia > Chiroptera > Pteropodidae > Pteropus > Pteropus medius. The sequence goes on from NW_024354875.1 coordinate 24,850,773, forward strand.
TGCTATTTATGTGTGAACTTAGTTGTGTTTCACACTTAAATCTTTAAAGCTGAACAAATCCTATTCATCTCCTGATGCTATAGATTGGTGGTGTATGCAAATGTATTTCTAGCAAGAGAGGGTTTTTCATAAGCTTTATTTTAAACTGGAATTGATACCAAGCATCTTCCAGTAAAAGTTAGACTTTCACATAATTTGTAGAGATTGTAGCTTTACTTTTTGAAAGAAGGTCTGAATAATTTCTGAAAATGGAGGTTTCTACAAAAGGCAACCTGTAGACTTCTTGTTTTTGTTTTAAAAAAGTGGTCCTCGAAGATAGAGAACTAGAGAAGTACTTGTAACTATACTAAGTTTGCCAAATCACTTCCTTTATAACTCTGTTTTCATATACTCATGGCATTTTGCTCCAACATGTTATATTTAATCTTAGAACAAGTATAGTAAAAGTTATATAAGATACATAATCCATTTCATTTTAACTTTGGATAATCCATCAGGAAAGAGATACTTGTGTCATCTTAAGAGTCACAACGATAAATAAATAAATAAATAAATAAATAAATAAATAAATAAATAAATAAAGGAATACACAATTCTAAGTAAATGAAATCAGCTTTTCATTTTCCTTGTGTGGGTTCTATACGCGGAGCTATCATGGATAAGGGAATCTTGTACAGAGCAAGCACTCAGGGTGGCTGCATTATTTATTTATTTATTGCTATTTTTTATCATTTAACCAACAAGTACCAGAAATCGGAGACATTTGCCATTTTGGTTTGACTTTGACTCTTTCTCTATTTTGTTCCTAGCTATTGAACTTTTCCTATTCATGACTTACTGAAATGTCAAAACTTTTTAAATTAAAAAGCTTTTAATTTAAAAGCTTACTAATGTTTCTACAGTCCAGGGTTGCATTTTTACTAATGATAAGTAGGCAATTTTTCCACCCTTTGGAGCAAAATGGAATTTAATAGGTCTATGAGGAGAGGGAGGGGTGGCAATTGGGCTTCTCTATGTGGCTTTACATTAAGAGACTATCACTTAGCTGAGGAGTGCTACAAAGGTCAGACTGCACCTTTTACCTTGTTTCACTAATCATTGCATACACAGCTCCCAGTATATACTTAGTACTTACTTAGTATCTGACATGTAGTTTGTGTTCTCTACATATTTGTACTTTTTATTATGATGAAATCAAGCAGTAAGAATGATGGATCGTATATGAGACTTTTGTTTGTACTTAAATCATATTAAGTACAATAAAATCATATTAAGTACATATATTGCTTATTAATTAAATTATATGAAGAATCTGTAGAAAAGCTGATAAATGAGGTCAATTAGTCAGGTAATTTTAATGAGCACCTGCTGTGCTCTAAGCAACTACGGCTCAATGGTGCTCTTAATGTCAAGTGCCAGATCTTCTGAGTTTCTTAGCATCTGCTTTTACAAGTACTGTCTGCTCTTTTCAAATGACCTTACTCTACTTTGCAGAGAAAATGAAGCCATTGTACTGTTTTCTGCAATGTCTTCAAGCTTTCATATTATTACATCAATAATCCTTCATTCTCTCTCATCACAATGCCAGAAAATAATCCCCTCACCTGGCTCTGGACTCCATCTTTTCCCAGCTTCGCAGGGACCTCCCTCCTTTATATCTTCAACCCCTTTTGGTCTCCTAATTTCTTCCATCAACATTTAACCATGCTCAAAAGTTCATCATCTTTGAAAAACAAAATTAAACCTCAATCCCTTTCAGCTATCATCCCATCTCTTTCCACTTCTGATCAGTCAGACCTATTGAACATACTCTCTCTCTTTTCTTTTCTTCTTTCTTTCTTTTCTTTTTTTTTTCTTTCATCCCGCTGCAAGCTCACCGCCTTCATCTCTGCAGGCCTAAATTTACTTCAATCTGGCTTCCATTTCAGCTGTTCCACTGAAATGGCTCTGACCAAGCTAATGCTAATCACTCTCTTGCTAAGTTCATTGGTTTAAAGCAGGTCTCACTTCACTCTCTGTAGCACTTGATACAGATCCTCTCCTGCCCTGCCTTTCATGACACCATACTTTCGAGGTGGTCCTTCTTCTGTTCCCTCTTGGTTTCCTTTACAGGTTCATTTTTCTCTTTCCATTTCTTGTGTTGATGTTCCACACACTTTCATTCTAGGCTCACTCTCCACTACTCCCACCCACCCTCATTTTTCTCACTCTGCTGTCTCATCCACTTCCATGGCCGTAGAAAACATGTTATTAATGTCCATAAATGAACGACTTCTTGATCATCATCATCAGTACAAACCAGTCCTCCACCATCCAGATCCAAAACTATATCACTCCAGGATGGCCCCACTTGGATAGCCCATCAATAACTCAACATTTAACATTCAACATTCAAAACAAAATTAATCATCTCCCCCCAAATTTCTCTCCACTGTGAATCCCCCTTTTTAGTAAAAGGGATTAATATCATTTCCCTTGACCAAGCCAGATATCCAACCAGCATCAATTCCTCCTTATATTTATGAGTTACCAGTTTGGTATAGCTCTCATTAAGAAACATTGCCTAACCCCCAAATCCAGATGAGGTACTCTGCTTATGTGCTTTCCATGATCTAGTATCCCCATCTTAATACTTTGCGCCTACTATATCGTAACTGCCTATTCACACATTTGTATTTTCCTTTGATCTATAATCTCCTTGAATTTAGAGACCATATCTGACCAATATCAGTTCATATTAAGACTCTATTATCCAGTACAGGGTCTGATTTAATGTGATAGGTACTTAATAAAGATCTGTCGAATAAAAATTGTTGCCACCTAATGCAATGGAAAATGAGTGAAAAACTACAAATAAATAGAAGATGTAGCATTTGCCTTTAAAAAGTAGCTCCATAAGTTTTCTGGGAATTTATTAAAAATGCAGTTTTCCCAACCCAACCTAAGACCCACTGAATTGAAATTCCTGGGAAGTGTCTCAGAGTATTTATAGTAAACATCTCTGGAGAATTTTATCATTAGATAAGTTTGCAGAATTGTGCTCTAAAAGAATTTGCATTCTATATTGCAAGTTAGAGGACATAAAAATACGTATTACACATATGAGAGTGACCTCAATACTGTACCTATTTGTAAGTGTTTGGTGACATAATCAAACTTTGTGAACCTTCTAAAAATTGGTATCTAGGAAAATAGAAGCTGACCTTTATTTTGCAGTCATGGTAAAATAGGAATTATATATTTACGGTGATTTCCATTAAAAAATTACAGATTTGAAAGAACTGCTTTAAATTCTGAAGACTGAGATAAGACAAATTGAGAAATACAATCTGTTATTCTTAAAAGTATTTCATTATGAGACACAAAGTAAAAAAAAAAAAACAGAAAACTTCGAAATAAAACTAAATTCACAGTTCCATTATTAAAATGCCTGTCCTGTCCAGAGCTCCTGAACTGACTCTGTTTTTCCTCATTACCTTATTTTCACCTATCCTTGAACTATTGGACTGGCTGCCGAACTAATCCCAAAGCAGTCTTCTGCCTTGTCACCAAAGCTGTCCTGGGATGATTGCAGGCATGAGTACTGAAGTCTCTTATTGTACCTAGTCACTAACAACTTCAACCCTATGACATTGTTTAGTAGTACATCAAAAGATAATGAAGAACCTTAGGAAAAGATTCAGGGCAATACACTTGGATAACTTTGCTGAGTGCAAAAATGGTTATCTTTGATCTGTGAACTATTTTGAACCAATATTACAAATACAAGATGGACGAGGACTATCTTGGTAGCAGTGGAAGAGAAAAAGAGCCTTCAAAATTCTGGGTGTTCATATGTAGCTGTTAAAACAACAAAACTAGCATGATAGTTACCGTCTGCTTTGAACTGGAGTTATATCTAAAATTTGTCTCTAGTTTGAAATGTTAACACACACACACACACACACACACACACACACAAGGAATTTTTATTTGGGAGGGTGGTTGTATGAAATATCCTAAGTTTCCTTCCAATTTTAAGCTTCTGTGCTTTTTTACAATTTGATTAGGGAAGACAGAATTAATTCCTTTGATAAAACTCATCTGTGTTATGTCAGGTTCTTACTGCAAATAATTATTAAATTTCATATAATCAGGTTTGACTCAAAGAATACTCAAATCTGTGTAATAATAAGCTATATGATAACAGGATTCTATCATACTTCCCCTTGTTGGTGTGGGTAAACTGTCTTGCTTCCTCTAGTCTGGTGTCACTGAGAGTTCAGGGTTTCTACAAACAGGACAACAGCATGCAAGAGAAAGTACCTTGATCTGTGTAGCCATCATGAAGGGTGGAAATGGGGAGGCCTGGGCCTGTGCACAAAGAGAAGACAAAAGCATGGCTTAGTTTTAAAATAACACTTAGTTTCCAACAAGAACTGATAGTAATATTTGTGATTGGTATCAAACTCAAGTACATCTTTTAATTTTGCAGCTATTTTCCCCCCTAGATAGTAAATATCACCTTTTAAGTTACATTTAAACAACACATGAGATCAGAGCCCAGTCAAAAAATGAATGTGAAAAAGAGTTGCCGGCACGTTTTTCCAAAAGTGGTACTTTATAGTTAGTATCTAATTACACAAATGGACCTCAGAAACTGCAGTGATATATGGCCTCTGGGAAGATGTCATGCTCAATGGGCCAGTTTTTGCTGTGCCTTTATCATTAAGTAAGCTTCTCTGATGTGAAGATTGTATTTTCAATTTGGTTTTTTGGTTCACTTTATTTTGGTGGGTAGAATACAGCATTTTAAAAAGCAATTAATATATGAAGAAATAAATTTATATAGAATATGTTTCCTGTTCAAATATGCTGTGGGAGGTCATTTTCCTTAAGAAACAGACCCAGAAGGAGTTGTGGACCTCAGTTTATCTGGGGGTGCTAATAGAATGCATACCTATGAGAGAGGGGAGAAAAGTTGGAGCAGCAAAGGAAGGTGAGCTTCAGTGAAGTCACAAGGGAGACCTCAGCCAACCCCATGAGGACCTCTGGAGCTGAATGGCCTGCAGAGTTGTCTCAAATGGGATCAATGGAGCTGGCTTTTGTACTCCAGAATGGAGCAGTCATTGGATATATCCTGGCATAAGAGCAATCCCCAGAAGGGTGGACGCAGAGTGGGGCTCAGCGGTGAGCTGTCAGCCACCAGCACTCTCAGCGGCTAAAGAAATGAATGACTCGGTCCTGAAGTTGAGAGATCCAGGTGGCACACCAGTGTTCACTATATATTCCAACATGGAATTCAAGTTCCCTATGCAGAAACCGGCCATTTTAATAAGCTCTATAAATAATGAAACACTATTACTTACTCGAATGATAGAACAAAATACATGGCAATATACTTTTAAAGGATAAATTAGCTCAGGCGGTCAGTGGGTTAAAAGCAATAAACATGGAGGTTAGAGGTAGACTACATTTGCACTCCCTCTGAAGCTTGCTTCCTTCTATGTGGAGGGAGCATCATTAGAGTAGCACCCTTGGTTCCAAACAAGCAGAGGGGAAATGACCTCTTTGATGAGTTCCTAGAAGACCTGGGTAAAGTAACTTTTTCTTTTGCTTTGTTTCTGGCATCTTTCTGCCTGCAGAGAACATGCTTTGATCTCTTCCTCAGGGGTCTAAGTGTTACTATGCCAGGCCCCCTGGGGGGAAGGTAGTGGCCGTCTAGCTGTACCCGTGTTTGTGAGTAACTAATTCTGGGGTTTAATATTAGAAAGCTACACACCTTAGCTACAGTTTTCAACTAACCTTTATAGGTAATAAAGCTAATATTTTGATTTCCTTACTGACACCTCAGTCTAACTTGGGAGTAAGGAGAAAGGATATTATTTATTAAGATTCCTCAAGAACCAGCAGTTCTTTATTGTGTAGAGTTTCAGAATTTTATATAATTTAATTTCAGAGAATTTCATTTTGTTCAGCTTTTCTTCAAAGTTATTAAAAGGAACAAGCACACATTATATTTTTGGTCAGGATATAAGGAAATGAGACATGAATCTGAATTTCTTGACTTTAGTCAATCAGCATCCACCTTATGGAATTTTCATGGTTATGCAGTTCCAGAAGTGACAACTGGCATATCTTTTTTGCCCAAACTATGAGGCAAACCAATGACTAACTGCCCTTGACACAAATGGCCTCAGGGTGTGCTCCTGGTGGCACAAGCATCAACTATCTAGAACTCCTTTGCATTGCTTTTGTTCCATCAGCATCATAAACTTGATTTTACCTATTTTAATCCTATTATCTTGGATTTACTCACCAACTCTCTTGGAGAATTTGAAGTTACATAATGAGGCTTTACTCTTAATCCTAAAGGGAAAGATTTCAAGGTTTTTCTTATGATGGCGCAGTGACTCATTTTACTGGAGCTTCAAAAACACCAGACGATGTGATGCTTCCCACACAGTATATTTTTTGCTAAATGGGAAATTACCATACTGCCGAGCAAGAGTGAGTGTGGAAAAGTCAGGCAATTCAAGTTCTAGAAAGGACTCTTCCACCAACTTTTGATGAGAGCTTAGTCTTTGCTTCCTTATTTGATGAGAGCTTTGCTTCCTTATTTCCTCAGTGGGCACTGAGGCTTAAGCAAATATTAAGAAGATGGAGATATAAAAGTGGTGTAGTGCTTTCAAAAGGGTTTAAGCTTTGTACAAATGCAGAATGTATATAGATATATTAGGTCACTGATATCTATCAGCGAATATATCAGCATAAGAATGATTTTTTTAAAGAGATTTTGCAAAATGCCGCAAGGCTTTGATCCTTCTAGCACCTATGTTCATTCAGCAAGCATTCAATGTTTATTAGGCATTAGCCCTTCTTCTTGGCCTTATGAATACAAGAATTAAAAGAAAGCAGCCTCTGCCTTCAGGAGAGAAAGAGGTAAACAGTTGACTCAGTACAGTTAGTTCAATGATACTATATGCCTGGCATGTAAGCTTTCAAAGTATGTTGCATAAATACATAGACTGGGTTGAAAAATGTTACATATAACTTAAGAGGGACATTTAATTTATTTATGCCTTTAAATGCCATAACCACACATATGGTCATGAACAACAATCTCTTGACTTTTCAAAGATGCCATTGACCAAACGTTTTGTGAAAATGTATCAAGCTGCCTTCTTGAAGGGAGCATTTGGAATTTAAACTCTTATTCATTTCAAATGAGTTGGGACTCAGGTTCTGGAGCCAGGTGGTTGGGGTGAGGGAAGTGGCATGTCAGGGTGGCCTTGTTTCTGCGAAGTAAAGGGAACCTCAATGTCCTCTGCAACTAGGCAGGGATCTCAATGAATAAAAGATTCCATTTGAGCCTCCTACTCCCACATGGGAACCTGAAACCAGAAACTGAAGAGTAGCATGTGTTTTGTAATAACCTCCTGTTTTCTGTCCCTTCCTAGGGAAACTCAGGGATTAACTGGGGGAATAGGACAGAGAATGAAGGAGTAGATATTTCCCAAGTCTGTTTTCTAAATCTCCATGATAACTACCAAGACCCCAAAGGATCTACTGATTGCCTAACCTAAATCTTTTTTTTTTTCTTGCCACGTGTTCAAGATATAGAGAAAACATTATGCATAAGATAAAATTATTTGGATAGAAATTATTCATTAAACGTACATGTGGCCTAAAGAACCTGGAAATGTTTATTTTATTACCTATGATTTTTAAAAAAATTGAATGAATACTTATGTTTCCGAAATTTAGAAAAGACATACTAGATGACAAAAGTTCATTTTCTATTTCCATTGAAACTACAGTTCAAAGAATTACTAGCCTCTAAGGGAAGAGCTCAGGTTTCTAGGCCATTATTCTTTCCCTGGGCTGCGTGAGTTTGAAATTTCTCCAGGCAAATGGGCGAAGTCCAGTAACCGTTTTATCAGAGAACGCTTCTTTTTATGGTAGTGTTCAGATTCTGCTGTGACAGCTGGTAGATAGTGTTTGCATACAACGTCATGGTGCAATGGCACGTGGTGGGTAAGAGCTTGGGATTTCTAGTCAGCAGACCCTTGCTCCCATTCTGTCTCTAATGCGTACCAGCAACGAGGACCTTTTGCAATACTTTGTTTTCTCAGCTGCAAAAATAATGGCAATAATAAGGCCTTCCTATCTTCTTTTCATTTTTTTCCATGAGCATTAGACAGGATAATGTAGATATGATCTTCACATATAACAATCACTCAATAATCGGTACTAAAGATTGACTGGGTGGTGGTGATGGGGATGACGCTAGTGGCAGCGAAGTGATAGAGTTTGTGTTAAGTCCATTACCTACCATAGCATACGAGTGCATAATACTTGGAGTAGTCACTGAAACTTGCTGTGTAATATTGGCACCTTTCTTGCCTTAGATGGCAAGTAATGCACTTCTTGATTGGAGGATAGCTTCCAATGTTAATTCTAGAAAAAAAAAAGAAAAGAAAACTAAGTTCAAATTATGAGATTGTATTTATCAGAATGTACTACTCTATGTAAAATGACTAATTTACATATTGACATCAAACCCGGCCTATTTTTCTGATGCCAACGTCATTTAAAGTGAAGGAGGAAATCACAGTATTCTGATGCAGCCTGAATTTCAATCCATCTTTTCCTGAAGAGGCACAAACCATGAGGGAGAAGCCCTCTGTGGTTTTCTTGGGATAGGAGAAATAGCTAACACCTCAAATGGAAATGAGGTAATCACTTTCCATAGCCATTCAGCCCTTATACTTTACAAAGTGATTGGGAATGCATAGTTCTTCATCTTCCCATCTCTTTTTTTACACTCTGGCAAAACGTACAAGGAGAATCTGGCAGTCTCACCAGGAAAGGGGTCCCTGTTCTTATCATATTTCTGGAAGGGGAAATTAGTAATGAGCAAACTGGAAATAAAAAACCATGGTTCTAAGTGTCTCCTGTGCCTTTCATTCCATCCGGCAGGATATTTGGGCTCATGAAAGCTCTTTCTGGAAATGCTCCCTCCACACATTCCTACATGAGTCAAACTGTACCTGCTGTGTTGAGCCCAGCCTCTCCTCAGCAGAGCCGATCTTGAATGGGATGATCGGCTCTAATATACAGCTTCTCAGACTTTTCTCCAAACCTTCAGAATCAGAATCTCATATGAAGCTGACTATGTGGCTTTATGCCAGATTGGGGCATGGTCAGAGACACAATGTGACTGGAAAGGTTACCTGTGGCCACCGCAATGTTTCTTCTGCAGCTGCCCCTGACCTTGCCTTGGGCATGGTAGAGGGTGGCCATAGGCATTGCTAGCACCACAGAGAGATTCTCCCCAACAGATAAGGATCTATGATCCACAAGGGAACAGAGAAATGCAGCAGAGTGAAAACATCTTATTTCCTCAGTTACAGTTAATATTCATGTTCATATTTTAGTGCGATCTTGAAAATGTTAGGTAGGCTGTCAACAGTAAGAGGTCAAGGTCAGCATGTTGAGGTACAAATTCTGGCTCCAACACTATCACCTGCCTCGTAGATTTGTTGTGATAATTAAATGAAATTAATGTGTAAAGCAGACAAAAAGGTACGTGGCATATAGTAGACTACCAGCCTATAGCAACTGTTGTTTTTATTTCTGCACCCAGAAGAGGCTGTCGAGGGCACCATTCCAATCACCAAAGGGACCACTGGATTAACTTAAACACTAATTTAGGAACAGAGATGAACTCCCACAAATCATAATAGGTTAATGCCAAAGTGAGTTATAGTAAAAGAAATCACACATCATGGAAATAAATACAATGCCTGGTGCGCAATTGGTACTAAATAAATGTAAATGAATAAATGTCCTCAGTTATTTCTTAAAATTAGTTTAATTATTTAGTGTCATATTTATATCAGCATTAGAATTTATTAGTTTTTCTTTTAAAAAAAACACATTTTGAGTTAGCTAATGTTTTGAGGATATAGAACTTCACTCTGATATGATATGCAACATTCTCTGAGTGTTTTATCTTAATTCATAAGTTATTTTTATTACATTTCAGGCTTTTAAAAAATTGTATATATCCTGAGGACTCAAAGATTTCATTCAAATCTTAGTATATAAAAATATTAGAGTGAATTGACATAAATTACCTGTAGATATTTCTTCTTCCAGGGTAGCCTTCAAATTCATTGCTAGAATAAAACCTGAACATATATTCAGAAGTCATTAAATAAGGATTGATAACTAAATGGTAATAGAATTGCTAGTACTAATACTAATATATTAAACAATGTAGCCTCATGTTCATCTAAATTACTCTATTAATAACTAATAAATGAACTATTAATTTATAAACTAATAATAAACTGTGAATAAATAGTTCATGACATCATTTATTAATTGGCAATTACATACATAAATCACTGCTGTTTATAACTCTGAATTTTATGTACTTACTTTCAAATCATAGGAGAAAGATTAAATTATGGGAAGTACTCTTTTTATTATAGAAATATATTCTGATTCATTAATTATGAGCCACACAAAATAAACTAGAATATTTGATATCACCAATTTCTTTTTCCATGATTAACAGTTTCCTGGTTTCTCTTTGCTATATTATTTATTTTGTGCATGATTCTGAATGCATCTTCAATTTATTTTATAGAAGCTCTGGCAGTAAGTAAGTAAGTTTGATGTAAATCAGGAATCTCATTCGCACTGGGATTCCACACAAAAGGGCATGTTAATTTACCCGGATGCAAAACAAGTCACAAGAGAACGTACTTGTTACTTAAGTGCCCAGGTCCCAGTTCTAACCTGTCTTAATATAGACATGAAGTGGGAAATCCAATTTAGCAGCATGCTTTTCACTCCTCTATGAGTTCGTCTGAAAATTACAAAGTAACTTTTTTTTTTGAAGAGCATAAATAATAGGGTGTGAAAAGTTTGGAACAACCAAGGTTTGGTTACCAATTTTTAATTCTCAGAACTGTCCAGCAGCCCAGGTACTTCTCTGTTCTCACTGTCATAAAAGCCCTGCTATTCCCAAGTAAAAGGAAAAGGCAACAGAGTATAGCTCACTCTTGGTATTAAATTTATCTTCTAAATCGGCATCCTTCTCCCTGTCTTTACTAACTTCACATGACTCCAATCATCACTTGCACTTGCCTTTCCCACATCATCTTGAAACAACCTGTGAATAAATTACTCAGTATCTTTTCCAAACAACCCTTTGCAGTTTTCTTATGTCATAGGTTTCACAATTGTCTTCATCTCTAACACTGCCAACAGTACTCACGTTCCCTCCTTCTTTTCCCTTCTCCCTTACAGCCACTAATTCACCAGTCCTGTTCAGCCTCCATCTGTCTTTGCTGTCTATCTACCTTTCCTCTCATTCATGTAACAAATATTTATTGAACTCTGATTCTGTGTCAGACTCTATGCTGTGTCAGAGATGCAAAAAAATGATGGAATAGTTTTCCCTCAAAGAGTACATTATTTCATTGCCGCTATTCTAGTTCAGGCCTCTGTCACCTCAGGCCTAGGTTATGACCACAGCTGGGTCTTCTGTCTTCCGTTTCTCCCTACTTCTTAAATGCATTATGTCTAAAATCTCTCATTTGTTTTGATTTTGTTACTCGTTTTACATTGGCGATTTTAATGGCTGCTCCCATAACGTCCAAACTCCTTTGCTGACTCTTCGAAGAATTCCATGGATTGGCAATAGATTTCTGACAAGTTTTATCCAGTGAGCCTGGACTAATATCCTCTTTTGCTCTTACCATTCCAGCTAATGACAGGACAGATTATAAGAGAGTATCCTGGATTTGAACTTTATTAGGAGTGAGGGAACAGAACTATACATTGTTGATTAGAGAAGTCCGATCATAAATAATTATTTTAAGGTGGTTTATTTAGACAGTACGCAGGATAGACTGAAAAGGAAAGAACTAAAAGGAAAAAGTCCCATGTTGAAGTTAACAAGAAGAAACTTGGATTTAATGCATTTTAAGTCTGAATCCTAATTCTGCCACTAAACAACTGTGTTACCTTGGCCAATTTAATTAAATTTCCAAATTTGTTTTTCTTATCTGTAAAACTGGCATAGTCATTTCTACTTTATAGTATGTGGTACACAGTAATTGTTCAATAAATGATAGCTGTTATAGATAATGTTAAATTTATACAATAGTGAATCACTACAAAAATTTTATATATCTATGGGCTGCACATCATGAACTTTTCAAGCTTTCTCATTGCTTCAAGTGCTGAAGAGTAAAATTTGTCTTTAGAACTAGTTATTATTTTTTTAATTATATAATTAACTACCAAGTATCAGAAGACAAATGACCACCTACTATAATATATTCTTTCCAAAAGGAAATAGTGCTGACTAGTTATTAAGGAACGTGCAATCTTAAACGAAACCATAGCTGTCTGAACTAAACTATAAAGTAACAAAAGTGCTCTTAACTAAAAGAGGCAGAGCAGTATCATTTGTATGTCCATCAGTGCCAATTAAACCCTGAATGGTACAACATGCTTCATGCAATACTTACAGTGAATCCTGTGTTACTCTGAATATATTTATGGCCTCCCACTTGCCACTTGTAATTTGAATTGCATTTTCCTATAAAAAGACAAACATTATGTTGTGTGAAGCTGTGCGTTATTTGAGCAACCTCAAGTGAATGATCTTTGACGAGATAAATCTTGGAAGGAACATACCACAGTGTCTTTGATATAGTGAATATGTTTGTAGCCATCCTTGTCACTAAATATTTTGTAGTATGAAGTGGAATCATAGCTGAAAACTGGTGTTGAAACAAAGAACTGAAAAAAAAAAAATAACAAGAGGTTATGTTCTAAAGATAAACCAAACTAAAACTATAGATTTTTTAAAAGCAAAGCATACAGGAACCAGAATGCCTTGTCTTCCCTACCTTCCGTCACTCACATCTGAAATTCTATTCTTTCAGATACACAACTTTTCTAGTGACTTTGACAAGCACTTGCACATTCCAACTACTGCTTAATTGCTACTACATATCCGTGAGTTTAAAATGTTTAATTTGATTAAATTTCTATGTTCTGAGATTATATGGTTTGAAATAGAGTTTAAAAAATCACACAAGAATGTTGATATTTAATCAAGCCAAACTTCAAAATGTGGTAATTGACCAAAGTGTGACTACTATGAAGGCTGATGGCCCTTTTAATTCTTGATTTGTCTGATGCCAACTACCTAGTGCCAGTGATCCAGTGAAGACAGTTTAAAGATTAAAATATTGTGGCCTCTTAGCTGCAGTTTTCAACAGTAGGGAGAAACTTCTGAACTTGAGAAAAATAATGTTATCCAGGACAAGCAAGTCGGGGATTTCTCCTTGAGCTCAGGGAGCAGAGCAGACCTCATTATTCATCTCTGACCTCTTCCCAGAACCTCTGCTGGGAATCACTTAATAACCTAAGACACTCAGGTCTGGTGCAGCTTGGAGCATAGCCACCTCAACCTCCTGAATGGTACAGATAACTAAAATTCTGCCAATGTTCTCATACTCATTTTAACTGGTAGTTCCTCCCATTAAAAAAAAAAAAAAAAAAAGACTCATTTTACATTTTCTGGCCTCTTCCTAATGCTGGTCACCACGTTTTGAAAGAAGAGCAAAATGGTAAAAGAACTGCCTGAGGAAAGAGCTATTCTACATCATATGGAGTCAGTGTTCCCATAAATAATCCCAAACCAGCTCTCTCTAGCCGAGTGCTTCCACATGACAGTGAACCAAGATGTCTAGCTCCTTTAGAACTGACCAAGCAACAACCACCAAAAGGCTACCAGTATCTAATAGCTACGAAAACCTATCCTGCTGACACCCAGTCTCAGACTCACTTTTGAGCAAGAAGAGAACAGGCAAAGTCACTGTCAGCCTCTTTAGTGATGGCCCCATGTATGATCTGACACTTGATACTTTTTGATAAAATCGATGGTTATGATTGCGTGATTTTAAAATGAAATTTATTTGATGTGGTGTCAGTAGTGTTCCAAATAGTGTTTCCTAAAAGTCACTCCCACCCAGAACCGTGGAAGGTGACTGTTATGGACTGAATGTTTGTGTTTATATGGTAACATTTTATCCCCCAATAAGATCATTAGGAAGTAATTAGGGTTAGATGAAGTCGTAAGGGTGGAGCCCCCAAGAATGAGATTAATACCCTTATGAGAATCACCAGAGAGCTTGCTTCCTCTGCTCTGCTCTCTGCCACATGAGGATACAAGAAGTTGGCAGTCTGCAACCCAGAAGAGAACTTACACCAGACCCTGACTATGCTGATCTCAGACTTCCAACCTCCAGAACTGTGAGAAATAAATTTTTGTTGGTGATAAGCCACTCAATCTAAGGCACTTTGTTATAGCAGCCCAAACGGACTAAGACAATGACCCTATTTGGAAATAGAGTCATTACAGATGTAATCAAGGTAAGACTCAAGACGTGATCATAGTGGATTAGAGTGGGCCCCAAATCCAATGACTGCTGTCCTCCTAAGAAGAGGAGCGGACACAAAGAGACAGAGAGAGATGCAGAGATACAGGCCATATGGGGGTGAAAATAGGGATTGGAGTGATGAAGCTGCAAGCTCAGGAAGTCCAAGGATTGCCAAGAGCCACCAAAAGCTGGAAGAGGCAAGGAAAATTTTTTTCCTGGAGCTTTTCAGAGGGAATATGGCCCTGCTCACACTTTGACTTTGGACTTCTAGCTTCCAGAATGGTGAGATGTATTTCTGTTGCTTTAAGCCACAGAGTTTGTGATAATTTGCTAAAGTAGCTGTAGAAAACTAATACAATACCTTAAGTCTTATCATTTCAGGATAGAAATGATAAATCTTTAACAAAAAATAGAATAATGCAAAAGTGCTGTCTCCTACGTGATTCCCTTATTAGTTTCATTAATAAGACCAGCCTTGGTAGGATTTTGTGTATTGAGACTAATGCCTCTAAGTAAAACTGAAAGCCAAGAGTACCAGGAATAGGAGATTCTGATTAGCAATTTTGTGGATGGAATTTCATTCGTGTATTTCTGACAAATCGTTCTTTCATTTTAGAATGAAGCTATGCCCTTTCAGCCAAATGATGATATACTTACTTACCAGTAACCACTTCATAACACCTCCCTCTCACTCTTCAGGGGGAAAGACAAAAAATGGCTCTATATCGTCTTAACTGCTAAAATGGAACCAGGGTCCCAAAACCAGATGCCAGAGTAAAAAAGTTCTCATATCTGTAGTTAAAGGACTTGAAGATAGGTTGTATTCTAGATAAAAGCTTAAAATTTCATTTTCATTGAAAATAAAAAAAAAAAAACAGGGCAGAATGTTATGTTTTAAGATATTAGAATCAGGCAACAGGAAGAGTATTTTTGCTAAGCAAAGACTGTTATCTTTTCCCCTTTTATTGCACACACCAAAGATAGCTGCTTTAGATGAACAGGTAACTTGGGTGAGGTAAAGAGAGTGTAAAATATTTCCTCATTCACTTTGACAGAACGAGGTCTATAATGCATTCTGAGTTAAGTGCTTCTTGCAACAAGTCACATGCACCTTAGATAATCACACATTACTGGGTGGTCCTCACTTTTAACCAGGTCTCCTCGCAGGTCCCTTTATCATGCTTAGATTTTCTGATAAATTACTCATCTCTATAATGCAAAGCCATTTAAAATATTTTATTTGGAAGGTAAGATTATTTATCACCAAATAATTAACAAATCAATTACTTTTAGCAAGTCGTTTAGTCTCAATTTTCTAATTCATAGGTTATCTTCGAAGGTCTTCAGTTTAAATCTCTTTGATAAATTCTAAAGGAAGAACTGTTCTAAAATTGCTCTTTAAATTTATACTAATATGACTAGCCTGTTCGCTTTGATTACAAACCTCATAAATATTACTTGAACAAATGTCTGCAAGACATATTTCTGGGTGATTATATTTAAGTCACTGGTTTGATTTTAGTCAAAGAAAGCTATTACATTCTATGATATATGAGTTATAACTATATGAACTTGTGGCCTGGCTTTTTAAGAAGACATATCAAATCTTCTAAAATCTAATGAATGACCCCTTTAAAGCAGTTTCCTTGGGAGAGTATGAACTTACTCTTGAAAGTTATCATTACAAAGAAATTCTGACAATTCCTCTTCAGGTATTTAGAAAGTTTACTGACTATTGGAAAAATTTTAACAAATTGAGATTAGTACACGAGAAAACTGTTTTCCAACAGAATTCTAAAGCTACAGATATTAAAATGATCTAACACAAAATCATATGTTGCAGATAAATAATTCATTTATTAACTAGATTTATTTTGGCATTACTTTTGATTTCATGCAGGGATCTCCTCTTACCTGAAAGGACACATATGTTCTTTCACTGAAGGTATTTAAAACAATGTTCTAAGCTTTATAAGCCAATTAATTAATTTATTTATTCAATCACCCATTCATCCAGCTAATATTTGCTGAGATTGCAAAGTTGGTCCTACACAGATTGTATAAATTGATGAATGACCTTAAGATGCTTAGAAATATAAGATTTCAAAAGATACATACTAAAATGTCTCAGAGTGTTTTGAACGCTGGTAGCATTTTCAGAATAAATCTGTATTAATTCTTAAGATCATGTCATTGAGGAGGTTGTTGGTATCATTGTTAAATATTTGTAAAATCATATCATTCATGTTACTTTATAGTAACCCTAGTTATATTATTATTGTGGAGAACACAACTAAAGGAAGCTTTAAGTATTCTTCCCCTCATTCTTTACAATAGAGTGAATTTATAGATTAACTTCCCCCTTTCTTCAAATTTTTAAGTGCTGATCTAGGAATTATCTTTCTGGAAGGTGAGCTTCTGGTTGAACAAGAATCAAAAAAAAAAAAATTAGAAAATCCCATTCTTTTACTAACTACTCCTAATTTTTCCTGTGTTATTTAGTATAGTGGCAAAGAGGAAATTTAAATAAGACTCACTTTTTTCCTGAATTACACACTTATCCTTGTTACTTTGTAATTTTAGAATATATTTTACATTTACTGTGTATAATTAAAACCTAATAACTATTCTCTAGTTAATGAATACAGCTAAAGACAGAATAAATATATGCAAGATAAACTCACTAGATCAAGAAAATTGAACAACTGGTTTTTAATATCTGAAGATTTTTACTTTGCAATTTACCTTCTCCCTACCCATTTTAACTCTATTTTTTACAAGACTTATTGTCTTAGAATTGACTTCTGAATTCTTTATCATCCTTGTAGCATGGATTAATACGTTAAATCAGGTCCTAAGAGTTTCTTCTTTCTTTGTATGTGCCCAAG
This sequence comes from Pteropus medius, assembly GCF_902729225.1. NCBI lineage: Eukaryota > Metazoa > Chordata > Mammalia > Chiroptera > Pteropodidae > Pteropus > Pteropus medius. The sequence continues at coordinate 24,868,117 of NW_024354875.1, forward strand.
TTTCAGAGAAATAGCCTTTTTTCTTTATCCAAATGCTGTTGAATTCATTCCTATGTTTGTATTATGTGGCAGCAACCATACAACATTCATTTATTCTCTGTCCTATTTTGGATTCTTCATATGCAATGTAAGATACAATTAATATTTCCTTAAAATGTAATTTTTACACTAAAAATCCTCATACATCCCTTAAAAAAACTTATCCAAAAGAAATTCAGATATAAGTGATCACGACCATAACAAAACATTTACCTATTTGATAGGTAAAAATTAGAATGACTGTATATATGTATGTATGTATATGTACATATATATAAGTTCATTTATTCATTTTGGTTTATAATAAAATTTAATAAGAGGTATATTTTCTCTAAATTACCAAGGATACCCAATGTTTTTATTTTTTCTGAATTAAAATGGCTAATGATTATTAAAATTATTTTAAGTTTATCAGGGATTCTGTCTTTTTAAAAAAATGATTTTATATTTGCTTAAGAAGCAATATTAATTATAGAACATCAGAGTCAGTTGAAAAAGTTTAGGTTGGGATATGAGGAATATGATTTGTTCCCAATGGAATTCTAAATATATAAACATTAAAATTGCCTAGCAAAAAAATTGCTGAAAGGATCACTACCTTTGTATTTTTTACTTTGATGTTTTTTCTACTAAAACAAATGTGCCAGTCTGAATACATTTCAAATAGTCCTTTGATAGCTGAGAATCTGCCAAGTTTCATTAAAATATAAAGAAAAGAGAGCAAAATCATACTCCACCAGCCCATCCAGTTCTGCTTTCTTCTACATGTTCCTGAGTCTAAAAGAAAAAAAGATCACATGAAGCATAGTGTTAGGAGGACAATTTTTCCTAAATATAATCTGGACATTTGAACCAGTTAAGCTGCCTCAACTAACTATTGTTAGTCAACTAACTTCACACTTGAGTTTAAGATGGCTATATTCAAAATCTTATACAGCACTATTTTATACATTGCATACATATGAATAATCTAAAGATTTTACTGCAAATAATTGTTTAAACTTTCAATGGAATTATCACAGCATCAGTGGAGGCCTAGCACAATCCAAGCACTTGCTCTCATATAAGCAAAAAGGCAATTCACAGTGGAATTTAGGTTAAACTTTTTTCTTTTCTCAGTCTTATGAAGTAGCTAAGAATCTCAAAATTTGTACCAAATCTTATTTGGGTGTATATTTAAGCATAATGCAATCAATCATTTATTGAACCAATATTTTGTAAGCTCGAAAGGATGAATAGGCTTTTCTAGACAAATTATTAGAGAAAGAATAGTCTAGGTAGAATAAAAAGCAGAAACCAGGCCAAGCTTAGTAAACTACAGGTGGTTCAGTGTGCTGAGAAAGGTGACTATGGGAAAGAGTTAGAAGATGAGGGAGAATGCAGAGATATCCGCAAGGTCTTGGAGAAAGTTTTATGCCACCCTAGGAAGTTTGGATTTCTCTTGTAGGTAAATCCTTTGAAGGATTTCAAAATCACAATTTGGAAAATACAATTGTAAATATGACTCAGATAGTGAATTAGACATGGGTAAGATAAAAGGAGGCAAAGGGATCAGTTGGAAGGTTACTGTAATATTTGGAAAAGGATGATAAAAACCCAAATCTGAGGATGGAGTAGAGAAGATATAGCCAGAGATATTTAAAAGTTCACATTCTCAAAATGAATTTGAGAGGCAAGTGGTAACTGAAACCTCTGATATAAATAAAAATTATCTAAAGAGAGTAAATAGAGAATTGTGACAAAGACTATAAGATATTCAGCAACCATTTCCTCTTTCTGCTAGAACTATAACAAGGTTACATTTCCCAGGCCCCCTTCCAGTTGAATGTGTCATGTGATAAGTTCTAATCAATGGTGTAAGAGCAGAAATGACTTCTGCTACTTTTAGACCTAACCTGTAAAAGCCTCTTATATATGTTTTGCTACTGTTTTTTTTTTCATTCTCCAGAAGAATGTCGAATGACCTTGGACTTGCCTTGGAAGTCCCCAGGCGAAGATAGCAGAAATGCCATCAACTTGGGTTCCTTAATGACTGTGCGGAGCAGAGCATGCCATCCCCCACCTCTCACCATTTCCTACTTACCTAGACTCACTATTGGATGAGAACATGAATGTGCAAAAATTTTCTACTGTATTAATCCACTGAATTACTGGAGGGGTTTTGTTGTTGGTGGTTGTTGTTTTATAGTAGTTAGCTTATCTTGCAAATATATTAACTTGGAGAGTACTAAGATTGCTAGAGAAGTCGGAAGAAGAAGAGCTTGAAAGGAAAAGAATAATCAGTGAAGTAGAAAGAGAATCATGAGACAAGAACTGTCATAGAAACCAAGGGAATAATAAATTTTAAAAACATAGTTTGGACTTTCTCCTATAGAGATAGGCCAGTGCCTCAGAGAAAACAAGAGAAGACTTGAAAAAATAGTAAAACTGTTTTGATTTGTTATTTTTAGCCATAAGGAAAAAATTAATTTTAATTCTCTCTTCACAGAAGGTAGAATAATATGAAATTGTTTTTTTCCAAAGTTATAAATTTCTTATTAAATCTTATTTATTAAGAAATAAATAAAAACTATTAACAGTTTTGTTTTTTGTTTGGGGTATAACTTCCAATGTGAATAAAATGTTGTCAGGTCACTTAACCTTAAACATTATTTGTTTTCACACACACACACACACACACACACACACACACACACACACAAACACACATCAATCGTGAGTATAGTTACTGGAAAATCAATACTCTGTTTTTTCTTAAATCTGAAAATGTGTTGTATGTATTTATTAGACTATGTTGAAAAAGAGGTTGTTTTGAAATCCTAAGGTTATTCAAATCTGGTATTCTAATATGCACTCACTGTTTTTGGCCATAAAACTAAGGTTTATATTCCAGGGAATTCCACATCTCATTGAATGAGCATCTTATATGTTCTGTCAGTTTGGATATAAGTTGTCTCAGATTTTGATAAATTAGAATTTCAGACTCCAAAGCAATCATAGTTTTTAAATGCCTAGTTTAGGAGCTAAAAATGATATCTAAATGATATCATTTATAGTTTTAAACTAACAAAATTGAAGCAATAATTTCTAACACTCAGATTCAATGAAAATGTTAAAGACATACATCCAAAGCTGACTAATCAGACCAATGGTTTCTAATTAACTAGCACAATCAAGTTTATTCTATCCTCTTTTTTTCCCCTATGATATTGCATTTAAGCCAACATCTTTCTGCTTTGTATATCAAAATATAAATAAGATAAAAATAAGTTTCTAGCATATTCCTTTAAAAGTAGTAAAGCTTGTTAGAGACACAGTAGTGATTTTAAAAAATATTTTTAGCCTGAGTAATGTTGACTGTTATAGTCCTGATACATTTCCAAACAGATTCACATGACTTTTTCCTTGCAAAACATAATGTCCTAATTTCTAGATGGAATTCAGTGATTTACTTTGATTGCTCTATGCTTTTTTTCTTACTTTATAAAATAAGTTTATTCTATATTTGGCTTAATGAAACATTTCTTCATAATTAGACTTCTCATGAAATGTACCCATCAAATTTCCTATTTAAAGACAACATTTTGTATTTCTTAGTCTCTAATGTGTGTACTTATGAACAGGCTTATTTTAAAGCTTTTAAATTGGTGAAGTAGTTTTCTGACTCATTAATTCAACAGATTATGTTTGGATTTAAGCAATAGAAACAATTAAAACTCAACAATAAATCTTTGCCTAGTTTTCAAGTTTTTTTCTCCTAAAATTAGCACAGTATAAAGCACTCTCCTAAAATAGGATTGCAGGTTGATTTGATCTAATATTTTATGTTATATTCTCAGTTATCTATTTTTGATTTTAAAATGGGAATACTTGGCTTTCTTTTGATAATATCCATTTCCTTTTGAATTTTTATTTTTCAGGTTTGACACTGAATTGAACATGCTGTCATTTACATATTCCATTTTTTTTTTTTGATAGAACACATCTATTTTCCTAATAGACACAGCTTATTTTTTCATCCTCATTATTTCGCTCTTTTGGACTACCAATTTTGTAATCTTAAAAAGATGGATTTTATCTTAATTCAGAACCAGATACCTGATTTTCCCAATGTTACATTGTTTGAGTTAGTCTTTTTCTCTATTCAAACTAAAGTCATTCAAGAAAATAAGATATATCTTATTCATTTAGTAAAAAGAATGAACCTGTGAATAGAGAGGTTTTTTTCCTCAAACAATTAGGAATTGAATGCAGTAATTCTGTTTATAGCTGTAAATAAGTCCCCATTCTTGTACTTTCACCTTCAGAAATACACTTCTGTGGTTTCAGTATAACCTACCTTTGGACAATCCCATGTCTGCCAATCTTCCCTGAAATCACATATAGACAAGACTGAAACATTCTGAATTCTTTTTAGCCACTGCAAACATATTCGATCATCAGTAACCCACGTAAGCCAACTGAAATAGTAATCACTGCAAATAAAAGCAAAAGTCAGTCACAACCATAAACCAATATTACATTAAAAAATTTCTTAATTTCTGTTTTCTAAAGGATAAGTTTTATTATCATAAAATATTTTATCCTGGATAAGGAAGACAAAACTTTTCTTTATCTGCAGAGAAAGTTTAAACAATACCCACTGACTTTTAAGGGATATCTATGATGAAATTCATTCATCTAATGGAATTATTTTATACTTGAGTCTTCTTCCCATTTTGAATTTTTACATCTTAGAAAGGAATTTAAGACATAAGGCCAAAGCTATTGGTCAATCTAGAGGGGGGAAAGCATTAAATTGGCTATTATGCATAGGAAAACTCAATTTTTTACTTTTTAACTAGTTAAGTGAGGGCCAAGTGTAGCCCTCATCTTTCTCTCCAGGCAGGTTTGTGTTGGAAGTCGAGTTTCAACTGTGACAATAGTTGGGGAGGGGGGCGGAATTAGGGTTAGTATAATAATCAGAGATGATGCATACAAAGTTACTCAAATAGTGCTTGGCACATAATAGATGTTCATTACTGGCAGCGATGATTATTTGGCTAGTAGATAGAAAATATCAATGTAAATGAACCACAGAATTCTGGACATTGATGTAAAAGAAATCACAGAACTGGAAGGATTCTCTGACTCAGATTCTGGCTTTATCTTTTACTAGTTATATTATCTTAGGCTTGTTATTTAACATATCTGTGCTTCTGTTTCTATATAAAATGGGAATAATAATATTACCAATTTTAAAGTTTTCCATAAAGATTTGCCCAAAGTGTTTAAAGTCTTAAGAACTATGCCTGTTACATAGTGATTGATCAAAAAATGTTAGCTATTACTGTTATATTGTTAGTATTCTACAGATAGTCAAACAAGGCTCTTGACTCCTTATATGGTACTCTTTCTGCATTCCATTTGCCTAAGGCAAAAGACATTAAAAAAAAAAAAGATTTATTTAGTCAAGTTTTCATCAACTATATTAGCATGGGGAGAAAGGGGTCAATCAAAAATTTAAACACATTTTTGATTATCCAAGAATGGATTCACCAGCAGAGGCCTCAGGTAAGGCTCTTCTCCATGTTAAGGATGAATTATTCAGTCCTGGTTGACTCTTCTTTACGAAGTGAGAAGAAAGAAGCCAAGCCTTGATCTTTTAGGGTTTGGGAAGTGGTAAGGAGGCTCACTACACAGGGTTTGGGGACCCCTACTCTGGACTAATCAGACAAGATATACATAGGACACCGTGCTGGGGAAGTGAGAATGCTTCAGCTCCTTGTCTGTGTGCAGTCAATCTCAAAGTAGTTAATTCTACAACCGGTAATTGCAAACAGACTGCATCCTAGTTAAAAATGTTATTAGTTGGAGAGGCTTGGTTTATCTTCTCTTATTTGTCACAGACATATGATAAGCACGATATATTTACAAACTCTGGGTTGGAAAGAAAGTAGGCCAGACTTGAAAGAAGCCAAGCTGAGGATGTATATTAATTTTACTATCTGTCTATTAGTCCCAAGTTGACATTCACACACCTGAAGAAAGTAACCTTTAAGTTGATCACTGTGGTCATTTTACATATATAATAAGAAATAATGTTTTAAAATCAATTTAAGAAACATGATTTTTGTCTGTATTTAGCTTTGCATGTCAATTTTATTTATTTACTTATGCTTATAGTATCCGCATCATAAACTCACCAGAAAAAAAGTATAAACACTGATTAAGAAATTTGTGTTAAAATTCAGTTTAAAAGATGGAAAGCATCTAAGATTAATATACCTTGAGGCTATCATTGCTGGAACTGGCACTTCTCTGGGTCCTACATGTTCAGGATAAGTAGTGTCGATGACAAATATCCGAACAACAGGATTCTTAGCTCCAGCCTACCGAGAAAATGGAGATCTATAAGATCTTAAAATTCTAATAGTCACCATTTTAAAGACACTTTAGGAATTTAAGCATACTTGTACAAGCTAAAAATGTTACTGTTGAAAACATTCTAATTATAACATGACCAGGAATTTCATTTCAATTTTACTTGCAGGACAATTACAAATATTGTGTCAATCAGAGTGAAAACACATATTTTAAATGATTAATGAGGAAGCTTTGATTCATAGAGAAAAAATTTTGGATTTGAAAATGCAGTTCCGTAATTGATATTCTCATTTTTAAGACATATTTCCTACTATTATTACTATTAATATTAAGATAACTATAATAATCATTTTTCCATGTGTTAGGGGGAGTGCAGAGATGGACTGGTTTTGGGAGGAGAGTGTAAAGAATAAATAATGAAAAATACTTTTTGCTCTTACCCTATAATTTGATCCAGACAATCACCAAACTATCCATCCCCTAGCTGGTTACATTACTACTGCTATCATCCCCCTCGCCCCCAAATTAAGAAATTTTCACCTCCAAATAAAGGTCCATGGAATTTGCACTTTTCTTATTTTGTGTTTTCTGTGCTATTTTATGCTCTAAATTTTGCATGACCGTATCATTCACACCCAGACAGCTTCTAAAATTTCTCTGTTATTTTACCACAGAAAAAGAGAATTTTATAATTGTTAAATAATTTAAATTCACAAAGTTTAGATAAGTAGTCTTAAATGACTTATACTGTTTAGATTTATCAAAGGAATTGTCCAGGCTCTCCTCTGGCCTCCCTATTTCACTCAAGGTTTAGCTGACTTCTTGCTTCCACAGAAGCCTCTCAGTCCAATGTCAGATGATTCAGCAACTTCAGCCTTCAAAGAAACATGAGAATTGGGTCCTAACTTCTCTGTCAGTGTCAATTACTTCTCAGTTCCGGGTTTCTTCATCTCTTCCTGTTCCCTTACATCCTTCTAAATATCCAAGTCTTTTTACATCTTGAGTCCCAAGGATCACCCCTCTCACTTCCAAACGTCTCCAGCTTTCAAGACTTTAGACAGAGCCCTTAAGGGGTCTCCTACTAAACGCTCATCTCCTATCCGTTGACTATTCTCAAGTGACTTTAAGCATATATTTTAGGCTATATGGACTATTTCTTTCACTATGGCTACTTCAGCACACTTCAGAATCCATTTGTGTCTATGCACATCCACCACATCTTTGTCACATAGAAACACACTGATCCATGCATGACAATGTTCCTCTTAGCAAGTAAAAATAACGAAGATGAAAAGAGGATGAGCTGCCTTCTAAAATCACTTTCATTCCTTGTACAAGAGGATAATTTATGTTTTGATACCCTTTCATATTTCTTGTCTAAATTAAATTAGGATACAATGCTTCACTGTGAACTGGCTATTGTCTAACTGTACATAAACATCTCTTCTCTTCAGACATGGGAGTGAATGAGAAGTATGCACACTAATAATTCTAGAATATTAATGTAAAGCACTTTGGGCTCACACCCTGTCTAATTCATTCAAAAAAAGAACTAGGCTCACAAACTTAAGCTACCTTATATATCCAGAAAAGACCATAACTCATGCCTGCTTCTACCTGACAGGAACATAAAGTCCACATTTGTATTTCCCATTCTAGTTTGCATTTACATGAGAATTCAAGAGGGAATTGCAAAACAGAACTTTACCCTGAATTTGGAGCATGAAATATGAGAAAATTAAAATTAAGTTAAGCTTGTTTTTCCTCCATGATCTAGACCATATGTTTTTCAAAGATTCTGCAATGGATTTAGCAAAGACTATTTCATCCAGCACAACCAGATGTCCAAAGCAACAGATGTCCATATAAATAATAGAGCACAGTACAATGTTTGCTTTACAATGCACAAGGATAAGAAGCTCTCCAAACTTGTTGATCCCACCTCTATTCATGGTATTGGTTGCTCATTTTGACACCAGGGAAATAGAAGCATCTGCTAAAAATAGTCAACATACCTTTGGGTATGGAATATTTATTGTCCTAGGATATTGCTCATCACCATAATAAGAATAGGCAATAACTGGTATCTCTGTATCATTAAACTCTGCATATGCCAAAAATTTTCCATTAGGAGACCACCAGAGAGCATATTTTGCAGCAAGCATTTCCTCTGAAAAATAAATATTAGCATATTAGTTACAATTACAGCTTACTCTTAAAATCACTATGAAGGTTTCAGAATACATTGTATATATCCATGTATTGACTGAAGTAATTTATTTAATGTGGATGTGACATGTCATACTTTGGTTATTAGCAGATAAATAATCTGGTTTTTAGAGGAATAGTTTAACCTTATATCCCCTTATCAAAGATCAATTAGTCTCCTTAGTTATTAACATTAATCAGAAATGTAATTTTTAAAATAAATAATAAACATATCAACAATAATTAATTTTTCCTTTTGGGGCAGCTTTTGGTTTTTATAGTCACCTAAAATAGCCAAAATAAAAGCTGTAATTATACTAGAGAGTGACATAAACATTGAAAGTTGACTTTCTCTCCTGTGAATATTAAAAAAAAAAAAAAAAAAACAGTTTAGTTGTATATTTTTTAATGAAGGAAAAGACCAGAAAAACTTTTAAAGTTCAGTTAAGTCCTGGATCTGACATGACCTAGAAAGAGAACAAAATACCCAAGAGTATAAAAAACTGAGAGTATTCTCCCCCCAAATCATTCTGATAGTTGTTTGGTTTTGGAAAAAAGGATTTATTTCTCAAGAGAAAACAACCCTGAGAAAATGTGCTAACATAGCATCTAAGGATCATATACTTTTTGGAATAAAAACTATCATTACCATTTTATAATGTTCGAAAAATAAATTCTACCGGTCTGATAACAAAATTTTGTTCTTTCAGGACATGTATATCCTGTTTGTAACCTGGATAACAGCTTTCAGAAATGCCACCATCTATCTCAGTAGCATACCACTTATTTAAATAAGATTAAATGTATGTAATTATTTTCATTTAAAAGCCTAAAACTGCAGCAGTAGAATAAGAATACAGCTTACCTTCATAAACCCAGTCGGGGATTCCATTAAATATTTTATTTTCTCTTCCATTATATGTTACTTGAAAAGGTGGGTCTTCTGGTCTTTGTTTCAAATAGACATTGTTTTGATAGACATATGCCTAGAAGTAGTGGTAAGCTACTTAATAAGGAGAAATTCCATAAGAAATACAATGAACTGTATATTTGTGTTAATTATTCACCTAATACCTTTAAAAAGAGGGGTAATCCAGATACAAAAGACTCACAACTAAAATATCATTTTAGTAGGTCAAAAAAACCCAACCAACTCACATTAACATCTATTACAATTTTTAAAATCTACATCAAATAAAGAATAAAGCCTATAATTTTATTAGTTGTTTTATCACCCCCCCAAAATAATTATGTGTATTGACAGAAAGTCAAATAAATCTTTAAATATTAATAGCTAACCAGATCTAATCTTTATTTAGAGTCTTTAAATAAGAGCTTGGACAAAATTTCATGTTGTCTGAAGCTAGTCTGGGAAACTTGTGAAAACCATATTTTTCTTAAGCTTTCTGGCACAACGCATTCTGGCTGAGTATAAGGATAAAGTTTCTGACTGCGATATTTAAAGAAGTCTATCCATGAGCATGAGATTTTGCGGAATTCTCAGATGGATTTCAATTTATCAAAACTCTTTTTGTTTTTAACCACTAAAATAGTGATAAAAATTTTGTTTTGTTTTGTTTTAAGCAGGGAAATTTAACAAAGGCCAAAATCAAATGGCTCCTCTTTTATTTAAATGATTAAACACTTCCATAATTTAAACACTTACTAATTTACTCCCAACAGGTGACCAGCATATATACTGAATTGAGTGAGGGAGTTCATTTTTTCTTACAAACTCTCTAGAAGAAAAGAAAGACAGAAAGAAAAGAATAGATAAACCTTAATATTCAATGTGGGAAAAAAAACCTCTGCATAAACAGAAAACAATAAACAATAAAAATGAAAGGTTATCCTCTCTGCTTCTTCAAACCTAAAGGAAGAAGGTATCTACTTGGAGCTGGAAACATGGGGTAGTAGTTGCAATTATTCGCTAGTTACTTAAAGGTCATTTAACTTCTCTGGGTCTCTGACCTTTAGAGTGTGGTGAATGGATTAAAGATTTAGAGACTGAGAAAGTGGAAATATCTCTAGAAATCATCCAATGCAACTCCCTCATTTTATAGAAAATGATATGGCCGAAAATCATATTGGTAGTTCTTGGCAGACCTCTAATTAAACTCAAACCTTTAACTCTCAAGACTGTAAAATTTGTACACATCAGGCTGAGATGGTTGCTGAAGTACCTTCCAGCTCTGAAATTCTATAATGGTGCTGAAGTTTAATATGCACTCTTCCACATTTTCATTCACAGCCCCCATCTCTGTGAATGCATATGCATTTCAAATTTTTGAAAGTAAGATGCCATTTGACAATCTCCCCAGGGATCTGACTTGAAATCAGAAACGAAAAGGAACATCTGATCTCACGCTAAACTGAAAAACAGATCGTATATTGGGCAATAAGCCTTAAGCTTGCAAAGTCCTCCACCCATGGGGAAATTCCAAATATCCTGTTGGTCAAGAATCTCACTTTGATCCTTGGAGTAACCCTGCAAATATTCAATTGACTGGCTTGCACTGTAGAGATTTATAGTTCTTCAGTAAGAATGTGTTCAGATTTTTATGTGTTAAAGAGTCATAGGATGCCATGTTTGAATTTTGATTATCTTCTTGAAGATTGTATTAATGGTTTCATCAGGAATGCATCTGTGGAGACAAAAACAAGACACGCTTCCAAGGTGTAATGTGAGGAGCTTGAAGATTCTCTGGTCTCCTCTTCCAAAAAAATATCTCAAACTTGGAGCTAACATATGCCTGACATATCTATTTTTTTCCATAGTTTTAAAGTCTGGACGCCTGTGAAGACTTGTAACACACATCACCTTGATTTAACTTATTGGGTCATGGAGCATGAGGCCTAATGAATAGTGAAGGAGCATGGTACTGCACGGATTAGGTTTGATTGGACGGTGATGCCCCTTAGGGAAGAAGACCATTGGTGCTGTAATGGGAATCTCGACTGCCAGAGGGCAGTTTATGAACACTCAGCCCCTAGAAGGTGCGGAACATATTGAAAGACATAGGTTCAAGGGCACAGGCAAAGAAATGATCCAAATAGGAGATATTCTTCACTTATTTTTTAATGTTGTTTCAAATCAGTGTTCATGTTACCTTTGACACTGTAACATTGTCTTACATTTCCATATGTTGTGGGATCACCTATGCAATCATGTAGACAGTACCAAGCTGAAAATCTCAGCACACAGTTAGTCTCTTGATGACTGGCAAGATAATAATGTATGAGACAAAGTGAAGGAATCTGCTTTACAAAGGTTGTCAATTCTTCAGTATTCCTTCCCTTGCTTCAAATCAGAACTATCTTCATTTTTATAGACTCTTTAGAGGCACGCAAAAGACGTGAAGTTAATTGTATCTAATCTTGTCTTGAACCTCACAAATTTGTCATCCCTCACTTCCTAAATTATCATATATTTACCTGACCAGTCCTCCAAAAAAACAATCTGGCAACTTAATAGTTGTAAAGAAAACAACAACAGCAACAGCAGTGGTTTGAATAAATTCACTGCACAAAAGCTAAATATTTAAAATGATACCATGCCACAAAACTTCTACAAACCATAATTAAAATAGTAATATTGCCACATTCTTCTGGAATGCTGTTTAATTTGGTGAACCTCAACATAGTTGGACTTGGAGAATTTAAATATGATTAAAAGAAAAATAAAATAATTATAGCCTTAAGGAATGTACTGAAAGAGAAAGGTTTCCACTTCACTACTAAGTGTTTCTTTAGAGTAGAGTCGACACCTTGATTTCACTGGTATCCGCCTATATATGCATTTCACATAGTAAGTACTCAATAAATATTCCCCGATTTTGGTGACAAAGTGGATACAGAGAAGAGAAAGACTCAGAGTGCATTAAGTAAATTTAGATTCTACTTTATGTACTTTATGTACTATTTCTTAATTTGACAGTTTAAGGAAATCCGAGTTATTCTTTTCTGAACATTTAAAAGGAGACAGATTTTCTAAATTCTTGTGCTTTTGCTAGACAAAAGAGGAAATAGAACATAAGATTTTTCAATACCTCTTCAAGACATATAATTATTTTTCCCTTTTATATAACAACAAATCGGATAGCATATTAAGATGAGTAACTAGACCCATTTTTGTCCATTATTAGTCAGAGTGTTAAGTGCAAATCTGATCATGTTATTTCCCATTTAAAACCCTTCAATACTCCCTATTGTCATCAGAACAAAATCTAAACTCTTTTTAATGGTTTCCTCATTATTATTTGGCCCATGCTTCCTGGCCTCAACTCTTTCCCAACCTTACTTACACCACCTCCAACTAGTCCACATGCCCTTCTCCGATTTCAACTCAAGTGACCTACTTTGAGTTTCCTAAAAAACTCCAGGCTTTCTGTTCCCTTTGTGCTTTTAGATGAAATTCCCTTTGCCAGGAATTTTTTCTCAGTCCTTAGCCTACCTATTCATTCGTTTAATTTTTTCTTTTAAATTGTAAATATTTCAAATACATATAAAGATAAATAAAATAATAGATAACAACTTATCTACCATCCAAATTTAAGAGATATTAACATTTTGCTATTTTAAAAACAATTAATTTAGAATCAACTAGTGGAGTATATGTTCACATGCAACTAATGCCGCATCTCCCTCCCTTCTGCTTCCTTCCAATGAAGTAGCCCCTCTTCTAAAAATACTGCATCATTCCTGTACATGTTTTTGTACTTTTACTATGCTTGTTTATTTTCATAAATGGTATATTTATAATTTGGTGTTCAAACTTTGGGGAGGAAAAGCTATATTGTGTATAAAAGTGCAAAATATTAACCAAATAAAAAGAGGTGAATATTACATAAAAATATTTCCTTGCATTTCTTATTTTATGAGTGCACATATATTGTAAAGAAGTAAGAAACTAAGGTTAGTAACAAGACAATACAGTATTCACTTCAAATCTGAGTTTAGAATGAAAAAGTCTTCGTATTAAAGTTAAGCAGTATTACAGCATAGGGAATGCAGTTAGCATTAATATGATGGTTATAGATGGAGGGCCAGGGGAGGGAGGGAGCAGATGAGGGGATCGTTTTATGAACTATACAGATGTCTAACCAATGTACTGTATACTTGAAACTAATTTAAATTTTAAAAAGTTAAGCAGTTAATAAATAGACATAAAGTTTTACCCATTCGTAAGGTCATAGATGTGATATGTTGCTGTGTAAGAGAATCTCCAAAGCTGTCAGAAAAAAAAAAGAGGTAAAGACAAATTATGGTTTTTAAAAAGCTTATGTCAGTAATGCATAATCATTCAATTCAAGGTTCAGAATTATAAAAGGATTATTTTCAAAAGTCACTAGGAAGGACATGTTTCAATTCCTAATGAGTCTTCAGCTGAAAGAATTTTACTGTGGATTTTTGTGCTGTTTGTCCAAGTTCCAGAACTAATCTCAGCAGCGATTCAAACTCCACGCCACAAAATAACCACACTGAAAGATATTTCTTAACATAAATTTTTCTTTAACATGCTCTATCCCAAGAATTTTCTCTTTATACTTTACCTTGACCAATTTCCATGGCCCAGAGGGATTACCTGCACCTGAGTAATTCATTATCATGGTGCCCATTAAAATAGGTAAAAATAATTTCATTCAAGATAATAGTTTTATTGCAAAGTGTTTGCTTTTTTTTAAGTCGAGTATGGTTTTTTTTTTTTAAATAATAGATATTAAAAAAACAAATAGGAAAGATATAGCTTATAATTCCTCCTTAAAAAACTGCTCTTTTTCTCATAAGTATATTTATATTGTGGTTAGTGAATAATGCAAGTATTATTTTAGGTTTTAATTTTTAAAAGGGCTTTCAAACTCTTGGCAAACAAGTTCCAGGTAGAAACATGTCTTTATGGAGATTGCTGACTAAACAAGCATGGAGGGGCAAGACTGATTTTCCATTCTGAATTTTAAGCAAGTTTTGCATCTCAAGTAAGATACGAAAAATGACAGAACAAAAGGTTCTTGATCTAAAAGTAATTGTTAGATGTTTGAGAGTATATTCTTTTGCCCTTTTGTAAAATAAAATCATCTTGAAGATGTATACATACAAAAATAAGATGATTAACTTCTTATTTCAAGAAGGAGAAATTATGTAAGAGTAAATAGTCTAAAAAAGTAAAAATAAATTTTTAAAAAGAATAAATTGTCTGGTTTGGTGAGATTTTCCTACACTATGCTTTTGAAGACAAAGATTTAAACCTTGGTTTGCCATTGACTATATATTTTCCTGCTTAAGCTAGTGAGTTAAATAAGTTACATTATGATTTTTCCAATTTCAACAATAATAAATTTTTATGAGGTTAAATGTGAAAATTAACTAATGATTTATGATATTAAATAGCTTTAGAAATACAAGAATAATTCTCCCATTTCTGATGAATATCATGACCTCAAACAAAGTTTTTTCCCAAGAGGAAAGTAGTTTCTGCTACTTGATAATAACCAGACAAATACACTAAATTCCAAATTATTTGTATATGTTTCAGTTACGCTTTTTGGTCTCATCTAGAACCCACATTAACTTCTTGAATATTTAGAGATAAAGATAAACTCTTGATTCTCTTACATTTATAAACCAAACTGTGGATTAGTAGGAGATATAATCAGATATACCCAAATTAAATAGTAAATACCTTTGAATAATCACTTTCTAGATATGCAAATTGCCGGTCCGGTGATAAGCCATAATTTGAAGCATTCACACTTTTCTGAAATTATGAAGAAGTTAATCAGAATGCAGAAAACATAACAGAGGCATGTTAATTTGTAGTTCTAAAGGAATAGTATATCATGGATATACTACTACATATACATACTTTCAATGCATTTTAAAATTGTTTATGTAGTATCTACTGTATACAAAGATATTTACTAGACATTATGGGAGAAGGCTATGATAAAAAAGATATACTTTGTGATTTCAAGAAGCTTATGTTAAATTTGTAAATTGGCAACTTATATTACAAATTAGTTCTATAAAAAAGATAAATATAGCATTACTTAAGGAAGAAGTGATTGAATCTAAATAAAAGAGTCAAGGAGGATGGAGTAGTAGGTGCCTATATATCATAGCTACCATTTATTGAACATTTATTCTATGTTAAGCACTATCCTAAGCACTTACATGTGTTACTTCATTTAATTGTTATATTAATCCAAAGAGATATTATTATTTCTATTTAACACAAGAAACTAAGGCATAGTGAAGTTGCTGTAGTGTGCAACTTTAGTCAAGTTTCCATAACTAGTAAGTGACAGAGATAGAATTTGAACCTCAGTTTGCCTGACTATAACTTAGTTTTTATCTCATATTGTACTACTTCATAGAGGAAGAAAGATGCTAGGTAATTTACAGTAGGCAAAGATAATAGAAGAAAGAATTAAAGGAAAACTGTAGTGAGATGGAACTGAGAAGATAGATTGGGTCCGGATCAGTTGCCAAGTGTTTGGCCTATTTCTTGGTCAGCGAAGAGCTGGCAAAGTTTTTTGAGGAAGAATATGATATTGGATACATACCATAGTAGTATTACTCAAAATGGTATATGATTCTCCTGTTTCAATATTATAAAATATTATATTATTATCTGTAGATTGGTGAAGATATTCTTGTCCTTTAAACAAGAAAGAAAGCAAAACTTTAAATAATCTCCCTTAACAGGAAATACATTTATAACAAAGAGAAACATCTCTTATTTCACAGACTTACTTTGTTTTTCCTCTTCATCCACTATATATTGATTCGTCAGATTTAAAACAATAAGTTGATGGTGGAAGGAAGGAAAGGATCCTTTTTCCTACTTTCCACAAAAATGCCTTATTTGCTAGTAGCAGCTCTATTCCAACTAGTTCAGGTTGTTTAGGAATAAAATTGGGTTTTCGCTGTTACAAAAGGATAAACTAGTTTTAAACGATGTTTCTTTTGAAATAAAAATACATTTCATTTGGGTTGTGTTTGATTTAGTTTAAGCCTTTTTTATGAGCATTTTATTTTCTAAAGAGAAAAATGAAAACATTCAATTTTGTTTAGTAGCACTTTAGCAAACTGTAGCATCATAAACAATTTAGTTGCCTTTACCATTTGTTTGATTAGACTTATTTGACAACATCCTATTGTGAAAAACTATATGTAAATATCAATTTTTTATAGATCTTAAAGAATTTTTTGTTAGGGTGGCATTTTTCTATTTCTTTTATTATCCTGATTTACCATAGATTTCTTTTTTGGTAAGTCTCATGACCTCTCCTATACAAGTACTCATCTCCCATTTCGAAAAGTTGTATCATATGCTCTAACAAATGCAGTCTCAACTTTTACTTTTCTGCTAAACTTCATTTGACCTCACTACGATTGGGAAAATATAGTCTAAATGGTTCTGTCACAAGTTTTTCTGGCCACTTATCGAAATAATTGCTCTTCCCCCCGCCCCGCCCCCTTTTCCACTTATACAGCTTCTGTTACCATAGAGATGCATTGGCACTAAAAGCAAAAACAAACAAACAAAAAAGACATACATTTTAAAATTCAAACGTAAAATAATAATTCACCTACCTGAAATCCAGTAAGGAAAAAATGTTTTATAAAAAAATGTTCCATTTAAAATATCTTTCAGTGTGAGTGTTCTTGCTGTATTTCCTTCAGAGTTATGAACTTTGGAGGAGAAAAAAACAAATTATTACTAAAAAGATCACTAACTCAAGTAAATACTAAGACTCTCATCTATTCTTTCTCATATAATGAAAAGATCTGCCATTAGCAAAACACTTCACTCCTGTCGCAATAGTTATAAGTATTATCTTCTTTTTTATAGACAGGGTAACTGAGGCTTCCTGAGATAATTTGATTGCCTGGAAGGGAAAACTGGTGGGAAAATCTTGAGGAATGTGAAAGCCATAGAGAAGGACCATGCTGAGCAGTGGGCACGTTATTCTTCAGGCAGTGAAAAATTGTCAGAGATTTTTAAGAAGGAAAATGAAATGAGGCTCCAACAACTCTAAGGCTTACAAGACTGGGATCGCAGACCATGTGGATTTGACTAAATACCTAGCCTTTAAGCACATTACTGCATTTCCTCACATATGCTTGGCTAGGATTTCTACTGATTTATCAATGATGTGTTTTAACATCCCAGTTGGTCAGATGAGATCAGCCAGAATCATTACCTTCAGACATCTCAAGAGAGGCATTAATGAGTAGAGATAGCTGCTTATCTTGACTAAGGATTATTATAAACAAAAAGTGAACCAGATGAAAAGAAAACCACATCATCTAGACAAATAATCTTAGAAATTCCATGTTTTCCCTATGAAAGCGAACCTAATGTAGTTCATAAACTACAAGCAAATTTCACCTATATTTAAATTCTCCCAAACAACTGTGTTTTTCAAACATGACTATTCTCAGAACAAATTCGTTATAGAGCCCTGAAACAGATCTGCTATGTGGATAGTACAACAACCAACTTCCAATCCTCCTTCATGTCCATATTGTCATTCTCCATCTCTCTCACCTTTCCCCTTCTCCAGGCCGTCACTTATAGAACCAACGCTTTAAAAATGTCCTATACCTTGAATAGCATTTATGAATCTGGTATTCATCCATGTAAAAATAAAACTGTTGCAGATGAGAGCTTTACTCTACTGCTAAATACTTCCATAGCTTTTCATGACCCTTAAGATAAAGACCAAAAATGTTAGTCCAGACTATAGGCCCTAGCTGGTCTGGATGGCCTATTTCTCCAGCCCCTTCTTGCCTCTCTCTTATTACTTTCTAGACTCCAAACATGCTGGGCTTTCTGTTCCTCAAATGCTCATTTCTTTCTCTAGGGCTTCCACACTTCTTTTTACCCTCTCTCTTCTCATAATTTCTATTTAGCTGTTAGTACTCAATATAAGGGCCACTTCCTCAGGGAAGCCTTTCCAGACCAACCCCTCCACCCTGCCCTGTTTAGGTCTGGCTCCCTTGTTGTACATTATCACAGGCCATGTTCCTTTTTCTGAAAAAAGAACATTTGTCTTTGTTTGTAATCATTTATTTATTTGAGTGATTATTTTATTAATATTTCGCTATCTCCCACTGTATTATCAAAACAGTCACTGTAAGGCCAGAGACCATGTTTAGTTTAACTCACCATTACATCCCTAGTGTCTAGCACATAATAGGCATTTAATAAATACTTATTGAATAAGCAGATACATGGAATAAAGAATGGATAGATGAATGGGATTTGTGAACTCTTCCTTATAGGATGGGTCTACTACTAATTTCCTGTATGGCTTTGGTAAGTCAATCTCTGTCATCACAGCTTTTTCACCCTGTAATATAAAAAAATGGACTAGAAAATGCCAATAATATCTTCCAGTTCTACTACATTAGATTTTGAAACTTGAGACTCAACATATTCTATTAACCTTGTAGTTACATAAATGTACTGCCATGTGGTAAGAGCTGATTAACCAACTGGATAATAGCATCTTCTGATATTTTAACTCAATCACATTGATGTATATATGCTCCACACACTTGCTTAAGATCATGAATTATATTCTTAATTTATTAAAAATTATTCTGGTGGCTATAAGGACACAAGTGACTGGTGAACCCTTTTGCAACCAGTCATAATATGGTCATAGTATGGCTTTGTAACTCTAAATATTTAATAACATTAGGTTATTCTAGTTTTGAAAATGATCATCTTCTTGCATTCTCTTTGCATCATAAGTAAAGTTGTGCATGACATACAATGATAATGTAAGTTCTTCTATGTAATTAACTGGTCTTGTGCAAAACTCTAATTTTATAATTCCTAATCAATGAATAAAACACCATTTTACTATAATAGCATTAGAATAATTGCTAAGCATTTAATTCAATTTTATCTAACTTTTTAAAGAGCAAATGACAACCTATTTTTAAGGTAGTCAAGAGGAAATTCTAACTATTATTTGTGGTAAAAATTGTTTTCTTTTTGAGATACATTTAATTTGCGTCTACACAATCTTGAACATGTAGATTTAAAATTCAGTGAATCCCTTTATTGTGAATACAAAAAAGAAATTATTTTATTTTTTAAAAAAAAATTTTGATATTAAGTGGGTAAAAATATAACCTTAGTGATTTTTTTTGTTTATTAAATAATGCTTTGATTATGGCTAATGACATTTAATAATTTTTCCTATTTAAATATCCTTACATACGATTTTCCTTACTTGCAATTATGCTTGAGAAATTCATAGCTGAAATTAATCTCTATTTTTATATAAAGTTAAATTAAATGAGCTAATTTAAGTGAAACATTTAACTCTATGTTTGGCACATGATAAGCAGTCAATGCATGCCAGCTTTTGCTATTATCATAGCTTATCAGTATTCTTCAAATAAATATTTTTGATCAGTGTTTCCAAAACTATTTTGACCAATGAGATTTTTGGTTTTTGTTTTTGAATATCTAGTAAAATCACAGTCTGAGAAAAGCAGTGTCATATTAGGCTATTAGTATGTACAATTAATGTTTACTTTTATTCTTATTTAATGAAACATCAGTTGCGCTTGAAACATTTTGGTCATAGTATGGCTTTATAACTGAAATATCACAATTATAATCATATATTTAGTACTAATATCACACATATGGATAAATACAATTTATAAAAAACAAAAAATTGAAATTATTTTTAAATATCTAGGCCTACTAATTTTTCTTTCCTTATTATTAATAATCATGCTGATCCTTACCAGATTTCTCCAAAAAATTTCAAGGATTAGTTATTTACTCTTTTGGAACATCTAATGTAGAACACCCAAGAAAGTTACATGAGAGTATATTTCATATTACTTCCTAGTTAGTCATTTATTTTAAATGTGTTCATAGCAGCTATAAATGCCAATAATCTATACAGAGAACTCAGCATATGTCATATTATGACTCAAAATATCTATATAGGAATTTTATCATGTATTAATTGTACTACTAATTACCATGATGATAATAAGCTCCACCAGCACCCAAGAGGTAATGAGTGTATGTTCAGAAAACATATCCAGAGGAGCCAGCTATATTTATGTGGAAATAAATTTTACGCACTTATTTGGGATAAGTGATTACTCCTAACCTCACATGTGGTGCAGCCAGGGCTCAGAAGGTGTGCTATGCTGGAATCAATCTGGGCTCAGAGTGACACCAAATCAAATGGGAATACTTTAAATTAGGCATTCTTATCTGTCTGCTGAAAATGACCACATGTTCGTAAATGCAGTGGAGTAAAATGTCTGCTCTGAGATGTTGCATTAGGTTACTTATTCATAGTTATAAACATAAAGTTTACTTAGAATTTCTAATCCAAGCACTGGTTCTTTGTATACCTAGAAAGATTATAAACATAATAATGTTTCACTATACTATCACTGTTGATCCCTGTATCAGCCACCAGCAGAAATGACCTTCTCTTGGGTTCTATAAAAATGCCATTGGTTTATTGCTCTCTCAACATCTACCTCAGTTTATTGAAAATGAACCTTTTTTTTTTTGTCTCTATATTTATATGAATTGTATAAGGTAGGTCTTTATTCATAAGAGTAGAATCTGTGTTTGATTTTTCTC
This sequence comes from Pteropus medius, assembly GCF_902729225.1. NCBI lineage: Eukaryota > Metazoa > Chordata > Mammalia > Chiroptera > Pteropodidae > Pteropus > Pteropus medius. Next base: position 24,889,373 of record NW_024354875.1, read on the forward strand.
ACTATTACATGCCCAGAAGCTAGGACAGTGCTTGGCATATAGTGTGAGCACAATAAATGTTTGTTGAATAAAATAATAAATCAACTTGACAGATTTTAATGTTCACTTATTTTTACTAATCTTTCCCCACAGATATACCTGCCCTTACTATCTACATTCCTGTCCATGTTGTAAATTTCATGTATATACTCTTCTACTTGGACATACCTTCATTTAAATATGTATCAAAATTTAGTCCTTGGAGTTATTTGGAGTGCTTGTTTAAAAAAAACAAATTCCTAGTCCTTATCTCAAACCTACTGATTCAGAATCTCTGGGGATAAGGCCTTGGTAGTTTTCATTTTTACCAGGCTCCCCAGGTGATTGTTCTGTAAAGAATCCAAATTTAGTGATTTCACTAAATCTACTCAGTTCATTGTACTCCTGTACCTATCACTGGCATCACTCCTTGTCTAAAAAATCCTGGTAGGTGGGTGGGGCTGGCAATCCATACCTCATGGACATAGACTCCCCACAAATAAGTGTTGATCATGGCCTTCAAGGAATATTAATGGTCTCTTTTAATGTTTATGCCCCAATTCAGTCCTCTTGCTCAATCTTTTGAGATTATATATGAATGGATTCTTCTTTAAGTACATTCCCTCTGCTGATCCTTGAAGAATGGAGAGTTATAGGACGGAGTCGATTTAAGTGTATTACAGGTGGTTACTAAAGAGGGAAGTCACTACTTAGTACTAATAATGCAAAGTGCAAGGTAAAAAAAAAAATCAATATAAAGTGCATCTCCATGGTATCATTTGCACTAAACATATTCCACTAATAATTATTGAATAAATAAATGGATTTTCATATGCCTTTTCAAGTAATGTTTTAAAATTAAAATATAATCTTTTGATTATTTTTGAAATTTAGTTTTGACATCTATAATTTTAAAATTCTAAATAATTGAGCAGAAGTAGAAATGAATTCAGAAAGCATATCTCTCTTCTATATATAACTGACACTTACTTGATTTATACTTAATTCCTGATAGTGCCCTTGTATTTAATTTGGACCAACTTTAGCACAGTTACTCATATACCACTTAAACACTCTAATTAAGTATACTTTAATTATTTGCATTTTCAGCTTATTAAAGTAAAGCTGAAAATAATTTCAGTTATGAATCTAAAAAATTACAATTCACAGAAACGATTCACAAGTAAGTAATGATTCACTATTCTAATTCTTTCTTAAAACTTTGTGTTTATTCTTTATTAAGATTCTGTTTCTATTTCTGCCATTTAATTTTCTAGTCCTGACAAATTGGAAATAAGTGTCTGAGCAGTGGCATCTGATGTTAGTTCTAACAGCCATCATAAACTAAATGAGAAAATAAGGTTTATTAAAGTGGGTACGCAAATGGTTGGCAGGTCCCTTTGTTCTCATTTTTGTACTTAATTTGGAACTGATGCTTATGAAGCCAACCCAAGGAAAGTGGCATGGGCTCCCAGGCACCCACACCTCTCCTTCTGCTGGCTTTGTGGAAATGCTGTCTATGAGGAGGCATCATCTCCAGCCACTGCACCAGGTCATGTTTGTTTTGGAGTGAGCACCACAGGGGCAGATATATGAAATACTAGGGTGTAGAATCTACTATATACAAACTACTATTATATTTGGGCAAAGGCTGAATAAATAGGCTGAACTTTGAAAAAAAAATGGATCCGAGGTAGCATTAGATTAATAATAAGAGGCATTATAATTTTCCAAGTTTTTATAAGTATCAAGTACTCTATATGCATGGTCCCATTAAATTCTCACATCTACTCTCTGAGATAACTATTATTAACTTAATTTTACAGATTAGAAAATGGAAGTTAGAGAGGTAATGTAACTTGCTTAACAGAGTTTAGGCTTACATCCAGCTCCATCTGATTTTAGAGGCTGGATACTTTATCAACATACTATGATTTAAAGTGAAAACACATGTATAATAAAACAGAAAAACAAACGAAAAGTAAGGTCAAGAACCAAATAACACACAAGGAGACTAGAATAATTATACCTCAAAATATAGGCCCACTCAGTCTCCTTGGCCAACTCATCTTCCTGTAATCTCTACTTTAAATTTTGGTGTGGCTCATACTGGTGTTACTTGGGGCCTGAGGAAGAGCCACTTTTCTCAATCATCTCATTCTCCCCAGGTTTCTGTTACACATCCCTAGTCTAATTCACTCCCACCACCACTGCAGCACCTGACTCCCACTGAATTTTTTCTCTGAATTCTAGACCTGTATATTAAACTTCCACCTTAATATCTCCACTTTCATATCTCATAAACACTTCAAACTAGTTAAGAAAAAAATTCATGCTGCCCCTCCAGCATGTTTCTGGACTCAATTCTATTTCATTAATCTGTATGCCTCTCTTCATGCCAGAACCATATTGTTTTGACTAATAAACTTTGTAGTAAGTTTTGAAATAAGGAAGCATGATTCTTCCAACTTTGTTTTTCTTTTTCAAGATGAACTATTCTGGGCTCTTTGATTTATTTCCATATGAATTTTAGGATCATCTTGTCGATTTTTGCAAAAAAGCCATTTAGGATTTAGATATGAATTGCATTTAATCTGTAGATAAATTTGGGGAGTATTGCCATCTTAAAAATATTAAACTTTTTGATCTGTAAACATAGGATTTCTTTCCATTTATTTAGGTCTTTTTTTTGTTTGTTTATTTCTAAAGTATAGAAATTGATTTTTATATATTGATCTTATATCTTGTAACTTTTTTGATCTTGTTTATTAGTTCTAATAGTTTTTTAGTGAATTCCATAGGATTTTCCATAAATAAAATCATGTCATCTGCAAATAGCAATAGTTTTACTTCTTTCTTTCCAATCTGGATACTTTTTTTCTTACCTAATTATCTTGGCTACTACCATTAATAAGATATTGAATAGAAGTGTTGAGAGCAGTTATGCTGTCTTGTTCTTGATCTTAGGGGAAAGCATAGAATCTTTCACCAGTGTGATATTAGCTGTGCATTTTTTATAGATGCTTTTTAATGAAAAGCATCTATAAAAATCCTTTTTCTATGTCTACTAATATAATCATATGGTTAAGATAATCATGTGGTTATTGTCCTTTTTTCTATTAATATGATTTATTATAGTAATTGATTTTTGGATGTTATACCAACCTTGTATTCTTGGAATAAAACCCACTTTGTTTTGGTGTATAATCCTTTTTATATATTGCTGAATTTGGTTGAGGATTTTTCCACCTATAGTTAGTCATAAGAGATATTGGTCTGTAACTACTATTGATCTGTAACTTCTTTTCTTTTGACTTCTTTGTATGGTTTTAGTATCACAGTAATACTGGCCTTGAAAAATGAGTTCAGAAGTGTTCTCTCCTCTTCTATTTTTTAGAAGAATTTGTGAAGAATTGGTAAAAAATTCTCTTTATGTGCTTGATAGAGTTCACCAGTGAAGACACCTGAGCCTGGGGTTTTCTTTGTGGGAAGTTTTAAAATTACTAAATCAATCTCTTTAGTTGTCATATTCTATGCAGGTTTTCTATTTATTCATTAGTAAATTTTGGTAGTTTGTATATTTCTGAAAATTTGTTCACTTTATCTAAGTTGTCTAATTTTTTTGATAGCTTTTATCCTGTTCTTTTAGAGAGTTCTATCACATCAGTTTTTCTACCAAGTATAAAATGATAATCTGGACAAAAAATTAATTTAGACACTAAAAAAACTTATTCTTTCTGTTATTAATGGGAATAAAAGTTAATAAAAATTGTAGGTTATTGTTTTTACTAAATAATTTTTGTTAGTTCACCAAGATACTGAAAAAAAAATAAATTCTTTGTTTTACATTTTAAAAAGGTTGATTAGTATTTGATTATTCTATGGAAATATCATTTTAGTTTGTGCCTACTGTGTTAGTTATTGTTACATTTTAAAGCTCACTTCAACTGTCTCTGGTTCTTAAAAACATTTAGCTCCAATTTGAACTTTGGGACATGTTTTTCTCAAAATTTATCTATGAGTAGATATTCTTGTATAAATTGTAACACAATTTGTTTTGGAAGTCAGAAACAAGTAAACTCCTCTGCATTATAGGAATCATTCAAAGATTTAGATTATTTTATGAATTATTTAGAATTTGGTAAAACTCAAAGAGAGTGTGCCAAGATTCATCTTCTGTGATTTTAAAATCCAAGTGCAAATTAGAGAAATATAATCTGCAAAGCTGATTTATTTACACTCAACTCAAAAGCTTAACTTTTATGTTCATAAACTTTCTAAATCTTTTCCTTGACCTTTTAGATTTCCCTATATTTCCTCCAAAGGAACAGTGAGTAAATAAGCTTAAAACTCATGTTTGAGGGAATTTGTTTCACAGTTCTAAATGTTTATACTGGGAAAATTTCAACCTTAAAAACATATTCACATGTCCTTTGAAGATGATTTCATCTCACATGTATCTTATTTACAAAAAATGGTTGTTGATGTTATGTAGTAGTAGTAATAGTAACAATAATGATAATAATAATAACAATAATGGATTTCTGCCTAAAATACATTTTAAATGATATTTCTTCTTAGAAAATATTGATTTCTGTTCTGTCTCAATTGTCTGTGATTTTATATATCTTCTGAAATAAGTCATATAGGGCTTTATTTAGCTAAGTATGCAATCACTATAATTTATACATGTGTATAATCATAAATACATATGCATATACATATTTTTGTTTGTGAATTTGTTTATATAATTTTGGCTTCACAGCTATCAGTCTCCTTTTGGTTCCTTGAATTTCCCTAGCTTCCAAGCCTTTGTACCTGCTTTTCCCTCTGCACTGAGGATTTACCCTACAGCTGTGTCCTCCCTGTCCTTAATGGCTCAGCTCAAATATCATCTCAGAGAAATCTTCACTGACCGTCCTTGTTATGGACTGAATTGTGTCCCCACAAATTCATAGGTTGAACCTCTAACTCTCAATGTGACTGCATTTGGAGACAGGGCCTTGAAGGAGGTAATTAAGTTTAGATAATCATAATGGTGGAATCCTAATCCAAAATAACTGGTGTCCTTAAAAAAAGAGACACCAGGAGTGCACATGCACAGAGGAAAGGCCATGTGCGGACACAGCAGCAAAAAGGCAGCCATCTACAAGCCAAGAAGGAAAGTCTCTGGAGAAATCAAAGCTGTCTACACCTTGATCTTGGACTGCCATCCTCCAGAACTGTGAGAAAATAAATATCTGTTGTTTAAGTCATCTAGTTTGTGGTATTTTGTTATGGCGGTCCTGGATATCTAACACAATCCTCACTCCAGGTGTTCTCGATTGCACTTTTAAGAATTTGAAATATTTTGTTAATTTATTTGTTTAATTCTTTGTTAACTGTTTTTTCTTAATGGTAGAGACCTTGTCATTCATGTCATAGACCAGTGGCTGTTATTCGGAAGATGCTCAATAAATAATTGTTGTACAAGTAAGCAAAGTGTCCAGGAGCCACAACGGACTAGATATTGTGAATAATGGATAACTAAGGGATGCTAATCTCAGTTTTTTCCATTTTCAGTAGATTGTCATTCTTAATCCCAGAAGGCATCCTATACTTTTTTTCAGTCCAAGGGTTAAAAATCCAATGTTTATAGAAGTCAGGCAGATATTGTAAATATCTACTCTCACTTGGTTGCATCTTCACACAGGAAGAGGGGTGATGCTTGGGAAGAAGAGAAAAAGTGAATAGAGGCAGGAGAATAGAAAAGGAATTAGTTGAAGGAGAGCAGGCTGAGGCCAAGGAGGACAGCCTGGCACTAAGGGCTAGAAACCCATTTGTGTTTTCCATTTGGTGAAACTAAAAATGGGAAATGTTGAAAGTTTCAAAAACAGCTATCCCTTATTTTTATTATTATGTGAGTGATCTAAATGGATCTTTTTCATTTCACTACCATATTTTCCTATTTGTTTCTAAAATCCTGCCTAAATCCTTCACAGCAATTTTAATCCTGAGGCTGGTGTTCCTGAGACCCTCTTCTACAGAGGAAAAGCCCCTCTCTTTTCTTCTTTCACTTGGACCTGGTAAGGAGTGACATAAATCCTGACCCCCCTATTGGTGTGATGTTCGTGCATCCATACTGGGTTCTCACTCTGCTTTTCAGGGGGAAATCTAGACTGCTGCACCTTTGTTTCCCCAACAACTAGCACGATAATGGGCAGATAGTTAGTGGGACTTAATTCATTAATATACAAATAAATGAATGTTACTTAAGTGGGTCTTTAAGTTTCTCAAAAAAAGACTGTTCTGCTGGCACATAAATCCTGAGCTAAGAATACAAGGGCATCGAAAGCAAATCAGAGGTAATGGCATTTCTGAGGAAGGCTAACTAGAAGCATACTTGGTTTTGAATTCTCTCTTCCTCTTCCTCCTTCCTCCTTCCCTTCTCCTGCCTTGCCACCCCTTAGATCCTATTCTCACCAGGCACTGGGCAGATGTCAGAGTGAGAACTGGACTTGAAGCTTTAGACTGGAGGTAATTGAGGAGCGGGAGGTAAGATAGGAGGAATCAGAAGGACCCGCTTAATGTCAAGACTGCCTAGACCACACAGACCAGAGGGAAGACAGACTCCAACCCTCATCTTGCTCAGAAAGTAGGGGAGTGACTCGTTCGTACAAGTCATTTAAGTGGCATTCTGAGAAGTTCTTCAGCTAATTTAGAATAGAAAAAGAATGATATTATGGACAAAAAAAATATAGTTCTCAGCTTTTATTGTGATTTTTTTGTTTATTTCTGAATAATAAAATTTCACCTAAAGTTTAATTTGATTACTTCACTCTATAAGGATATTACTTTGCTCTGAGAATTGTCATGTTGGTTGAAACAGAGAACTATGCTATAAATGACACAAGATTTTACTTTATAACATACATTTATGTGCATATTATACATGTCTAAACCTGAGAAGATGGTAAGGATTGGGGTTATATATAATTACACAAATATCTATGTGTGCCTATACTAATATGTTATTTGTAAATGTATAAATACAGTATATTTCTTGTTAGAAATTATAGCTCAAATTCTGAAGTACAAAGGCAATCTATCCTTGCCGGTGGACTTTGAATGAGGCTCACAGTAAAATCCACACACTTTTGTCCTCAGAACTTTTATTTTTGAGGGACTCAAGTGTCAGTTTCAAGTACTTAGGCGTTTCTTTTAAAATCTGGAGCTAATTTTGAGTGAATTCACACTCGACGAGTCAATTGAACCTAATCTGTCATGTGACAATTGCTGGTATAAGAGAAACATGGCCCCCAAACCACGGAGGTAAAACACTAATCTAAAAATAACTTTAACTAAAAAAATATTAAAAAAATACAGATGTACACAATATATCTCAATAGCCTAAGAATATCGTATGATAGCAGAGAGCGGGAATAAGAACTAAAAATTAACACTGAAGATTTAAGAAAACTGCTTTCATCGTATTGGTTAACCTTCTCAGTTTGTAATTTTGTGAAAATCTCATGAGCATTTTGAATGATTCAAAATATTTTCTGTACTTTAATTTTTTAAAGCAACAGACTATTTAAGACTCATACATTCTTCAAAGGCTTGTTATTGATCTTCCTTTACTGACAGTTAACTTTTAACCAAAGATATTTCCCACTGTAGCTACCATGAGCTTTTAATGTTTGTCAGTACAAACTATTTCCCTTTCCCTAGACCCCAAGGCACTATTGTATTTCTTTTTCCTGCTTAAAACTTGAGCTTTTCTTCATAATAGTTTCACAAAATCTACCCCAATAATATCAATAGATTATTTATAGGTAGAGTCTTAAATTCAAACTAGTCCCAATACTAGTCCATAGTATCTTCCAACTTTCAGCAAAGGGAGATCAATGTTAATCTAAGCCCTTTTTAAAAAGAATCAATTTATCACTAAACATAATGTTTACTTAATAACATTTAGTCTTCTAATTTAGTTGTTTATCACTACTGCATCTAGAACAACAATTTCAGTTTTTCTATATAACTGTTCCTAAGATCTCTGTTCTAAACTGTTTCTTTAAATATTTAAAAAGACAATATTTTTTTAAAAAGGTTGTTTTAACTTTTCCATTCTTATTTGTTTTTACTTTTCATGAGCCAATTCAATAATGAAAAGCAATGTTAGTTAAAAATATTGTCTCTAAAAGCCTGTCAAAGCTTGTAATTTACCATATATTTTGGAAAGATGTGGGGTCATTTAGAATAGTGCTTAGTTTTTACTGTTGCTGAAATAATACTAGAAATCTCTTCCTACCCATACCCTAAATTCCTCATTATTTCTGATTGCACAAAAACATGTCTCTGAGCTTATAGGTCTTCTTATTGTATTTCAGAAATAACAGACTTTGGAAAATGAGCACCCAGGAAATGTTCAATCAGTTGTGAGCATGTGTTAGTGCATTTTCCAAAGCAGATCGAGCAAATTAGAGAAAATTCTTACCTTTTGAAGGACGTAAGACAATGCACATCACCAGTAAAGCAAGTACAGCAGAGGTGGCAACTCCAAATACAATTTTTAACCATGTCTATGTAAGATAAAAGTAGAATACACACAGTCTCAGCTAAGTAGTAGATATGGCAAGGTTTTGTTTATAACTAAATCTTATTTCTCCTTCCCTGTAAAACTTTGATTGTCTTCCACTGATCTGGCTATAATTGCTGGAATTTTTCCAGCTCAGCAAGACCAAATGTTTCTACAGTATATTTAGAACAATTTCCCAATCCCAACCCACTCCAGGAAGTACATACTTATGTACAAATCCTCACCTTCTAAACAATAGAAAACTCTGATCACACTCATTTCAGCCGGTCTCCATTCTTTAGCAACACCTGAGAGTGCATATACTAACCTTCATTTTTCCAGATGTTTTGAAAGTTAGCTACTTCTGACTTCAGAGCGTGGGTCACTGGATCTGTGAAAACCGTTGAAAGGAAGCAAGTCTGTCTTCGGGATTGGAAGCTGAAGCTAGGACAAGGTTTTTTTTCTACGGACTTCTCAACACCGTGCCAAATTTCAAAAGATTTCTGTAAAATTAGAAACAGATTTTGGGGGCTTCTTGGCCTGGAAATGAACTGTGAGTGGCTCAAGGGAGATTTTACAGCCTTCTCATCCTTGTAAATTCTACACCAACATCTGCTTACGTTGACATACAGAGGTTTTAACTTTTTTTTTTTTTTTTACAAGTTCAGTTTTAAGTTTCATTTTCTTCTAGAAATCACTTGTGAATGACTTTGGCAATTTATTGGGTTTCGTGTAACCTTTCTGTTTTCAACCAAAAGAATTTTAAATAATACAAGCTTCCAGGTGTGTGCAGTATACATATATCTAATTTTTAGCAGAAGAAGAAAATTAAAGCCACATAGATTTTGTGAGAAATATAGCCATACTTTTTCTTCCTCTGAGAGATTATGAGGTACAGCAGACAGAAATGTTTTTCTTTCGGCACAATTTCTTTGTCCATATAGCACCATATGCACTTTCAGTAAATACAGAAGTTTAAAAATTCAACTGTCTAAACCCACGACTGCTTTACTTTAAAGAAATAAAATGCCATCTGGTGAAATTTAGTATGGGTTAGGTGTGTATGCACAGGCCAGAAAAATGAAAAGATCAGTAAGAATAATTTACCAGGAGACCTTTGGAAGAATGGAAATGACTTTGCAAAAGTGATATTTTTGCTTCCATTTCAGAATATCTTCTGAGAGAGGAGAACATTTAGTAATTATAAAACCTTTAAAATAAATACAAAAAAAAAAATTTGAAAAAGAAGGAAATCATATGTACAAATTTATTTTGGCTAAATCCACATAATTCCAAAGCAACTGGTCAATTTGACAGAGCAGCAAAAGTTAATTGACTGAATTCAAAACAAAACAAAACATACAACAGTTTCTTGGAGTATTCTGACTGGTTCAAGGCGATTCACATGGATAGAGCCTGTGCTTCCACATAAACACAGTTGTTAACCTACTGTGTCTTTAGTTTTTCCACTAATAGTTTTATTTGGAAGTTTATAACGTTCTCAATCTGACTAAAACTTCATGCTGACCTTTCATGGATCGTTCATGAAAGGTAATAAAGAAACATTACCGAAATCTGTCACTGTTTGCTTTAGTCAACTGGTCTGGCTACCATGGGAGGCTTTCTCCAGCAAACAGCAGGACAGTGGCTTGTGAACTTTCTCTCAGACATTCTCCAGACATCCCTCCCTGAATTCCAGCCTTATGAAAATTCTATTGAGGAAAATGAGTCATTAAGTCTTACTGGCAGAGAGATGCAGCCACCCAGCTTCCAGATGAGGCCCCCTCCCTTGTGGTTGATGGGGCCAGCTCTTTACAAACTGAAACAATTATGAAGAATAATATCTAAGTTATGCTATACACTTGTAGGCATCTCCATGTGATCGTGAGATTCTCAAATCTGAGATAAAGCCACCAGCGAGGTCCCAAATGAACTGCTCCCATGTGAGTCCTCTCTGATTGACTGACTTCTTTGGAAAATTCACACAGTGTGTTCTCAGAAGTTCTGTCTCAGCCTGCCAAAGCCCCAAAATCCACAAATACTTTTTACTGGGTTATTTCCAAGACTTTATACTCTGAAGAAAAACTGACTGTAATAAATGATTAGAGTATAATTAAAATAGATACTATTCACGTTAGCAATTAAAAATGCACTGACATGTGACTGGTCTGTGTGCCACTTAAGACTGCAGCCAAGTATGGGAATCCACAAGAGGCTCATTTAACAGGTTCTATGAAGAAATTGGGGTGCTTTAAGAGGGACAATTGCAAATTGAAACTGTTAGTGAGGGGGGAAAATTAGGAAATTGAAACATGTTTATTTAGTTTTTTTTGGAAGTTTGGGTAATGCAAACTGCAACTTACTGGTTTGAGCTGTATTAAGAAAAATGAAACTCACTACAGAAAGAAAAATGCCAAGGGTTTTTTTCATTTGATTTCATATGTTAGTGATATATTGCTTATGACAGAGCTACACATATCCATCCTTTTGAGATAATGTGCAACTATTCCAATTTTTCTCCAAACAGGGATTCCTACAAAATTTGAATTCCTTTAAAATTATAATGTCTTAAATTATATGGCTTTTTCTCCTTTTAGAGTCAAAATGAAAATGCTTATGCTAACACTTTTTTTTTTTTAATCATTAAAGCAACTGAATACTATTCTTAGTTTACACAGTTAACATATAGTCAACATTTTTGTTGGGAAAACAAATATAAAAAAGTCACAGTCTGTGTTCTCAGGGAGCTTACATTCTACAACAAGCATGGCAGGTAAGTTCTTACATATTTGTTTCTTCTCCCTCCCTGGAGTTCTTGCTGAGAATGAGCCTGAAGCTGGGTTTGTGCCTAGTAGGAAAGGATGCCCTGACTGCTTATTGATTTCTGCATGGACCCAAGAAGAAGGGTAGAAAGTACACATAGCACATGTTTGTAATCCTTAATTCAAGTCTAATTTTTGTCAGGACCGGAACTTCTCTCAGAAAGCAAATGTAGATCTACTCAAATGCTACAAAACTCGAAAGTATAATTTCGGCCCGTAGAAATTAAGAGCAAGTATTAGTACACTAGATGCTCAACTGAGCTTTTTCCAGATATGGACCTCATAAGGCTTAATTTAGAATGTGATTATATTCTGTTCAGCCCACTGGGTAAGTTAACTAGAAAATAAATCCTTAGCTTTCTAAGAGAGCCTTCTAGAACTATTTAGTAATATCCATTATATGACTGCCAAAAAATGATTTTGATTTAGATGTTTTCCTAGCAAACACATTCAGCTATACATTCTTAAAGTGCTGAAAGCATAAATAAGGATGTTGTCTTTTTGAGTGTAGGGAGGTAAAGAAAGAGGGATGCATTTATTAACCGAAAGCCAAGATAGCTTATTTAAGGACAAGTGATAAGTAAGGGGTATAAGCACAGGAGTGGAGCCAACATAAGCCTTGATTTTATACGCTTCAGAGTTTGCTCCTAGGAAAGCCATGCCTACCCATTTGATTCATCAGATTCCATAAACATTTGCTGTCATATACAAAGTACTTTAATACATTATTTCATTTAAATCATACCAAAACTCACTTTACTCATTAGGAAATGGAACCCAGAAAAATTAGATAACTTGCCCAAGATTGCAAAATGATCCAGTGTTACCATTTTATATTACTTCTTTGTGATACTTCCTGAAATTAATTTCAAAGTAATAAGTATCTTTTAAAAAATTGACACCTTAACATCTTACTGATTTTCTATCGAGAGACATCTTAAGGGTACGATGGTAGAATCATTAGAACCAAAATATGCACAATCCTCACATTTTCTGAGAACATTGTTATACATGTCTCAAAAGACTATAGTCTCACTCTAGAGGGACTGTGTCCAAAATATTAACTTGATTAGAGTTTTGTTAGAATTGGGGCCTAGAAGTAATGAGAGCAATAGTTACATGGTGCCTGGAGGATAAAGGTCTGTCTCCAGGGACTTGTTTAAATTAAGGGATTCATCAAAATACTCATCATTAAAGAGATTTTGAAATACAAGGTAGGAAGAGTCCTGAGATCGTCAAAGCACATAATAACTATCCCATATTTATAGATCTGAAAGAAGTGACATAACATAGCATCAATGAGAAAAGCTACAGTTTAAAGTATTTATTGACTCTGATCTATTTTCTAAAACTATAATTGTCCTATAAGGAAGAATATGAAGCAACATGCTCTCCAGTTTGTAACTAGTAACTTCTACCTTAATAAATGGTATAATTAAAAGTCATTGATTCATTATCTTATAATAATTAGGGCAAGTTCTCTTTGGAGGTATAGATAATTATCTATCAAAGATGAATTAGAAAAGAAACATTAGAGAAACAACCTATATCTTCAATGTAGTTTAAAAATGCAAATATTACATCTCCTTAGAAGTGGTTAATCAATGGGAAGACTGATTAAATAGTATAAAATGAATGTGTAAGCACCTTATCTATTTTGATACAATTAACCAAAGCACACTGTTATTTTACTAGTCTTTTTAGATTAGATAATATTCTTACTACTAGCCAATGTTTATTGAACACTTTTATTGAGCCTGTCATTTTTCTAAGTACTTCACATATACTATCTCATTTTATCCTGAGAATGTCAGTACTATCATAAACTTATTAACTTTGTGACTTTATACTCATAAACTATGCAGGTGGTAGAGATGAGAGATGTACTCAGACAGTTTTATTCAATAACAAAATTTGATTGGTCTGTGTTTCAGTTTCTGACAGGAGGGCATATATAGGTACAGTGATGGGATATGTAACTGAGGCTAGATCTAGGAAGAGGTGAAACAGGAGGATGAAATTAGATGGGCTATTAGATATCCTGAGGAAGTTAAAAGCATGTAACTGGGTGATAAAGTGGGAAGTAAAAGAAGTTGATAGCAGAAAGCAACAGATTTCAGTTTAAGATTTTAGGGCAAGGCCTAAGGTGTAGATTCAGAAGTAGATGACTGAGGTAGAGGAAAGAAGAGACAGTATCTAGAGATATAGTGAGTGGCAAAATGGTGAATGGCTAGGGCGTTGTTTGGCATGTCTGTCAAATTATGACAATACTTGCGGTGGGGGATACCCTAAGTCACATTCTAATCTCTTTAGAAAAGTTGAAGAGATTTCCAGTTCAAGATGGTAGATTGAACTTATACATCAATTTCTTTGCTTTCTGAGACTTCACTATGCTGATTGTGAATGGAGGAAAAAGATTAGACAGACAACAATGTAGAGAATGGAGAGAGTATCATCAGTGGATAAAGCAGAACAGAAACAGCAATTGTCTATTTCTAGACAGGAACTTGTAGGAAACAGTTCCAGAATTGAGATGGCATTTACCACTAATGGTAGAAAAGGCAAATGGAGCTGAAAAATAGGGAACTTGTTGGACATTTATATATGAATGCTTCACCTCTGGATACAGAATGATCTGCACCTGGGCATTTATTCAAGGAAAAAAAAAAGGAGATTTGGTTTTAAGAGATATTAAACTATTATTGGAGAATACTAGAGGAGCTAGCTAGGAGTCAGTGCACCAGAGTAAATCCTGTTTTCCAACTTGATGGCTTCCTGGCCTCTTATCCTTAAACAAAACCCATCAGCCAACAAGCCCCACCTGCATACTAGGGTTGCCTCATTCTTACCTTATTCTTAAACCTGCTACAAAAAACAAAAATCTGTAGGCAATAATAATATTTTTTTAAAAAAAGAATAATCAAAATCATAGAATATAAAACAAAAAGTAAGGATGCTAAGAACAAATTTTACACACACACACACACACACACACACACACACACACAGACACTCACGGAAAATAGAAAAAGACAACCATGAAGGTACTTCTGAAAACAGATGACAATCTTTAAATAAGCTTGAATTCAGAAGTCCCACTTCTGGCTACATATACAAAGGAAGTGAAAACAGGATGATATCTGCACTCATTGCCTCATTATTTACAATAGTGAAGGTATGGAAACAACTTTAATGTCCATCAGCGAATGAACTAGGTGAGGGGAAATCCTTCTACAAATCACCACAATGTACACTTTAAATATCTTAAAATTTTACTTGTCAATTGTACCTCAATAAAGATAAAGTTAAAGAAAAATAAAAATTAAAAAGCTTGAATTAGCATCCTCAGTGAGATTCAACAGATATTGCCACAATTAGACACTAAGTTATAAAATAATAACATTCAAAATAACTCTTACATAATGAAAATATGATTAGCAAATTTTTAAAAATCAATACAGGTTTTGGGAAATAAAATTTAAAAAAATATCTCAAGAGAAAGACAAAGATGGATAATACGATAGAAAAGGTAAGAGACATAGAATATAAACTGAGAAAGTTCAACATTCAATTAGTAGGAGTCAAAGAAGGAGGATCAAAGAAAAGCAGAGGGCTAAGGGTTATTACAGAATGAATACAAGAGAATTTCCCAAAGCTGAAAAGGAAAATACATCTTCAGGGCCCACAAAATGTCCAGCACAAAATATCAGAAAAGACTCACACATAGACACATAATTGTGCAATTCCAGAATATTATTTACAGAAGAAAAAAATCTAAATTCTTCCAGAGAGAAAACAAACCCCCCACAAAAGAGCGATAATTAGACCGACAACCAACTTACCATCCACCAACCAGATGCCGCAAAGCAACGGTGGTACTGTTTTTAAGTTCAGAAAGAAAATGCTTCTCAAACTAAAATCTATTTAGCCAAGAAACCTGTCAAATATGAGGATGAAATAAATACATTTTCAGATAAGCGAGAACTGAAAAAGGAACTGACAAAGCAATTTGAGAGTATATCCTAGCAAAATGAGGTAGTGCAGTACTGGAGTCATCATTCAGAGGAGAACGAAGCTGATACGAAAAATGAGGAATCTGGTTTTTAGAAATCAAATGTAAACATTGTGTGAATCCCATGTCTCCAGACATTTCTTAAGTCAGATCTATTCTTTGAGTAACTGATGTTTTTCTAAATTTGGGTTGTTTTCATGCCACTTGTAAACAAGAGTCTTAATAGTCACAATACTGATGGAATGTAAAAGTTGAATTTCAAGAACAATCTCTACTGAGCCACATGAGAAGTACAATTGGACCCAAAGAGAAAGAAATGTAGTCTTCCCCAACCACTTAGCTCAAAAGCAATATTTACATAGTCACAATTATTTAAGTGGTTTTGAATTTTTGTACTTCATTATGGACAACTTACAAAAGATATTTTTGTAGTCAGAAATTATTAATCAAAAGTATTTCTTTATTATTTACATATCAACAAAATTAAACTTATACATAACAGAAGTTGGAAAGTGGAATGGGCGAAGGAACAGGAACAGAAGAGCAGAGATACTCATACCCTCATCTCCCAAAGCAGGCAGTCAAGAGATCTCATCTGTGAGAAACAGAATAAGAATTGGAAGTACACATAACAGTCCCTGCCATGTCATCTCCAAATGGTATTCAAGGCATATTGTAGGAGGGGGATATTTACATCAGTAGAAAAATAGAGCCATATGATTTTTTATATGCTTTCGGAATTTTAAAAAATAAATCTACAAATTCATATGATGGATGTTAGCAAATGTCCTCCACTAAGTAGTCTCATACAGTAGATGACATTATCCTGGGTATACTTTTTCCCTCTTTTGGAATATTTACTCTACAGCATAATAGAAAGAAAGTAAAGGGCAAAACAGGCAGTTTACTCAAGCAAATACACAAGTTATAAAAATATAAAATATTATTATAAAAAATAAATGACAATGTTAAACATTGCTTGAAACCAAAAAAATGTAAAATAAAATTCCGAAATGGTATATTTTTCATATATTGACTTGGTAGAGATTAAAAAATGGTAGAAAGGATGCAGAGAAAAGCACTCTCATGATCAGCTGATGGTAGAGAAAAGTACTACAAATTTTCTGGGGGGAAATTTAGAAGTAAATGTCCAAGCTGTGTATTCCCTTTAGGGTAGCAATTTTACCTCTACAAATGTACTGTATGCATGACACTGAATAAGTGTACAAGGATGCAAATACAAGAATATTGTTGAAACTCAGCTTAGAATATCTAGAAAATGAACACCATGTAAAAGCTCATCAGGGAGAACTAGAGAAATTCATTCTAGAATTATGAAAATGAATGATAGTCTAAATTTATTGACAGAGAATGCATCCACAATTTATTGCTTAGTATGTATAGTATGATCTCATTTTTTGTGGAGAGAGGTAGAAATTGTTTATGTAAGTGTACACATAGAGGAACTCTGGAAATACATGCCCAGACCATTGGGTACCAAGGTGGGTGTGGTACTGTAGTCTTCGCTAGAAGCAGAAAATAAAAGGAATATGTCATCTATAGCATATTTACAAACAATAATAAAACCCACTAAAATCAGTCTGCTTTTTATTATCACCTTGTCCAGCAATTCTAAACAATTTTAGTGATAAAATATTACTTCTCACTAAAGTAGACCACTCCACTGGCACCATACCGCATCCTTGGTATACCATTCCAACAAAGGTCAAAAAGTGGTATCCCGGTGGGAAATTAAGTTAGATCAGTGGGCTAGATGGTCAAGAAGTTTGTTTGAGAGCATTTTTGTTTGTGGGAGTGAAAAATATTCCTCTGTGTTTATTATACAAAGTATACCAGTGTAAGTTTAAGATCTTAACAATCCTTGTTAACTGGTCTTTATCTGTACCCCTCCTCCATGCCAGTTTGATCCCTGGTCTACCAGTGCAAGCTTGGAATCCCGTGTCTATAAACCTGCCAGCCCATGCCACAGACAAAGACTTTTCCCTTCATGAATATGCTTGTCTTTCTCTTGAGTCTTATTCCCATGGCAAATTTGAATTTTAAAAGAGAATTGCTAATGATACTATAACATAATGAATACCTTAATGGTGAATTCAGGCAGTTTGGCTGAGTGATGGGAAAATTATGTAACTTCTTTAGGAAGTAGATTTTAACATAGTAAAGGAACTGGGAGAGGAGGAGAGAGAACTTTTGGGAGCACATCTCATGTCACATCATTTAGGACGGAGCCTGCCTGCTGCAACCTTGAATAAGGTTAGGCCTATTCGGTTTTCAAGAAATAAATCATATACTATCATGAAAAAAACTGGCCTTAGCTTAACATCTATGTAGTCTTAAGCCTACATATAAATAATTTTTCTTATGTGTCTAGTAGATGGCATCAGGAAAGATAATGATAGTAAAGTAAGATTTATGGATGAGAAAATAGGAAAGATATTACCAACATGGGTTCAAGTCCTTGTTCAAATGTCACCTTTTCAATGAGGCTCAATCATTCATTTAACAGTGAACCCCCTCAACCTCTAGTTTTTCTCAGTTTACTCTTTTTTTTCCTACATATTTTACCACTTCCAAATATCTTATAATATTCATTTATTTATGTATATATGTATGTATGTATTATTTTTAATATTTATTCCTCTGTGCCCCACTAATAGCTTCATTTTTGGCTTGTTTCATTCATATATACCAAGGATATAGAAAAATGCTTGGCATAAAAAGGTGTTTTACAAATATTGCTCAGAAGGAAGGACGGAAGGAAGGAAGGAAGGAAGGAAGGAAGGAAGGAAGGAAGGAAGGAAGGAAGGAAGAAGGAAGGAAGGAAGGAAGGAAGAAGGAAGGAAGGAAGGAAGAAAGGAGGAGGAGGAGGAGGAGGAGGAGGAGGAAGAAGAAGGAAGGAAGGAATGGAAGGAAGGAAGGAAAGGAAAGAGGATGGACAGAAGGAAATAGAGGATATGGAGCTCACCTCCTGCTCACTATGAGCCCAAGTTAGATAACTGCTCAAGGAGAGCACCTCCGGGTGTGACAAAGTGCCAAGCTTATTATTATTAAACAATTAGACATTAACCATTGTTATCTAACAATGGTCATTTAATCCTTGTTGTATTGCCTCAGGGTGTCTTTCAACATGAATTGCAGTTTTGTTCATTATAAATGGAGAATTAGTAATAGGAGATTTTACTGCAGCTATTCAGTTAGTTTTTCCTGAGAACTGAGGAAAATTACCAGCTATTTATGAGAAGTATCTGTTTTATGGATTAGTAAGATGAGAATTAGTTGAACTCTGTGTCTACTTCCTTTTGACATTTTAATAAGTAAAATTCCAATGAATGCATAATATAATCAATGATGTGTTCTACTCTAATAGTTTTTATAACAACTTGTAGTTTGAAATATACTGTACGTAAATAATAGTATCAGAATATTATAATTAAATATAAGAGCAATCATTTGATTTAATCCTAGAAATGCTAGAGATCTAGAAAAACTTTTTGTGGGGCTTATGTGCCAGAATTGTGGGACTCTATTTTGACAAGTGCTTTGCCATGTTCATGGTAGATGATGGTGTAATAATCAATTTGAATGGCAAAACTAAGCTGATGTATTCGAGAAGCTGTATGGGAGCCCGTGGGCTCTGAAAAGCCTGTGAGGCTCTCTGGACCATTAGGCAGCTGAAGGATTGAGATTTTTTTCTAATTAGCACAAACTCTGAAGTACCAAGTTCTCCTTTCCATGCTCCTTTTCCTCCTCCAGGGTTATACCGATGAACCGTCTCAGAGGAGGGACTTGTGAAGAAGGATGGAGGGAGTAGTAGACTGGAGAAAGGAAGAGAGAAGAAGGTGGATGCTGTGGAACCATGCAATCAACTCAGGCATTAATTTGTTGTCCTACAATGTGATGCCACAAAACTGGCCACAGTGATGTATGAGCTCAAACCTCCAACTTCCCTCTTGGCAAATACCGAAGGCTAGAGAAACTACTTTTTTTAAATGTGACACTAAGGTATAACCTTATATTCTTTTGTAACCTTGTTCCTACTATCACAGGAAAAATAAATAAGAACATTTCCTCTTTCCATAAAAACTCCCATTTCCTGATAGAAGGAAAAGGAAGAAAAGTCCCCTTGGCTAAATGCAGGAGGGGCTGTGCTTGACTGCATGAGGGCTTGCTCTAGTTTTACTTTTACTCAGCTAATAGAAATACTCGGCATACATTACTAGATATTTTCAAACGTATTCTCAGAGCCTGACGTGTTATTTATGCCAGAATCTCCTTATTCTTCTGTTTCCTGCAATATGTCCTTCACTAAGTATATAGTTTTTCCTTTGAAAAACCTTAGTCACTGACCTCTTGGTGCCATTACAGTATCACTTTGGTGACAAATCTAATAGTTCATAGGAGCACAGAAACTTCCATGGCTTAAGTATTTCTAACACAGTCAATCTTAATTATAGACAAAGTAAAAATACCCATTAAAAACATATTTTTAGTGCCCTTTTTGGAAAATATCCACCTGCGCTAAACTTCTTTTCTACCAATCCTCTGAATTTTAAAAAGACCAAAGAGGCAGCAAGTTTTTTGAGGAAAAGCAACACTGCCTACCTTGTGTAAAATTTATCCAGTCTTCTAAACCTGAATTTATAGACCAGGAAGGTTTTTCGGGAGCACAAAACACTTTTAATTATTATATTGCTACTGTCTATACTACAAGTAGAATACTCCATATACTAACCCAGTCGCAAAACCTTCAGCTAGAGACCAAATTAGATGGAGGATCAATGTCTTAGAACTGACTACCTCCAACTTTTTAGATGACTAGACATAGAGGGGAGGGGAAGGGAAAATAATGGGAATAATTTTTTCCTTCTTTCACTAACCTAGGTTATAATGTCTTAGCTGTAACAATAATCAATTGATTATGACTTTGTAAGATCTGGAACACGGCTATCAGAAGTACTGTGCAGAATAAATTTTTATTAACCTGGATGAGTGTGTGTTTATGTGTATGTGAGACAGAGATTCAAGGTAATCAAAGAAGTCTAACACAGGAATAATAAAAGCTAACATCCTCCATGAGAATCATCTCAGGTGTTTGAGGGTCAAAGTTCTCTGTTTTAAAGCCCAAGCTTTAAAACAAGAGCAATCTTAATTTCTTCTTTCCCAATCCCTTAAAATTTTAAAGGGCTGGGCCAGACTATCAATCTAAGGCTTTCAGGTACCTAGTGAGTGCTCTTAAAAGGCAAAGACAACAGACACCAGTAAAGGGATATAGACATAAAAACTAGAAAGGTGGGATTTTCCCAAGGAAGAAGAAAGAAATGGAAAGCATTAGAAGATGATGTTACTGTAACCTGCACAACTACTCTGCATCTCCATGCACATAGGTAGGCTCTGGAGAGCCAGGAAAAGTAAGATAGTACTCTGTCAGTGTCAAGAAATATATGGGCTACTATATCATGCAGTTGATACCTATTTTGTGTTGGAATAATTTTCTCATGCTTCAACCCAGTGCTGTTGAGGAATCCATTTTGACCATATCCTTTACTCAGTTGTCACTTTGGCCTTTTGGAGAGATTCTATATAAGAAAAGAAAGATAATGAGAGTGAAGAGACATGAAGAGAGGGAAGGTCAGAGACAGGTCACATGTAGGGAGATGTAATTACAATACACAGAAATGAATCAAAGCCTGGCTCCTGCTTTTTCTTCTCCTGGCTTCCAACACTGCTTATAATCTTGCTTGGGTAGAAGAGAGACTACTTTATAGTCTCTCTTAAACTAGATTCCCTGGAAACAGACTTTGAGATGAAGAGATGGAAGCAGAGTATTTTGGGGGAGGTAGGAGGTGAAGGAAAGAGGTTGCTATCAAGAGATATACCTGTAGGGAAGTGAAGAAGGCAGGATGGGGCAGGAGATGCTAACCCACAGTAGAATTGCAAAAGAGGTTTCAGTCTACCTTACAGGGCCCTCAGAAGTTGAGATAAACCTTCAGAGATGTCCTAAATGGAATAAAAGGGGACCAGCTTTTGCCCCCTCATCAGTCATTTAGCTTTGGGCCACTCTCCAGAGGGCATAATCTTAAGAGCAGCAGTTTCCCACAGCCTATGGTAATACCCAGTGAGAGAAGCATCTGTAAGCTGTCAGCAGCCACACTCCCAGGCCCATGGGTGTAGATGCCTTGGCCCTACAGCGGGGATCTGGGCAGAAAACCATGGTGTCCACTATGTAGTTTCACAAATAGTTGTTTTATCTGATACAAACATATCCACAATCAGAAAGATAAGACTTCAGAAAATTAAGAGAAAATAAGAAAATACAAAGTTAGGTGATAATTTGCAAGAAGAAAATTGGAACTTAATGTTTTAACTGAATTTTATCTATATCTTTCTTAAAATATAAAATATCTAGAATTGCACTATCCACTACAGTGGCCACTAGCCACATGTATCTATGGAGCACTTGAAATGTGGCAAGTCCAAATTGAGATGTGCTAGAAGTATAAAATATACATCATATTTTAGAGACTTCGTAGGATAAAATAATGTGAAATAGTAATAATTCTTATATTGATAACATGTCAATATAATATTTTTATTATATTGTATTAAATAAAATAAGTTATTAAAATTAATCTCACTTGTTTCTTTTAACTTTTTTTTAATATAGCTATTGGAAAATTTTAAATTAATTATGCATATCTTGCTAAAGTTTTATTGGACAGAGCTGGTCTAGAATAATCTTAAAGTCTGACGAGGGTATCATCATCACAGGCCACAGCCTAAGACAGAGCAGCACTGGAAAGAGCCATACAGTTGAGAATGCAGAAACTCTCTTTCCACATCCTGAGAAATTCACTTCTCTGGCCTTACTAACCCCAAAACACCTTACTTAGTTCTTGAGAGACCAATATGGCACCTAGGTCATACAACCAGTTTGCCCCCATTGGTAGAGTGGGAATGAATGCAGGAAGTAGACAGATGCATTATGCGATCCTTCTTGGGAACCAGAGCCTTTGGGAAGGGTTTACTTTATTCACAAATCAAGAAATTCTGACTCATTTTAAACCTTTTCCTCAGGACAAGAAAATGTATCCACCATAGCTCAGTGATAAGTGTGGGTAGACTAGGAAACAGCTGGAGCCCAGTGAGCGAGTTCTTGGGTGCAATGAAATTTGTTACTCCATATGCCGGGAATATGACCACATGTGGCACTAGGTGACGACCAAGTAGAACTGAGTCATATTGAGAGCAAAATATGGTAATGTAAAGAAATTATTCATATTTGTTTCTATCGCCAACTGTCCTGTACTTTCGTATTTATTTTGTTTATTGCCATCAATTCTATGCCAGCCATGTTTTCCCCAGCTCGTGATTTTATTTCAGCTTCATCCAGAACTACTCATTTTTTCCATTCTCACTGCCAATAACCAAGTCCAGATTTTCATCACCTCAGCCTAAATGACTGCAATCAACTCCTTCTTTGATCTTTTCCTTTCAATTTTTCTCTTTAAAATAATTTAGCTTGCTAACTCATAACAGCTTTCTAAAACATGTCTTTCCACCGCTCGAAAAATTAGAATGACTTCATATTGGTTACTCAATCAAGCTCAGACTTGACTCAGTATGACATTCTAGTAGACATGGAAAACATGTTTACGTTTCTTCTTCCTTCTTCCTCATTGTCTCCATTTAGAATGCACTTCCTTTCTTCTCTTTTAAAATGATTTCAAAGAAATATTAATTGAACATCTAATATACACAAGATATTATTCGAATTCCTTATTCACTCTAATTCAGAAGCTTATTTCCATTGATCCTGACTTTTTGAACTCTGTGATCCCTCTAATTTGTATGCCGCATGATCGCTGTATTACTCATGTTGTTTTTTTTTCCTGATAATTTTGTGCTTATCATCATTGAACTCTCAATGAATTTATCTCTCTAAGGTTAGAGATTGCATCTTATAACTCGTCAGATAAGAAAATTAATATTTATTGAATGTTTTCTTGGTGTCAGTCACTGTAAAATGTGTTTCACATTTGTTATCTGGAATTCTCTGTATCCACTTTTCCTATGTGTGCTCTCCTTTCATCATTTCCACAGTGCCTTGCCAGACCACCCTGACGCCTGATGCCAAATAACAACTGACTCAAGTATGGAAGTAGCAGATTTACAAGTATTTTGGGACAATGATGGTGGAATTTTCGTGGATAATTTCTACTTGGGCTGCAACCTCCTGTCTGGCTACTGGGACTCTTCTTCTCTCTTTAACATCTTCTCCCTTCCTCTCTAGCTCCTCCTAACTGATCTTGTTTTATGCAAAAACAATTAGCTATCTCTTTGATCAATTATCCTTGAAGCCATGAGAAAGCTTCATTTTCAAAATTAAACACATCTGTTAGGGGCTTCTAAAACAAAGATAGTTCTCTCTCTCTCTCTCTCTCTCTCTCTCTCTCAGAAGTATTCTGAGAGTTTTCTCATTTAATCTTCCAAGCAATTCATTGCATAGTCTTTTTGGTTCCATTACTGGTATTATAAAATTGGTTGTTTGGATTCAGAAAATGAAACCATCTAGTTATAAAATTGATTTTGCCCTGTTTCTAAATTTTTTGGTTAGAGAATTGGTCAGATGCATTTGAGTCATTTTCTGTGTGAAGTACAATGCTTACATGTAAAAGAGTGGTTGAATATTTGCAAATTATAACTTCTTCTGAACTAATTCTCATATTTCTTTTCATATTATTATATGAGTTTGAGTTCAATTTGGTGGGAGAAACCACAGGGTAATCTGAACAGGTAAAATTTAATATAAGTAATTATTAATTATAATGACATTGCAGTAACAGAGGATCAGCTAGTAAGAAGTAAAGAATATAAGAATATAAGAAACAGTAGGTGTAGGAAGCAGCCATTTCTCTTGTGGCTGAGATTCAGACCTTATGGGAGAGGGCACTCATAGGTTACCGAAGGCAAAGAAGTTGCCATGGTGCCACCGAGTCTTGCCGGATGTCTGCCTTTCAGAGCTTGCTGACAATGTTTTCTTTGGGCGCCAAGCAAAGGTGTTTGTGGGGAGCTGTCTTCCTGGAGGCACTTTACACAAAACTGCCTGAGAAGATGCAGCTGCTGGTCACTGAGAACTGCTGGCTGCCGTGGAAGACCCTGGTGCTGAAGAAACTCACACACACTATAGGAACTGGATGCTGGAGCAGCCAACACTGCAGAAGCTTGCCAAGCATGCACACCAGAACCAGGAAGCAAAACCCTTTCTCTCTGCTCCGTCTCAACAGCACCTTCTACAGACAAAATTTAATGTCATGACAGCTGGCAAAGCGAAAATATTTAAAGGGCCCAGATGCATGCTTAGGGAGCAGATAAAAAGGTTGAATTTGGAGATGAGAGGCAATAAATTGATAACTGACATTGTTATTTTCTGATATTCCAAGGACTAAAAATACTAGTATGAATATTCAAAAAAATTCCCCTCTTCTCCATGCACATTTCTAACTAAGGCTGTTCAGGCATCTATCACGCCTAAGATAATGAACAAGAGATAGAAAAAATTTATTTGCATCATAAAAGGAAGATACTGAAAGAAGGAGTAGGAGAGATAAAAAGTAACACAGGGTGATTTTAGGGAGATAATTTAAGGAGTTTTGAAAAGAGAAAAAGGAGTGGTGAAGTAGTTCTCATGTATAAAGAATAGTTCTTTGGGAAAGGCAGTTAAAAATTTTGAAAATATTTGTATAATGTGCAATTTCCATTTGAACTTTTTTTATGTGAGAAATAAATATTTAAATTGCTTTTTAATTAATCTGGATGGTGATGATGGTTTCTTCTAAATATGACCATGCTGAGAGAAGCCACAAATAAGACCAACTTTGTTTGGGTTACATTGACCATACATTTTAAAGTTTTTTGAGTCCATCAAATTTTTAAACATTCAGATATTTTTCCTTTTATATACCAAAAAATAAATATGACAGACCTTACTCTAATATCCTGCACATAAATATTTATTAAATCACTGGTTCTACACTTATCATTTCCAATTTAGCCAGTCCAAATAGTGCATGGCAATCCTCTTATCAATTTCTATTTAGTCAATTTTTCCTTCCTCAAACCATATTTAAAAATCTTTACTACTTTCCTTATGTCTCCATGTTCATCCTCAAAACCGAAGTCTAACCTCAGCAGATAGCCTAGTGATTAATGCGGGTAGAATAAATTCCATCAGCCTTCTACTTATGTACTTTTACATTAAACTGTAACTCTTATTCATATTTCTTTTAATTCTGCTTCAGAAGCAGCAGTGATCCTTCTATCAAACCTTAATCTTTTCCTTTTCTATTGATCTCATTCTTTCTTCTTCCCATGCATTTTTTTTTTCTTTAACAGTTATGCCCTCATCTCACTTAAGTCTCGAGTATCTCCCTGTGCCTCTTACTTTTTGACCTGTAGACAGGTTTGAAACTTTGGATCCTCTTTCAAAATTTTGCCCATCTCTTTCCCTTTTTCACAATGCCCATTTAAAGTTTATCAATGCTTATTACACCATTTCCTCTACTTCCCATATTCATTCTTTATTGAAGAATATCTACCAGGCTCTCTTGGTACAGATCAGTTTTCCTTAGCTCAGTCACATAGATCAGTCCAACTGAGTACTCATTATAAAGCATATTAAAACACTTTAAAAAAACTATCCTCATAGGGAAGATAGGCAAAAGCATTATAATAACTAACTATGTATGGTGCCATAGGGGTACTAGACTGATCTGGAGGATCACTTCATAAGTTATATGTCTAACCATTGTGTTGTACATCTGAAACTAATATAATATTGAATGTCAACTATAATTTAACCAAAAAATTTTTAAAAATTAGGTATCCTAACCACTGGATATTTTGAACAAAGATGTACATGGCACCAACTATCCATCTCTCTATTTGCCACCCTGTTTCCAAAACAAACTGTGGTTGTCCAACATTCTTTCCCTCAGAGTAAAAACCTTACCTGGGCCAGAAGATGACTTTGCTGGGCCAGCTGCTGAGGCCTTTGCCTAGGAGAATGTTGGAAAAATAGGACTGGGTCTCAAGACATCTATTCAATGGATGGATGTGATCAGAACACAGACATTTCACAGTATTCCTCCCACCTCTAGCTCCATTCAGAGAAGTCCTGACCTCTCCCCATGACAGTTATACCAGAAATTGACATCTTCTTTCATTAGTTTATTTCCTGCTAAAACCCTTACAGAGGTGTTGAATCCTATTAATATTAGTTTAATTATTTTATAATAACTCAGATGAGAGTTTAGCAATATTTTTAAATCAAATGTTATCTACAAAATCATCTCAAACGTACTAGATGCTTTACACCAAAACATACTTTATTCTAAACGTAGTTAAAATGACTTTTCCTTTTCCAATAAGTGGTCATCATAAGAATATTTGATGGCAAAATCCTCTTTTATGATTGTCACGCCTTCTCCTTTCTTCTTTTCACTCGCTATCCTTGACATCCACACCCCCAAGATGGCATTGCCTCAGAAAGGACTTTGAGAAATCTCTTGGACACTCCACAATTCAATGCATTTTCCCATCTCTGTTGAAAGTAATCTCTTCTTCCCCTGCCTTATTGCACTGATCACTGTCTTCCATACATTATTAGACATGGCTGATCTCTGTAAATGAATCCTAAAAGCAAGATCCTTATTTTACTCATTTTTGGGTAAATGATCCTTACCATTGAGTAAGAGATCTTGTGGGAAAGTAGTGAATATTTTACTCACTACTCTCTGTGTCTAAGTAATAGTACATTACAAATAGTAAGACCTAAAAATATTTGATGATATTTTTCATCAAATATTAAAAATATGAAGGAAATAATTGGTAATTTATTACATATATGTATATCCTCTCAGTTAAATTTATTTTCCCTTCTTCTTTTCTAATTTGTCTACATATTTTAGTGGATCTTTTTAATTTCTTTGCTTCTATTTCATTTTGTTTCTATTTATTCCTGTTTTTACCTTCATTTTCTCTTCTTTTACCTCTCTTAAGTGGAACACATTTCACAGGAAATGAAATTTTTTGGTTGTTTATTTCTTGTTGTTATTTGAGTTTTACATTTTATCTCAAAATAAATGAGTATTAATATAAATAAAATAATGAACTAAATTGTTTATTACAAAATTTAGAGAACCTTAACTGATCTTTTCCCATGAGGTTAGTGGCTTTCAAAAGAACAAAAAACTATTTAGTCTAATTAAAAACAAAAAATATCAATGTTTTAGGGAAAAATTTGGGATTCACTTGTCAAATGAGATAAATCCTTGACAGTTATAGGTCACGATTTTGAACTCAACAGGTTATTTAGCACGAATTGTGCAAAGTCATGAAATTATAAACCTGGGTCAAAGTAAATTTAGAAGTAGAAACCTTGGTACTGAATTGATATTAATCTCAGGTGGGAAACCATGTCCAAGTTAACACTAAATCAGTTGTTTTTGTGATTTTGGTATTATAAAAATTCTTATAGCTTGATGAATTATGATAATTTCCATGACCTGTTAAGAGATTGAAAATGAAAGAATTAACCATTCAACAATCTATTTATCCTATGTGTATACAATAAAATACATGTGTTCATAAAGGACAACAGAAGACAAGTTTTGAAGGGGATGTTTAAGATAAAACACTGCTCATTTTGGTTATTTTATATATATACATTTTATATATATTTTATATATATTTTAATATATATTTATATATATTATTTATATATGTTTAAATTTCTTTCATAGTGTCAAAATAATGTCCATTTTTAAAATTAGTATGCAAAAAATAATATACTTCATCAGATATATTCAGCTTAAATAGTGGCCCAGATGTATTCTAACAACTGTATGGTTAAATGTTACTTCCTATAAGCAGTCTGTCCCTCTACTTACAACCCCACCTAGGATTTGGCCATTAATTTGGATTTAAAAAGTATAAATTTATAGAGCTCACCAATGTCCAATTTCATCTTCAAATAACATGTTTATGTAATAATTAATTTCATGTAAAGAGGGACTTTACTGTGTGGAAAATATCTAAAAATTATAAAGAATATCTGCAATGCTTTCCATATATATTTCATATTTTATAACCTATGACCTGTGGTGGGGGGGTGAGTTTAGCATTTAGAAATGAATAAAAGACAACCATCATTTAAACTGGACAAAAATTACTGTCTATACACTCTTTAATCTCTCTCTCTCTCTCTCTCTCTCTCTTTCTCCCTCTCTCCTTTTTCATGCAATTGCTAACCATTCTTGAAGATGAAGACAGAATCTAAATAAAATTTGTATCTACACAGTAAGCCTAGTTAAGTCCTATAGCCAGTTGATCTGTATATTTATATTGATACTTATGTTTCTATTGTGCTTATAGAAAATCTGGACATTAGATCTTCCCTCTAGGTACACTAAATACATATTCATAGTGATCATGTTTTATTACAGTTACTACTTATTTTTTGGGATAAGCCTTCTAGGCTAAATATTGAATGTGGGAGCTCCAATACTGTATATATCCTACTTACTATCAAACGTAGGTCTAGAATTTCCTATTGTCATGCTATACCTACAGCTGTACTACAACTGCTGCTGCTTTTCTGTCAACTCCTACTACTATATCCCATACATTAATTCCTACTAAGTGCCAACTGCTAGGTGTGTTCCATGCAATATCTGAATTCTCATGACAGTCCTTCAAGGTTGTTATTAATTTCTTATAGTCTCAGGGAGATTAAGTGACTTGCCCAAGTCACAAAACCAGTGAGGGTCCAGACCCACATTTGTCTCATTTAACATTCTGTCCATAAAAACAAAGATATAAAATTGTATCTCTAGTACGACTAATTAAGGAGAATTTCATAAACTTAAGAAGATAGGAGCTTATAGTCATTCCAAATTAACTTTCTAACACTTAGAAAGAAATAATTTTTTTTTTTTTGCTTTTTCTTTATTGCTATGACTCATGCAATTGTTTACCAGATTTTGGAAACAAGCATTTTATTATTCAGAGTTAGTGAACATTACTTTTCCTGTATGTTCTCTTTATTCTAGTTCGGAAACCATGAGCTATGCTAGATGTTGGGAAGTGACACATGAGTTTTGTCTTTGAAGAACATAAAGGATATCTGCTGAAGATGTGGCAAAGGAAGGCTTCTGACCATGTGCAAAGGCCCACATTTAAGAAAGGATCAAGGTGACCATAAAAAACTGTAGTGAGAGAATCTGGTAGAAAATATCAATAATACCCAATCAGTGATTCATTTAGGGTTGAACATTACAAGTATTTTCTGCTCTTTATTGTTCTTTCCCATCAGCACATAAGTGTGTTCAGAGTCTCTTACACCTTAAAAGCAACAATGATGAGACTCCAAATCCTCTTTGGTTTAATGTTCAGCTGAATGGGAAACAATACCAGAAACCTCTTCTCCCTTTGGCATAACGCTCTGTGTGGGGAGTATTAAATTGCAGAGAGAAAAGTATTCACCTCTTATAGCGTTTCTCATTATCAGCAATTGCTAATGACATGTACTAATTGTCCTTTAGGAAACCATTTCTTACTCATTTTTGAGTTGCCTCATTGCCTTACATTCAAGATATTTGTATAAACTATAAGTTACTGTATTTTAATTTCATATGGTCTGAAATGCTCACAAACTTTTGGTATAAAATTTCATATTTCATATCTACAAGGTTGGCTTAGAAATGCATGTTGTTCCTTAATTCTCTGACCCTTTCAGGCCTTTCAAACCTGCCTTGAGACACATGACTCTAGCCAGTATAACTTGTTCTGTGAGACCCCTGCAATGTCCTTTAACAAATATGAGCTACCTTCACATGTGTAATGTACTAAGCAAGTATTAGACAAGGTCTTAAAATGAAAGTAGCCAAAGATCCAGAAGTATGGACTAAGAGAATGCTACAGTTGTTAGAGACCTTCTATATGATTTAATCCAATCTCTTCTTTTCCAGGAGAGGAAACAGAGGCTCTGTGAGATGAGGTTGCTCAAAGTCACCCAACTAACAGAAGTTTCGTGGGGACTAAAACTCAGGAATTCCAACTCCAGGCTGATGACCACATGTCATGAGCATATTCTATAAATGACCCTAAAATATGAGTATTAAACTGTTCAGTAACAATCAATCAAAATGTTATAATTATTACAATTGTTTTTGAATGAAATATATGCACCATAGTTTGAGTTTTCAGGTACCATCTCATATTAAGTTTTATACTATTTGAAACACGTATTTTAAAATTTTAAAGAAGTACACTATTTGAAATATGTATTTTAAAATTGGAAAACATAGACCAAAAAATCTGATATTTATTGACACCTTAAAACAGTTTACATATGTTACAGTAGTACAGTTAGCTATTTTATGCATTTGGTTTCTTGCATAGTTTCCAAAATATTTTACAACACAGTAATACTTTAAGTAGTGTCAGCTGGAGTTTTAAAAAGTATTTTAAGAAAACCACAATCTTTTTTTACCCTCTTGCATTCCCAATAATTCTGATTGGTCAATATTCATCGTTGCTTAAGAATTATTGAGATTCAAAGCTATTGTTAGATTGAATTTAATTAATCCATCGAAACCACGGAAGATTTTTCTTTTTGTCCCCTCCAACATTTTGTTTCTTCTTAGTCATAGGAGGTAACTGTTTCCATGGAATGGAACATCTGTGAGACTGGATAAGTGTGGGTTAAAATGGTCAATGTGGCTTTGCCTCAGTCATGTGGCTTTTCTATGCCAGTAGAGGCTACTTGTCTACTGAGAGAATGTTCTGAAGTGCTGGACCCTGTATCCATCTCCAAATGGTCATGCTTAGTTTAGAAACACTGAAAATGTCACAGCCACAAAAGAGGTTACTCTTCTGCTCAAGGCTGGGGAGGAGTGAAGGTAGACATTTTTTCTTTATTCTCTAATAACTTCCAGTATCTGGTCCTTGTTAAATCCTATGTGAACCCTGGACACCAGCATTTTATACATATTAATAACCATCTGAGTTTAGCCCCTATTTCTGTTGTTAGGAAATTCTTGGGAGTAGTTTTATGTTCTTGGAGAGAAAGCTGAGGAAGTAAGCCTTAAGCCACCTGATGCTGCTTTTAAACAATATCTTGCCTTTTATGGTGCCTCATATTTTTCAAAGTGCTTTCATATGTATACATATACCACTTAGTGACAAAGACTGGGCAAGTGGTGTGGGAGGCAGAATTCTAAGAGGCCTCCAAGATTTCTGCCAGCTGGTATATGCTCTGAAAAATCCCCTCACCTTGAATGTGAGCAAGACCTGTGAATAGGATATAACAGTCATCCCTGTGATAATAGTTAAGACTTCCATATTAGTTAGGCCTTCTATATATAGAGAGATTCTCCTGGTGGCCTGCCTCGAAGAAGCAATAGCTGTGCTATGAAAGAGTCATGTGGTGAGGGCAGCCCTAGGAGCTCGGAGTGATCCCCAGTGGACAGCTAGCAAGAAAACAGGAATCCAGTCCACAGCTGCAAGGAAATGACAGCCAATAACCTGAAAGAGCTTGGAAGTGATTCATCCTGAGTGGTCCAGATGAAAGCATCATCTGGCTGACACCTTGATTTCAGCCTTCTGAGATCCTAAGCAGAGGACCCTCCTCAAACCTCTGAGCTATACAACATGTGCAATAATAAATGGGTGTTGTTTTAAGACAGTAAGTTTGTGGTAATTAGTTATGCAACAATAGAAAACTAATAAAAGCAAAGGCAGATAATATTATAACCATTTCACCAATAAGGAGGCTGGTTCAGAAAGATGAACTGATTTGCTTAATTTTATTCTGAAAATTAGGACTAAATTAGTATCTTATACTCTTCTTTGTACACCAACATTTTTTCAACAGTACTCCACACTACTATTCCACACTAATGAGTATTATACATAGATTTTCTTTACCCTTGTCCATAAACAAAATGAATAATCAGAAGCATGATATACTGTTGTCCTCTATACAGCTCATCTCAGAGTAAAGCAATTATTTTATTCTTATGTCAGTTCTTTAGCACAATTAAAACATTAATCAAATCACATTAAATGTTGTTAACAATATTTTTAAAAGAATCTTGACCCAAATGTCAATCTTCATCACTAAACAAACAATATTCTGAATAGTCAAGATCAGGGAATGTGATAGGTAATTCTACCCACTTTTTGTACTGTTTCTTTGTTGAATTATTTTTGAAGACCACCACAAAATTTTTTATTTTGAGACAAGGCAAATCTAAGCCTTTGTGAACCATCATCGTTCCCCAAGCCTGGAAAACAAAAGAGAGAGCAAGAGTTAAAAATAAATGCACATTCAATTAAGAATTCCTTTTGGTCAAAGTAAGAATAAACCCACAGCAGTTCACTCACTTGGCCACAGTTTTTGCAGATGATCTCACCATTTGTTTGATAGTCTGCAAACTTCTTTTTCAGTGCTTTGTTTTCTCTCATAATGTAGAGTTCCCTAAAATTATCAAGGGATAAGAAACATCCCTGAGAATTCGCAAAGGACAAATACGCAGCCCATGGGTGCAGGTTGTTGAATTTGAAGCTCATGCACGTGAATGCATTCCTTCTCACCCTCCTGCTTCTGCAAATCTTCAGGCACATGCACCCTCCTGCTTCTGCAAATCTTCAGGCACACGCACACCTCATTCCTTCTCACCCTCCTGCTTCTGCAAATCTTCAGGCACATGCACCTTTGCCATACACACCTCTCAGGGGGCATCTGCTTTAGTGCCTTCTTTCAAGTCAGTTGATTATTTTAACTAGACTTAAGTTGTTCAAAAATTTGAGAGCAAATATGAGAATACACAAATTGATGTGTTTTGGATCAAAATAGTCTTAGGTATTATACTTCTCCCTCCTGCCTCAGTGCAGTATATTTGAAAAACAGACATTTGAAATAGAGATATAATTAGGGGGCTAAAAGAAAGGAAGTTTTGAAAAATAATAAATTTAATTTGTACTATTTTGGAAGTACATTTGCAATACAACATGCTTCACACCTTATAAAGAAACGTAAAATTGAGTCTTCCTGGACTTACTTGAATTCCTGTGTCATATTAACATGATGCATCTTCTCAATTACGTGGATATAGTCTCCAGAGCAGGCAACCACACTGCAATTTTTGCAGAGGAAACTTATTAATGATGGGTTTTCCTTGTAATGCTTTGCAATACTTCTTTTGATTTTCATTTTCTTTTCCATTATACTTTGCATCTGTAATTCCAAAATCTGCATCGAAAAAAAAACCATTCAATTTTTTTCATAGTTTCACTTATGTAAGTCTCCTTGAATTCAGAGACCTTAGATAGTTATGAAAATATACTTTTGGCCTAGCATCTAGAAATAAAAATAATGAAGCAATGGCCCACAAAGAATTTAGTATATAAACCTTCCTGTAATAAGAGAAATGTGGAACCGTCAAAAAAGAGCCTATTCTATTTTAGAAAAGTTCTTTTGTGAGAAAGTCCTTGGCAATATTCAACAAAAGAACTCTCCCTCTACCTACCTCCCCAAACTAGTTTTAATTCTCTCACAAAGCAAATCTAAACTTTCTTCATTATGAATCTCTTTAAAGAACTAAACCCTGTTACTACATTAGCCATAGTCTTCTCTTATACCCACAGTTTCTTTCATTGTTTCTCATATGTTATAATTTCCAGACCCTTCACTATTTTAGTGAAATCTTCTTAGAGAAATAACCTCTTTTCACATTTGTGGCAGAAACGACTAGTTTCCCATCCAGTATCCATTCTTCCGAAGAAAGAATGGGTGAAAATATGTGAGTTAAATAACTACATTTCCAGGCCAGTGGTCATTGAGACATAAGAAGATGTTAAATGGTATTTCCAGAAAGGTTCCTTATATATTAGATAGCTGGCATGTGTACTTTTTGCTTTTTCCATCTTCTTCATCCTTTCTGCCTAGGATGAGCAGGTGACAACTGAAACTCTAAAAGCTATCTTTGACCTTGAAAATGGAAGCCAAATACTAAAAGGGCAGAGAAGAGAGAGACAGAAGAAGCCTGGGATCCTTATGACATCATGGAGCTATCATATAAATCTAGATTGTTCACATTCTTTATGTGGGAGAATAGGCCCTTATGCTGTGTATTCCGAGCTCTGTAACTGGAGGCAAAACTTATTTCATAACAGAAACAATCTAGCGTATGAGAGATACAAAACTTGAACTAGAGACTGGTCAGTTCTCATACCTATGCAACTTCACAGTAGAAAAATCTGGTTCTTGAACAATTTACCTCCAAACCGAACCTCTTGTAAATGACAGATTTATATTAAATTATGGAAGAAATCAGTGTTTTCCTTTAGACCTGTGGGACCTTTTCAGCAAAAATAAATCATCAGTACTGAACAAAGCTGAAGGGCCCAACTTCTTGGCCCTCGCCTTTATATTTTAGGCCTTGATTCAGGCAGCCATATTCAACACAGAAAAGAGAACAAAACTTTGCAAGCAAACTTATGGACTAAGGAATAGTTTAATCAGAGAATTATAAAGACTAATTTCCTAAGGAAATTTAACAATATAATAAATTGAAGTATTCTGTTCTCTAAAAGTTTAATTAGGTTGTTCTTGCAAGATAATTTGTGGTTTAGTGAGCTGATTAAAAGATGATTTGGCAAAGGATCTCATACATGTAGGCAACTAAGAGATGTCTATGAGTGTGACAAGAAAAAAAAAAAAAGCAAACCCAAGGCCAATGTATGGATATGTAACCAGGACATCAGAAACAAAAAGATTAGCTCAAAATAGTAAAGCATATGGAAATAGAGGGGCGAAAAATTTTTTTAAATTATAATAAATATATGAAAGGCACAGCTACATCAGTCTAAGTCCAAATAAAATGTAATAATGTAGAAAAAGTTGGGTTGATGCCAGGGAAAACGTTTTGGATCTTCATTTTAAGAAGCTTTCAGTTATGTATAAATTCTGTATAAAATATGGAAAATAAACCTCACCAATATGTCAACTCTAACCATTTATTTGTAGTTGCCTGAACATTGAGTAAATGAGAGTGATTCTCACATCAGAAGAAAGGAGTGCTGTAAACTAATAGCAATGTCTGCTGAAGGCTTTGAGCAGAGTGGCATTGCCCCATATCATTGCCATTTCTTCTCTGAGTTCATTCACCTGGAGTAGTTTTAGGAGAGCAGATCACTTAGCCAAAGGAGAACTAAAAATGTAGTTCATTCTGGGGCCCCCAAAAGGATTGTCTTATTCTAGAAATTATTTAGAAAAAATAGACTCATAAACTCCAGAGATTGTTCTAGACTTTACCCATTACAACTAGTCTTAAAACATCAATTTTTGAAAACATCCACTTGATTTTATTCATCGAGGACATTAAATATAAGGCAATAACTTTCTAGTGGCATTATTTGGCCACAAATGTTTGATTTGACACCAGAAAATGTTTGGTTTGCCTTATATTCAAGGGGGTTTTAAAATATAAGTTTGTGTAGAAACCTGGCCAGGAAACCTTGGAGTTGGTTACAGCAAAATGCACACCAATTTGAAAGCATCCCTTTCGTGAAACTCTATTTAGGAAAGAGCCAATTCCAATGTTAAGAAACTAACATTCACACACATATGCAAGGGTGTGAATTTTCTTCTAAATGGATTGTTTGCTATTATAGTACTTACAGTCTTTAATTCAGTGGTATGGGGGATTTCCTGAAATATTGTAGAAATACTTTTTCCTTCACTGTAGTCTTCTCACTACTCAAATTAACTCTATGTTAGTAAATTGAGATGCAGCTAGATGACATATGTATATTTTCTTTTTGTTCAGATCTAGCCTTAGTGTCACTCCCTCTACGAGGCCTTCCCCAACTGCTCAATCTAAAGTACCCTTCTAGTGACTTTTCCCACATCATCCTCAAAATAGTAAATCATATGGAAATAGAGGGGCAAAAATCTCCAGCACTAATCTCTATTTCTTGCTTCATTTCTATTTATTGTTTCTCCTCCTCAAATCTCACCATATACACTAGAATGTAATCTTCATGCAGCAGGGGTCTATCCGTGTTGTTTGTCATCATGTTCTCTGTTTTTTAGAATGCTTCCTGACACACAGGAGGCATTTCATAAATATTTCTGGAATTAAAAAAAAAAGAAATGTGCCTGTACAAACAGATTGACCCAAACCAAAATTATCAGGATAGGCTGAATGAGTAGGTTGCACTAGTCTTTCCAGATCAAGGGCAGCTTAAATTTATATTATCAAAGTTTATGATTGGTTCCACAAGAAGGCTTCCCTGACAATTTCTGCACTCTATGGATCTTGGTTCTTTATGTGTGAATCTAGACTAAGCATAGCTCATCAAACTGGAACTTATACTTCAGCACAGTTTCTGTCTGGAGACTCAGCCACAAAGATATCAATGGCAACCACATGCAACCATTTTAAAATGAAAACTATCCAGAAGGCCAAAAACAATACCTTATGAGCATACTCCTCTGGTTTCATATTTTGAACACGGGCTATAGCTTTATACATCATTTTCACTCGGAAATCATTAACTGTCTCACGGTCAACCACTCCTGAGCCACTGCAGGCAACCAGGACGTAGGTGCTCTCATCAGCTCTGGCTCGACCACGGGCCTGAGAACATAGAGAAATCATATAAATGAAGGGCTATGCCTTGCTGCGAATGCTCCCATTTTTGTTCTGGAATGACAGTTGTTGTGTCCTAGCGCCCTAGCCTTCCAATGAGCTCCTTATTCTCAGTAAAGTTAGTTATTATCCATTCTTTATAAGTTGGCTAGTTGAAACTCAAACGCATTTAATGAATGTTCTCCAGTGATGATGGTTAGGTCCCCACACCAGCCCTCAAAAGTTTCAACCACACAATACCACCTTGTCCAGTCTTTCTGTTCCCTAGGGCCCGTCTTTCAAACCCTGGGGACCATTATCAGTGATTTGGACTAGGGGAGCCCCACTCCCTGCCAGTAGGAGGGATGAATGGGGAGAAGGGGCATCTCTCACCTTGACACCAGGGCTGTGGAAAGTGCAATCTGTTTCTAACATCCTCCAATGGCTTTTGAGCACATTCTCTCATGAAAACATGCTAAACATGGTAATAAATTTTGAGTAACAGAAAATTGTGTGCTGTGGCCTGGCCCAGGAATCCAACTATAAGATTATTCTCACGAAAAATGAATTCTGAGTAATAATAACTGACTAACAAATCAACTCCTAAAATACAATTACTTCTTAATTTGGTGGCTGCCTGGTAATCTTGGTCTTCTATGACTTGCCTTCCACTTGAGGATGCAAGTTAAAGTATTAAAAAAAAAATACTTTAGTTAATTTTATAGGAAGAATATTATATCTCTTAATCAGCACAATTCCTGTGCATACTCAACAAGAGGTAACAATTATATTGTTACCATAGTGTGGGTAAGAGATAAAGTAAAATTAAACAAAAACTGGGACATTTCACTATTTTTTTCTTTTTGCATGTATATGTCTGCCCTCCACTCTGTCCACTATGATTTAATTATGAAAAATTTCTAACATACAAAAGCTGAAAGAATAAGGGAGGAAAACGCAGAAACAGCAGGGCTCCCTAAGGTTTGGCATGTTACTTTGTCAGACATTTGTGGGACGCCATGCTTCAAATTCCTGGTCCAGCTGGGGGCTCAGAGACATCTTGAGAATAAAGACGCCTATTTTGACTCTTACAGATGGGGCCAGTGTCATGTTCCCAAAAAAGTCTTAGGACTCAGAAATAACAACCAAAGAAGAGTTGTCGTTTAAAAATATAACAGATATCTAGTTGTCATATGAATTAAACAATAATATAAAAGGCAGTAGTGCACAGCTCTTCAAGATTTCTTTTTGCTTTTATTGAGGTATAATTGACATATAACTGACATATAACATACTAGTTTCAGGTATACAACATAATTCAATATTTATGATACTGTAAAATGATTTCTCTTTCAGTAGGAAAACAGCTATATTTTTAAAAACTACGTGTGCTCTTTTACTAAAATAAAACAATGAAAATAAGAACACAAAATTTAAAAAAACAACATATTAGAGGTATTTGAATGTACCTGGATCATGGCTATTTCATTAGTGACGAGACCATAGCGAATAATGATATTACACTCTTTAATATCCAGACCTTCTTCTGCCACTGTGGTAGCGATAAGCAGATTTATTTTTCCTGTGCGAAATTTACTAATGACTTCTTTTTGTTCATTCTGTAAAAAAAATTTTAATAAATTATTTTTTTTGTTGTTGCTAAACACATTAAAATCTTCTAATTAGGAGAAGGAATAATAAATTGCAACTGGTCAGTGTAAATCAAAGGATTAGATCATACACAAATTTGATGCCATCTGTTTTTGTCATTGAACAAAGACATAATGGTGAGAACAACATTTGATTTCCAATCTGGGATTATCGCACAATAACAAAAATATTTCCATCCTCCGGTCTGGAGGTGGAAAGACCATTATTTGTGCCAAGGAAATAAATTGATAGGCAACTTGGGAGAAAGAAAGGAGGAGATGAGAAACTTAAGTGGGCTTTGCTTTTCACTGCATTAACTTCAGAATCTTTAATATTCAGAGAATAAGATACAGTGATATTTGTAAAAATTGTTGAGTTTTGAGTCACCGAGATAATACACACTGTATACATCTGGTCACTGTAAAAGTCATTCAAGCAAGAGACATTGAATATTCCTGGGAGGACATGTGAGAAACTGAATACATTGGCTTCCTGTGAGGAGGGGAGCTTGAAAACTGGAGGACGGTGACAGGCCGCATGCCTTATTAATTTTGAAAGAGGTGAATATATTATCTATTAAAAGGGATGATACAAAATAAAAATAAGTTATTAAAAACGTGATTGAAACAACTATATTTAAATAAAAAAACTCTGAATTTTGAAAGTTAATAAAATAAATTAAATGTGTTCTCTCACCCTTGAATCAGAGGAATGAGTAAGCATAAAGTTAGCCCAGGATGGCCAGTAATTTTATTTTCATAACCACTCTCACCATAGCTGTTGGTCCAGGTGGCCTCTGGTGCACATTCACACTGCCTTTTGCCTTCATACATTAACCAAAAACAAACATATCAGACTGACAGTGTGTTCTCCCATTCTCTTCCTTTCTCCTCAAAAGTAGCATATGCTTTTATTTGACTCTTAACTGCTGGGGAATCGTATAGAAACCTCCCTTTCCAGTCTTCTCTAATAATTTCTCCCTCTTGTGCTCATGTCTGCTGATAAAAACTTACATGTCCTTGGATTTCGACAGAAGATGTGTGTGCCTTAATTCAAAGGAGTAACTTTAATATAGAGAATTTCAGACACATCTTCAAATCACATAAAGTAGATGTCTAACTCCTCTCCCAGTAAGTCCAACTCAATTTACAAGGTGAGGGTGTGGGGAGTAAGGAAGGGGGTTCATTCTACATTTTGGCATGCAGCCCCCAAGTCTGAAAAGGGTATAGCATAAAAAGTATCTTGAAAACTTACTTTCTGTTTGTACCTCCACCTTTTTCAAAAAGGAACTGAGGCCACATACAATCAAAGTCATAACACTAAAGCTAATGTAATAGAAACTTGAAAACAAGAACAAAAGTGAAAGTATAGATGTATTACTTGTAAGGATTAACACAGAAACTGTGAAACTAAGCTTTGATTTTTCCTGTGAGCTTCCTAAAAGCTAGGGCAAAAAGGAAAATGTCTAAAGTAAACTAGCTCTCATCACAGAGGAGGAAGCAAACTCTTTACCCATGAAAAACAATGCTTTCTCTGGCATCAATTTAAGAGGCAACTTCAACAAAAGTATGTGTAGAGAGTATATCGAGAGTTATAGTGGACAATTTTAAGAACTATTTCTTTTAAGCAAACACTGAAACAGATTTAATTTACTGCAGTGGACCAAATGACAACCACCATAATAGAATTGAGGTGTCCCCTTGTCCAGAAAGACTCAGGATCAATATGACTTCAGAAGAACATTTTATTCTAATAAGCCACATTGTTTCATCCATGCTTGTAATGTCTACAAGCGCCTTTTTTCTCTCCTGTTTCTTACTGTGCAGATGTTAAGTAATACAATTAAATGAAAACAAAACAAAACAACAAAATCTAAAAAAAAGAAAAGAAAATCTCTCATGATCCCAAATCTCTAATATATCAAATGTCTTAATTTTTCCAAGTTCCCTTACAGATCTCATCTTGTGCAAACATTTTACATAGTTCTGATTGTAATGCACACATTTTTGTAAAGGTTGGATCTTTCCACTCATTACAGTAATTATATTGTAACAAGTTTTTTATTTTCTTACTAAGTTTAAATGTCAATCATTTTTGCAAAAGAAATTCACTTTAGAAAGTTCCATCAAGAATGTGAAAAAATGACTTCTAGGATAATGCTTAGCCTATCAAATTCCCATTATTAGATTGCTATTAAACTCACAATTTACTTCAAGGACAAGTGCTTCATTCCATAAAATTATCTGTAGGGTGGTGAGAGAATTGATGAAAAAAAAGACTCTAACTAATTTGTAAAGAGTAATAATAACAGCACAAGAGAAATCCAAAAAGATGTTTATACCTGTGTCATGGGCTTGAACTCACTGCTGTGTCCAGCTCCAATCAGATGGTGGGCTTTGACTCCTACTTCTGCAAATTTTTCATTTTCGGTAATCCACTGAGAAAGGGCGTATGCACTCTGTCGTGTTTTTGTGAAAATTATTCCCCTTGCTGCTTCTGCAGTTCTTGTATATTGTTCCATTATGGTGTTTCTTAATTTGGTCAGCTTTTCATTTTCATGTTCTGGGTTTTCAGCCAGCTTTTTCAATATTTTCTTGTTATCTTTATGAAATAATTAGTTTAAATTAGTAAAATATGTGAATAATTACAGTGGAAGATTTTATGTAATGATGCACTGAGGTGTAGTTCAACTACACTTAATTTTTTCTTAGGTCTAACAATCAGGCTAGTTTAATAAATAAATGTATTGTAGTCATCTTGATCAAAAAAAAAATTGACCAAATGATTGATTGTGATCATATAATGGCTCATCTGGTCACATCAATTAGAAATAATCCCAATATGAGTAGAATTTCTTCTTTCAAAATGAAAGATTATTTTAAGAGAATCTTTTGGTGAGCTCTTGAGAGACAGGGGTTCATTACCAAAGAGGTAAACTCATGAGATCATGCAATAAATGTCACATTGATTCTTACCAAAAAATAAACTAATGAGAAATCTATCTGTCTCATACAATTTCAAAGGTTTCTTTTCATTATCTTCATTTTCATCACCATCACCACCATCATCACCACTATCATCACTATCATCTTCTAGGACTGCAAACTTCTTTTCTTTTTCATCATTATAAAAAGTTTCAAGGTGATTATATGCATCAATCATTCGAATTGTGTCATTAATTTGTAGAGCCTCATTGTACTTCCTCAAATGTTCTGCACAAAGACGGTCTTTGCGATTTCCTTCTCTTGCAGCTACAAAAGAATATATTATGTAGAGTGAAATAATGATCAAACACACTCCCTACATGTTGTGCTGTGTACCTGGATACGTTTACAATACTGACTCTAACATAGGTTTCACCTTGTTTTGAAATGGGCAAGTAAGGACTTAAAGGTGTCATAAACTTTAAAAGGGGACAAGTTTTCCAACTCATAGACTTGCTGTTTGAGTTTTTCATCAGCAAGAACACTTACCTGATCCATGCTGAATCAGAGAAATGGCATGGAAAACATATTAGTTGAGTTTGCATTTGGAGATAAAGCTGTTAATATTAATTTAATATTTTAAATATACAATGAGCAAAAGACTGGATAAAGAGAAAATGAATGAATTGGTGCCTCTTTCCTTAGATAAGGAATTAGAACATGTTTATCCTTGTCCTACTTAGAACACAGAAATTCCATCTGTTTTCAGTTTGCTTGGGAATATGTGATATAGTCATCTGAAATTTTGGCATAAACATGGGATAAATCAAGTGTTAGGTCAGAACCCAAATTACCTTTTTTTTCCATTTGAATGGTCCATTGTTCATAAGGTTGAGTTCCAAAATCAGGCATTGGATTCATTTGGCAAAAGGTTTGAATCTTTGTCATTATTTCCAGAAGTTTGTCTTTAAATGGATCCTAAAAATGTTATACACGTATTCTTACATGTTTATATTGTTAAAGGAATAACATTATCTTTGTGAAAATAATTTCCACATTAAAATTAATTTGACTCAGAATCTTTGTCTGGGCAAAGTAATAAGTTAATCTCTGATCATCTCTTTGTACATTTATTTTTTATCGGTTTTGCTTTTAAGAGTCTCTACCCTTAAGACACAACCATACCAACACCATGTACCACTTCTGGAAGTTCCAATTTAAAAATTTTACAAAAGGAAAATTAATGAATGATATAAACTTTAAATACCAATAGCAATTTAAAAACTTATTAAAATAATGTCACAATTATTTAGAAAGCCTGCAATTTAATTTAAGAAACATTTCTCTTTGAAGAACTAGTTTCAGCATTTTACCAAAATAAAAAGTCAAGAAAGTTTTGAAAAAAGCCAAAAGTATGCACAGAAGAGTGCATACTATATGATTTCATTCATAGAAGATTCAAAATCCATCTTTGGTGTTAGAAGTCAGTATAGAAGTTGTTATCTTTGGAGTACAGTGACTGGAAGGGAGAACGAGGAGTTTCTGAGGTACTGGAAATGTTCTGTGTCTTAATCTAGATTTTGGTTACATAGGTGTGTTTAGTTTATGAAAATTCAGCAATTGTACACTTATGAATTTGTGCTTTTCTTTACGTTTGTTACATTTCAATAAAAAGTATGCTAAAAGTTAAGTTAAAGAGCAAGATGGCAGATTTTTTTTTTAAATATCCTAAGTCACACCCAGAGACTTAATCCTAGCCCACTTCCCTGCCAAAAATAAATAAAAATGTTTTATGAATGTTGTTTTATTAATGCTTATAAGTAGAACACACATTTAAATTTATCAACTAAAACTGAATAACAAAAAGTGAGGGAAAATAAAATATGTCAAAAGTACTAGTTCAGCTGGAGAAGATAGCACTCTTTCGGAATTAAAAAAAAAATGATTTTGAAGGATGGTCACTAAAGTTGGTTTAGTGCCTACTACATTTCAAATGAAATATTATCTATTATGCATATTTCATATTATTTAATCCTAACATTCTTATGAGGTACATTTTCAATGATAACATTTATTATCAAGGACATACGGCTAAAACTTAGCATGCTTTATAAATTAAAAAAATAAAGTATTGACATAATGTACTGGTCATAAAGTCCAAACTGACTTTTGGTGTTTATCATCTGAAAATATTCATCTCAAAACACCATGAAAGTAAATATTTCACTTCTTTACCATGTCAGGGTTTTTCTAAGAAAGTAAACATACAAATTTGGTAGGATTTTCATTATCATTGTCAACTGTAATCTGGTAGTAACAAAATGGCTCCGTGGTATGTCAGAAAACCAGTCCTAGAATTCTCCAAGAAAGTAGAAAAGGATAAAACAAACTATAGTATAACCCCCCTAGTTTAGCTATACAGCATTTATACCCTCACCTTCCATGGCTCATACGCAATCAATTACTGATCTATTCTTCATATATACTAGAAAACTAAGAAAATGATGAAAGAGAATTCACAGCAGTGGCCTAATTTCAATAAAAAAGTATAAAACTGTAACTTCTTTGGTAAAAATTTAAAATAATATTGTTCAGATGGCCAATGTAAAACAGTCTTTGCATCTTCCAATCAAGTATGGTAGCACCAATCAAATAAACATAAAATGTTAAGCACATACTTCTCTGGTGTCATCTGCGATTGCAAACTTTTTGCATGGCTCCTTTATTTGGTCTTTGAGTTGATCGATGTTTTCTTTCACAGTTTTAATAGTAAATGCATCAAGATTGGCACATATCTGGAAAGGAGACATTTTTCAATTATTTAAATAATTAGTTTTCTCTTTCAATTGATTCGATGTAAATTTTTTTTTCATGTAAGAAGTAAGTAATATTACTCGCTAAATATAGCATTTTAGTATTGCTTTACTGTGGATCTGGTTAACCAATAACCAATAACATTTGTCTTGATAGAGTAAAAAGAGCTTCTAAATCAGTTGGTAGATAATTCCAGAGGAGAAGTATAATTATTTTCCTTCCTTAAATTCTATTTTCTAGCTAGAAAAACTGACATAGAGAGTAACTTGTAGATATTAGAAGAGAATGGTTATGAGAAAACCTTATTACATGAAGCATTTTAAAGGTCATTTTGACATCCAGGGATCATAATACCATGTTCTTCTATGCAAAAAGAGCATAGTGCGAAACTGCAAAGCCTGTGCCTGGATCCAGATT
This sequence comes from Pteropus medius, assembly GCF_902729225.1. Lineage (NCBI taxonomy): Eukaryota > Metazoa > Chordata > Mammalia > Chiroptera > Pteropodidae > Pteropus > Pteropus medius. The sequence goes on from NW_024354875.1 coordinate 24,934,303, forward strand.
GGAAGTTGTCCTAAATCCCAGTAATAAATTATACATTAAGTGTAGCATAGACGGAGGTATACTAATTGTACCTCCGTCTATGCTACATTTAATTCAACTTAAAGTAACGGACCTAAAATACAAATGCAATTGCCTTGATGCCAACACTTTTCTTGGGTTACTCCGAATTCATTTAACACTTGAGGTCAACAAAAGTATTTTATGTGTTGTTACCATTTGGGGGCAGTTGACAAGTAATACATTTTTAATGAAAGGTTCTCGTATTCCCATTTACCCATTTAATTTGAATTACCCAGAATCTGAGAATCACACAGAACAAAAAACACACAGTAAAAAATATGCAATTTTGAAATTCGTGGAATAAGGATGAAAATTGGAAACTTCCATAGTTTTATGCATATTTCGATATCAATTAGATCACTAAGTTTAGGAATAGGAGTAGATATTTAAAAGAAGATATTTCATTTGCCCTAGTTTTTCATTAATTCTAAGAGCTCTCCAATATTTTCATAATTTATTCTGTTTCACAATTATTTATTAATGCATATTACAGTTTTGTAGAAGACTGAATATACTACTAATGCAAATAGATTTCACTTAATTGATAATCATGGAATACCTTCTGTCATAAACTCCACAGCACTCTGACGTGACCTTATGTCTAAGTAAGCACTGGCATTTTTTTTTTTTTAGCTTTGACTTTTATTGTAATACATAAAGTTAATGACTTACTTTTAAAATGTGTTCTTCAGCTTTGGCTTGCTTGTTGGCGCCTCCAACACCTGGTGAAGCTGTTAATCCCAGTATCTGAGGTAGGGGAATTACTGGTTTATTTTCTTTCTTGAGCTTATTATTTCTCAACTTCTGTTTCAAATAACGCCTCATGATGTTATTATAGACTGCTTCTTTATTGGTGTGGTGGCATTCATCAATGACGATGAGAGAAAAGTCTTAAAAGAAAATGCAAATGATTCATTTGTCTATATCAGCAAGGTAGAGTAAAAAAAAAAAGTACCTTTAAGCTAGTAAACTGAGCTGCCTTAAGGATGTCTTTTCTTGGGCAGAATGCAGGTACGGCCCTCTTTTACTTTTTAAGAGGAAAATGTAACTATCCTAGTCACCTGTACATACAAAAGTTCATGTATATTTATCATGAAACTATTTCCGTTAGACATTGTCTCCATTTAATAGATGACTTTTGAAAGTTTATAGATTTAAAAAGTGTGATGGAATTCAAACCCAGGCTTATTCCCCAAAGCTCTCAAGATTACACTTTTGTTCTTTAATATAATGTTTAATTTTATGTAGATAAATTTTACTTTTACCATGTCAAATGAAAACTATGCTATTTAAAAAGGGATAATTTTGTCATGTTTTAATGTTGCATTTAATTATAATGGTTTTTTTGTACTTATTTCCCTTCCTTTATTCTACCTTCTCTTTCCATTCCCCATAAAATAAAAAGGATTATATTTTTTTGTTCTGTAGAGAAAGCAGATCGAACAGGATACACTAGCATATAAAACAAAATTGTCAGTACCTAGAATTAAGAAGTGACTGGAAAGTCCAGTGATTGATATAATAATGATATTTTAATGTAGAACAGTGATCTAATAAAAACTTTTCAAATTTTTTGTTTGTTTCTCCAAGGAAATAATGAAACTTAGGCAATAAAGACAATAAAAACCAAAGTTAATCTTTTTAAATCAACATTTAAAAAAATTATTTAACAAATACAGCCTTTACTACTATCATTAATATTAACACTAATTCTTTTTTTCAAAAATAAATACTTCAACCCACCTGACAACTGGACACCATCATCTTCTCCTTTTTCTGAGTTTAAAAGGGAGTTTTCAAGGATTTGAGCTGTACTGATAATAACATCATGGGATTTGACAACTTTTGGAAATGATATTTTCAATTGAGTATCACCACTTAATCCCATGACATTATACCATTTCTTCAAAAATGGTTGAAACTCTTTGCGGAAGAGCTGTTCAACTAATGGTACCTTTAAAAATGCCAAAAGATTAAAAAAATAAATACATAATAAAAGGGAGAGCATCACCAAAGTGAAAGAAGTATTGATCAAAGGCCTACTATGTGTCAAGCATTAACAGAGGTGTTTCCATTGTCACCTAATTATGCATAAAACTCTATTCATCATTCCATTCATTCATCTGTCAAAAAGCACTTATTGAATGCCTAATAGGTATAGACCTTGTGGCTGGAACACAAAGATGTTTAAGATATGGTTGACAACTTTCAGGAACTCCGTGTAGCTGACCACATAAATACAGACTAAACAAAACAAATTACTACAATACCATGTAATAATTGTCCCATGGAAACACATATAAAGTGACAGCAAATAGGAAGAAGCAACTGACTGCTCAAAAGAAGGGTTTAGAAGTAATTTTAATCTGGTAAGCCATGGGTCAGTGAAGAGATAAATTAAAACTAAGGTTGGATAAGAAATAAATTTTGAATATGTAGAGCAGGACCAGGCTATAAACAGCTGTGAACACCAAGCAGAGTATTTTAAATTTAGTATAACAGTTCACAGGACCCTTGCTACATTTAGGGTTGATTCATTCCTATTTATTTTGGGGTCAGGCCAGAGAGGCAATATGCCTAAAGGACTGAGGGGGAGCTGGGAGCCAAAAGTGAGAAGGTAAGACATAACCAAGAAGAGCAGATGTGAAGTAAAGGAATGGATTGCTGAAATAGATTTGGTGGCTAAGAAAGAACAAAACAACAAAGAGAGTTGGCAAAAGAGGTGAAACTCTTTCATTGGTTACTGGCATTGTCGAGTGAGAGTGTGTTGGCCTTGAGTTGACTTGACCTGACTGTTGGTCCACAGTATCATCACATTCACTAACAGGCCAAAATGCAAATCTTTATGAAGATCCTGACCTGCAAGACCATCACCCTGGAGGTGTAACCCAATGATACCATGGATAATGTGAGGGACACAATCAGGATAAAGAAGGCATCCCCCACCCTGGCCAGGACAGGCTCGTCTTTGCAGGAGAGCAGCTGGAAGGTGGCCTCACTCTTTAAGACTACAACATCCAGAAACAGCCAACTCTGCACCTAGTCTTCTGTCTGAGGGGTGGCTGTTAATTCTTCAATCTTGCATTCACAGTGCCCAGTGATAGCATTACTCTGCACTCTAGTTGCTTGCCTCAGTTAAACTTAGAAATGACTAGTTTCAGCAGTAGCTGAACCTATTCATAATAAAGGTTTTGTTGCATTTTAGCAAAAAAAAAAAAAAAAAAAAAGAGTTCTCTTAGCTGACTCTCTGTATGTTGTAGCGTCTGCTGAAGGTGGCTGAATTGATTCCTCAATGCTATATATTACCGGTAATTTAGAATACTTCTTTCATTAGGGGAAAAAAATAATCAGGCCATCTTGAAGGTCATCCTAGGAGAATCTATACAATGGAAGCCCCAGGCTGTACACTGCAGCAAATAGAGTTGGCAGGAAGAATTTCAAGAGCAAGCATCAAAGAATATGCATTATATTTCTCATAATGTAATTACCAGTGATCAATAGTTATCTTTCCACCGCTTTGCAAAACATGTGTCATTCATTTGTTTACTTGAAGTGAGCCCCACTTATATGCAAAATAAAGGCTGGCTGATTCCACAGGTTGAGGAGAATGGTGTATGAAGAAAACCGCTTTGTATTATCATTTAGTGGAAATGATGAAAGCCTCTAAGAGTGAAATGTGGAGCAGAGAGGGATAAAAGGGAATCCATGAATTCCAAAGGAGCAAAGTGGACTTAAAATCAAGAATTGAGTTTGGTAAGTGGAAAATCATAACACAGGGTATATAGAGTAGAAAGAGAAACTTTCAGTTAGTGCCCTCCCACCCCCAAAGTGAATTCTCTAGTCTACTTGCCACAAAAATCACTTGGGAGATTTGAAAAATGCAAACTCCTGTGCCTCACACAAAAACTACTGAATCTAGGGACAATCCCTGGAGACCATCTTGAAAGCTGCATTTTTATGAAGCTTCTAATGTGACATCTAAGTCTTTGAAATTTGAAAACCACATCTCTTCTCTTTTTTCCACAAAATCATTTCTCTTTCATTTTTCTAGAACTAGAGTCGACCCTTGAATAAGGCGAGATTAGGGGAGCTGAATCTCCCACACAATAAAAAATCCACATTTAAGTTTTGACTCCTCCAAAACTTAACTACTAATAGTCTAATGTTGACCAGAAGCCTTATTGATAACATAAGCAGTGAATTAACACATATATTCTATGTTATATGTATTATATACTGTATCCTTACAATAAAGTAAGGTAGAGAAAAGAAAATGTTTTTAAGAAAATCATAAGGAAGAGAAAATAACTTTATGGTATTTACTGAAAAAAAAAATCTGTGTATAAGTGTACGCATATAGTTCAATCCCATGTTCTTCAAGGGTCAACTGTATTTTTTTCATTCCACTTACAGAAGACAGAGGTGATAAACTAAGAAAAAAGTATTCTGAGGAAAAGAATTAAAATTAAACTTAGTGGAAAGAAACAGCATGATCCAGAAAGTTGGCTCTGAAGACAACTACTCCAGTTACTTGCTTATTGTGTGACCTAGGACAAGTTAATCATTTCATTCATCTCCATTTCTACATTAAGTGAGGATAATGTTAACCTGTGGTGGGGTTGTTGTGAAATTAAATGAAATAGAGACTGACATATTGCCAGTACTCAGAACACTTCCTTAATATTTCCCCCATTCTTTTATTCTAGCAGTGAGTATGGTGGAAAGAGACAAGTTGACTTCAGAAGAAAAGGGTTCAAGTCTCAGTTCTACTGATTATTTGTTGGATGATCCCTGACAGGCTAACTAAAGCCTTAGAGCCTCAGTTTTCTGATGGGTAAAATGGGGTTAATTACAGTTACTTCAAAGAGTAGCTACATGATTTTAACAAGATAATGTAAAGTGTAACACAGTATTATTATATTATTAATACACATCTCTCTTTCCTAAACTATAGATTCCTTGAAGACAGGATCTGCATTTCATTTGTCTTTAAATACCCTCATGCTACCGAATGATTTAAGAATCTTTATACCATTGAGTGACATAGGAACCTGATGTTCTGCCCATAAAAGGTGAGTCAAGACCTTTCAAAGAAGCAGTGTCTTCTTGTCTACAGAACGAAAAAAGTTGTCATGAGAGGTAGCAGGTGTTGGAAATCCTGATACTCACTCTGGGTGGCATTGACTTCCTACTGAAGGACAGAGAAAAAGCCAGATGCTAGTCTGACATGGCTAATTGGGAGGTGTGTGGTCCTCCTGGATCCTTTTCCTGAGATGTGACAGAGCGCCTGCCAAGACTAATCAAACCCAACTGCTACCCACTTCTGCTGAATCATATGGGGCTGCATCATAGCATCTGAAGGAACCTGGGATTTATCTCTCATGATGTTGAAGCCCTAGATAGGAAATAGAAAGTCTGGGAACACAGGTGGTGTTTTCATTTCTCCCTGTATTTGAAGGCGATAACTTTGGAAAGAATGGAGAAAGGGAGATGAAAGTAAATGGTATTAAGGAACAGAATTGATTCCTTCGAGATCAAAGATTATAATACCTTGCTATTGAGCCAAATACAGAATACAGGTTATGCTGCCTTACTGGGTCAGAGATTTCCTGACTCAATCAAAAAGAATTAAAGCTGAAATTACTTGAAAATTCAAAGAAATGGGATAATAAAGCAAAAATTTATGACATAGATTGAAGAACTAGTGAAGGGACTTTTAATGATTCTTAGGGAAAAACAATAGGGAAACAGATCAGGAATTAGACCCATGTCCTTAAATGTCTACATAACAATGCAATTAATACAACGATGAGGATAATTTAACATTTAAACATGGCTGCACATTTGGATTCATAACGATCACCTGGATCCAATGGGATGAAAGATTAGTGACTAGAATATAGTACTGAGAGGACGAGTAATTATTACAAAAAGGAAAGCATACTAGATGCACACAAAAACTTGACACCTGAAATGATCAATCAACATGAATGGTATGAAGAAATAAACATAAGTAATTATGTTTAGGCTCAAAAATTAATTGCACAAAAATAACAAATTTTCAAATGAAAAGAATTTAGTCTCATTAGGTTCTAGCAAGCTCCAGATGAGTCTGTGGATGAGAGTACTGATGAGAGAGACAAGCCAAGTCATGGGTTAAATGCCACATCTCACTTCTCCTAAACTCTGCACTGATAAGACTATATTTACAGTATTTTGTCTAACTCTGGACACTGTTTTTAAGAGGGTATGAGATAAATGTATGAGTATGAGCACTTAGGATAATGAAAAGTTTGAAAACCATGTTTTATGAAGAATTATTTTTTAAAAAAATGGCCTGGAGATATCCCAGGGAACAAAAAGAAAAGAAAAATAACTTAGGAGCTACATGATACTTGCTGCCTTCTCCATGTGAAGGGCTGTAATCAGACCAGATGATTAAAACTTAACTTACTCTATATATTTGCAAAGGAAAGAACTCTAACCAATGAATGTGGATCCCAGAGAAACAGATTTTGATGAATACATATAAGGCTTTCAAACAGTGTCAGTTGTTCAAAAAATGGATCGAACTGTCTTGTTAGAAGGAAGATCTCCTTGACATTAGAAGTTATTCAGGCAGAGGCTAGAGAGTCACTTGGCAATGGATAAAAGCTGAATCTTAAAGGCCTTTTTCAACTCTCTTAGTCTACAATGCTGTGACCTGATAAAGGAAGTAAAGGAAGCAGATGTATCAAGAATAGTGCCTCGGTTTTGAGGCTATGTGTTTTAGAGGAGGGGGCATAACAGAGAGATATATATGTAGGGAAGAAGAGTTCTTTGGGAGGGTAGATGATGAGAATGAGTTTAAAGAAATAGGAGAATGATCAAACAGTATTAAGAACAACAGTTTACATGTTCTCAAATCTAGTTAATTTTGTTTGTTTGTTTGTTTGTTTTTTGAACGACATTTAAAACCCTGCTGACTGGTTAAGGAATCTATTTCATTAGTTATAAAGGTGAGAAGAAAGGAGTAGGAGGAAGAATTAGTATACACTGAGTCATTCCTAGGTTTTAGATAGATTATCTAATTTAAACTTCTGAACAACTGCACAGGGTAGTATTATTTTATTCATTTTATAGATGAGGAAACTAAACTGAAAAGTAAGTAATTTGTCTAGGGTCAAACTACTGGTAGGTAGTAGTATTCACACCTAGATTTACTGTATTCCAAAAGATAATATCTTTAATAAAGGAAATATATGAAAAGCTATGGACAAAAATTTTAATGTATCACCGTTACCACAAAAGAAATAAAACATCTAATAATGGGCATACAAGCACAAAGGAGAGGTCTTTGGGCTTAGCATATACACACAGAATGCATTTGGAACTACATGATAGAAATCATTCAGATCATGGATTTCGAGTGTGTTTCTTTAGTACTGAAAAGTAGGTTGCAACTAAAACTCTTATCATAATAGAAACTCAAAATATACAGGAAAGTTAATAGTCTATTATTATATTTTCTGTAATGATATAACTGAGAACCTAGTTATCATAAGTAATATGATAATATGGGGAAAAAGACTTTCTAGTCATAGAAAAAGTATATTTAGTTTTACTTCATAAAATGGTAAATATTAATATCCTTGATTTACAAGTTTATAAATTGAACTGTCATTTATCTGAATAAAGCTCAAATCACTAGATTTTGTTTAAAATGAAAGACTTATACCTGTATATGAAGATGGCCTCGAAATATCTCAATATATGAAATAAGGAAAACCTCAGTTGCATTTAAATGATATACATATAATTATATATATATATATATATATATAATTACATATATATAAATCTTTGAAAATTATTTATCTATTTAACTTGATACAAATCTGCTAAATATTTACTTAATTTTCTTTTTATCTTCAAACCAAATTATATATATTCTGGATAAAGAGCACTTGCCACCTTTGACAAAGAGCCAACAGTTAAATGATTCTAGAAGACAATATTTGATCCTAGATTCCACTGACATTTTGAGGTCGTTTATGTTCACATGCAGTGATAACTTAAATTAGTTAAAATATCTGGGTAAATATACTCCTTCTATATCAGTTACATTTGATTTAATGTTTTGGTTTTATAGAAAAATTCCACTTTAAAGACTAATAACTTTGATATTACATATAACTAGAAAAACAAAGATTTAAAATAAAATACTTACTTTGACATTTTTCCCAATTAAACTATATCGGTGTGATCTTTTGTTACAAATGTCACTATACAAATGCTTTAAAATAATAAAATGAAAATAGACAATGTTATATTATATGTCGTTTAAATACCTTATTGACAAGGACTATAACTTTTCCTGGTTCAGATGCTCTTTTCTTCTTGTCCAAGTGATCCTTGGCAATCTTAACGGCTACTCTGGTTTTCCCACTCCCTGTAGGGAGGCATATAATGACATTCTTTCCCTCCAAGGCTGGTTGGGCAACTTCCATTTGGTAAGGCCTGAGATTCAGTTCTGGCTCAGGGGATGCTCTTTTTGCCACTTCCTCTTCGTCTGAAGGAAGTTAAAATGATGGAAGATAAGGGAAAATAAAATAAGAGAATGGGCAACAAAATAACTAAGGCTAGGAAGCCTCAAACCGAACATAGGCCTCTGTGATTTAAATTCCTTTTCATGTATGGTCCAAACCAATCCATTTTTTTTATTTTCTGCACTCAATGAGTGTCAGCTCTCTGTTGGCATTTGCAGAATGCAATCCAGGCACTCATGGAAATGGCCTGGGAGGTGGAGGTGCAGAGGGTGTGAATTAACAGGATATAAGACTGGAATGGGGCGACAGAAGAGGCAAAGCCAAGGGGAAATTGCAAAAAAGGCTGTGGTGCAAGATTGGCGGTTATGGTTCTTAATGCATCAGACTTTCCATTTCTTTGTTGAGCCATTATTCCCTACATGTTTCTCTTAGCCCTTCCGTCTGCAAATCAAGAGGAACTGGGTAAGTAGAAACCAAGGGGTTATACATTTCCCCTTACTTTTTATTAGCTGATGCTACTTTCCTTCATTTAAAAAACTTTGTCCGACAACCAAATACCAAAAATATGGATGCATCTCTCTCTCTCTCTCTCTCTCTTTACCTATTATCTATCTATCATCTACTTACTTATCTGTATCTATCTTATCTACCTCAAATATTTAAAAGTCACCAAAAAAATTTCCATTTTTGGCATATGAACCAACCAGATTAAATATAACCAATATTTATGGAGAAGGGGAAGAACTCCTCCCATACAAGACTTTTTAATTTCTATGTTTTCATTGAAAGATAAAAAATAATTTTGTTGGTTTAAACTTGTGACTAATTTTTCCATTTAATTTTGAATTGTGATCTTTATCATTTCCTTATATGAATATCCCCATGTATTCATATTTTCCTGAAAATCAAAGCACAATATATTAAAAATATTTCCAATTAATCTAGATTTCTAAATTTAAAATACATTAATTTTATAAATATTAGAATAAAATCATCATAACATATCTTAGTTTAAATACATTTTGTTTAGATGTGACCATATTATTTATATTACCCAGGTTGAAAAGATCTGAAAACATATAACTGATCATGTGGAATGCAGTAAAATAAATATTATATCAATTTAAAGGCCTATCTTATGCTTTCCGTAATCATAAGAAAAGATGAAATGACAGCACTTATCAGTATTTCATTACACATGAAGTAAGTGTTCTTTCTCTTATCAACGATTGCAATAAAACTAAACTAACATAATACCATTAACTTCAAAAAAGTTGCTGATGGTTCCATTTCAGCAAAAGGATGATTCTGTTTAACTGGTTTTAAACTTGTGATAGTACAATCTGAACAGGTAGGAAAATTCACACCAAATACCACTTACTAAGAGTCATCTACTAAACTGACAGGAAATTTGCCTTCTGTATGGATGAGTAAACACAGATACAAAACATTTAAGTTATCATTAAATCATCTGCTGATCCATTTAATGTGATTTTCAGGAAAAACTCATTCAAGATCACCAGGATTTAAAAATATAAATTTACAAGGTTTCTTTTCATGCTTGTTTTGAAATCTACAGCAATATAATAATTCACCTTCTATTATATTTATGGAAGGTTCAAATTTATTTAAGAATATCATTACTTCTCGTTAAGTGGCTTTCATATATGATCAAAATCCTATTATTCCGCTTATATTTCAAGCATTTATCACATAACTTTTTCTGAAAAGCCATAATGTTTGCAAAGAAAGATGTATTTTAAATTACATTTAACACCAAAATCCAGGAATTTACTTTTGCTAAATTGCTATTTGGTCTAGGAAATTGTTTAAAAGATATTAGCAAATTCTCTTTAATTTCCCTCTAGGTACATTTTTACATAGATTTAAAAATAATAATAAAGTTCTGCTTCCCTTATAATTGCTACATGCACATTTTTATATCATTATTTTCCCTTTCATATTTCATGATTATTATTATATCCTTAGGTTACAAAAATTAAAAAGAGAAACTTAGAGAAGTTTTCGAAGTCTCTTTCCCAAGAAATCTAAAATTAAGTCAGGTGCGTCGAACATCAATATAACTTATGCGCATTTGATATTTATTGCGCTAATAAATTTAAGAAGGTTTAGAATGTTGAAAGGATTATTGTGTTCAAATTTAGTTCTAGAATCAAAGTCATGACATTTCATTGCCACTTAACTAGTCATGTACCATCAATTTATTCTGCAGTAACTATTTACTGGGTGCTTATTATATCCATGCACTCTCAAAAATACGGTCCTGTCTCCAAGAACTTCATAGTCTAGGGCACTATACTGCTACCACTAAAAATATATGGCTATTAGATAGATAGCTCAATAATATTCCTTGCTTTTTTATCAGTATAGGAAATTTGATGGGCGATCCCAAGTTTTAAAGAGAAACAGAGTGAATATGGAAAAAATTAGAATTGGATTCATTGTGAGAATAAGCATCCAGAGAAAAAGAGCTGAATGAGTGCTAAATATTCAGCCTGGTTCTTGCCTTATCACATCTTCTGACATAGGGATAGGGGAATTTATACACATAAGCAACGAAAAGAGAATTTCCTCTTCTCTGTCACCAGAAGGAGAGAACTGGACTGATGTCAATAAGCCAGGAGCCAATTCCCTTATAAAAACTGTTTGGGTTTTGTTTGTTTGTTTTTTGTTTCTTTTTGGCTCTCTTAGAAAAGTAAAATCAATTACATGCAATAATAAAAATGGTATTTTAAATATGCACAGGCTTTGAATAACAGCGTGCCCTTTCTCTACAACCAATATTGATTGAAGACCTTAAAATTATACTATACCATACAAATGGTCAAAAAATGAAATCAAATAGGGTTTAAATAATAACATTCTATTGGAACTACACCATGTGGCAAATTTCATTCTCACATTGATTTTGACAGCTGAGTTATTCTTGGAGAGAAAAGGTCTGTCACTGCATGTGTTTGAAATTGAAAAAGTATTCCTTTACCTATAGTATGTAACCACAGAAAAAAATACGCTATTTCAGCTGGACAAATATTAATAGGTATTACCTTGAAATAGTAAGGAAACACTTTCTATATATCAGGCCAACGTGTATTGCCAAAAGAATTGCTACTTTGTGAGAAGCAGTATATTGCTCTCAAAATGAGAAACAGAAAACAAAAAAAAGCCTTCCATAGTATAATTAGAATAAACTTAAAAATCATCACTATCTTTTACTATGGTGTAATACTTCCACAAAGGAACATATGTTATGGCATTAGGTCATATGTAACCTTATGGCTCATTATGTAACCTTTGAAGGTGGACAAAGGACATGTAGAATAATGTCCTTTTGATGTCAACCTCAAAGGTTCAAATACAATCCCAAACATTGTAACATTGTAATACTTTTCAGTGATTCCATATGCATTTAACAATTTGCAATTCATCTAAACCTTTTTTTGAATTGATTTCTATTTCATCCTATGTCATGCACCTAAGAGAAAGGAATTTCATAATTTTATTATTTCAGAATTTTACTATCCACTATGCAAAACAATTCTTTTCCCTAGGCACTGACCCCATCTAAAAATGTCAGCGGGTAGCCTTTGAAAATGTGTTTGTCTTCAAATGTATTTGCCTTTGAAAATGTATTTGCTTTTTAAAAATAGGTTGCACTTAGATTTATCACGTCTTTCATGCCACATTGAGGACTGAAAATCAGTAAATGGTTACATTTACTAACAGCTCTAACTAGACAAAATGCCCTGCACATAGAGGATAGCCAGTAAATATTTACTGAATGAATGAATATTGTTGAAAAGCCCTTACACAGACAAATAAAACTTTGGTTAAGTAAAGTCCAGAAGCTTAAAACAACCCATAAAAATGTTAAATATTAGCTAGAGTACATTTTGAGTTCGAGCATCAATAGCATTTAATAAAAACTTAATAATTAAAATAAACAATTATATAAGAAGCATAGAATAAATATAATTCACAGAAATAAGCCATGGCAAGAACTTAATAAACACTGAATTGAACAGAAAATGATTTAACTCTTTTTAATTAAAGTTAAAGTTATAACCGACATTTGGTGAATTGTGTTTTCACAAACCAACTTGTTCTAAGGGATTCATGGGTGTTATTGAGAAAAAGGATATTTAAATAAGAGATGATATACTCCAATTTGTAAAGCTTTTAAGGCAGATGAGGATCTTTATGTAAATCATTTTGACACTTAGACCTTTTGTAGATTTAAATTTCTATAGTTCTAAGAATGCAAGATAATCTGAAGTACACAATATTTTCTAAATGTTTTTATGAAACTCAATGACAACAAATAAAGAATAAAGTAATTTCTTAATTTGAAAGTTTTCTACTGCTTCTTAGCTGGCAACATTGAAAAGCATTTTTTTGTTGTTCATTTTAATTATAAAATATTTCAAACATACAGACAAATATAAAAAAGTGTGTAAAGACGTCCAAGGACCAATCGCCCATCTTAAAACGTTAACATTTTAGCTCAGTAATAATAATGGAAATGCACATTCAACAAACAGAAAGAAGGGATTTGAAATCAAGCAAACTGACAAAAGTTAGGAAATCTGGTAACAGGAAGATTGCTCAAGTGTGGGGAGGCATTCCGATTTATTGCTGGTGGGATAGTCAACTAATATAGAGAGCCATTTGGAAAACACCTAGTAAAAATGTTTTGTCTCATTTAGTGACAAAAATATTTTGTAAACTCTACTCCTATGTAAGAGATATTTATACAAATTGAAACTCTTTAACTGTACATGTAATTTCTAGTTTTTCATTTAAAGAGAGACTCTTGTCATCTGCAGTTATCTACAGAGTCAGGCTCATCTTATTGATAGAACTAAATTTTTATTTAAAGTTTATTTGAATAAAAAATTTGGGCTTGGAAAAAATATGCTAAGTTGGGTACAGAATTAAAAACATTCAAATTAATCAAAACAAAGCTCATAAACAAAATAGATGAAATAATTATATGGAATGTGTCATATGACAGACCAAAGAGCTATGTAGTGGATCAAAATTAAAGAGCTTGATTCTAATACTTTTGTTAAGTTGTACTTTAAAAAGAAGTGAATGGCAAAGTTCCAAAACTACTTCCACTGTAGAAGAATTGGTTTAATTGCATAAATACATTAGGGAGGGCATGAACAGCCCCGTGCTTTCCACTATATGGTGTCTTACTTCACACTTTTTAAGGTTTACACAACAGTTAGGCAGTACCTGAATCACTTCCCATGGTGCCTGAATCACTGCCCATGTTGCTGTTATGTCCAAGACTTTCATCTAAGCAGCTGACACTTCCTTCTGCCAAACTTGTGTCTGATTCTGCAAAGGAAAACATTTTAAAATATTTTAAAAATATTTCTGAGAATAAACGTATTTTAACTGCACACCTCTACAGAACACAGTACATACAGTTCAATGCAAGAAGGGAAGGCACACCCAGACAGTTATGAATAAAAGGTAAGAGTTTCTGGCAAGCTACATTTAAAACCTCCACTGTGGATGAGAAGCTGCCGAGTAGTGAATCAAATACATATACTTACCTAAAGTACCATACGTCCAGTATGAGAGCTAATGCAAATTTGTAAGAATTTATGACTTTTGTCACCCCCCCACATGTAAATTTTGTCCAAAAACAGAAGATGTAGGCTTGACAATATCATTAAAACAAACAATATTATATAGGAACCACTGAGTTATTGTCACATAAAATGGTAGGGAATTAATAAAGTAAAAAATTAATAAAGTACATGGATTTAATGATTAGTTTTGAAAAGAGCAGCTCAGTAATAAACATAACTTTAAAACATCAAAATGAATTTACTCAGAAAGATTATCATTAAAGCCTGGCACTGCAGTTTACTAGAAGCTTATGTGAGGTTGGAAATTATTTTGTTTCTTTACTCTAATTACACTAAGCTTCTATTAAAGAGTTACAATTAATGTGAGTGGCAAAGGCACAACCTTCATTTAATAATCTTACAATTAATAACATTTCATAATACTTATTAGATAACTATTATTTCACACTAATGTTGTCAAATGCATTAAATACATTACATTAAAGTAGGCTTTATCTATTTAAAACTAGTCTGGTTGTCACATATTTAGGGCTGGAAATTGAAATGGGTGAAAAACAGACACACACTATGTTATCAATAAAATTTCCCTGAAAATAGACAATATACAACTCCTTAAAACTACAGGTGTCTTCTCTTGCTTTAGCCAGTTATAAAGTCAGGTGTATTGAGATATAATTAACACAATGTAAAAATGACTCTTTTTAGGTGTATAGTTCAATGAGCTTGACAAATGTATAGTCTCGTCATCACCATCACAGTCAAGATTTTCTCGTCACCTCATAAGTCTCCTCAAGCCCCTTTGTAGTCAGTTCCCAGCAGTCACTGACTTGGTTTCCGTCCCTATACCTGTGCCTTTTCCAGAATGTCATATAAATGGATTTATGCAATAGGCAGCCTTTACATTTGGCTTTCTAACTTAGCATGAGCCATTCTAGATGTTGTTGTTTATATCAGTAACTTTTTCCTTTTTATTGCCTACTAGTATTCCAGTGAGCATCTGTGAAATCTATGACATCACCCTTCCAATCTGGATAAGCCTATTTAGCTTAGAAAATATGGAATTACAGCCAATGCCAGCCAAATATATAAGATAAAAGTTAAAAGAAAGCTAATAGGAAATTTGTAGAAAAATTCTCAATGGACACACATACTGTTTAAGCACATTAGCACAACATAAATATACTAATGTGAAAATACTGTGCTCATCAGTTGTTGTAGATTAGCTCTAAAACTCAGATTTGAGGAATCCCTGATGATCACACGGGAAAACCTATACATCTCACTGAGAGATTTTAAATGTGGCACTTTGCAATCCCCAGAGGTATGCCTTGTTAGAAGCTCAGAGGCGAGTGTGGGATAGAACTGTCAAGTATAAGAGTGTTTCGGGCAGATGTACTGATGGAAAAAGAATATGATTTGTAAGGAAAAGGCAAGGTGTAAAATGAGATGGAGAAAATGTCATTGCAAGGATAATTCTAGATCTATAAATATAGACCAAGATTTTTGAGGCAAAAAGGTAAATTTTGACGTGCTTTTCATTTGATGTTTTAAACATGGTACTGAGAACTGAAGACAATATCCAAAATACTGAGCAATACTAACAAATATTATCTGAAATCTAACACTGTACCTTTAAGTTTCCAACTAAACGTAATGCAAATGGAAATTATATTTAATTTCCATTTTATTTTCTAATCACAAGCATTTAAACCATAATCCTAAACCTGCTCCACGTACATGTAAAGTCAAGATTTTCCTCAAGCTTTATTCTAACATACATACAATTTGGAGGAGCTATTTAATGCAATGTGCATAAATAGTGAATATTAAAGAAAATTGCTACCAAAAATAGGGTGTTATTAATTAAGTTCGTTATTTGGAATATTTTTAACAAGTAAATCTGCAATGTGTCAGGAAGACACTGAGTTCAAAGCTTTCGCAGACGTAATGTAAATTATATTTTAAACTCTCAACATTCTATGTGGTAGATACTCATTATCACCTCAAACTTATAGGTGAGAAACCACAGCTCAGAGAGGTTAAATCATTTATCCAAATCACACAGCTAGAATGGGACAGATTCTGTGCCCAATATTCCAATGCCTTTTACCCAATACCATGCATGGCTAATGATCTGTGTGAAGCCTTGTAAAGAAGCAAACAATCTTGTGGCCACACTTTTAAGTGAAATGAAGTTGTATTTGTTTTAAAACATATAGACATTTTCATTGTAATGTCAAATTTTCTATCAATCTTGAAACAACTTATTTTTGCAAGGAAAAAAGAGATTGTTTTATTTTACTTATATTTCAGATTTTATTCATAGATTTTCACTTTTTTTAAAACATCCACACTTACACTGAAACTTTTTTTCTACACACACAAAAAAGAGAAACACTTCTATTTTTGTTGGACAAAATGAATTGCAATAATTCTGCTAGATATCATTATGAAAATACAAGTGAGTATATAGAGGTTTATTTCTTTGTCATTTTAAGGATGTATAACTCTTCAGTTTCTCAACACAAAAATAATTTTGTTTCCTAGGCAGCAAATTCTTATGCATTTGATATATATATTTTATGATTTCATAGAAATAAAAGTTCTATAGGAAATAACTTTAATAATAAAAGGAAATATAGTGTATCTCCCATACACCGAAAATGTCTCCTGCAGAGATTTTCTCCCTGCATTCATTTTTAAAAAATCATGTTGCACACACACATCCCCCCAAAAAAACAGATCAAAAAGTGCTTATATGATGCCCAAAGTAAACAAACCTATTGAGTTTATAAGCCAAGAATTCCTGCAATTGATTATTTAGGAATATCTTGTTTCACTCTTTATGCTTTTCGCGGTGGGTCAATTTGAACTTATTTCTGTCCTAATGAATAAACTCATATATCTATGATTTTTAAATAGAACAGATAGGATAGAGTCAATTGGAGACTCAGTGCTGCCGTGAAAGGAACATGTGCTATGGAGTCAGACAGGTTGGTCCCCAGATCTATCCTCAGCCACTGCTAATAAGTAATTTAACTTTTTTATTTAGGTTTTCTAATATAGATAGTAGCTACTACTTTTTCATTTATTGTGAGAATGATTCTATTAGATCAAAGAAATGAATCTTGAAAGGAAATCTTAAATTATCGTGAAGTTGCTGCTTAAAGAGGCTTTGAAGATTGTAGTTTTATTATGTAATAAGTTTAGTTAACTTTTATATAGGTGTTATTTCCTAGAGGGAAAATATCAAAGCTAGTTATGAAACAGATTAGAAAATGCTGGTTACTTCTGTTAAAGAAAAGCAGTTATTCATATTAACTCTATTGGAATGAAGGAAAAATGATACTCATTCAGTTAAAGATACAATTTTCTGTAATAATTTTGTAAACAACCCTGCAAAAACAGTTCTGCTTTCAATGATAGCATCTAAGACCAGTCAATAAGTCATGGAAAAACTGCCTCATTTTGCAATCACAACTTGAATATTTTACTAATAAGGCAAAAATATTAACTGGACTGAGAAATTTAATATTTAACATTCTCTGCACTTTAAATACTTTAAAATATTTCTAAACCATTTAGAAACCAAAAATACTGAAGTTAAAAAAATTTCAAATGAAAACCTCTTGGTTTTCTTTTAAAAATCTATTTCAATGTAAAGTATGCCCTCTGCTGGAAAATGCTATTATAGCAACTGGTTGAAACGTTTTTTTTTTTTTCCCCCCCCAACCTAAGAGCTAAGCTTCATTAGTTAAGATACAAATTAGTTCTTACTTATATCCCTGCTAGGTAGTATTCCTCCTATTTTCAGCCTCCATGCATTTCCTAGTGCACAGAATATTTCTCTTTTCTTAACCTTCGGGCTGTTGTACGTTCTCTTTGCTGGAAAGTGGTTTTGCATTACAGCAGGAAGCAGTCAGAGCAAAGGGCCCCCGTGCGCACTGCGAAAGAAGAGCACCAACAGATCCCGTTCTCCTGAGAGGTAGTGCTTACAGGGTCTGCAAATAAGTCTAATTTCACTTGTCATGATAATTTTATGTTTAATCTAATCCTGCCCTCGTGATGCATCTTAGCTTCATCTCTTTGGCCATTTCTACCTCCCCTCCAGTTTCATAGCCCCCACAGCCTGGAACGTCAAAGGCTAACACTTCCAACACATGTGCACGTAAGGGCGCACGCACAAAGACAGCATGGGCATCTTAATTCTTATTACTAATAATACATATTTCCTTTTCTTTTGAAATAATCTTTTTTGAGAGGAAATAGATGACTTTTATTTTCAGCTCCATGTATATGGATTTGTGCGCGCGCGCGCACATACACGCTCACATTTTGGTCTGTCAGATTTTGCTCTCCGTGCCAGGGAACATGTGTTCCCACAGAATGGAGACAAGCCACCTCCACCCACCTTGCATATTCTCTCCTGGATCCAAGCTTCTAGGAAATGAGTTTCCCAAAGAGAGGGGGGGAAAAAAAGAAAGAAAGAAAAAGAAAAAGAAAAAAAAATCCTCTCCTAGAGCCACAGGCCCACATGGCTATCCATGGAGCTCCTTGCTCCTGTTTATAGATTTATACTGCTGAAATGTTTCAGTCAGAATTAAATTTGAATTGCATGTAAGGATGTTGGCTTAAATTGTATCTCTATGTCGTTTAGCCTTTAGAGTTGGGTCTCAAATAGAAAAACAGTTACTAAAGTACAGAGTTGTGGGGATAACCATAACTCACTAGAATGACCCATTCTTTCTCTTTCAATCAATAACGGAGGCAAGAAGTCTTAGAGCAGAGTCAGTTATGAGTGATAAGCCAGGCGACTGCATGAGAAGTAAGTCTTGGCAATAACAAGGTCTAGGGGTGGCAAGATAGAAGAAGAATTGAACACTTCTTTGGCTGGTAGGCACCCTTTAGGAAAAGCAGAGCAAGTTAGGCAGACTTAAGCAGACAAGAGAATAATATGTGGAGAGATACATTTAAGGGTGGAAAATGTTCAAAAGTCGGCTCTTTGGGAAAAGAAATAATATTTTGCCAAGAGACACTACATGTTTGATATTTTGTATATTTGTAATGCATAATTTTGACTATGAGATTTATAATCTTATAACTCCAATTTAATTTTTAATCAAGTAACTTATTTACACTGTTTTAAATGAAAATCTACTGAATTTATTCACACAGAAAAATAAAAATAAAAGTATTTGCTGATTTCCATGGTGTAAATATTCCCACCATGGCTGATTTCAAGCTACAAGTGCGATGTCACTACGCAGAGTTAGGAAGACATGGGCACATTCGGCTCCTGCAAGCCAGAACAAGCCAATTCCAGCACCTCAACAGTTACATTCTTCTAATTAAGGGCTTTCCTACAAACATCATCTGAGACGATCACACATGCATTATGCTAGTATTTTATAATTGTTCAAACGCTGAATGGTAAACTTTTACGAGTATTTTTTCTTTGCTTCAGGAAAGGCATTTGGAAAAATCATAGAGAAACGTTAATTCTTAATGATCTTAGAAGCCTTATCTGCCACCACTGTCTTCCATAAATGCCCCCTCCAGTCAAACTGTTTCCTTACATACATTTTGTTATAGAATTTTGCTATGTTTATTACAGCTAGATATTGATGTATTTATAGTATATAATAAATATTATAAATAATAAATAAATAAATACTATTTTACTTAACTGAATTAATTTTTATAAACTATTTTAGAGCAGTTTTTTAGAGCAGTTTTAGCAGTCCAGAGCAAAACTAAGTGGAAGGTACAGAGATTACACATATACCCCGTGTCCCACACATGCATAGCCTCCTTCCCCATTATTCACATCTCCCACCCGAAACACACTTTAAACTTCATATACCTGCGCTTTTGCTCATGATGTTTGTGCAAGCTGAAATGTTGCCTGCCACTTCTGTTTACAAATCCAACACAGGACCTTCAAGCCTCAGACGAAATGTTTTACATTCCTCCTCTGATAAGCTTTCTGTCTTCCTTTTTCTAACAAGTTTTTTCTCTTCATCCTTTAATACTTTCTCTTTTGCTGTATATAGATCACTGCTTCTCTTTGGGGGCATATAACTTGTTTTCTCGAACTGGATAATAAACCTTTTGAAGGTCTGGACAACACCTCAGCGCCTGGTTGCTGACCAACTCACTCCTTTATTCCCACTACTCTAGCTTCTAGTCCTCTTTCACACACCAAAATAGAGGAGGTTGGGTCTAATAACCAAATTAAAATTAAAATCATTGTCTTTGTTAAAATTTGGTAAAAATTAAAAAGAAAGCTTTAAGTTTGTATCCATAAAAGAGATGTTATGAAAATAAATCCAACATGTATGAGCTGCATGCTAGGGAGATTATCTATCTATCTATCTATCTAGCTATCAATCATCTATCTATATATGTGTGTGTATATATATGTATGTGTGTATATATAATGTTTTCATTTCTGAGATATGAATGGTAATCCTCCCAGACCTATTATGAAGTTGTAAGTCATATAACTGACCTAAATGGCTCATGGTAGGTTTCAAATAAAATACGAAACTATATGATTCTTTAACAAAAACCAATATCAGCATCCCTCTCTTCCCCACCTCCCTTCTCTCTCCCTCTCTCTCTCAGCTCAAATTCATACTTGCCTTTTGGATTGCCTCAGTAGAACTTTTAGTTCTCAATAATTAATGCAAAGTAAATTTAGAAAAATAGAGCAGTAAAGGAGAGCTATCTTAACTCAAACCAATTTTGTAATAGTACAGGCGATTCCAACATGATATTATTGTACCCTATATATCAATTATCTTTCCAACTAAGATCTCAGTGCTATATGGTATTTATTTCTATAGATTATAAAAATTTCTAAATTTTTAGAGGTTAGTACTGTAGAACATTATTCTGGTCCTCAAGTGCAAGGATAAATTTTGTGGCATTTTAACAGAAAATAGTATAGACCAAATCTAAGATTGGACTTTGGTCTATAAAAAGGCAAAACAAAACAACAACAACAAAAAAGTGCTATAACAGATTGGGCCAGGGAGAAGGAGGCTGTTTTATAAAGGTCAATTTTTAAACCCCTCCTACAGAACATGATCTATGCAAAATATATCCACAATATATTCCAAAGCATAATGTCACCGGATAAACCTAAGGAGTGGAACATATGGGGGAATATGAAAAAGAAGGTATTAAAGTCTGAAAACAAGCAGGTTGGTAAGCTCATTAGCTGGGGTGGAATTTTAAAATCTTCACGTGAACGAATATATAAATCAAAATATACACATGCATTCATAGTCCTGCGCACTGTATATTCACACATGGCACACTACACTGTAACACTATACTGAAACAGTGACGTTCCATTCTCTTTATAAATGTAAAAGCGCCCTCTGCTGTTCAGTATGAAGTATTGGCGTTTTCTGTTTGACAACAGGGAGACAGAACATAGAGTAAGAAGTTTGAAGGATTATCTGTGGAACTCTACATCAAAGGAAGTTTATTCCAAATACAATTAATTTTATATAGCTGTGAATATCATTTGTTTTACTTTTATTTTATCATAGAGCATTATTTCTTAAAATAGTATAATAAAAAGGTCAATGTAAAGTAACTACTGACCTGTAACACGACGACAGCAGCAGACAACTAAAACTGTATAACCGATTTTACTGTAAAATGATAGAATTAAAATAATCCAGATAATTATCTATTTGGCATAATTAAAGTATTTTTAATAGAATAAAGTGAATGTGATTACTATTGGTTTCAGGGCAGGCCACTGTTATTAATGGCAGTCTGTCTCACCCATTAGGTGTATTAAGGATAAAAGGGGCTAAAAAACAATATATGAAGAATCTTTGCATTAAAATGATAAATAATTAACATTTGTATGCATCAAGACTATTATGCACTGAAAAAATATTTTAGAAATTGGTTCAGAAATAAAAATTAGAGAAGTCTTCATTTGAAATTGGAAATAATTCGAGTCAAATGTTTTTCTTTGTGTATATGAAAACTCATATTTACAGAATATGTGAACCTTAAGTAGCAAGTTCATTTCAATGTCATTTTGGTAATTGTGTTTGAAATCTTAGCACAATATTTTGGAATTCAAAATAAAGATTATTATATTACCAATATCAATAAGATACACAAAACAAAATTGTGCAAATGCATATCAGAGACTTTGGAATACTTTCACATTTATTTTGATTGTTAATTCTGTCAAAGAATGCCTGTGTAGGCAAAATCCTTCAATAGTAGATTTTGTAACTAAAATTTCAATCAAAAGAACTCCAATAACTTCTTTGGACTAAGGTACTTTACAAGTTATTTGTATCAGTACTTCTTAGTTCTGAAGAGCAACAAGAAAACGAATAGGCACTTGGAATGATCTACGGCATCTATCAGTTGCAGTGTCTACATCCTAAAGCAAAGGCACTACATTTTCATAAATAAGTTACCCTTTGTCATTGCTCTGGAAAGGGCCAGAATGGATTGGACTAACTGCTCCCAAATTCACATCGCTGGGATCTTACAGACAAGAAGATTGTTAAAGTCTGTGTATTAGATGGAGTCTTCAGATTACTGTACAGTTTACTGTACTCTCACATGTTCTCAGACTATTATATATCTTAATAATCTGTACTTTTCTTTATAGTACTTACTGTATTACTATTACATAGCACTTACTATGCAGCTACATAGTGATTACTGACACACCCATCAGTTGAAAGGACCATGGGGACATAAGCCATTTCTGTTATTCCCCCACTGTATTTACATGCTTGGTACATGATAAATATTCATTAAATAAAAGAGGTGAAGGAAAGGAGAGAAGGAGGGAAGGAACCCAAGAGAGAAAAAAAAAAACTTTTCTGTTCCCTACGGCCATTATTAAGATCCAGACATTTTTCCTCATAAGATGTAGTTTTAAGTTTTATATTAAATAGTAAGAGAATAGAAATTTTAAGAAGTTTTGTTTTTAATTTTGTCCACTTTGATACTCAAAATCCTCCATAGGTAGATAAAGTACAGTCTGACGAGATGCATTAGGCTGGCTACCTTTGATGAAAACCCATTATTTGAGATGAAGGATCATTTCCCAGCCTCCATCCTGTCTTTAGTTCTTCCCAGTATGTACTTAGAAAATAGCCAGTAACCCACAAAGATGTCAGGCAGCTTGCCATGGAAATTTATTGAAAAGTGAAAACCCAAAGTCAGATAATGGATTTTGGCATTCTTATAGAATTATGATTTTTGAAGAAAAGCATAGCTGCTCAAATTTTTAAAATCTTCTAAAATTCAGGCTTAAAAGCTTTGCCATTCTCTATATTAAAACTAGCTACTTAAAAGAGTGGCCGAGGACCAGCAGGAGCAGAAATGCCTGAGAGCATGTAAGAAAGGCAGAATCTCAGGACTCACACAAGACCTACTAACTCAGAATCTGATTTTCAACAGGACCCACTCCTCCAATTAACTCATATGTGCACCAAAACTTCAAAAGCATTTTATGAAAAAACAAACACCATATACAAGCCTAAACAGCAGGAAAACTATAAAAAATACTGGTACTATTCATGACAAAGGGTCAACTCTAAATAGTTCATAGAAATCAGCAAGAAGATGATAAATAACCTAATAGAAAAACAGGTAATTAACAAAAACAACAAAAAAGGATGAACTTGTAAAAATGTTTTCCATTAAAAATTAAGAAATTCAAATTGAAATAGTAAAATGCCCAACTGGAAAAGTTTGAAAATATTACCCACTCTGTAGAAGAGACTTCAGGGCACCAGGTACTCCCTACATTATCTGAAGTCATGTAAATTGGTACAAGTTCCTGGAGTGAAATTTGATGTTAATTATCAAATGTCTTAAAATTATAGAAATCATTTGATCCAGAAATTCTAATTATGTAATATGTTTATAAGAATTAAACTGAGACATAAATACAAAGAGTTATTGCAGCATTATTCACGATGCGGAAATTTGGAAACATATGAAATGTTCAACAATTAGTCAATCAGTCAATTATAATGCAACCAGTGGACAGAGCTATTAGTCAATCTTTAAAAACCATTCCGTAGAACATCTAATGAACACAGGAAAAATGTCATAATATATAAACATCCAGATGTGTAAAAAGACCAGATGGATACACACCCAACTATTAAAGAGTAATATATCTCTACCGTAGGAGTGTGGGTGACTTTTTCTTTGTATGTTTCTCTGTTTCTAAATTTGCTGCCATGCAGCCATATTACTTTTCTATGTAGAAAATAGTAAACTTTTCAGTCGTATGGTGGGGTCAGCTTAAACTGGCTTACAAGAGCCAATTGTTATATTTTCAGGAATTTTGTTAAGCACAGCCATTTAAAAAAATTAAATTACATAAACTTACAATTAAATAAATTATATTAAAAGTAATGGATACTTAAACCCATCATTTCCTAATCATTTTGCTAGATTTTACTATTATCTCAGATGTTGAGGCTATGTATGCCTGTGTATGGTGGAAATGCCATATAATGTTGTGCTACTGCACAGCTCTTCACAACTTTGTTTTTTCCTGTGTTCATTGGTGATTTATGTTGAAGGCTTGAAATTAGCCTTAGTGGGAGCATTTACACCATGGAGATTGGTATACACTACAAATTAGGGCTATTTTCTTTTCCCCTGAGAGCTACTTATTAAACATTTATTAGTACACCAAAGAGACTTTAAGTATTTCTTGAGAAAATAGAATGTAGTCCTTTTGGGGACAGAAAGGAGTAGAGAAGGCTTCTATTATGAGCAAATTAGGGAGAGGAACATAATTAAATTACTTCGATTCTTCCAGAGCTGTTTCATATCAAAAAGGTAGACATGGTGGCATCGAGTTGTCACACGAATTAGTTACTGAAATTCAAGCCAACAATAGTTTAGTACCTATTTATCTTCCTTGCTGTAAGGTTTTTAGTGTTTAGTCTTAGTTTTTAGTTTTTAGTTTTTAGTCTCTACAATACAGTCGAAACTCTCTGAGACATCTCAGTCTGAAAAATGAGGAAAAAGTACTGGCATTACTTGATTATCAGAGCTTTGGCTAAAACAAACTAATTGCAGTCATGCGCCACTTAACAACTAACTGGTATATGCTCTGAGAAATGCATCTTTAGGCGATTTTGTCGTCACGTAAACATTATAGAGTTCACTTACACAAACCTAGATGGCATAGCCTACTACACACTTAGGCTATATGGTATAGCCTGTTGTTCCTAAGCTACAAGCCTGTACAGCATGTTACTGTACAAAACGACAAAATTAAGCACAAAGGAAAATGATGTAATCAAGAGACACAGTTAACATGAGATGTTTGAGGCTGCTGCCAGGGTAGCACGACATACAGTTTTACAGCAAACTTTTTTTTAAAGTCCAAAAGTATACTCTAAAATAATTATAAAAAGTATAGTAAATACATAATTACATGTGCTATACTTTTATATGACTAGTAGTTTATTGTTTACAAGAGCATCATCACAAACACATGAATAACGCATTGTGCTACCATCTTACAACAGCTATGACATCATTGGGCGACAGGAATTTTCCAGCTCCATTATAATATTACGTGACCACTATATGAGGGGCCCATCATTGACTGAAACATTGTTATATGGTGCATAACTGCAATGTATTTGAAAATACTTTGAAAACCATGAAATGTAGGGTACGTTTATGACACATTGTGTTACAAGGACCACAGATGTCTTATAAAGTAAAATTAGAACCAAATGTGTTCATATTCATAACATATTAATATTGCATTAGTTTTGAAAATATTTTCAGCCACCAAGAGGAATGATTTTAATTCATTCTCTTTTAAAAAAATATTATTTTAGTAAATATGCTTACAAAACCCCAAAGTCCAAATTTTCTCCTTCTGCTTAACAGATCTTGGTGTCATTAATGCAGATTGATATTTTTTAGAAATAGCATTTTGTGCATGTAATGTACGTAGGTGTTCTAAGTACCTGAAGCTACAGAAGAATCCACAAAAGATGATTCCAACGAACTCTCCATGTCCCGACCCTGTTTCTCTGGACTTGGCTGATCTATGGCTAAAAGAAGTGGCTCTTTAACTTCAGGTCCATCTTCTCGTAATACATTCTCAGTTTCTATGAATAAAAGTATTAGAATGTAAAAAATAGTGCAACACAAGAAGTTATATAGTATTCATTTCACTGAAAATGAAATGAGGATACCTAATAGAGATTTACCTGAATGTACTTCAACTACTTGAAATTTCAAACAGAATGCAAATTGTATTGCAATGCAAGCTTTTATACACCATAAGTAGCTGTTATTGTTACTTTGAAAACCAAGTGGGAGTCTCCACTAGAGATATGCCCAAAAGTACTTCAATATTTTGACATTTTGAAAGGCTTGGAAGGTGTTTTTTGTTCTGACACAGTATTTATATTTTTAATATGAACATAGTGAGTAATTCTTTGTAATGATTAAGTTTTATCTAAAAAGACAATATAATAAATATTACGCTAATCACAAGAAAAGTGTAATGATTTCCTATCTGACCATCGCCTTTAGGAAGTAAGTCATTTATTCAGTGATACAAAGTCACATTTAGAGCTGAATTAATGAAAATGTAAATTTGGTGGTAGTTTTCCTTTAGCTTGTGCTCTTGCCATTTTGTTCCCTCACTGTACGTTTTACATGAGATGTACATATGCTTTAATGTCAGCCTAAATTCATGTATTCTGAATTCCTGGAGATTTTTTAAAAATTCAGTGAAATATTCTATTTCCTTTCTTTCTTCTCTTCATTTCTCTTGCCCAGCCTTTCTTCCTTCATCCAACCTATATTGAGTGTTTTCTTAAGGGACTATATGGTTATAAAGGAAAACAAGAGTTTCTGTCCTTCTGAAGCTCCAATCTGTCAGAAAAAAAACTGAAAAAAAAAAAAACTATCATTTTGGATTTACCCATCTTATAAAATAAGGGGGAAATATATCATGTGTACGAAGAATTTCCTAAAGAAAACTGTTGTAATTTTGGAGTTTGTCTTTGGCCAGACAACTTGGCAATGTTTGTAGCTATATATTAAGTATGTTTGGAATTTATAACCATAATAGTCAAATTGTTTTGTGCTTACCATATAAATACTTTACATATGCTAAATTATTTGATCCTCAAAATAACCCTAATAAGTAATATTATTATCCCCATTTCACAGAGAAGCAAATTGAGGCACAGAGAAGGCATTTACTTGGCCATAGTCACATATCTAGGGAAATGAAGGAGCAAGGATTCAATAAGCATCCAGAGCCTAGGCTCTCACATTTGTCATCTCGGGCCATCGTTAGCAAAATACCATAGATTGAGTGGCTCAAGCAGCAGAATTTTATTTCCTCATAGTTCTGCAGACTGAAAGTCCAAGATCAATGTGTCAGCAAGGTTGGTGTCTGGGAAATAGCTCCCTAGGTTGCAGAAAGCCATCTTCTCACTGTGTCCTCCAAATGGTAGAGAGAGAAAGAAAGGGAGGGAGAAACAGAGAGAGAGAATATCTCTTCCTCTTCTTATAAGGCCACAGTCCTATCAGATTTGGGCCTACTCTTCTGACCTCATTTAACCTGAATTACCTCCTGAAGACCCTATATCCAGATACAGACATAATGAGGGTTAGGACTTCAGCATATGAATTTTGGGGTGACACAGATTTAATCCTTAGCAGCTCCTAACCAAAAGAATAATCACGGCTAATTTCCGATCATCAAAGTCTGACAGAAAAATGCTTAGATTCCAATAATAAGTTCAGCAAACAATATCTAAATCTCTGACTCCTCTGATTGGATTTTCAAGGAAATGAAAAGCCTCACTTGTTTGAAATAATTTGGTTAGAAATAACTGAACTGCAGGTAGGGGTAGTTGGAAAGCAGAAGAATGCTGAGCCCTGGACAGAGATTGGTATTTGCCATTCGACCTTCAAAGGAAGCTTAGAGACCCATTTCTGTTCTGCTCCCTGCCCTCACAAGAGCCCACATATCTGAGTCAATATCCATCATCACCCACGTTGGTTGAAAAAGGGAGAAGCAGCCCCAGCTGTAAGAGGACCCTGCCATGGGATCAGGAAAGGATAAAAAGATGATGGAGAATTGGTGCCACTGTTTTTCTTTTCACAAGGCCTTTCTCACTTTTATAAAGTGCTTGGCCTTGGCCAACCAGGATATGTGCATGGGCTGAGAGAATCTGGACAAACTAGTCTTTAAGCCATTGTGAAGCAAACACATAAAGACCTAATCATAATACAAAGTTATAGCATATAATAAGAAAAGTAGAGGAAGGTATGTGAACATTAAGTGTATATGATGAGATGTGTTATAACACAGGTATTACATGAGATGTACTATATATATTCTCCATAGATTGCTATTGTTCAAAGAATTACAATTTGAAAAATTATGTTAAACTGCTAATGAGGTACTTTGCAAAATAGAACTTAAAAATATCTTAGCAAGAAATGTTGCCAGACATGTTGTCTATATCAGGAGAATCTTGAAGACACTTCGGAGCAGATCTTCTAGATTCCTAAACAATTATGCCACTGTACACAACTGTAATATGGATTGGTACCCTCTAATTTGGGGGATGGATATGAGAAGGTCTTTTGTGGTCTGAAAGGCTACCCTTTCTAATATCCTTTGATACACTAAGGCCAAAATTTCCCAAGGAACAGAAATAAAAAAATCTAGACTATAGTGATTTCTCTTTGAAGTTCAAGTCTTAGAATGCATGTTGTGACTGAAAGTGTCCCCAATGGGTTCTGAAAGGGAACTTGTCATGAGAGGGGTGGTCTGGAATAGGGTCCAGGGACCGGTGCTCCTATGTGAATCTAATGCCTGACCATCAGAGGTGGAGCTGAAGTGGTGATGCTAGTGCTGGGGGCAGCTGCAAATACAGATGAAGCTTAGCTCTCTTCCCTGTCACTCACCTCCTGCTGTGCGGCCTGGTTCCTAACAGGCCACTGAACTGTACTAGTCCAGGGCCCAGGGGTTAGGGACACCTGTTCTAGAGAACTGAAGCAAAATACAGATGTTTCTGACTAAGAAGGACTTTCTATACAGTTAATTCTTCCTGTGGAAACAGAAGAAAAGACAGTAGAAACCCTGGAACCTGCTTGTGGACAGATCATAGAGTCACTGCCTGGATTTTGAAAGTTGAATTAACCAAGTTTGACTGAGTAAGCACCACCACCCCAACCCCAATCCTCAAGTAATTCCAGAAAGAAGGGAGAGCTGCAAGGCCTCTTGAGATTTTCACTTTGGGCATTCTTGAACATATGACACTGCATAGAGTTTGTTTGGTGGTGAAGAAAAAACTTACCTAAACATCTTTAGATCTTTTTTAATACCTTGTAATAAAAATATTTGCCTTCTTCTCTGTCTCTCTCTCCCCCCGCCTTCTCTCTCTGTGCATGTGTATGTATATATATATATATCTATGTGTGTGTGTGTGTGTGTGTGTGTGTGTGTGGTATGTATTTCAAATTAGGCAAAATAAATAATATTCTGTTAATAATTTAGTAACTATTTGTGTTTATTTTGCATAAACAACTTCAAAAATTATTTACTGTGTGCCTTATTTCATTAAAGTGTGATAAGGACTCTGTATGTCTCCTTTAAGTCCACATCTCCAGCACCTAGAACAGTGTCTAGCACATCGTTGGCACTCATTAAATGTTAGTTGAATTAGTGTGAATGGTTGAATGAGTAGTAGTGATGTAAGCTTGAAATGATTCTAATTTATTTAAATCATTTATTACCAATTAACTGTCAATTTGTTTTATATATGATGTTTTTGAAAACACAAGATGCATACTCTGAAAAGAAAAATAAGATGGCAGTTTAAATTTGTTTTACAAATAATATATGTGAAACAGCTATAGAATGTTACTTTATTATTATAACTGAATAATTTTCAAAGCTCACTTGAAGTAATATTGAAATATGTTGCCTACCATAGACCTTTTATCAAATACTTAATAAATCCCTTTAAAATGTATATAAGTATCTAGGAGACTATGCAGCAGAATTGTAATAACCATTAAAATATTTTATTCCGATTTATTTGTCTGTTCAATGTTAAAAACAGCTTGATACGAATTTCAGGCAATCACCACGTTTCCAAAATAAGATGGGCAGTGGAAAGAGTGTTGGACTAGGAGTCAGCTGCCAATAGTCTAGCCCAATTTGCTGAGTTTTGTTGTTTTCAGTAAATCTTTTCCCAGGCAGCAGTTTCCTTATTTGTAAAAGAGACAATCTCTAAAATTCCTTTCAGTTTTAAAATTTTGATTCTAAATATCTTAGTGTTTGGTATTATGTCTACAAGCTTCATTAAGCTCCCAACCGCTGGGCAAAATGGCCATACTCTTCTGTCACAGAATTAGAAATACCTGCATTGCCCTCCGAGGCACTGTCGCCAGTTAACTCCCGGACAAGTGCATCATTTCCTGTTTGCTTCAGGACAGTCAGAAATGTAGAAAACCAGTTTTCTTTCTGCACGATCCTTCTCAGTAGCTCTCTTACACCTGCTTCATTTCCACTATTTTCTGCAGCAGCAATCTGTTTTAAGAGAAAAGTAGAAGAAGATCAAACATGTGAATAAATTTAAAAAGGAAACAGCCTTTAGAAAAATTGAGCAATTAAGCATAAATAAAGACTTCTTTCAAACACTAAAGAAAACAGCAGTGCCACTTGTAGCAATAAATGTTTTACCTCAGTCATTGTGAATAAGGGATGCAAAAGAAAGGGCCTTTACTCCCTAGCAATATTATGTCTATTTGCATCAAAATTTTTTTCTGGATATCTAGGGCACGATTTTTCTTTTCTACCCATGAAGTCTATAAATGGGAAATCAAACATTTCTTATTAGTTCAACTTTCTTCACTATTACCATTATAAAGTAATTATTATCACAGATTTATATTCTTGCCTATTTAATACTGGTAATATTTATCATTACTATAATATTTTTCTTAAATTTGTGCTTATTTAATACTACGAGACAAATTTATTTCTATACCTATTCCTTTTTTAAAGTAGGGGGAGAATTATTTCTATTCCATTCATTATAAGCCTTAGCCTTCGTTTAATTTTATTTTTGTATTAATCTAGAAAATCTTTCTAAATGTGGATCATTTGTCACGTTATCATTGTCACAGTGCATCCCCCCAATTCTTAATATAGCACCAAACATTTGGAGAAAAGACTAATACAAGCCACATTTAGACCAGAAAACAATTAGGACATTATCAGCTTGCTGTATCATAGGCAAGCTACTTTATCTTTCTGGGCCTCAGTTTCTATATGTGTAAAATGAGGCAACTGGAAAAAAATTTCAGGCATTCTCCATCCTAGCAATACATCCTAGAATCATCTGGGGAGTTAGAAAGAATACTGGTGTCTGGGATCCACTCCCAAAGATCCTGATTTATTTTGTCTATGCTGGAAAACTAGACTTTTTTTTAAAGCATCTATTAATTCTAATCAACATCTTAGATGAGAAATACTGACTCAGATACTCTCAAAGGTCCTTTTTAACATTTGCTCATCTTCTACATGTATAATTTGGATTGTTTACCTAGTATTTCCTACAAAATTTATGTATTTTCTAGAACCTATAAATATATGTTATAAGCTTTTAAAGTCAGAAATTCATTTGCATTTTTGGAACAATGTCTTGTTCAATTGATTGTAAGCTCTTTTTATGGGTGACTGAGCAAAGCATCTATCTTTACAAATATTTCACCAGTGAACACTAGTATGTAAGTGTACAGCACGATTTCTACCCAAAGAAAGTTTTAGTCTTATTAGCTAACAGTTAATAATGCTATAATAAAAGCTTTGTTTATATTAATCCAGCAACCCTGGAGGTACCTGAAGAAGGTACCAATATTAACCCATTTTACAGATCATAAGTCCAAGGTGCAGAGAATTCCAGTTACCTACTCAAGAACACGAAGCTAGTAAATGGCAGAGGTAGAACTTGACCACAGGCAACTGGCTTCAATGCTGCCTTCTTGTACTATAATTATAGCTAAAACTTTCTCTAATTTTAAATTCATTTTCAGGCAAGAAAGGTTAAAAGGACTACTTGAACTTAATAAATTTTAGATGATTTCAGTCCATCTCTTCCACAGCATTCTCTAAGCACATTCTTCTTCATTACCTGCCTTTTTTCTAACTTGATTAATCTCCTAATGAAAATTTTGTCTTTGCTGGTTTGTAACATCCTTATTATTATCCGCTATTAATCAGAAAAAATTTCTCTAAAAAGAACAAGTGAGGCACTGTAACGAACACTTTTATTAAAAACCTAAGCATATTATATCCACTAAATTTTCTTAAACTATTAATCAGTTAAATTGATTTTTACTATAAAATTACATTTGTCAAGCTTGCTTTGTCCTTACTGAGTTCAGGTATTTAAGAATCATTATGCCATTATTTCCTATAAGTATTTTTATTACATGAATGTGAATTACATATAATACCTATCATTTTTGTCAGCTTCATCAAGATTCTGAATTTTTAAGGAATCTTCTCAGCTTGGGTGTTAGAAAATGCATCAATTCCCTTTGAAGCAACCATATGTGTGTGTGTGTGTGTTCTTAGTTAATCTGCTCTCCTAAAACATAGTAAAGATATTAGATTCCAATACACAAATTTGATTACTTAAATTCTTGGGAGGTAAATACTTAGACTTGAGGCTGCAACAGGACGTATAATGATTCCCACACATATTTCTCCCCCATTGAACTTTTTCTCTGAATATAAAATTTTAAATGTCTACACATACATTGATAGCTAATTTATGGAATATAAAATAAGTATAAAATTGTGAGTAATACAATTCAGTGCTTTCATAGTCTAAATTCTTTGATCTATGTTTTTTCTTTCCAACAGAAATCTGTGAAGAAACCAAGATATTTCCATTAAGCACTAGCATCCTAAAACAGAAGCAGGTGAGAACAGAGGCACTCTCTAGTTAAGGATCATTCTGTAATAATGATCCATAACGTGACCTTGTACTTATTGCTGAGTCACTAGTATTTACGATAGTGTCTAGCATATGCTATACATTCTTTAACTATTTGTTGGAAGAATGAACACTGATCAACACTACAACACAAGCTCCATGAAAGTGCAGAAAATATCTGTGCTATTCTCCAAACTTTTCACCACTATTGTGGCACAAAGGTGTCATTCTATCAATTTAAACCAAATAAATGAATAAATAAATCAATTAAATACATTTCTTTGGGAAAATACTGCACACAAAACTAAATCTAGGATCATTTTAAGAAGTTCTGATGTATGAGGAAGAGGGACAGGGGTATGGATGTTGGAATCTTAAACTAACAGACCAAGTAGAAAATGTCTACTGGAAAACAGGAAAAGAATTAAAATAAAATATGGTTTTTTAGAAGTCTCAATTACTTATTTGAATGCTACTTTAAGCTGTCCAAAAAGCAAATTTTGAGCACTTATGTTCACCACCCATCTGTTTCCCAATGCTTGACAATGTAATTCATTATATCATGTGTTTCCAGCTCTTATTTCAGACAACTCTTTGGAAATATATTTAACCAATCATTTAAATGTTAATCAACATTTATTAAGTACAAACCCTATGCCTAGTCTTGGCCAGGTTCTGAGAGCTTAAACAAGAAAAATATAGTTTCTCCTTCGAATCAAAGTTTAATCCAGGGACTTTGAAAAGCAGATCTCAATTTCAAAATGGAAGATTTACCTAAATCCCTGAAACTTTAAATTCACAAGGAAATGTAATCAAATGAATGATAATAAAGGTCATCATCATCATATCAAAATAGCTCTTTATTATTTATAAAGCTTTTTCCTAAACATGGTTTCGTATTTACTGCAATATTGTGAGTGAGAGGAGAAATTATTATTATGTCCATTCTTCTGGATAAACTTAGGATCAGCGAACTTGAATAATGTGGACCAAAGTAACATATACAGAAACAAAGATCTTAAGTCCAAGTCTTTCCACTCAAATTTCCCATGCTTTTCTCACTGGACTTTACCATTTAAGATAAACATTCATCGATGACCTCAACATCAATATAGCTTCTTCTGAACCTAATGCATCCTTCCCATCGTCTGTCAAAGATTATTTTTGAGACTGACAATACATGTAAAATGATGTGTACAAAAAACATTTCATGATATCAGAGACCCTATTCTCTCCTTAGAGAGCTTCAAACACATAGATCCTCCATCTTTCAGAGCCTCCTTTGAAACATGAATCTAGGAGAGAGTTCGAATTGCTTTGGGTTGCTCTGGCCTTAACTGCTACTACTACACAAATGTCCCTTTACTTTTTATCTTCTTTGTGTCAACTCCCTTGCATTACTGCTAGCTGCCTCCAAGCTTGCCAGAATCAAGAACTTGGATAAAATCTAGCTGGCGGAAATTCAATCCAGGCAAGACAAAAGTGATGCTGATAGGCAGAAGTATTTAGAGTAAATAAGGAGAAGTGCTGTTTCGCTGGCAATCGGGACATCATACCCACCAAACATAAACAGCTTTGTGGTGTTACTGGACTCTGTTGCTTCTGGACTTCCTAACAGCTACTGTGGCTGGAAATGCCATCTTCCATCTCCAGCTGGCTTGAAGGCTGCATACTGTCTTCCAAATTAAGATTCTGCCACAGTGATGTACACATTTGTCATATCCAGCTGGACTACTATAATGCGTTCTAGCTGGTTCTCAATACACAAAACTACATAAACGCTACAGACAACAGTATAAAGTAATTTACTTGTTGGGAAAACCAGCCATCGAAATTAGATGCATGCTTGGGTCTTTGGACAGGCCTCAGAGCTGTCAAATCTACAAAGGAGCATCTACAAAAGACTAACTCACATCACAGGCTGATAATGAGTCCAAGCCCCCAAACTTTGTAACGAGGATCCAAACAGTTAATGAATCAAAAAGTAAGAGAGAAAGAAAGAAAATTGTCAAAATCATAGCACATTAGACAAAGCCTCAACTTTTTGTCATGGGTTTATTTGCCTATATGCCTTTCAAAATAAGACATTCGACTTATAACCTGGAATAAGTCAGATTCAAATTGGTCTCCGTTTTTATACTTCACAATACATTCTCATTCTTTGAAAAATGATGAACAATAAAACATTATATTAAGTGCAAAGTCACCTGTAAAATTCACCCTATCAAAATTCCACTTAAAAAAAATCCACTACTCCTTCACTAATAAGAAAAACTGCAACTAATAGACATACTTTTTCAATGAATTATCTCCAACTTTTGATTCACAGAGAAAGTTGAAATTTTAAAGAAAATAACGTGTTATATGTAATTTCTCTATTTAAACTAAGATTAAATGGCATAATGTATAACATAGGCTAGAGATTGGAAATTTTTTTCTCTAAAGGCCAGATAATAAATATTTTAGGCTTTGTGGACAATATGGACTCTGTCCAACTGCTCTTGAAGTACAAAAACTGTCCTAGTACGTAAATGAATGAGCGTGGCTGTGTTCCAATAAAGCTTTCTTTATGAACACATACAATTTAAAATCTAAAAACCTTCTTAGCTTTGGGGCCTGTAAAGACCAGTAGCAGTCTGGATTTAGCTCATGGGTCATGGTTTGCTGATCTCTGTTCTCTTGAAGTATATTAAATAAGACACAAAATTCCATACCATCAGGAGCTAAATCCCTAGTTCTGCCATTGTCTTCCTAGATCTTGGGCAAGTTACTTAACCTGCTTTAGTTTTCTCGGCTGTAAAATGGAGTTAATAGCATTAAACACCTCAGTGTTTTTGAGCACGAACTCTGCTAAAACATTTTGCAAGTGATACTAATTGTACATTGTAAGTGGTCAAAAAACGTTACTTATTAGCATACATTATTATTCTCGAATTAACATCTCTAGCTCATTTCAGTGAAAGGATTAGAAAAATAGCCTTTTTGTGTTTAAAATTTTCAAAATTATGTTTTAAGTGACTAGATATTTTCTTCTCAAGAAAGGAGGGAAATGGGTTTACCCAAAGATATCACAGACCATTTGGAACCGGGGAAATGAACGGCCAGCCCCAAGTTGTAAAATCTGCCTAAAAGCCCAGCTCTACCTAAACTGACACCTACCCGATTTCTGTCTTCAATTGTCAACAGTTCCTCCTCCAGACATTTATCCAAGACATCTCTAACCAGAAGCTTGTCCACCAGGGTGGGCTGAAGGAGGTTCAGTAGTTGGAGACACTCATCATGAGCGTTCTCAAAGGATGGAGAAGGCAAGTCTGTGAGCTCAGGGTTCACGTAGCGGGCAGCTAAGGGGCTGCCTGCTCGCTGGAGGGCCTCTACAAACACCCTAGTCCAGCCCGGGGACCAGACTCCCTTCTCCAAGGTGCTCAGGAGCTGTTCAGCTGCGTTAATGTTCCCCATGGTGGTGGCCGTCCTCTGTATCTGCTCCTTCATGTCTGCAGACAAAAAAGTTAGGTAGTCCAGTACAGGCTCCACCTGGATGTACATTTTCACTCTGGCCCGGAAGCACGAGATGAGATATCGGAACCTCTTGTCTGCAGAATACTCATTCGACATCTTTCCTTCTCAGCAAAGGGAGAAGTTCTCCCAAGTAGACGGACAGGTTTCTGTTCTCAGCTCAACTGGTGCGATGCGTGTACCACTGTCCGCTGCCTTGGCGTAGCAGGGTCTGCAACTATGTACCTGACAGCAAAGGAGTCGCCTTCAGGGTCCCCAGACCCGCGCGCAGGGCGAGGTGCTCGCACCTGGCAGGTGGGCGGGGAGTGCCTGTCCTGGATGTGGCGGCAGGCAGCGGAGGGCAGACAGCGCCGCACCTCTGACTCTACGGTGCTCGCCGGGGCCGGGACTAGGGAGCCGCCTCTGCTCTTTCGCGACGCAGCTCTGAGTCCAGCTTTCCGCCAGGCAGTTCTTATAGTTTGCCTGACTTTGGTTTCTGTTTCGATTCTCCTCTCCAGGTCTTTCCAAACGTAAGCCACCGCGGGGTGTGGCTGTTTCGTGGGGGAGGAGCCACACTTTGGTCAGTTCCGCCAAGGAGAGTCCTTTGGCCAAGGGCACTGTTGAAAACAGAAGAAGCGAACTATCTTCCCCACGGAGTAAGACACCAGCGCTCCAGCAGTGCACCTCTTACAGGTATTTTGTCTTCCTTGAAGAGTTCTGCCTCAAAAATCAGACTCACCCACAGCCGTCTTGCATAGCCTCTTGTCAGCTAAAATGTGGAGGGTGTGAAAGCGCGTGATTGGGGACTTCCCAGCCTAGAGATGAACAGAGAGTGAAGCCAACCGAGAGTTCCCTTTGGCTGGAGAATGCGAGCAGGTTCTGGTCCCACCAGAGTGGTAAAACTGCAAGGGACAAGAGGAGAGACGAAGTAAGAAGATATATCTATAGAGCTGTAGCCCCAGAACTCCAGGTGAAATGACCCCTACACCCTTTCTAGATGTAAACCTGACCTCCAGTGGGTCCCCAAGAACTAACGCTTGGGAAATATGTGGGAGGTTATGAAAAAAAGTGAATCATGATAAACAGTTAACTTTAGTGCCTCATCTGCATATTATAGTATTTGGTTTTGATCAGGGCCTGGTGACAGAGCAGAGAGACTTTAACCAACAACTCAGCTTAGGAGGAAGTCAACAATGAAAGTTTCCTATCTCTCAGCCTGTAAATTCCCCATATTCTTTAATATACAGCTTTCCTTTAATAAAACAAAACAAAATCTCCAACAACTTATTTTTGACATAGCTGCCATTCTTTTCTTGGATTCAATACAGCAAGTTTTGGCTGAAGCAGCTAGGAACTTAATTAGCAACTAATGTACCAACTTGTAGTAAACATCAACATTTGTCTATGTCACGAGGGAAAAAAAAAGACACCCACACTGCAAAATGGCAGCTTCATTTCAGTACAGAAGCCACATAAACATGCGTCCTTCATGTTGCTAGTCAAGCATTCTGCTGCCCTGGGTGACTGTGGGTGGTAGTATATATGCTTTATAAGGAGAACTTAATAGTCCAGAATTATATGGGGGATGGAGGGGTTGTATAGGCTATCAAAAAGATGTATTTAAGAAAATTAATTTGTTAGCAATATTCATTCAAAGATGTTTGGATGGGCTAAGGAAACCTGGCTATAAAAGAAATATAGTCTTTGTGTTTACCGGAGGCATACAAAATATCCAACTGAGCACATTATAGCAAATTTATTCTCTATATAATAAAGCTAAGGCTTTTTCTTTCTTAAAGGATTGTAAATTGATTGAAGAAAGGACATATTTACACAGTGACCAGTATAACACAAATAATAGGACCTTGATGATTTTCTCCCTGATGGGGAATTTTATTTGCCTTGACTCTAGCTGCTGGCCTAATCTCAAACACAGTGAAAGCTGCTGAAGTGAAATGAAATCTTAGCCTTATAGGTAGGCCCGATTTATACTATTGTGTTTCTTCATAAAGCACTATTACGTCTTCATGTAATTTGGACATTTGACCTTGTGCTTAGGTAGAAGAGAATCAAATTAGACGTTTCTACAGAAGTATTCAAATTATTAATTTTAGTTATTAATTCTATCTTTTGGAGCTATTACAAGAAAGTTCCCCACCCCCTTAATGTGCCAGCAAGTTTCATTTAGTATGTTAAACAAAAAACAAACAATGTACAAACCAAAAACATTGTTCCCGGTACTCATCCTTTTGTCTTTTAGTTTGAAACACTGTGGAATAAGAAGAGATTTCTGATTAAATATGGAAAAATAATGTCATCTTAACACCACGAAATTGCTGGCCTGTTGAGAGAGGATCAAAAGCAAAAGTTTAAATATTTATATTCAGATCATTCATTCGAATTAAAAAAATGTATTAAGTACCTGCTATATCACCAGCACTGCTCTAGGTACAGTTAATAAACTTAAACAAAGTTTCTACCTTTATGGAGCTCACATTCTAATGGGAGTGGGAAGATGCATAATAAATAATAATTAGAAAAATACAGTGTGCCAGGTGAGGATAAATGCTGTGAGGACAATGGTAAGATCTATTCCTAAGTATTTTATTATTTTCGATGCTATTATAAAAGGGACCATTTTTTTTTAATTCAGCTTTTACATAATTGGTTGTCAGTGTTATAGTAACACTACCAATTTTTGTATGTTAATTTTGTATCCTGAACCTTAATGACCATTGATTAAATCTAACTTTTTTGGTGGAGTCTTTAGGATTTTC
Source organism: Pteropus medius (assembly GCF_902729225.1). Classification (NCBI taxonomy): domain Eukaryota; kingdom Metazoa; phylum Chordata; class Mammalia; order Chiroptera; family Pteropodidae; genus Pteropus; species Pteropus medius. Next base: position 24,973,818 of record NW_024354875.1, read on the forward strand.
TACATAAAATCTGCAAAAAGAGACAATTTTACTTCGAGTTTCAGAACTATGTTAAATAGGACTTGTGAGAGTAGGCATCCTTGTCTTGTTCCTGATTTTAGTAAAATCTAGATAATGCACATTACAGTTTTTCTGCCCTTCCTAACTCTCACCATTACCATCACATAATATCCATCAATAACAATTCATTTTTACTCTCCAGTAGGAATCACTCTGCTGAATGAGGTGCAGTGATGAGTACTGAGCATAGGTGGGAGTGCCTGAAGGAAAATTGAGAGAAACCTCTTTTAGGAATCTACCATATTTTTGATAGGACTCCTGGAGGAAGGAGGTTGAGGAAACAAAAGCCAAGCCACAATATCTCAAAATGTATGTTTTTTTTCTTTATCTATATTTTTACATCATGATTTAGTTTACTTTCTGTTTGAATAGACTTTGTCCTCTGTCAAGTTTTTCCTGATAGCTTTCATTTCATCCTTCTCACTGTTTTCCAAATATAAGTTTCTGTTTCTCCTTTGAGGTAGGAAATCCTGCTGATCTTTGTCTTTTTCTTTTTTCTAGACCTGCCTATTCTTTTAAAACCCCAAAGAAACATTTTAAGCAGTCTCCATCAGTTTCAAAAGCCACCTCTTAGCATTTTGTTCTATAAATAGCAAGTCAGGAATATGCTAGATAACAGGTTTCCACTGTTATCCAACTTTTCATTTAAGTTTTCTACAATTAAGAAGTAGTAATAATCATAGCTGCCGCTTCTTTGACAAACCAGAACTACAATGTATGGCCACACATGGCAGTAATGCCTTTTCCAAAGAAAATTAGAATAAATTTAGTTTACTGAGGAAATCTTTCTAGAATTATTATTGTTTCTACATTTATTTACTAATCGTGTCAATGAAGAGCCCTCTCTGTGTAATTTAGAGTCAGATGGCCCTAACCTAGCAATATGGAATTGTGGTTAAACATAGAGACTCTAAGTTCAGGATGTCAGGATTCATATCTCAGTACTACTTATTAATTGTGGTGTGATCTTGGGAAAATCAGCTCAAACTTCTCAGTTGTAAAATGAGAATGATACCTGTACCACATCATAAGGTTGTTCAAATGATGGACTCTAAAGTAAAGCACTTAGCACCAAGCCTGGCATGTTATATTTGCTCTATAAGTGAATGCCAGCATTCTTATGTAAACAATGAATAAGAGATATTGCTAGCCCTCAAAGAATGTGCACTTTATGGAGGAAATAAATTAGTTGTGTACATAAACACTATATAATAACTCGACATGTAATTAAATTTTTAGAAAGGATCCCTTTTTGTAAGAAATGGAAGTTGATATGCTGATTTAGCAGAACAGTTTATTAGAAGGATACTATTATAGCTTTATATCTCAAAAACATAAGTAGGTACAAAATAGAAAAAGAAATTCTGGCTAAGTTTACTATATCATGATACGCATTTCTTAATTACTTCCACCAATTCATTTATAAAATTCTGGTTTTAAGTATGCACACACAAAAGCTTTTCTACATAACAAATAGTTTTAGCCCAAACAAAAAATCTGGTGTCTGTGAAAATTTTTCCAAACATCCATTTTTCCAAGTGCTCCCTTCACAGCTTAAGTCCTTTCAAAAATAGTTATTTGTGCATGCTTTAAAAAAAGAAAAAAAATAGTACTTTTACTTCAGAGGCATTGACTGGCTGTGCTTCTTTTATTTTATTTTAAAATAAATACTTAAGAGCAAACTACGGTCAGATGCAATTAGAATGCCACTGTCTTTTCCTTGAAATCATGGTTGACATTAATCTAGTAGACATTTTGGAGTTAGCTATCTCAGCCTGTGTCCATTTGGATTGAGTGGTGATTGTTCTAATCGCCTAATACCTACCCCATACAATTAGTTAATTTTTTTTATTTCACTTCTGCTCACGTTATAACTGAAAATTTTAAAGTAGGAGTAGGAATCCTATAGAATGAGTTATTGAAATCAAATAGATAAATTGAAACAAATTTTTGAATTGCTAAATCACTAAGGATTGAACTAAGATTTTTAAAAAATAATAAAATTGTCAGTTATAAAATATTTTTATTATTAATGTACTAGATATCAATTTCATTTAAAAATCTTTAATCTTATCTGATCTTTTACTTTCTAATTTTTTAATTCATGTTTTATGATATGATAGTTGTAAATATTTTCTAAATAAATAGGTATCTCTTTATTAAGGTTTATGTTAAAATATTTTTACTGATAGGGATCAATAACAAAGTACTTGAAGACCACAGCTCTAGAGAGCCTCCCAAGAGCTATAGATTATGATGAATTTGAAGAGCAAGATTGATAAGGATGGAGAAGAAAAATGCATATGTGAAAGGAGAGAAAACTCTGGAAAGAGAAGGGCGAGTCAGCATTTACATCTTGGAAACACTAGAACATGTCAAGTTACTAGTATTATTGCTTTATGACAAAGGTCAGTATACTAAGTTCACACATGAAACCTGAATATATTTCATATCCTATTGCCAGACGTGTTGTCTAGCAGATTTTTCTTAAATTGAATATTTTAATAAAAACTTTTTTATTTAAAAATAGCTTATGTTCACTGTAGCAATTTCAGGGAAGAAATCATATAATATTAAAGAAGATTTATGAATTACTTGCAATCTCATCACCCAGAGATAAGCATTTTTAATATTTTAATTGTATTTTCTACCAATATTTTATTGCGCGAATATATGAGTATATGCATGTGTGTGCGTGCTTACCACATTCACCATTTGTTCAGCAGAGAGTGAGTTGAGATGGTCTCAACTTCGAGGAAGCAATCTCCAAAGAAGAGTTCTCTGTAGGGGGATCATGTTAACATGCCAAGGGAAGAAAGAACCCGTAAGAGATTCCCTATGGCAGGGATGGCCAAGGTCTTTGGGTAGCAATGCCTAATATTGAATTACATGTTTATTATTGTGCTGCACTTGCATAATCGCCCCTTGTTAGTTCCAGATCTTTCAGAAAAGTCTGCCTATATAACAGGCTTATGATGTGGTAGTTTGGTTAATAAAGGAGGAAAGTCAGTGGCCCCATGTGGCACAGAAAGAAAGTGTATCTGTAGAAAGTGAGACAGGGAGCATGGATTGAGAATTCCGTTCAAGGAAGACAATGAGAGCATAAGTCCTCCAAGAATCCTCAAACATCTTAGCAGCTGTGCCAGGCTTCTCCTGCTCTGTGGGACGGCAAGGGCCCTCTCAGGCATGCTTTCAGCTGCAAGGCAAAGAATGTATGACTAAATGTGGCTCAGCCAGAGGGACTGATTTTGTCTCACTTAACAAGAAGAGCCAGTGATTCATTGAGGTTAGAACTCTGGAATGTGTCCTGTAATTTTCTTGGTTTTTCTCTCATGGTTGCAAAATGGCTCCAACAGCCCCAAACATCATTTTTAATTCCAACTTTAGTTAAAAGTTGGTTCTAGGGGGTGAGAGCGTAGTGTTTCTCCCCTTTACCTTCTCCCAACAGAAAAAGGGAAAAAGATACCTCAGGAGTCCTACAGCAGAATTTCTCATAGATCTCATTGGCTGGAACTGGGTCGTGCCCACTGCCCCTAAAATAAAGTGCTACCTGCTCAAAACATTTTAAAAATCTCATTTCTAATAGTAAGGCATTGTTTGACACAGGCACTCAAGCAAATTTATTTATATATTAAAATGTAAAGATGACCCAAGGCAGGCTAGAAAACTTGTTTTCCAGGTGGTTTGACTTTCTGAGCACACTCATTGCTCTGAAGAGTATTCCTAACAGGAAGTGCTGAAGCAGCCATTCAATACCTTGTTGTGGCAGCAAAGGGAGCTAGGAAATGTTCTCAAGCCTAGCTGCATATTAGACTCACATGGAAAATGTATTGCATTAGAATCTCCATGACTGAAACTTCAGTGTCAGTTATTTCTCTTTTCAATTCCACTTGAGATTGTATTCTTCAGCCAGAGTTGAGACCTAGAAATCAGGGCCAACTGAGAATACAGATGAGTCTCATTATTCATAGCAGTTATGTTCTATAAAGTTGTTGTGAGCACTGAATTAGAAGATATCAAATCACCGCTCCCAGGGAAATACAGAACCGGGTTCCCGCAAGCCAATGGTCACATTTCTAAAACCGATCAATATATAACCTTGTGTTTGTGTGTGTTTCTGTTCGGACACACCTTATTTAATATATCTTGTTGATTCATTAATGTTACATTCACAATTAGCAACATTATAATATACCTGAATGACATATTTTCTAACATATTTTTTTTTGTGAGGCATATCACAGTTTTCCTGTGCTTAGAAACACTAGATAACACTTTAGGACTATTAACTTTTAAACAGTGAAATCACCAACAAAAAGCCCAAAAATGCAAAAAATTGTCAGTAAATATACCATGAAAAGGACGCTTGTTTACAGTATGAAAGCTGAAACAAGAAGGCAGAGCATCCCTTTGGTCAGCCTCAGCTGGAAACGTGCACATCTGGACAACACAAATTTTTCACTGCTCTGCACATATCCGCCAATGACAGTGAAAGCACCAAAACTAATGTTTTTAGGATTACAAATAAATTTTAACGAGTAGGGAAATAGGTTCCGGGTATAACCATGAAATTTTGGAAAATTTGATTATACTTTATAGACATATTTCTGAATCATTTGTACTAACTCAGTTTAGCTAAAGTTATGATATAAGTGAACATACATTTTCAGCAATTTATTAAAAGTGATATAGTTTGAAACATTCATCTGCCAAATCCATTGCCCTGGGCATTGCCAGATATTTGCTTAGAAAACATGAGACCTATTATGCATCATAGAAAATATATATCTTAATGCCAGTAACCTCTTGGACACTACAGAATGTAAATCTCTAGTTTATAGTTTGAAAAATTGGATCATATGAATTCAACTCTAAAGGTCGTCTAATGTCTCAACTGCAGAGAAAGTAATAAGGAAATCTGAATGTGAGTGACTGGAAGAATTTTTGCTTATCTCATTCCTAATTGTTGCCTAGACTCTTGGTAGTTCACCAACCTATATAAATTCAGCACAGAGAAAGAAAAATATAGGGGGAATTCCTATATCATGAAAAAAAACTGTCTCGCTCACAGTAAGTAAATGAAGTTTCTTACACTTTACCAATTAGGAAATTCTAGTTCCACACAAAAATAAGCTTTTCTGCATAGCCACTTTTATTGCAAGTTTATCATACCCTAGGTGACTGATATTCAAACTGTGCTTTGAGGAAACTTAATGTGACTTAAAGATACCTTAGAGGGTGATGGAGAGAAATTCAAGGGGCGAGGCTGTGAGCCCCACTTCTACTCCAAAAAGAGCAGATTGACTACTATTATCTGTATATTTTGCAGTTTCATACTTTGAAAGGTGTTTGAAAAAACCTCTGTGCTAGTAATTCAGAACATCACGTATAAAGAATTTTTACAAAAATAGAAATATTGTATCAGAGCCTTCTAAGGCTATCTCATATTTTTATATGCCCAACCAGTAGCAATATGAGTTCTAGTTGGACGTCTATCTGCCTTTACCTCATCAATTTCTCATAGAGCCAAATATTAGAAAAGTTGGGCAAGTTCTGGAACCAGTATACCATATTACTGAAGGAGGGAAATGGACTTCAGTTACATTATACTGTTATTGTTATAAGTGAAAGAAAGCATGAGTAAAATCAGTAAGTCAATGAAAAGATGACACGCTGATTTATTAAGGCTGAAAATTATACCATGTTTTACTTTAAAATTGTACTAAATTTTATAATTTAAATTTATAATTAAAATTAAATAAATTTAAGTTTTATAATATTTTAAAATATTTTTATAAAATATTCCTGATTACTCCTAAAAGAATTAAATTTTTCTTTTCTGAATTTCTATTTAGTATGTGTATATATGTGTGTTGCAGTTTTTCATGTCTATATGCATATTTATGTTGAGGGTATATAGATTTAGCAGCTCTAGGTGAGCTTGCCTAGTCCTTCCCAACCCCTAGAACTAGTATAAAATTTTAGAACTTATTTCACATTGGTGGTTTCATTTCATTGATTCTTTTTCCTTCAAATGCAATTAAAACCTCAAGAAAGACATATTTTACTATGAGGGAGATTTTTTTTTTTTAAATTATAGAGAAATCCAAATTATTACTACAAACGATCTACTTTAAAATACTTCAAGATGAAAGGCTTATGATTTTAATTGATAGATGAATATAAATAAACCTGCAAGTATGGACTGTGAGTGAAATCTGATTTTATACATTTCAGAAATGTTTCGTTTTTCAGGAATAGACTGCTTATGTGCTGTATGTTGTTAATTAGGAATTAAGAATGATATTAACATTTAATTTTTGTAGAACACCATAGTGAACTGTGAAGAAAACCTGAGCTTTCTCACAACATGAATTCTGAAAGCTAGCCCAGATTCTCGGTTGAGGGGTGGGGGCAAGTACTGCCTGTGGCTTGTTATATTCCCTGAAACCCAATGACACAGTGTCTCCTCCAAGGAGCAGCAAACACAAAGCAGCCTAGGCCAAGTCCTAGACATTTTGCTGTATCCGCCCCATTCTCACTCAGAAAGGTACTAAGTGGGGAAGCCTTTCCTTGCTTGTTTCCTTAGGCTACTCTGTACTGCAACCGATGATGATGGTGTTGCCTCTGCTGCCACCTTGTGGAGTTTTTATTATCAAATCTTAACTACGTCAAACTGATTTGGCTGGTTTCAAGCAAGTAAAATTGTAATTATGTGCAATTATAGATTTTTTGACAGAAAAGGGAGGTAATCCATATATCTCAAAGGGAAGATAAAACCATGGCTATAATTTAGTATGAACTTAAAGTATTATTTTTTATAAAAGCAGAGAGCAACTTAAAGAGGAAATATCCCTATTTTGCGAAGGAAGAACTGAGATTCATAGACTTTGTATTACATTGCCCAACATCACACAGCCAACAGTTGAACTTAGAGTCAGTTATCCATCTCTAAATTATTTATTGCATAGTTCCTTTGAGTTTGCATAGATAATAATGACTAGAACCAATTGTTTTAAAATGTAGGTTTTATTATTATTCCAGTATAAAGAGAACGATAGATCAGGATAATTGCCATTGAAAAAGTAGTTTGTTACAGTGTTCAAGATGAGGGAACATATCACACCATGCAGGGCCACACAGGGAGAAGCACCAGAGTCAGTCAGTAAGGAGAGGATAAAGGCAAAGTATGGGCAGGAGCTTTGATTTTAGTTTCCATGGGAAAGGTAAGGCAGAGTTAAGCAAGATTAGAATTGGCTAGTTTGAATAATTCCAGCAGGCTCTGGGACATAGGAGCTGTCCATAGTTGCCTGGTATCTGGCCCTGGGAAGATTAGTGCAGAGGAATACTGTTCTAGGAGTGTAAGAGTCGGAGAGAGGAGGTAGTTCAGAACATGGGCTCCGGATAAGATAGTTTGCACATTAAAAGCACACTCTCTTGTGAGTCATTTGCTATCTCTAAGAACTGGCTGTTCCAGGTAGGGGCAGTTTCTTTCCAGCCAGCCAGGCCACAGATGCCATGTCATCAAGAATACAGAAAATATAGTTAATACACCAATTAACTTACTCTCTTGAAATTAGACAGTGTGTGTGAATGAATGAAATCTGTGGAGTGAATAAAGAGAAATTGTCTTAACTCTGATATTGGTATTAAATTATTATCTACATGATATGGTTAGCTGATTGATAGTTTTCTACATGATTTGTTTCCCAAATCAATCAGGAAGAAGTATCCAAATTGATCTAAATATCAGCTGACTTTTTCCATTACTGAAAAACTATGATAGGGTCGTAAGCTTGAAGTTAACATATTTTGCTCAGTTAATATTTCAAAATTGAGATAATAATTATTTAGTAGTCAACTTTATACTGAAAGAGCTATATTTTAGGCACATGTTTTCTTAATAGAAATCAGTTTTGTTTCTAAACAGTTTTACTTTATGTGCACATTTATTTAAAATAATGTACAGAAAGACATTTTATACAGGAATTTTAATTTAAATATTTGATTTTTCTTATCCATATACATAGATATTTGCTATGTCCCCACCCACCCCTTTTTGGCACTTTCTATTCATTTAATTATGTTTTCTGATATCACTAACTACCATTTGTGCAATTTATGAGCAAAGTGTGGCCTGAAGATTCTGTTGCTAGATTACATTCTCTTTTCTCCCACTCTCCCCTTCCTTTCTCCTAGACTGGTTGCCATAGTGCCTCTTGGAATGGGTGGCGCAAGTCTGTAAAAACCTAGGTTCTCTCTTATTCTCTCTCTCATCTACATAGCTTAGTCACTCAATCAAGTATTTGGATTTAATTAAAGAGAAATTCACCATTAGTATAATTATTCTATAAATAATTACTTTATGCAATTGATCTGGATTTTTGCCTTCCAGAAAAATTACATAGGTTGAGTCTTTAATTAAAGAGTTGTAAAATTTTGGCAGGATTGTGAGTCTAAGTTGTGGAATTTCTTTTTCTTCACTGCATTTGATATTTTACACTAGTCTCTGAAGATCCATGCTCCACTGTCCTGTACTGTTCCCTGGGAGGCTGGCCTTTATGGATTATATCCTTAAATTTTCTTTTCCTCCGGATTCTGATTGGGAACAGCCAATTGGCAGGAGATCAGAGGCAGGAACAAGAGTGAAGTTGTAGTATGTGTTCCCTCAGTTCCCTTCCATTTAGTTCATCAGGCATCCCTCTACTAAAGGTCATATGTCATGTGACCCTCTCTATAACAGCTACTCTTTCTGGATTTCTAGAAGTGCTTCCTTGCCTTGCCTCCTCAGTTTAAGGGTGGTAATGTATCCACACTGTTGCTTGCATTGAGATGCTAAACCATCCCTTATCAGTGCCTCTTAAGTATTTCAACACCTTTGTAAATTGTAACTTTATTGCAATCCCTTAGTTACTGTGTTTGAATGTGCCATATGCTTTTTTGGTGGATGAGGCAGCAATTGAGTTTTGTGGCTAGAGGCCAGAAAGCAAAGCAAATGTCCAAAGCTAAATTGAGCAGATCTTGAATGGTACATTAACTGAGCTCATTACACCCACATGGGTTGCTCTTGACACCATCATTGGTCATGGGTCCTCACGTGTGTTCCTACAGTATATGTCATAATTCCAATCCTCAGGGACCATTGCTTCTTAATTCTTAGATTTTTAAGCAACTTAAAAAGCTCTACACGCGGGACTTGATTCATTCATTCATTCAAAATTACAGAAGCACTGTGGGTCATCATTTTCCAAACATGAAAATTAATCAGGTCATGTTTTGTTTTAAAAAAACATTTTGCAACTGTTTTGATCTGTATCTACAATACAATTTATTATTCTCTTAGCTTCCTCTTAAAATGTAATTGGTGTTACTTGTTTCATAAGATCATTGTGAAGATCACATGTGATAATCTGCTGTGAAAAGCATCATGTGCTGTTTAATTAAATAGGTTGTAATTTTTTATTCTTATGACTAGGTTTATTTCCACCAATAGTTTGATGTGGATTGGGGTGAGCGGCAATCTTATCTTCAGACATACACAAAACATCTGAGAATTAATGTGGAAATGAGAATAACTTCAGCTTTTAGTCAGACCATAATCTATGTAAGAACATGGCCACTTTCACGTTTTTGATTAAAATATTTTTAGTTTTTTGTAACAAGACTACTCTCACTTAATCTACTTTACACATGTTCAAGTTACCAACCAAAGAGATAAGCACCAGCAAAATAAAAAAAGTATTCATTCAACATTATTTCATTTATATCTTTCTAGAAAGATGGTTTTGTAAGTGTATGATTTCATGTTATGAATATGGAGTCCAATTGATATTCACGAGCATGAAAGTTAGATTTAAAATTTAAGATAGGCGTTTTTCCAATATTGCCCAAGTAACAAATTACTTTATTGAGGCTGTTAATCATCGTGTTGTTGCATTTATTGAGCATTACTTGTGGACACATATTTGATCAACATTATACATATAGCATTTCTAAAGAACTCTGCATCTAATCCAAATTGCCTAAAGGGACATAACAACCCAAGTGAAAATGTATATATTCAGAAACTACTACTCTTCACCTTTCTGAAGAGCCCTGTTGACATTTTTCATATGTGCATTACCGTTTATTTAAATTGCTTTAGAATTTATGCTTTTGCCAAAAGAATACTTAATATTACCAGAACTAGAAACAGACAACTATGTTGTTGAAAGTTAAATAAAGTCAATTTATCAAGTTGCTGGTCTTAGAAGTAAATGGTAAATAATATTTATTTTTGTCTTATTCAGAAGGCTTATTATTTCTGTCTGTCCTCACTAGTGGGCAGTAACCCTTAAGCAGTTGCTGAAAAAAACAGTTTTAGATTTATAATAAAATTATTACAGGATGGTTTCATTTTAGACTGTAAAACTTTTATGCCTTATGCAAATAACACATATAGAGCCTTCATTATTCCTTATTAAAAACACAATGAATAATTTCTGGGGAAAGTACGATAATTATTGCATGTATGTCAATTAAAACTATGGCATGAAATCTATGTGAATACATTTTAGCATGAAATAAATACTAGAGTGGATTGAAGGTGAGAACACAACAGTGGATGTTATGACTAAGTGTATCTTCTTCCTCACCTTTCAGATATTATGCGCCATACACTGAACTGTGACCCTAAAATTCATTTATTGAAGCCCTACCCCCTAGTGCAATGGCATCTACAAATGGAGTCATTGAATGGTAATGAGCCTTAGGTGAGATTATGAAGATGTGACCATCATGATGGGATTAGCGTCCTTATAAGAAGAGGTAGCAGAGCACTTGCTTTCTGTCTCTCTCATATGCTGAAGAAAGGCTATGTGTGAACACAGTGAGAAGGCATCCATTTGAACCCAAGGAGAGAGTTCTCACTAGACCTCACCTTATTGACACCTTTATCTTGGACTTTCAATTTCCAGAACTGTGAGGAATAAATTTCTGTTGTTTAAGCCACTCAGTCTATGATATTTTGTTATGGCAGCAAGCTGGCTAGGACACTGTATGTAGTTTCTCAAGCTACGTGGATTTAAAGGTTGCCAGAACCATTTTGCACATATAATAAGTTACGCCTTTAATACACTAGGTCATAAAGCTACTTCTATTATTCATTAATTTTGATGAATATGATGTCAAAAGGCACTAATTTTTTGGGCCCCTTTAACTCCTATTACCAGCATTAGCAATTAACTTTCATTTTAAGGCCCTTTTGGAGGAACACTTCCCACTTCACTGCTTCTCAACAGTTGCTGCATATGTACCAAGTGGAGAATAACAAAGTTCATTAAGATGCATATCTCGGGTGATTGGTAGGCCCCTCACTAGCTAAACTGGTACTCCAGCCAGCTGCTTAGATCAATAACCTACATGACACTGTCACTTAGTCTTATAAGCATCTCAAATTGAACATGTTCAATATTGATTTTTGATTTGGCCATTCCAAACAGCTAAACCTCCAGTCTCCACCATTGGCAAAGATAAACAAAGCTAGACACTAGTTAAAGTGGTAAGGATGATTTTAATTGGTAATATACTATTAATAACAAGGAAATAATAAAAATAATAATAGCGAAAAGACTCCAGCATGAATTAAACTCAACTCTGATTTGTACAGAGGTGATTGGGCATTTTGAAAGGAGAAACAAGAATGGAGAAGGGGTAAGTGGGGCTCTGTATTGTCAGGGAAGTGAAAAATTACAAAAAACCCCACCAAACTATGAGGAGGGACATTTTTGTAAATGTATGTCCTTTTTTAGGCAAACAGGGAGTAGAGAGCTTTTCTTATTTCTTCTCAATTGTCTTCAGTTCAAAATAATCGTATGTCAAAGTGGCATAGTTTGAGATGGCATATTCTGCTATCCTTCAGTAGAAATAATCCTGGGTAGCTCTTTCTCTAAAAAAGATATACATTGCCAAGAACTATAAGGACTGGTATTTCATCCTACTTGCAAGCTAATGAGTAGCACAGTTTCACAGAAATTGACAAGATATGAAATTCTTCTGTTAGAAACTAAGGACTTTATTACTCAAAGCACAACAGGCAGCAGGAACTTCGTACTCTCTTAGAGTCCTTTTGCTCCCAAGTCCCACAAGACAAAATGAAACTGCTAGGTGGGTGCTGCACAATTAGTGGGTTTGTTTCAGAATGGAGGAACTCCAAGCTAGGAAAGTCCTGCTAGCAAACCTGCCCAATCTTTAATTTTGAGGGAGAGATGATCTTTGCTATCCTGCAACAAATCTTTCCTTGAAGGAAATACTATCCTTATTTTTGAAACTATTTGTGTAAAAATGCAAGAGAGCCATGGAGACTTGACTCCAACATACACAAATATAATGCATCAATAAGGCTATTATGATGAAAAGATGTACAAAAATTCTGACCAGATATTTGGACTAACATTGTAAATGTAAAATCCTGGATCCTTTCTGAGCATTTCTTTGAATATTTAGTTAATTAATTAGAATAAAACTTTGCAAATATTTGTTTTGCTTTGTAGTGCTTTATCACTTGATGCTTTAATGAATCGTATGTTCTTTCCTCATATTAAGTTTTTCCATCTCCCTCCATTTATTTATTTATGCTAATAATTTAACCTTACCAGCTAAAGTATTTTTTACTGTGTTAGAGGAACTAACACATATTTTCTCAACAGTGGCTTGTACCTTAGCAATCTTCCTTTTCCTCTGCCTCTTCCTTATGAAATTAGGCTTTACAAGGTTCAAAATGTTTCTCTTCTGTAATGAAACTGAGCAACAGTTGCTCAGCTTTGCAAGGTTTATTTCCTCTGCTAATAATTAACCCTTTCCCCCACATCCTTATTTTAAAGATACGTTTTAGCAGTTGTCTTATTCATCAGAGATAACTCAAAATAATATAATTCTGGTTTTTTTGTTTGTTTTTAAGCTAAAGCTTCAACTATCGTGTCACGTGTGTATGTATGTGTCCTGTCCTTTTAAAGCTGGAGCTACACATTTAAGTTTTGGAGAAAAACAGAATTGTCAATTACTATTACTTAATAAATTAAATAATTGAGCATTTAACGTTTTGCCGAGTGATACCAAGATGTTCTTCTCGGTGGATATAATTAGGAGGTACATCTTAAGAGTGACCAAAGGTTGAGTCATTAATAGAGTACCAGATAATATACAGGATGTTCTGTATATTATCAATGTATAAACAGTGAATTTTTTAGTATAAGTGTATGTCTCCTGCAATATTTGAGACATACTTATAAAAATTCAGTTTATTTGAAACTGGATATCCTGTATTTTTATTTGCTAAATCTGGCAACTCTAGTTACCCTTTATGTATCAAACTGCAAATAACTTTTTATTAAATTTGGAGGTCAAGTGGGTTTTAGCTCAGAAGCACTCCCCTTGGGGCAGAGGTAAAGGTTTCAAAATGCTGTTTATGTGATATCAACGCTACTCAAAAATAAATTTAGCTCTGCAAGTTTTGAAAGTCCACAAAAAAAAACTGGAGAGTAGGTTAAAAGAAGTGATGGTTGGTATGTGGCTTCTACGGAAATAAGAAACAACTCTGAAAAGCTTTCTCAAAGAGGGAGAAAGTAACCCTTGCAAAATCTTCTTCGCGCTTTAGTAGGGAGAGAGCGCGAGACCTGAGTGAACCAATAGGAGCAGAGCAGGTAGGGGCTGGGCGCGTGAAGCTAATCAGAGATGAGATGGGTGGGGCTAGACTCCGGAAAGGGGCGGGCTTCGGCAGGGCGGACTCCGACGGGCGGTTCTCAGCCAATCGGAACCGAGCACGGTGGGGCGGGACTCCAGGAGGGGGCGGGCCGGGGGTAGAAGGTGGGAAGTAAACTGTCCTCTAAGCGAGTCTTTCAGTCTCACCTGCACCTGCATCAGCACTTGGGCTTTTCACTCTGCAGGGCAGACGCGGACTCTAAAGGAGAAGCGTGACGCTCCGCCTGTCATGGCCTACCCGGGATACGGAGGAGGGGTGAGTCCTGGCTACTTCACCGCGGCCCCCGCGGGGTGTGGTACCCCTGCTGGCGATGCCGACATCCTCCGTCCGCTTTCAGGCCCTGCTGTTTTGCTGGCGTCTAGTACATCGTGGCGCTCACACACCTTGCGGTGCTGGAAAATGAGACCCCGCCATCCCCGGAGCCGCAGGTGTTCTGGTCCCTGAGGGTCCTTTAGGCGTGTCTTTGTGGAGCCAAGAATTGTGATGTGTTTTTAGAAATTTCTTTCCTGGAACGGAGGAATAAACACCCTTTTCTTGTTCCAGTAATCTTTTGTTCCCTACCTCACCCATACACGCCACTGTTTTGCTAGACGTCCTCTTTCTGAATTTTTTGACCATTTGTTTTCTGTCCTTTAAATTGCTTATGAATGAATTAATATATGCTAAATGCCTCCTAATCTCTATGTCTGTTCTAGACTTTTGGGGATGTGGGGAGGGTTACCCTTTCTTATATAACTCATTTTGTATCACTTTTGGGAGAAGTTCTAATTGTAGTATACTGTTAGTTTTTTTTTAGGAAGGAGCTCAACCTTCAGTGTTTATGTCAATGATCTCTAAAGTGGGGTGAGCACACTTTGTGTTCAAAAAATGGGCGCGAGGGGTAATCCATTGGGGCGTGGGTAGAAAATAACATATTTACAATTTTAATTGTACTTGTTTATACCTAGAAAGAAATCGTGCTTAACTAATATTTAATGTAGGGCTTAACACTGTCATATGTTTATCTCTAGCCCTGGGAGTATGCGGGAATATTTTTTTTAAGGGAATGAATTTCCAGACTCTCAACTTCCACACATACTCGTTCCTAAAACTGATTTGCTTGAAAACTTGCTGGAGTTCCTCCTGCCTCTTCTATTTTTACTATGTCTACCTCTCATCAGTCCTAAAACTTATTAAGAAAGTTTAAGGAGCCTAAGAAAGGTAAAGCTGTCTTTAAACATTAGTCAAGGTAGTGTAAACCAGCGGGGCTTTTAAGATTTCCCTACTTTCTACATGTTTTCAGTAGGGTGAAGCTTGGTGTTAGAAACACGGTATTTTCACTTCTGTTGTATGTTCTGAAGTCATATATGTAAAGTGAAATGGTGAGAGTAATACATTTTCATTCAAAAGAATTCGCTACTTCCTTCTGTCAGAGTGCTTGTATGTGATGGAGAGTTCTACAAGAGCAAAGAGAAACACCTGTGTGTGTTTTGAACATTTAAATGCCCCTTTCTATTTAATTAAACATAGCAACTCTTTTCAGTTATTCTCATTCTCATCATTAGTAGTGGAAAGAAATTACCTTCAAACATCTGAAACAGAGATTCTTTTAAATGTGATGGAAATATTTTAAAATGCATTGGATAAAATTTATTGATACAACTTACATTTTTTTAGTCAAAATATATAAGATAGTTAAAACTGTTTTATAAATCATTAATTATAGTCAATCCACATCTTATTAATGTTTTCTATATTCTTTTAATAAAATATGTTAGCTGCTAGACCTATTTGTTTTGATATTACACTTTAAGTAGATGATTCACATCATTAGGAAATGCATTTCTAATAAATTTTTAGTTTCTTGTTTAGTAATTTATCAAAATTGTAATTTTTTTTACTAATTGTATACTAATGAAACTTTTTAAAATCAATCTAAAGGGACTTTTTTTCCTTTTATGGTCACAGGAAATGAAACAAATTTTAAAATTTCAATTTATATACATATTTTTATTTAAGTATATAGGGTGATCAGTATTTCCAAACATAAAAATACATTTTAAGCATAAAAAACTTATACAAATGTGATATTCCTGGAATAGAATAAAAAATGAGTTCAAAGACTAAAGGGAAAAATGTGAAATTACTAATTTTCCTTTCAGCATATTGTGATTTACTACAGTTTATATGTGCAGAGTGCTCTGGAGTTACAAATATAATCTAGTTTTAAGTAAAGCAACTCTCACAAAATGGACGAGAAGTTTGCAAATTTTGGGGAAGAAATTAGGAATCAAAGATAATAATAAAGATTCAAAAATGTGAAAAACAATGTTTCTTTGAGGGTCTCAAATAAGCCTTAAATTCTTGGATATGCCCCAGGCCTTGGTTGCCCTCCATATCCCTGGAGGCCTTGGAACCAACCCCTAAGTGTTGGTAATTGCCACATACCCTCAGAGCAAAAGCTTTGGGAGTTTTGCTAATCCGTTTATCTCAGGGTTTAGACTTGTCCGCAGTATTGGCCTGGAAGTTTCCCCCTAACAGGTGATTTAAAAATAATGTTTTTGCAACACTGATAATTTTTTGTTAAAATTGATCAAATTATTCTAGCCTGCCATTGTTAGAAATAGGAATTTTTTTCTTGAGTCAATATTTGTTATTTATATTATTTTAAAAGGCCCATTTCATCCACATTTTCAAATATATTTGGTAAAAAGGTATTCATAGCATTGTTAATATTATTTTTTAATTTAAATTCTATTTCTAGTTAGATACTCTTTTTTCATTCCTGAAATTGGCCTGTCCTTTTATAATCTGTCCCTTTTTTTTTAAGAAGCATCTTTTAAACAATCACATCTTTTTTTGTTTGTTTTTTAGTTTTTAATCCATTATATTGTTTTCATGTTTTCTGTTTCCTTTCTTGTACTTTATAATCTAAGTTTGACCACCTTCTTGCACACACTTCCTGGAGCTCCAATACTTCCTTCATACTTTTGCTCTTACCACATCTCATTCTGCAACTTTTCAAAATACTGCAAAAGTCTCCTGTCTTTCCTCTTTTTTCCTCTTTAAATCTTTTCTCTTTTTGCCTTCTGGCAATCGCTACTCATCCTTAAAGAATGCAAGTGAAGTACAAATTGGCAGTTACAAAATAGTTACAGGAATGTAAAGTATAGCATAGAGAATACAGTCAGTAATATTGTAATAACTGTGTATGGTGCCAGGAGGGTACTAGACTTATAGGGGGATCACTTTGTAAGTTATTTAATGTCTAACCACTATGCTGTACACCTGAAACTAACATTGAATATCAACTATAATTGAAAAATTAAAAAAAAAATTTTTAAAGGGCAACACTATATTAAAAAGAATGCAGGTGAAAATATTTTTGTTCAATATGGAATAATGAATAATCTTAATACTTCCTCCAGACTCAGAAAAATACCAAGTAAAATACTTTTCTACGGTATTAAAAATGATAACCAAATTTCAGTGTGACAATGAGAGAAACCAGAGGCGTAGCAGGAAACAAACTATTTAGCCTCTGGGGTCAGACTATCTGTTTTTGAATCATGGTCTAAATTTGAGCTTTACCAGTTCAGGAAACCTCTTGGAGTTTCAGGTCCTCACCTGCAAAAAGGACATAGTACTTTCATACCTCAGAAAATTGGTAGAAAATCAGATCACATAATACATAACACATAATACATAATACATAGAAAGTACTCAGAACCAGTACTACCTGGAATATGAAAAGCTCTCACTAATACTAGCTGCAGGTTATTATTTTGGTATTCTTGTTCTTATTAGTTTTGAAAAGAACCATGGTTGGAATTATCACTTTATTGATCTATTTGTTGGTATTTATTGATCTATTTCTTGCTTTTTAAAAAATAAAAGTTTTCTGGTAGAGATGGTGTTTTGGCCCTATGCAGTTTCCCTTGATTTATTCACAATTTCATTGTATTTCACCATGTGTTCTTCTAAGTATGTCTTGAGTTATACTACTTCTTAGTTTTCTTGTAGGATAAATTTTCTTGTATCTTTTATTTTTTGTTTATTTCAGTGATGTTCATGGCAAACTCTTTTTAAAATTGTGCCTCCTGTTCATCTGCTCGATTCCAATTCTTGGAGGCTAGAGGTTTTTTTCTTTCACACTCCTTTTAATGCTGGATAACATATGTTAAGAACTGAATTAGGCCCTAATGCTGGAAATCTAGGGTTTTGTAGCTAACAGTTTCGTGATAGTGAATTTGGAAACTTTCAGTAACTCTATTGCATTTAAATGAACTGCTCATAAATATTTCCTTTTAATACAACTTTGGTGGATAATAGCTAACATTTGTATTAATAACTTCTTTTTTATGCTTTTAGTTTGGAAATTTTAGTGGTCATATGCCAGGAATGCAAATGGGACAGCCAATGCCAGGAACAGGGCCACATGTGCTCCCTGGTGGGTACTCCGGATACCCAACTTATTCTGACAGTTATCCCTCAGCAGGAGACCCCGTGTGGATGTACTTCACTGCTATTGCTGGACAGGTAAGATGAACAAATAGTAGTTTTAAAAAAACGATTGCTATTTAAAAGAAATATCCACTCTTTTACTCATTATGAATGTATATGAAATTTGCATTTTAAACTTATCTATACTAATTGTCTTCCTGAAATTAGAGATGAAGATAGTCATTTTATTTTACAGATTCTGTTAGTATGATGTCTGACACACTACTCATTTAAGTAAAAGTGGAAACAAGGTAATTTGTAGAGACTGAGCCAGAGAGGATCTAGAAAAAGAGATCTCCATGTAAATCCCCTAAGGAAGGTTGATGAGAGTATCTAAAAGGAGACTTGTAAATTGTGAATGGTTCTGGGAGAGGCTTGATGGTAAAGCAAATCAGGAAAAGGTAAAACAAAACAAAAAAATAGGGCAGAATGAAGGTGAAATGCCAGACTAATAAGCAGAGACAGAGATTCACATGTGAGTGTTAGTCATATCTCTTTTATACCGGCAAGAAAGATTTATTGAGTAGTTAGAATTTCATGGAACTCTGATAACATTTTTTCATTCAGTATTCACGTAAGGGTCACGAGGTCTCACATGTTTTGCTAGAAATAGAGGATATACACAGAATTATTACATGTGGCAGACACTTTGTTTTGGCTACTCCATTTTCATTCACAACCTCCCTTCCTTTTTTCTTTTGTAGTAGAAGTTGGAAAGCCTAACACAATCTCAGATACTTTTGTAACTAGTAAAGGTAGCCATGTACCAAAGGACTGGCCATTGAGATATAGGTACATTTTCTTTGAGATACTTCCTTTTTCCAAATGAGGAAAGCTTTCCTGGAAACTAGTGTTAGCCTTTTTTGCTCCTTCATTCTTCTTGCCTGGAAAGAGGACTTGAGGTATGAAGGTACAGCTGCCATCTTGTGACTTTGAGGCAACAAGTTTGAGTTAAAGGCTTATGGGTGGGGAATGTGGAAAAATGTAAAGAAATTGATGGCGTCATTAAGTTACTCTGTAGTCTTGTTCTTCCTAGACCCAGATTCCTTGTATGAAATAATAAACTCTTATTGGTTTAAAGCCCCTTTAGTAGCATTTTCTATTTTCAGCTAAATGGAATCATAACTCTTACATTATACCATTCTTATCTGCAAGAAACTTTTAAGTAGTGTATAATACTAGACTAAATATGTTATCTATAGCTGAATTCCATCTAATCTAATCTAATATGATATAAAAATATTATAAAATTACAATTTAAAACATAAGAACTGAACATATGTATTTAGAGACTTTTATTTAACTTCCAAACTATTTCAATGTAACAGTGGTCAACAATGATTTGCTATGTTTGTATTATATGATACTTTGTCTTGTGTATATTTGAATAATTAAACTCCATTAGGGCATGGCCTTTGTTATATTCTCCCTTACCAATTGAGCACTAACAATATATTAGTCATTCAATAAATGTGTTGGATGGATATTTAAACTATCTCCTTTTTAATTTTTAGCTCAAATATTTAGATAATTCTTTTATATGTTGAATTTTTTTCTAGCTTTAGATCAAGTGTAATATCAGACTTACACATTATGGTCCTAGAACATAATTACTGAACTCCTCTGCAGCTGTATTCTTTTTCCATAGGCCTTACAATAAATGATGCTCTATGAGAAATGTCCAGTTAAAGTTTTCTGCAGGATAATGTTTACTTAACAGTAATGATTCACTCCTCAGTTGATTAGGGAAATTCTGGTTTGTACCTTCATAAATATACACATGTACATACGCACACACACATGTACATACATGCGACTCAGTAGTACCAACAGCTTTAACTTGAGCGTGTACACCACTTCCACTTTTCCACACAGCATCTCTGTGAGATGGGCAGGATGGATGTACACTTCTATTATAGATGGATACGTGGCGATTAAGATTGAGTAACTGAATAAATAGAAATTTGAACTTTAATATCATTTCAAAATCTTGCTACCAGTTAACCTAACCAATGGCAATTGACTTTTTTGTTAATTATCTACGTAAAGCTCTTATTATTTAATTAGAAAATGCCATTTTCTACCACTAATGCTACCTAATTTTGTTGAGGGTTTCTATAGTTGATAATGTTCATCAGTTCAAACTGCATGTAAAGAGATCCAAAACGATTAATGCATTAAGACATTGCTTATTAGTCAGTCAATTAAGATAACATGTTTTCATAAAATGTAGGAAGATGAGTATGATGTAGTCTACTAGGAGAATGCTTTTTGATGTTAAAGTTTTTAGAGAGCTGTTCATGTTTTTTTTCTGACTTCCAACATTCTATAAAAAGTATATGTCACATCGAATTTCATTCATTATATTAGATTTTAGTTTTTTAATTTAATCCAAATTTGAATGAGAAATTGCAATATTTTCAACCTTTTGAAATAGTAAATGAACATGGCAACAAACTGTCAGAAATGACTGTAGTTTAACCTAGAAGCAGTGGTAATTGTCTTCATTCTCCCAAACAACTAACCTGCTTTGTACTAGATACTGTTCTGGGGCCTAAGATGCAAAGGTAAAGAAAACTCAAGTAGTGACTTAGAAGATCTCTGTCCAGTTACGGAGAAAGACATGAAGGAAATGAGTGATAGAGGGAAAGAAGGGGTGAATGGGTAAAGATTATAGCAACACCAAGAACATCCTCTGACATTTATACTTGTTTTCTTTGCTTAGAGCAGCACTATCCGAAATAAACATAATGCTAGCCACAAATACAAACCACATATATAGTTTTAGAGTCTTGAGTAGTACACCTTACAAAGTAGGAAGATTGGTGAAATTAATTTTAATAACTTATTTAACCCAGTATATCAAAAAATACTAACATATCAGTGTTATCAATATAAAACTTATTAATTAGATATTTTACTTTTTTTTTGTTACTAAGTTTTGGAAATCTGGTGTGCATTTTACACTTATAGAACATTCCATGAAAATGCCCAGTGAGACATATGGCTAGTGGCTACTATATTAGACACCTCAGGCCTAGAACACTCTTCCCTCGAATATCTGCATAGCTTGTTCCTTTACTTCAGATCTTTCTCAAAATCTACTTTATCAGCGAGGCTTTCCTTAACCATCTCTATAAAATAGCGTTGGCGTCTTCCACAAGGCCCATGCACATATTCTTTATTATTTTTATTCTGGTGCATTTTTCCTTTAGCAGTTAATATTGTCATATGTAATTTCAACTTTATTGTCTCCTCCTCCGCCCCCCTCCCTCCCTTCCCCCCACCCCTACTAAAATGTAAGCTCTGTGAAGGTGAAGAATTTGTTTTGGACAGTGTTTGATACCTGGACCTTTTAATAGTGCTTGAACATAGGTTGTTCAATAAATATTTGTTAAATGAATTTCTTATTCTTTTTAAATGAAAGATATCTGTTCAATTATTTCTCTACATTTTAACATACTTAATTTAATGATTGCTCTATGAAATTAATTTTGTATTATATGAATCTATTGTAAAATTGTTGACCCTTGTTTTTCTGAACATTAGATTTTTCCATATATTTAGGAATTTTGGTTCGTAAACTTCACATGGAGTTTTTATTTCCTCCTCCTCTTTTTGTTCCCCTTCCATGTCATCCTTTCCTCCCACCATACCACCTTTCCATATGTAGTGGTTTTGTAATTGTCCCTACCTTGATTGTGTCTAGAATCCAAAAAGATGGCTAATTTTCTTAAAGTATAATTTTCTAACTACAGAATTTAAAAAATTTTAAGCAAAATCTAGAAAATATGCATGACAGAGAAAGGAGCACTTAGGTATTCTGTGTAGTAAGTACTACATGGATAGTTCATTGAAGAATCCTTCCCAGTATTTTTAAATTCCTGTGAGAACCACTGGAATTTTCATTATGAGGAATTCCTTGCTAAAGATCAGAATATGAGTGTTTATAATTATTCTTATAAGTAGTTTGTAAAAGTTGTTTTTGTTTGTTTCTTGGAACTTTTACAAAATGTTTTAAATTTGCCTTCTTGATCCTTTCTTAGAGCCATTGTTTTGCATTTGCGACAATGTATTTGATGTTTCCAAGTAAATTACTCTTCTCTGTATTTCTTTTGTGGAAAATATGATGAGATTCTGAAACATGAGAATATTCGACATGTTTCACTTCCATTGTTATTTATTTGCATTAAAACCTTTTTATTTCCCATTAAAAGTTCAAACCAAGACTATAGGGGGACTCTGACGTTTTGCTGGGGGTAGTGATGAGATGAAAAAAATTTCTTCTTCAATATCCTTTAGAAATAATCTCCCCCCAAAATTAGCATCAAGGGAAAGTTTTTGAGACTGTTTTGAACACATTTTAGGCATTTTCCCAACTATTTTAGGGAGTACAGTGATTCTCACAAGATATTTTGAGCTATTATAGTACAGAATGATTGTGCTATTTTCCAGAAGCTGAAAAAAGGTTATATTTAAAATGTTTGAAAAATTACTAGGCTATAATTTGATTGCGAAAAATTATTCATGTTGCATAATGTTCTGTAATATGCCTTTGCTGTCAATAATTATCTCTGTTGTAGTTGGTAAACAGTAATGTTTTGAAGAAAGTATATTTATTGATTAGGCAAGAATAGCCAACTAGCATTTTAATATGCTATACAACTGTATATTAAATCGAATTATAATTATTTTTAACAGGATGGTGAAGTGGATGCAGAAGAACTTCAGAAATGTTTGACACAGTCTGGAATTAGTGGAACTTATTCTCGTGAGATCTTCCCCCCCCCTTCTGTTGAAATTCGAATAGGAAATTCATTTTCTAACATTTTGTCTTCATACTTAAAATATTTTAAAAAATTTTATCCCAGATTTACGTGCATGTCGTTTAAAGAGTCAAAAAATTGTGCAAAGCTTGTTACGAAAATAACTGTTTATTGTGCATTTGTCTCCCCAACATTAACCACTCATAGTCTTTCAAGTTTTTCAGCCGATTCTTTAGAAATTTGCTTCCAGACCTCAAAATAGTGTGCTTTTTATCACTATTGATTTTCAGTTTCCATGATTATCAACTGTTGTCCTGCTGTAGGGCATGAAAATTTAACTTTCAACCTTAAACTCATCCTCGTCCCTGCACTCCACATAGGAACCCTTCCCCACCATCCCATCCATCCAATATAGCTATATAGTAACTTTTGTTAGATCAGTAATCAGTATTTGCCTATCTAAATGCTCTTCCTGTGTCTTTTGATAGGTATGATTAATTTTCTACTTTATATAACTTTTTACTTGCCTGAAATGAATCATCATCCTGGAGATTTCTATTGTGCTCTACTGTCTATGCAGAACTATTATTCTGGCATTCCTTCACCACCATTCTAGAGCTATCTTTTCTCCCTCTGGAAATGGATCTCCCCTTAACTTCAGCTCTTGTCATCTTTTTAAATTCAATAAAATGTAACGTTAATGACCTTCTTAATGAAAGAATGCATGGGAGGTAAATTTTTTGAGACCTTATCTGAAAATGCTTTCATTCTATCCGCAGAATTAAGTGATTGGTCAGGTATGGAAGTCTAGGTTACAAATCATTTTCACTTAAAATTTTAAAAGTATTGCTCCATTCTTTCTAGCTTCCATTGTTGCTTTATCTTTCTGTTTCCTTCTTGTATGTTGTTTATTTTTCCTCTCTCCAGGCTTGTAAAATCTTCTTTGTTCCCAGTCTGGTATTTCACAGAGATGTGCCTAGTTGTGTTGTGTGGGGAACTCAGTGGGCACTCCCACTTTGGGAACTCATTTGCTTTAATTCTGGGAAATTTTCTTCCGTGATGTTTTCTCTATTTTTTTTTCTTTCTGGAATTCCTGTTATTTGGAATGGATAACTTACCTTTTCTCTCCTATTTCTTATTTTCCTCTACTTTGGGGGAAGTTTCCTTATCTTTATTTTCTAAACCTTCCATTGAGTCATTTCTGCTATCATGTTCCTAGAATCCAAGAGCCATTCTTTTTTCAGGAAGGTGATGTCTTCCCTCATCTCTCTGAGACTTACTGTATTTTTTAAAGGGTTTTTTTTTTTACATAATCCTTGTTTCCTCCCAATTTTTTTCTAGTTTGTTTGGTTGTCTTTCATATTAGATGCTTTTCTCGGGTGTCTGGTGATCCTTGGTTGTTCATAGTTAACTAAAATACTGGTTAGAAGCTCTGAGATATGGTTAGATGTTCATTGTAAACTTTGGTGTCTGGTGGTTACGCTGGGCAGTTTGTTGTACAACACTAGGTGTCAGTATCTTTCAGGGGTTTCCTTTTGGGCTGGTTGGTCCAGTTAATCTTCTGTCTGGAAAGGAGGAGGGAGGACTCAGCAGGGCTCTTGGTCTTTTGTAAATTGTCATTTAAGTGCCTTGTTTTTAGTAGATAGCACTGTCTTCAACTATGCCTGGTATCGTGCAATCCAGAGACCTCTCCAGGGAATAAAATCCCAGCCTTCCACTAGGGTGGGAGCAGACATAACGGTCATCCACTGAGCTGAGGCAAGGAGGGGATTTGGGGCTCTAAATACTCCTTAAGTGAGCATTCAACCAGTCCTTCTGTTTTTATCTTACCTTCACTCTGATTTACAGAAGTACTACAAATTCATAAACTTTTGGGGTCCTCTTCAGGATAACTAGGCTGTTTCTCAGCTTTTCTATTACAAGTTCAGGGAGCCACTTTCTCAATTCTAGATTAGTTAACTCATGTCAATTTACTTTTCCAACTTGCCTAATTTTGTTCCTTTGTTTCTTTCTCTCATTCTCTTTTTCTCTAAAGGTTATGACTTTAATAAATCAATATACTGTCTATTCTAATAGGGTGTCGGGAGGGAGCAAAAATCTGTCAACTTTCCCGAAAATTCTCTCTTTTTATTCTTTGTCAGAAATATTTAATCTTTTATGTACTTGGTCCTATCTTGAGATTGAAGATTTGCTTATTTGATGACTCGATTTTTGCCATTTATTATCATCTATTCAGATTCTCCCACTTAATGAATGTGTGCCATGCAAGACAGATACCATTTGCTTGACAAATGATGGAATGCCACTCCGGAGATATCTCATGTTACTTTCACTACTTTCCTCTTCCCTGCTCATGTAGTTTTTTGTATGAAGGAGTGCTGGGCTCCAGTCCTGACTCATCCACTCATTAGTTCTATGAACTTGGGAAACTATCTTTCTGGGCCTCAGTTTCCTCATTAAAAGTTTGTTGATTGGGGTGATTGTGCCTTTTTGGCAATTTTTAAATGTTTTATTTTGAAAATAAAAATTGTCACAATTTTACATAGATAAAATTGAGCATACTCAATAATTCAAATAATAAATGTTTTACAGCCTTCAGTTTGGAAACCTGCAGAATTATGATTGCCATGTTGGATGTATCCTTCAATAAAAATAAAAAATACTAGAATGTTGAACAATTGCTTTCTGAATATTAAGACAATTATTGGTTATAGATGACTGCAGTAAACTAGAGTTTAAAATTACTTTTTAAGAGCCTGTTTAAATTCCATACTTTTCCATTTTCACACAAAATCTGTTCACATGCTGAATTTGGCTAACTCTTGTAAAAGCATACTAACTTTTTTTTTTTTTGGTCAATGCTTTAGAGTTTTGAGCCAGGTAAATTCTCTTTGCTATCAAAATTTATTTTTCTTAATAAAACTATCAGAGAGATTACACAGGAAAAATGGGATTTAATGAATTCAAAGAACTTTGGACAGCTCTTAATGCCTGGAAACAAAACTTCATAACTATTGATCAAGACCGAAGTGGCACAATAGAACACCATGAATTGAATCAAGCCATTGTTGCTATGGGTAAGAGTATTAAAATTCTTTAGTCTCTATCCAGGCCATCTTTGTTCTTTGATTAGATTATTGGTAATTGTTTCAATTTGCTAAGTAATAAAGGAATATATTATTTCACCAGGTGTTGTTTAGTTTGATTTCAAGATTGTCGATAAATTCCAACTAAAGTTCTTTAAAAAACATTTTACCCATTATTTTTCAAAAGATGATCTTTTTTACATTCTGAATGATAAAATAATTTCTGGATTTCCTCTGTTGAATGTATTTAAATGTATTCCTCTAATTGTTAATACTCACCATTTATATGGTATTCTTTTGTAACTTGGTAAGATCTCTAATTAGACAGCAATGGCTTCTCTCAATTAGAAGTCTCCATATTATCTGGCTTTTCAGCAGTAAAAACCATGCTTTTTTTTTCTTATGTAGTAGAGAACACACAGTAGACACCAAAATACGTCAAAATGGGAAGTCTGCATTTTAGAATATTTTAAAAGAGTATAACTATTTTTATCATATCTCTGAGAAGCTAAGGTTCTCAATCTACTTTCTTTAAAAAAGTGATAATACACAGTGGTATTTAACTTGCTTACAGTTAATACAATTTTAAGTAGTTTTCTTAATTGTGTTTACCCTTGTGATTTTATTTATATTCATTTCTAAAGAAATACATTTGTAAGAAAATTAACTTTGATAGTGGAAGTCTGAACCCAATGCAAATTATTTCAAATTCCAATTTAAAGAAGTCAAAACTAGTGATTTTGTTTTATAAGTAGCATTTTAATTTAATAAATGGTCATTTTAGGGACAATCCGGGTCATATAAGCATGTGTAGTTCAGTTATAGATCCATAAAAACTTATGGGTTAAACTTACTCCTTAATTCACCATAATGTTGGAAAATTGATATAACCATTTGCGAAAAAGAAAACCACCAAAGAATTACGTAGACAATTGAGTATAACAAAGAGGTATTCTGGATTATTCAAATTTAAGATCTTCAGATATATTTTTAAATATTCAAATTATTTTGCTGACAATGCTTTGGGGAATCTTAAGAATTTTATCATTACCACATCCAGATCATAACTCTTATAGAAAGCTCAAAATACATTTGCATATAACTATATTAGTTTGCATGTTTTACTTGCTGCTTCTATTAATTTATACCTTTCCTTTCATTTACTTTTAGCAAGTTTTCTGCATTACCTTTATAGGTACATATAGAGTTTTCTCCTATTGTGTTAATTTTTATTGTTTTCCCCTTTGAATGGATTACTGTCTTTTGTCCAAGTGTACTGATCCAGTAATATGTAAAGACAGTAGTACTTCTAGACCAGCATTCATAGTAAAGTGCACACATCTAATTAAATGCATAAGACCATCTATAACAGCAGTCCCCAACCTTTTTGGCACCAGAGACTGGTGCTTCTATTTGAGGTGGAGCTGAGGTGATGATGCTAGCGCTGGGGAGCGGCTGCCAATGAGGCTTTGCTCGCTTGCCTGCCACTCACTTCCTGCTATTTGGCCAGACCGGTAGCAGTCAGCGGCCTGGTGGTTGGGGACCCCTGATCTATAGGGATGCATAAAGTAGACTATATTAATTTATATTTCTAATTATTATTTAATTCTTTTAAATTTTAGTTTTATATGTATTTTAAAAGATAAACAATCAAACAGTAATTCATGTATAGAATTTAAAACAAACTATATAATAGGAGTGAATGATCCAAAACTTTTTACCAATAGGAGTACACAATCAAAAATTTCCGGAGACCACAGGCCTAGACAGCAAAGAACCAAGGAAATAGAAGGCTGTAGATAAGATGAAAGTCTTTGAAGAAGCAGAGTAAGGGTTATGGGACATAAAGAAATAACAATTTTCTGTTCTCCTTCTGAATAACCATGTTGATTCTCAAATTTTCTTTGGCTATAAAAGACACTTGTAAGTAAAATATTCGGTGGAAAATATAGGATTTGAATGATAGCCAAGATCACTGATAATCTTTGATTTGATTTGATAGTCTTTAAAGAACTGTAAATTACAGAATTGATGGGTGAAGAGAGTCAAAGGTATAGATTTCTAGTTATAAGTAAGTAATGGAGATGTAATGTACAGCATGATGACTAGTTAATAATACTATATTGCAGATTTTAGAGTTGCTGAGAGTAGATCTTAAAAGTTTTTAATCACAAGAAAAAAGTTTGTAACTGTATGGTGAACAGATGTTAACTATGGTGATCATTTTGCAGTACATAACAAGTATTAAATCATTACATTGTATACCTGAAATTAACATAATGTAATATGTCACTTATGCCTCAATAAAAAATAAAGAGAAAGAATAAATACAAAATATATCTGAAGAGTAAAAATAAACTTACAGAATTGAAATATTGAAGCATTAAAACCATGAATACACTAGACATTATTTAAAATCAAAATATATGTTTAAAAAACAAAAATTTTTTTAGCCTTGACTTTATTACAAAGTCAAAGTGATATTTATGTATTGCTATTAGTAATCAATAGTTATTTTGACCAATTTCAATTTGAGTGTTTTATTTCTAATATGCTTTGTTGCTAACATTTTTATAGAATGAATTTTGAATGTTAATTTATTTTATGACTATAAACAAGAATGCAGTGTTTCTTGTGGTCTTATAGTGTTTAGTTTTAGAAGTTTTAATTTATCAATCCTTGTTTTTAGGTTTTAGGTTGAGTCCTCAAACTTTAACTGCTATCGTTAAACGTTATAGCAAGAATGGCAGAATATTCTTTGATGATTATGTTGCTTGCTGTGTGAAGCTTCGAGCGTTGACAGGTATTGATCGTTTCAAAATAGATACAGTATTACGTAGCTATTTTTCTTGAGTAATGTCTTTCTCTAGCAAATTTATAACATGTTTTCTCTTTTATCCACCATTAAATTTAATCAGAGTTTAAAGGTTTTAAAAATTTTGGAATATAAATAGTGAAAAATTGTTGTAGCTCAGTTTTTGGAGGTTTTTTTTTCATGCTTCAGTTGTCTGAGAAATAAAATCATTTAAGATTTAATTTAATATGAAATTATTCACTTTTTAGTACCTGGGGACACTAAGTATTTATAAAACTATAGATTTTAAATTATAATAAAAAAGTAATTTGTTTGTTTAAAGATTTCTTTAGGAGAAGAGACTACTCGCAACAAGGGATTGTGAATTTTGTATATGATGATGTGAGTATCCTGTATAATACCTTTGATATTTATACTGTGTTCTAGTTATCAAAAAAATTTTAAGTGATCCCTGGTACCAATACTGGGAATAATATATTTCATAGATATATATTATTTCATAGATATTCTTTCATAGAATAATATATTTCATAGATATATATATATTTCATAGATATTCTTTTTCTGTATTTTTCAAGTGAATGAAAATATAAGATTCACTCTTGGTACAAATACCAACTTGACTTTATATTAAACATAAAAACGCTTTTAAATTTTATGACACATTTTTGGCAGTTTATCTTCAAAATCATTTTTAAGAACAAAACTACCATTTTTATGAAGAGTAGTTTACTTGTGATCTTTCTTAGTTCTAATAGACATAGAAAATTTTCATTTACGATAGATTATAAAGCTGTGTATTTCTTATTTCAAATGGTTGCTATTAACCTGAATCCATTTTTTTTTTAATTGAAGCTATAGGGAAATTATATTTCACATGTGTTTTAATGTCTGAGTGTTTTTGTTACGTGGAAGTTAATAGGGTCAACATTACACTACTAGTATGTACTGGTTGAATTATAAGCCTTGGAAAATCAAAGTTTCTCATCTTGTAAAAATGGTTTTATGAAATATATTAATCAAAACCAAACATGATTTTATTGTTACCAGCTGACAATTTTGCATCTGTGTTAGTTTTTGCAGGGTACTATGGCAATTTGAATGCCTAGAATTTGAAAGCTGAAGAAATACTGTGAATTTTTCTGCTTAGAAGAAATGAACTGGACTACTCTGAATTAAAGCTTTGGGGGCTTTTCCATATTTCTACCTGTTAAATCTCTTCCCTTTATATTATATATCTAATATATATGTCATATATATGATATATATATATATATATCTAGCATCATATGTTTTTATTTTAGCTCACAATTCAAAGCAGTAAAAGAGATGTTTTTTGTATTTGGGATGTTATTGCTTTTAGAAAAATTACCGCTTTACAGATATCTGCATATGTCATAAATATTGGTGTATGATATTGATGTAAATATCTGTTAGCCTTAATTTTTAACAATATAAACCTAGAGGAATGTGTTTATGAGATAGATTATATAAGAAGCCACATAATGAAAGCCTAGATAAAACTAATTTGTACTTATCAGACGGTTATAAATTTTACTTTCAAATTTTGTTTGCAGTTGTTGGTGTTTGAGGGTGAGCTAGAAGCACAGTCCTGGATTTTGTGCCATATTCATTATGGGGTTTGTTCTTGTTCACATAAGAATAGAGAACAGAAACTCACTTATCTTTAACTGTGAAGAAGAAAATTGTAGTTCCTAAAATTTTATTTTAAATTGCCTTAGATGGACCATAAGATAGTATATAGTGAAATAAAGACTACAGGAGGCATAATTTTTCCTTTTTTATATTTTACATTATATATTTTTCTTCAATATGTTTTGTTGTCTTCTCTGGAAAAAAAGTTCTTAATAAACAACTTTTCTCTCTGCACTTTTTTCATTAGTGAAGACATTGATAACCTAAAATGGCATCTTTTTCTAAACCTAGGTTTTCTGGAAATGACACATTTTTAATGAAATGTCAACATTTAAATTTGTTAAACTTAGTTGATGTTTATACATAATGCTAACTGTTTACATAGTTAAAAAAATCAAGTAACATATCACTGGGTTTAAATGTGCAGAACTGATAAATTTGGCTTTTTTGACATTAGCTGGTGATTTTGGCATTAGGAAACCAATGTCTTTTGAGTGCATGTGGGGTACTGAGCATGGTAGGCACCACAGCAACTTTTCTGAATGGTGTTACTATGGAAATTGCAAAGTGGAGTCATCAGCATCTTAGCATTTAGGATCCCTGGTATAAACTCTTATAATTAATCCAGCTCCTTTTTTGGCAAACACCTTAAGTTTTTCTTAGTGAAGATTTAATGAACCACATATTTTTCTTATACTTTAATCGACTATCTTCCCTAGCTTAAAGGTGAATATAGTAGCCCCCCTTATCTGGGGGGATACATTCCCAGACCTCCAGTGGATGGTCTGAAACCGTGGGTAGTACCTAACCCTATTTGTACTGTTTTTTCTTATTCATGCATACCTGTGTTAATGTTTAATTTATAAATTAGGCACAATAAGTGATTAACAACAGTAATAATAAAATAGAACATTATAACAGTATACTAAAAGTTATGTGAATTTGGTCTCTCCAAATTCCTTATTGTACTGCACATACAGCATGGGTATGCTAGACAAAGAGATGATTCACTTCTTGGGAGGGATGGAGTGGGACACTTTGAGATTTCATCACGCTACTCAGAACAGCGTACAATTTAAAACTTATGAATTGTTTATTTCTGGAATTTTCCATTTACTATTTTAGACCACAGTTGACCTCAGCTAACTGAAAACATGGATATGGCGCACTACTATACAAATTGACATAATTTTAATATGACTTGACCAAATTAATATATAATTTTATAATACTGTGTTTCTTTAAAAAATGGAGGATGAATGGCAGTATCTTGAAAAAAATTTTTATAAACTTAAAGAATTTTAAATCAATGTTCACATTATAAAATCCTGGAAAGGAAGTCATTATTATTTTCATATTGATAATTTTAATTAGTTGTCAAATTTATTTGTTCAGTTTTATAAAATGTGTATAATTCTCATAAATTTTGTCTTCTGTTAATTTTTTTTTCTTGAGAATATATTTGATAATATGAGAGGGCATTAATGGAGCCATAAAAAAAAATAGAGAATTCTCAATAGAAGTGTTGTCAGAAAAAGCTAATGTAAGCACACTGTTTATCATTCACATTGAATAAGGGTGATACTATGACTCAGCAGCCTGGAATCTTAACATCCGGCTTATAAGTGGTCGAGCTACTAGTGTCCTGTTCTGCGGTCAATAATTTTTTTTTTTAACTTTTTTAAAAATTAAGTTTATTGGGGTAACTGGTTAATACAATTATATAATTTTCGGGTGTGCATTATAATTTGACATCTGTATATTCTATTCTATGTTTACCACCCAAAGTCCAGTTGGTCAATAATAATTTTGTTCTCTTGGAGGCTCATAGTTAAGGTAAAACTTTTAAATCCGACATTGTATTATTCATGTAACTTTCTGTCAAATGACACATTATTAGAACTCTACACAGTTCTCTTACTTGTCCTTTTCCTGTGTCTTTTGATTATAAGAAGTCTGTGAGAATGATTTTTCATGGCCAGACATTGTCGGGAAATTCCCATCCTCAGCGAGCATGATAAAGCCCAAGGTACATAAAATCCTGTTAATTTTATTTGACGCAGTTTTTTTTCCAAACTTTTGGACACAGAACTCCTTCCTCTAGCAAAAATAATGATCCAGCCAATCCAGCTTTATTGTGAAACAATTCTTTTGCACTTTACATTAAATAATCTTGTAAAAACATTAGGCATAGAGAATATTTTACTGTGATTTTTATACTGAAATGCAATTCACTCTTGATGTTTTAAGATAATTGATGTAAACACATCTATCACTAAGTAAAAAATTAAATAGTTTTATGATGAACATGACTGGAATATTAATATAGTATGGTAGTTTGTGCTGGTTAATTCATGCCCGGTTTTCTAATGATTAAATTATTGAATAATGTACACTCTTGATGTCTAAGTGCTTTTATTTATACAGTAAACATGTTTCCATGTAATTTTGAGAATTTTTTAATAAACATTCAAATAGCTTGCTGTAAAGTTTTGTATCATACAAAATCTTTTACATATATGCTGAGATGCTTCAGTTCAAATAACAGTGTAGTAATTCACCTATGCCTGAAAAACTGTCAAACAATTAAATGTCAGGTATTGCACTTCTATTTCTAGTGCCAGTTTACATATTTTAAATTACATCAAGGGGAAATCAGTACTATTAGGGTCTTGATTTGGTCCACTTTAAAAGTAATCTCAAGGACTGTGCTCATTTGATCTATTTAAACATGCATTCAGAAACAAAAAAGCCATAAAAATGTCAAGTGATATGTTTATTTCCAGAAAAGGCATTTACCCTGGAAGGAAGTAAAATTTATTAATGTAGTTTAAAATCTGCAATTAATAAAAACAGCAATTTATGATTATTTGAGTAAAATATACAAATTAAATTCACTTGCAATCAATGGAATTACTAAACTGGACAAATACTGTTTGTCAGAAATGTGCTTTTCTTTGTCCTTTTATCTTTGACAGCCTCATAGATGATGTTTACTCCTATTTTAGCAGTTTTCTGGGAAATTAATGAGAATAAATTTGTGAAAACCCGGTAAATTAAATCTAAAGTAAAATCCAAGACTTCTTTCTGGTTAGCATATTTTCTTTTAAACTTTATAATGCAACCATGAGTGTTTAATTACTTTGAAACTTGTATTAAAAGATCACATTTTTTTTTGGTCTTAATTTAGTCATTTATATAGTAAATTAAGCACTTTGAAATAAATGTACAATACTAAGGTATCATCTAAGTATGTCTAGACTTAATAATAATAATAGATAATGCCAAAAAATAAGCATTTTGGACTTGTATTATAGCGATGAATGCAGAAAGGATTTTAAATGAATACTGTTTAGATAATTTGTAGTCTAGAATAAGGTCATAAAATGACAAATGTCCATATATTAAATTAAAATTGTCCTGTAATTTAGAATACTGAGCACAAAACTGCTTTCCAGCATAACACTGGGAGACTTAAAAATTTCCATCTGATTCACTATCAGCTCATTATATGAATAATGGGAAATCTGTGCTTTTAATTGTTTCTTGCCATGTCTTTTTTTCTCCTTGTTTTAAAAGAACATTGTACTGGTATATAAAGAAGAACCTTATATTAATTAACATTCCTTTTACCCAAGTAGCTTGGTAATATGCTGCTTTGTGTATTACTTCGTGAGCATTCAGAACTCTGGTGTGCTTCTATATATCTGAATAGTTAAGTAAATAGACATTGGCAGCACTTCTATAGAACTATGATGTGCCATACAGTGAGGGAATGAGGATCCTTGCCTGTGTGCTACTTATTGTTTTAAGGTGTACCCTTTTTGCAGCATCAGAAACTGGCAATTTGGAAAGCTTACCTGGACTGAGAAGAATTGGGTGAGGTCATGGTTTAATAGCTATACAAGGAATTAATACCTTCTTCTGATAACATTGTGTTTATGTGTGAGGTGGTGGTTGGGGGTAGCTTCTAACCTTTTAAGCATAAAAATATAAAAATGTACTTTACAGATGCATGCAGTTGATTGCGTTTTAGTTGACTATTTAACCATATTTTGTCTTGCTATGATTACTGAAACGTCAAAGGATAACCCCAGGACATTGCCAGTATGAGTGTTCCAGAAACATACTAAAGATCCATATTCTTTTAAAAATTATAGGCCATTTAGAAATGATTTTGGGATTAACAACTTTGGTTAGCATTTCCCAAAGCTATCTAAATGCAGTACCCCACAAATTTCTTACTACAAGAGACTTTAAGTTTTTAAATATTAAGCTTTTTCATACTTGATTTTTATTTTCTAATCAGCTTGCTTATAGATATCAATACAGTGCTTTCTGCTAATCTATATTTGGTTTATTTTTTTTCATTTGTAAAATAAGGAAATGTTCTCTTGGTTTTTTAAACCTTAAAAATGAATGGTGGGGATCTAAACCATTACACAGACTAAACAGTCCTTAGCTTAGTAAATTTCCACATCATGACCAAGAAATTTTATTTTCAAGTTTTCTTTGAAGATAGTTTGATTTTTTTTCTTATGTAATAGATTCATAATGATTCTAGGAGGGAATTAAGACTGTATGAAACTTAGGCAAATGAAAATAATATCTGGATATTGTCTTGATGGAAAAAATGAATCAAGCACACATAAAAAATTTGCTTCGCATGTAAGTTAAAGCCTGTATAGCCATCAGAAATTTTAAGTAACCAAACAAATATTTTAGTAAATTATTATTGTGTTTTTGATAGGCAATAATAAAAGTAAAATGTTTTTATGTTTTTTAAATTTTCAATTATTACTTTTTACCACTCAGCCCAGCTTATTTAGCGTCCTAGTGGAACTCCGTAAAACTGTAGTAGCATGTTACAATTATGTGATTTCGTGAAATACATCAGCACCACCATGCCTGTATCTAGTACTGTACCTAGTAAAATGTTGGAAATAGTTGGCTTCTCTGATAAAAGTATCCTAACTAGCTATTAAGATTTACTTTCTTTTTCCCCAAAATAATTTCTTTTACAAATTCTTGAATTTTCATGTATAAATAGATGAGAAATTATATGCTTCATTCTTAAATTATGTATATATGCTATATTTTCAATACTTGTACATTTTTAGCTACCAAAAAGTTGCAGTCATTTTTACATGAAATTTACATTTTTCTTATTTACAGTTATTTGTAGAAGGTTATTGCAAAACTAGTTGTGTAAGTAGAGTACACTGTCAGTACTGCATACCAATCTTTGAAGAAGATATTAGCTAAAAAATAAATATTTCTGCACAGAATATTTCAAAAGCATCATGATTTCATGCTACATTATGTGCATAAAGACTAGAAAATAGTATGTGTTTTGGTAGATTGTTTCATTATGGTTAAAGCATTCCAAAGTATGTATTACTTAACCAATGTGAGTAAGCTTCTTAATATCAGATGACTGATATTTCAAGTGATTACACATATTATTTTTTGAAATCTATTCTTTAATGGGCAAACATTCTGTTGTGCATTTTTCTATCAAAATTATAGAATGCAGATTTCAGCTAAAAAGAGGTAATGTGTCTTTAATTAAAATCAGTAGGTGTCTAGGAGATAAAAACTAAGGATTCCTCAATATTTTCATCTTATTTCGTATTTGGAAAAAAGGGTGCCATGTCATATCAAAGCCATTGTAATAATACGGGCATTTTGATGAAACTGTGGAGTTAATTATAAGATTACTGGTCCTTGACTTTTACTCCTAAATAAAATAAGGATGATGAAATGGTGTGGAATTTTCTTATGCAAACAGTATGTCAGCATGAAAAAATTATATGTTAATGCTAACAGTTGTGATTATTTTCAATTTAAAAAATAAAATACAGAAGAAGTACAAGGAGTATAGGTTAAATGTATAGTGCTTTAAAATCACAGGCGTACCAAATTATTTCATGTCTCAAAATATAATTTAACGGAAGTCACAGATGTCATGACTACAGGAATTACCTAAGTTTAGGAATTCATCTAAGTTTTGACAGCTTTTCAAGAATAACCATGTTACTATTGCCACTTTATATAATAAAAATATTTTCTTTGGATCATTTCTGTAATAATTCTTGCTGTTCTCATTTAAAAGTTCAGTTATGATTGGTAGACCAATGAAATCAATTGGTTGTATGGTTCTGTGTTCTTAACATTGCATTTCTGTAGATGTTTTATTCTATTCATAGTAATAACATGTTGGTTTTAAACAACTTGTTAATCATCTCTCAACCTCCACTTAATAGTTTATTTATTAATAAGCTTTGTGATCATTTCTTTTTATGCAGTTATTAATAATTCATGTTTTCCCATGAATTTTCTGTATTGCATATTCTTAAAACGAAGTATTTATACCACAGAACATGTAATGAATTATTCTAAGCTTGGGTACTGATCAAGCACAATACCTCCTACTTCAAATAGCATTTAAAAACATGATCCTCTTAGTTTTTGAAATATTAACATCACTTCATTATAAGTAAGTAGAACCATAATTAAACAACTTTGAATGAGAACACTTGAGAAGTGAAGGTGGGAGGAGCCATTGCATACTTAGAAAACAACTGTAGTGCAAATGTACTATTTTATGGATGTTGGACAGAGGAAATATTTGACAAATATTGGGAATTTTTTGCAGAGGAAATGTCCCTAACACTGGTGTTCTGCTCTCAGCAAATGCATCTTTGAGAGTTGTGAGAGAATCCCTTTGTAGATTTTTGTCACAAGGTCTAAATTGGCCAGAGTTAGGTAGGAGAAAGAGCAATGGAAGGTTTTTAGAAGACCCAAGTAGTGCTACCACACTTCCATCATAATATCAATGCCTCTGTGATGATGCATGTCACAGGATGACCATACAGTTTTATTGGTGCTTTATGGTTTACAAAGCGCTTTCTCTCTCTCTCTCTCCCCTCTCTTCTCTCTCTCTCTATATATATATCTCTCTCTCCACTCTCTCTCTCTATATATATATCGATATATAGCTCTATATAAAGTTCTTCAGCACATCTCTTCAAGATATTTAAGTTGTTACCTCCATTTTTATAGTTTTGGATACTGGGGCTCACTGAAGGTTTGCCATGAGAGTGAGTGGAGGTCAGATTTGAATTCAGATTGATTATATTGAGTCTTGCCATTTCTACCATTCTACACTAGAGCATAGGCAATCTATGTCTGTACAGTATGGCAGTGCAATGAGGGAGGGAACCTACATGACTGAAGAGAATCATCACAACTGTAAAATTCTATTTTCTGAAAAAATAGAAGGTATTTTCTTTCCAAATTATACTTTGAAAATGCATTTTCAAATATCCATATAGAAACTACATCATGGACCTAAAGAGGGGCTTCCACAGTGAGCCAGTCTTTATGGAATACATTCTGGTAGTACTGAATTCGACAGATACCTTTACATACTGGGCATTTAACATCGATTCAGATTAGATGTGTTTATAACAATGAGATTCATATTCTCACTGTTATTATAAATAGTATTACTTTAAAGCTATAAACCTAATAGTGCAAAATACAATTGAGAGGGATAAAACAATAACTACATTTATGTTTTTCTGAATCAAAAACATTAGTCTTGGTAACAGCTGTTTAATTGAAGACAGCACATTGTGCAAAAGATAAACTGTGAAATGTATTTGTTTTCCTGATTGTTTTTAATGTCGTGTTCCTGGATGAGAACCAAAGAATCTAGCACTCTTTGAGCACCTACTATGTGCCAGGCACTTTACTATGTGACATCTCATTTCCTCCTCAAGCTTCTTCAAGACAGGTACCATTATCTCATTTTTACAGATTCAAGAAAAAAAAACCTCAGGGAGGTTAATTAACTTGCTCAGAGTCACATAGCCATTAGTGAAGGAACTCACGCTGAGCTGCGAGTTGGTCTGTGGTGTCATTGCTGATTCTCAGTTTTCATGTGCATCAGGATCTTATGGGGGAGGTCCTTGTTAAAAGATCATTGTTGGGTCCCACCCCCAGAGTTTCTAATGTACTAAATGGTGGGGTCCAATAATATGCATTTCTAACAAGTTCCCAGGTTTTGATTTGCAATAAGAAATCTACTTAAGGAAATTGATCTACTCTAGGTTTTTTCCATGGATAAGCAACTTAAAGACCACACTGTTATAAATTAATGTTGCAATTCATTTTTAGTAACTAGATCTACCGAATTCCTTTTTCTAATCATGGAAAGCATTCAGAGGTGTTACTTATCATTTTAGATATACTGATGAGTTGATAAGTTTTATTATATATGATGGGGTTCTAAAACAACATTTGGATAAGGACATTGTTCTTTTAGTCATTTTAGAACCATTGCTAGAGATCAACCTCCAAAAGTATCTTGTAAGCAACCTTTACATACTTCTATTAAACCTGATGCCAAATGCCACTATGCCCTGACTTAGTTTCCGTATCTCCTGACTAAAAGAATTGGAAAGTTCAGCTGTTATGACCAACCCATAACAATGGACTTGAGAAACTGTGCTGTCCCAAATGTGCCCCTGCTTTCCTATATTTGTTGAATGAATGAAAATTAATTAATAAACCCTGTAAGAACATTGCTTCAGCATTTTTTTTTATTTCTGGTTTGCCCATTAATTAATAAGAGCATGGGACTCCTCGATAGGGTAAAATTGTAATAGCAGAAAAATATCTAACCCAAATAAACTTTAGATTTTAGATGGTATTTTATTTAGGCTTGGGGACCAGGTAACAATATTTTTAGGTGGAAAGTAAAAGGTATTATGTTAGTGCTTCTAATTACCTGGAAGGATAGCAGTTGCTATACTGCTGTTATTGGCCGCATCAATTAACCCTGGCTGTCAGCAGAAACCGAAGACGGAAGGGTCAGATTGTTCTTGCTACAACCCATGGAGAAAGTGACAGTGATTTTAGGCATTAAATTTTTGGCTGGATCAAGGGGATGAATTTTGTAAATTAAGATAATTGCTTTGGTCATCTATAAGTCATTTTAACCATTAAGTCTTCTGATGTTTATGCCTGAGTAATTGCATTTTTATATTGCTCAAGCTCTTTTTAAGCTAATATTCCTGTAGGAAGGGACCTTCTTAATGCTGTTAAATTAAGAGACTTAGATTTTAATATCGAGCAATTAATTTATATCAGAGACTTAGAGGAAAAAAGGTTTGTGTTATGCTAGAATTTAAACAAGCTGTGTACTTGCACATTGTTCTCCATCTTCCCATTCCTTCAAGCTTAGTTTTTATAAAGCATAAAGGCTTCATGTAGAAGGCTGAATTTAATGCGTTTTACCAAATGTTGCAGCTGAAGCCATCACTAATCAAACAATCTTATTTAAATTCCTCACCTGCCAAATTCTCTTTATAAATGAACAATCTCTGGTGAATTTATTCTGAATTTCCCTGGAGTTTACTTAGGCTGGCAATCCTTATGAAATTTGTTGCAGCTGCAAAAATGTGCCTAAATATAAAAATAAAATTCCTAAATCATCCTCTGAATCAGAGTTAGCCATTTCTCTCTTCCCTGCTAAGCACTCACAACTGTTTGTTGGATGAGGAAATAAAATCATGAATTAGTCCCTAAATTTCTGTCTGCATAACACCAAATGGTTTGGGAAGTTGGTTAAAATTATTATACTTTTACTGAATTGACTGGTCATTTGCCATCTGTACTTGATCACATATGTTTTGGTTTTTCAAAAATTAAGCAAAAATTAACGTGTCCCTGCCTACAGATTGCCTCCCACACAGATTATCAATTTATGTGACCATTCAAAAATATATAGGAGCAATTTAAGGTCACTTTAATCATATTTTAAATAGTGCAATATTTTTTGTAAATTTAAATAAATTGGTTATATCTGGAACAAATAATGTCAAAGATAAAGATAAATCAATAGGTTATATTTAATCTAATGTGCACAGGTATAATGTTTCTTTAAAAATATATGAGTGTAAAAATATATGAGAATAAGTAAAGGACTAAGAAACCTTCAACAAATTTCAAAATTTTGTTCAGAAGGAAAGGATATAATGGTTCAGTCCATACGAGGTTTAAAATTGTACTTAAATGAATTGAAAAATAAAACAACTAGAACTTGACTAATCAGAATCTTAAATTAACTTGCATTTTTTGAAAAGAAAATTATGTGTGTGTCTACTCTTTTGATCAAATTCATGACTGCCCTAAAACATAAATTGGAAGAAAGCTGTGGATATTCGTTCGTGTCAGTCACACTTTAGCAGTTCTTCCTCCCAGTCCACTGCCCACCCCGCCCCGCCAAAATTAGAGAACCTTGTTTCTAATCATTCAAAGAATTGTGCAAGTGGAAAATATTTTAGGTAGTTTGTAAATGCAGTTAGTGACAAAATTTAAATGGAAAGTCATTTTTGTTCTCATTAATGCTTACCTATATTCATGTATTTGGAGTTGGTTTTCTATACTGTCAGAGATTTATAACTCCAAAACTGCCTTTTTTTTTCAGTGTGATAGAATGAGTGTATTAACTATACACATCCCAATAGAGAAGGGTATCTGTTCTCGAAAGTGACTAAGTTCCCTTTCTCCCCCTGGAGGATTATTTGAGTTGCATCCTTGAACAATTTTATCCCTTGGTTTCTTATTTGCTTGAAGGCATTTTCATAACAGAGTACTGATTTAGTAAATGCATTAAATAGGAGTCTCCATGCAAGAGAAATTGGAGTTTCCTAACATGCACATGATTTTAAAAATTGAAAAAAAAAAAAAAAAAAAAAAAGGTGCCTTAAGATGCTGGCAGTTTTAACATTTGGAACAAAAGAGTTCATATGTATATTTACATCCTAACTGCTCAGTATTACCTTACAAGCTTCAATTTAGGAAAATATACAGTACTTTTGCATATAATGGTACCTTTGAGCCCCTGAGTCAAGTAGAGAGGATTTAAATACAAAAAGGAAAACAGCCATTAAAAGCACTTACATTGTATGTAGAGTAAATGGTACAAAATGATTATTTCCCTGGAAGACCAGGATCAGAAACATGCCTATGAAGACCCAAGATTCCTACAGTGCTTGGGGATGAATCTGTCAAAGAAGGATGCCTAATTGGATGAAGGTAAGTTTTTCTTTGCTGTGAGTGAAGCTCTAAAGAGAGATCACTGTCTTGTTTTAAAAGTGAAGTCAAGTTGTCTTCGGAAGCTGTGTTCAGATGCACACCACTTGAGAGCGATTCTTTGGATTTAAGTTTAGATTTTTCAAGGTCTAAAAATTCAGGATACTGACAGAGAGAAAAGAAAACGTGTTTTTATAGTGAAAAGAAAAAAGGAAGAAAAATCACCCGTCCTTAGTCAGAAAATATTTTCTAAATCCACTAAAAACAAAGAATAAAGGACATGGCTTTGCATACTTCCCAGCCACTCAAAACTAGTTAGAGATAAATAAGTGTCTGCTTCCATATATTAGAAAGATTGCATTATTTCCCTTCTGCACATTTCCTCCTATTATTGTTGTTGTTTCATTTCCCAGAACATTTTGCACTAAATCTCCAAACTTCTAAAAAATTTTACAAGATTTTTCTGTAAATCCTCATTTAAATCATCGTTCTTATATTCAATTTGTCCATAGTGTTTAAGTAATTAAGAATGATTCCTAAAATAGAATTCTAAGGGAGTTAGATTTTCTGAACATAATTCAAAAAGGCCCATTTGGAGGGCTTCAGAGGCAAGATAAAGGGCACTATCATTTCTCCTCTTACTAGCCTCCAGGTAAAAAAAAAAGTTTAGCAATCTCTGGTGATGGGTGGGACACACTATCTAAGATTACTAATCGGACTTGTACATCAGATCTTCTCTGGCCAACAGCTATTTCTCTTACAGTTTCCTGATACCCTGCCCAAAAGTGCCTCTGGTCACAGAGCTAATGACAGACTTTTCTCTTAAGAGCTTTTTGGACCCGGGGCTATTTCTTATCTTTCAAAGCTTTACTATATATAAACTAAACAGATTGATTCTTGAGAAAAGCTTTTTCTTAAAAAAAAAGTTAGTATTTTAAGGTCATTATTCTAGGTCCATTGTTCTCAAACTTTAAATGAACATAAGAATCAGGAGAGCTTGTGTAAAATGCAGATTACAGGGCCCATTCCCAGAAATTCTAATTGAGTAGAATGAGAATCTGCATTTTCCACAGCACCCCAGGTAATTCTGATTCAGATGGTCCTTGGAAAACACTTTGAGAGACACTCCTGGTTGTACACTCTCTGTACTCACTTGTGAGGAAGGACTGAAACTTTGATCCGTCTTGATGGATGCTCCCGGGTGACTGGTTCTCATTGGATGGATAATGGGTCTCTGATACTCAGCTCCTGCCGTTACCATACTGTAGGCTGGAGGCACCACAGTGGTTTGTTTCTGCAGCAACTGTAAGATGGTCTGGATGTCAGCAGTCATTTGGGATTCAAGTCTGCAGACAGACAAATATGGGGAAAGACAGTCCCAAAATAGTTCACCATTGCAAAGAATTTGAGAAAATTTTAGCACCACTGTTGTGCATTGGTTTAATATGATTTCAAATTCACTTGTTTATAACTTAAGTGTTGTTTTAGTCTACTTGTTTATGACAAAGACAAAAAAAAGTTGTAGAAGTGAAGTTGTTTTGATATAAGAATGATGTAAGTTGTGTCAGAATGTCATCATCTGTCTGTTATCATTGATAAACTTTCAGTGGTTCAGCTGCTGAGGGGCCCCACTAGGGACTTTTCTAAGAACATGTGGAGAAGCAATGATGGTGAGGGGACATTTAGACTATAAATACTGAGAGTTTGTGAGGACAATTGGAAACTTTTGATCTGGGCAAGGTGACACCTTGCTGACCTAAATAGCTCTCTGAAGATCTTGAGACATTTACTCCTGCTGTGGCCAATATGACTCTTTGGTCGGTAGTGGAGCTAAACAGTGGAGCTAAACAGTGCAGCAGTCACAGGAAGAGAAGGGACATCTGTTCCTGCCACCTTGGGGCACTCCCTGTAGGCAGTGGCACAAAGCCATGCAACGGCCCCTGGAGTGATAACTCTGAGCAGCTTTGCCTGTCCACCAGCACTAGCGCCTTTGTTCCCTAGCAATGTGCTCTAGCAACAAGGGACTTTTATCTTTGTGCTGGCAGCTGGACCTCAGCTCTTTGTTGGCCAAGTGCCTCTTCCAAGTGCCTATTTGTATAAAAGGTACACCTTGTCTAAATTTAGGCTTTATTCATTGCACCTCCCCTTGCCTGAAACAATAGTATAATTAATCTACCATTACTTTAGAGTATGTTATTTATTTGGCTTGTTAAGAGAGATTATCCTGTATGTTATTGGCTTGTGAAATTATAAATCTCAAAGCAAACCTTTGTTAAATAAATTGCTGGCAAAGACAAAATCAGTCTCTGAGCATAATTTTGCCGCCCAAACAAAACAACAACCAACAAACAGAATTATAGCCCTGCTTTAAACAAGAAGGACAGGAGAGGGAGCACGGAGATTCTCTCCTGGCTGATCTAACTCTCCATGTCTCACTGATGGTTTTGATAAAGACCATTGCTTTCCTGCTCATTTAATAAAATCGTAACAGAAAAACAACTAAATAGAATAGACTACATTTTTACAGTGTACATTGCATTACGTTTTTACAATTAAGCTTTATTGATTTCAAAATGTAAAACACTGAGAATCTATTTTTAATCAATAATTGCCTTTGCTTTTTAATCAGGCTTTGCTTGGTTTCTTGTGAACATTTATCTATTCTATAAAAGAGAGATTTGGTAGTACATTTCTTTCATAGTTACAACAGTTGGATAATTCCTTATGCGTTTCAAATTTATATTACCTTTATTTTACTTTGCCTCTCTCCTATTCACATCAAGAATTGTATATTATTCATTGTAGTAATGTTAAGTACTGTAAATGCTAAAATTCTTTTCCCATTTACAGTTCAGGGCCTTTGGTATTTAAGACACAGACAAAATGTAAAAGTTCACTTGCTTCTATTATCCATCTGGCTTGCAAAATACCAATCTGATCATTTTCCTCAAAGCTCACAAGTAGCCAACTGGCTTGTTAATTTCATTCTCATTTTAAATTAAAATTCAAGGAAAAATAGTAAAATACAATAGGTCTGATTCCTCTTCTTTGCATGTGTTAACAGCATTAAAAAAGGGAATTTTGTAGGCATAAGAACAGAAAGTTAGAACCATATGCCTCTTTAAAAAAAATTCTTCTTTTAACCCTTTACTGCTCTGTGCTTACTATTTTGTCTCTGAATAACAAATGCAGAGAAAAGCTAAATATTACCAATAATGTTAAAATCATAGAATTTTGCTCAATTATATACATGCT
Organism: Pteropus medius; assembly: GCF_902729225.1. Lineage (NCBI taxonomy): Eukaryota > Metazoa > Chordata > Mammalia > Chiroptera > Pteropodidae > Pteropus > Pteropus medius. The sequence goes on from NW_024354875.1 coordinate 25,018,782, forward strand.
ATATTTATGAAAGAGAACTTAGCCTTTGATTTGAAAGAGAGCAGAATAAACCTGAAAAACATGGGAAAAGATTACTTTTTTTCTTTTTTAGTTCTTAATATCAACTGACACTACAAATCTTCCCTCTGAGAAACATTATGCTTGCAGGTTTTCTATATTTGGTATATATAGCTCTAAAATTTACTATCTTCTAAACCAATAGCTATAAATTATACATGATTCTGCCTTGCAAATACCAAATCACACATTGAAAAAAGAAAAATCGAATTATCAACTAGTTTATTTATCTACTTGTTACCCACAGGTTTGATCTAGTTTTTTAGTGACAACTAAATTGAACAGACTAGTTATTTTATTGTTGCCCATCAATTTTTCACTCCTCGAGGTCCAGCTCAAATTTTATCTGCACTCCAAAGTCTTCCCTTATCCAACCTATTCAAAATGAATTTCTCTCTTCTCTAAGACTCCAAGGAAAAGTCTACATTAAGTCTTCATTGTAAATATTTGTGTACAAATTTATTATTTCATTAATGGCATTTAAAATTTAGTGAGTGGCTTACACATGTTTATTACATTGAATTTAAAAAAGATTTGGTGGTGGGGACTGCAATAAAAACTTCCTCAACAACGGGTTTTCAAGAGCCAATAGAGAGTAAAAATTATGATGTTTCTGAGTGCTATACACCCTTTGTCAAACAGCAGTGATCTCTGAGAAACAGGATCTGTATATCAAGGATTCTATCTATCTGAATAGTTTATTACAGAAAAATCTATTGAAAGGTGGGGGTTCACTAACTGCGACATGCTGCCATTAATGGGACTTACTTCACCTTCACATGTGCAGGTGAAGTAACTAGTGCAAGATGAGAACTGAGACTCTGTCAACATGCCTCAGATGAAACCGTAGACCACTTCTGTCAATATGACTTAGTTGTTTGTTCCAGGAAAATTTTTCCAGGGAAAAACAAGTATAAATGAATAGATAACTTCACTTCTTTAGGATATTTCTACAGATGAACTCACTGAAGACAGCCAGTCTGATCATTTGAACAAATAAGTTGCTTATCAAACAAATTTTATTACTCCAGACTTGCTTCAAGATCCTCATCTCATGGTGTCCACCAGTTCTGAGCTATTGTATCATAAACTTTGCCTATTTCCAATCAATTCATTACCTTGAAAGACCCAGACCCTTAAATCCTGTAAATATCCTACTTCTTACTTCCTTTTCTGAGATACTACATAGGTATTTCAGATGCCAGGATGGTAGTCTCCATTCCTATAGTGATTTAAAATACTTTGTTTTGTTAATTGGTAATCTAATATTTTGGGTATTTCAATGCAATGAATTGAATGTTGATGCCCTGCCCTCCCCCATTCATATGTTGAAGCCCTAAACCCCCCACGTGGTGGTATTAAGGTATGGAGTGAGTTGAGAGGTGATTATATAAGTCATGAGGGTAGTGAGCCATCATGAATGGGATTAGTGCCCTTATAGAAGAGACCACAGAGAGCTTCCTTCTGTCTTCTACCATGTGAGAACACAGTGTGAAGGCAGCCATCTCTGAACGAGGAAAATGGCTCTCGCCAGATGCGGAATGTGCTGGCACCTTGATTTTCAGCCTCTAGAACTGTCGGAAGTAAATATCTGTTGTTTATAAGCCACCAGTCAATGATATTTTTTTGTCATAGCACACTGGACATACTAAGACATTCAACAAAGGAGAGCTTTAGTGAAGAGATTTTGTACTACGCATAGGTTATATTTTCATGTTTTATGACTAGAGTCCACTGGCTTAATTGGACTCTTACTGAGACTAATCTGCTTTACTCAAGGAGGAATTATAGAAACTTTTTAAAAAAAGTACAGCTTGGCCTTTAAAACAGAAAAGAATAACCCAATTTTATAAACTTTTTTGGTCAGTGAAGGGTACCAGAATATGCCACCCCAAAATATGCCACTTTGGCATATTGCCTATTTTGAGCTGTTGGGAATTAGAAAAACAGCAAATGCAGGGAGAGGCTTTCTGTGAATTCTCCTTATTTGCCTAATGGCAAATGCCCCCAAAGGAACTCAATTGTCATAAATCTCCTCTCTGGCAGTTTCATCACCAGGGAAGATTGACTTTTGTCAGAGGATAGGAGTTTACAAGTTCATACCACACCCATGCAAACTTTGTCACAAACTGTCATGCTTCCCATCTATTTTTCTAAGGGCCTATTCACCTTTCTAAAAATCATTTACTCTCCTCTACGATGCTCACATCTTCCTCTCCTTTCTCTATTAAGATGGTATATAACCCTGAATTCTAAGCAACCTCAGGAGTTCCTCATTTTCCCCTGGTATCTCCCTTGTATACATGTTAATAGATTTATGTTTATTTTTCCTTCATCAATCTGTTTTTTATTACAGATATCTCAGCCAAGAACTCAGAAAGGTAGAGGAAAAACTATTTTTCTTTCCCCTACATCAACATAGCTATACTACTGTGTAAAATGAACGTTTTAATTCACTTTATTCAAAGGCCCAAAATATACCGGGCATTGAATTAGGTAGAAAGGTAAAGGGAGGACATGATGATAAATAAATATGGACTCTGATCTCAGGTGCTGACTGGAGTGACCATCTAGGAAGGAAAAATGAAGGAAGTGCACAAAATACTGTAACACTAGGTGAAGGAAGTACACAGTGCTATAATGAAGGCACGAAGATAAATTGCTCTAGATATTCTGTAAAAGATGGGGTCATTATTAAAAGCTTTTACATTCTCTAGGGCCTCCCTATTCAAAGTGTGGTCAAAGCTGGGAGCTTGTTAGAATGTAGACTCTCTGCCAACTCTAGACCTACAGACTTAGAATCTGCATTTTAACAAGATCCCCAGTGCTTCGAATGCACATTAAAATTTGAGAAGCATTGCTTTAGGATCAAGTGTTAATGATCTCCCTAAATATGTATATCTGTGGGCATGATATATAAATATATAAGAACATTTCTTATGTGAACCTTTACCCCAAATATAGTTTAATTGGCTATTAAAGCAGAAAAACAGCAATAGTAAGGACTATTCAAGATTGACCATTTATATTTGTTTTATTGCACTGTGTACTTAATATGTGTATTTGGATGAGATGAATAGGAGTAGAAATTCACAGTTTTACATTTTAACAGAATGCTGAAGCTAAGCAGGTTAGACTCAACTCTAGAAAGTATCCCAAGATTTTCATTCTGCAAAGTTGAAGTCCGAATTGGGTTGCCCTCTTCAAACTTGTTTTTGCTTTCTAGAGTAAAGTGTTAGAAAGAGATTGTTGCAAATTGTAGTAAAGTAAAAATGTAATATTTTGGATTTTGTATTCAAAAGCTAAGTTAGGCAATAAAATATTTGTGATAGATCAGAACTAGAAAGAAGTTAGTCAAAGGAAAAGAAATATGTCAAAGGACATACAGATGCTGGGAACATGTCAAAAGAGATTTAATTGTATTTTGGCTGTGGAAAAGTTTCAAATAGTAATAATAATAATTCAGTGAATGTAATAAAATAATAACAATTATTATTACTGACGGGCAGTTGTAAACTAAATGGGTCATAGTTGTATGTCCCCTTAAATGTTTATATGTCATATTAAAAATAAATGTTTTTAGTAATCTCTGACTTATGCTAACTGCAGTGAGTGGTATGCATGACAAGGCAAAAAAGATACCCTAAAATATCAATTTCAGTTCTGAAAAAAGGTCCAAATCAGGAAATACAGAAATACATGTAAAGTAGGAGAAAACAATAGACAAACAGCAATAATAGAAGTGAAGTTCATTGTTAGGCAAATTTTACCTAGCTGTAAGTACAACGCCTATTTTGTATAGCATACATAGTCTCCATGTGTATTATCTTACTCTTTACCATGACACTGCAGGTAGGTATGAGTCAAAGTAAGAAACTGAAGCTGGAGAAATTTAAATGACTTAACCCCATCATCCCGTAAACAGTTAAGTAGCAATGTTATGATTTTAATCTAGGCTAATCAATTGCAAGTACTGTGAAAGTATTGCGCTAAAGAAATCAGTGTTGTTCCTGTCAGTCATCCATTCATTCACTCACTTTTTTACTCAACGAATTAAATACATATGGATATTCTGGCAGTAAAGAAATGGGCAGTTATTTTCTCTCAGCCACAAGAACCAAAGAAGTTCAAGTTCAGACCACACATACCAATTCTTATGAGTTACACAGTATATATATTTATTTATGTTATGGGTACAAGATCACAGTGGCTTGGTATAAATACCAGGGAGAAAAAAAAGCAGAAATATTAAGTAACTAAATATGCTTCTCTAACCAATAATAATTATTATGGCAAGTTCTTATACTTTAATTAGGAGTTACTGACTCTAAATAAATGATAGTCTGTTTTAGTTTTCTCAGGTATATTTCAATTTACAAGACTTGAATTTGACCCTTGGGAATGAGATATGGACCTCAGCACTCGGTGATTTTAAATTCAATTAAATTTTATGGTAATGTATATGTGTGTGCACACTCATTTTAATGTGCGTATTGTTTGCAACTGTTCAATTCTGGCAGAAAGATTTGAAAAAGCAATAAAAAGCAACAAATAGCATGGATGAAACACATATGAAATATAGGCAATATTAAACCAGTAGTTTATATGATACAAGCAAAACTCATAGGATGTGTTAAATGTAGATAATGTGTAAGCAAGGAGATTGTTAGACATGGGCATAAGTCCTAAGATGTATTAAATATAGACCGCATGCTAGTAACCTGTAAGACATGCCAAAGATTAGAATAAAAATATGATATAACAAACCAGAGAGTAGCTGATACATAAAAAGAGATAGAAGGGATAAATCTTTTCATGTCACTTCTGGGCAGACAACTGTCACTCCCAAATTTGGTCACTCATTGGTAACACACAGTATAGGTTCATTCTAGCTTCACATGTGGTTTACCTACAAAAGGTTAATAAAACACATGATTGTTCAGCAAGCTAATTATAGAGCCATGGATGTGACCAGCTACATTTGGCCTTATATCTCTGTGATCAGCAAGTGTGTGTCATTGGCACAAGGTGTTTTTTTTTTGTCCGTGGACCCCTTTATGTAAACCTGAACTCTGGTCCCAGTAACCACACCATCAGCAGAGAAGGCTGATGTGTCATATATAAACACTGGACGAACCAGGATTCAGGTAGTGTGTGATCCTTTTACCATGCTTGCACTTATTAGAAATGTGTTAATTACCACATCTGGCCCTCCTCATCTCTCATTGTGTGTTTTAAATTGATTTAATAAATCCTGTGATTTGAGCATTTTAGTTTGATTTATGCAATATTCCATTTGTGACAACAGAAATACCTTGCCTGATGATATGCCTGGAGGCGACATTTGAATCAAGGTAAAGTCCCACATGAACCACAACTAAAGCAGCTATATCATACTCATTTGTGTATTTTTTTCTGAGTCTTATTGACCAGTTTAATTTTAAGGACTCCATTCAGATTTGGGTTAAGGAGTTCAATTCTCTCTAAAATAAAAATTTATTCCTCATTTTAAGAGCATAGATCAAAGATGGAGGGAAAATGTAGAGGAGATGGGGTTCAACTCTATGAGATATTCAATTTGATCACATTTTTAGCAAGTTGAGTGAAAAACTATGTTTTTAAATAATTTTGTTGATACTTAAAAAAATGCCATAACACATATCTAAGTTACCAGAAACAACTAAAAAATATTCTAAAAAAGTATTAAAAGAAGAAGGGTGTTTGTCAACAATCTAAATATGAATTATTTTGAGGGGAAAAAAGGAGTTTTCTTAGGCTGTTGGTATGGGCGATATACTACTTTTATGGCAAGTCAAGGTAAAATAGGATTTACATTGCCAGAAGTCTGAAATGTTCTAAATAAATGCTCTTTGCAACACAGATTAATAATTTGTCAACTTCTAGGCTTATTTTAAATAAGCAAACATAGAACTAAGATATGAGGTTATGGCAGGAGGACTTTGCTATTTATAAGGAGTAAAGCTAGACCTAAAGGCTTGGGTTACATTCTCTCTTGGCCCTATCATTGCTTATACCTGTTAAGTTGTTCCTGAAGCAAATCTAATCTTTGCTCCACTTCCCCGTAAGTGAGGTCGCTTTCAGTTTCAGAGATTCCCCAGGCAGCTCGCTGAAGTGCTGAGGGACTAGACTCATCAGCCTGAGTCTGGACATTTTCTCGTTCCCAGCTTCTTGTGTCAGAGATATCTGTAGGAAATAGCAAGATGGATGTCAACTTCTTTGGGTGTCCATTTGCATCAATAACACAGGGACAGCCACAATACCAACAGGAAGGGATCTTGAAGTATAACCCAAAGACACAGGGAAGTGCTGAATACCCAGAGTGACTCAGGGATATCCAGGGGCCACAATCAACTGCATCCTGCCACCCTAACCTTGTCTGCCCCATCCTCACTTCTTTCCCATATAAATGAAACATATAGCTGGTTGTAAGTCTTGAATATAGCTTTGTCTTCTTTCTGTTTGCGCTAAGCAAAAACATGGATGGTCAACCCCAAACTCAGATTAAAGAGCAATGATTTTTGTGCTTTTATATTTGGGGAGAAATCACCATTTGTTTGTACTGCTTCATCCTGGGTTTAAGATTTTAGGATTTTTCCCCACAGAATAATTTGCATACTTCATGATTCAGAACAGGTCTGGGGAGAGAGCCATGGAGAAGTGTGGGTCTTCAAGGAGACTTACTTAGACCAACTCAATTCAAAGTAGAGCCAAGGAACCATAAGCCAGTAAAGATGGAAAAAGTCTTAAAGTACCTTAGTCCCATGACACTCTCATGTTTTCATGTCTCCTTGTAGCTCCTCCTGCACTGTCCTTTAATATATTCACATTAACTTCCAATATTTTTACTTGTGGCTCTTTTATTTAGACTATTTTTATGTTACTGTATTTTAAAACATATTGCTTATCTATTTGAGTCCTTTTTTCAAATGTTCTGTGTGTCTGTTATGTGCCAGACAGTCTGTTAAATCTGGAAGAATTAAAGATGAGGAAGACATAGGCCCTGAACTTGAGAAATTCAGTCTAGCAAGAATTTGATTGTTTTTCATACAAAGATTCATTTTCTGAGCTTCTTTTAATTTACTGTTTCTGCTACAATCTGTATTTACAAGTTATCAATATCAGAGGGCAAATATATCTTACTTTTCTTCTCATTTTTGTCATATTTTTGACAGCTTTTGCTATGCTTTCTTACCCTCTACATTATACATATCTAGAGAAGGACTTAAAATGATTAAAAGTTTTGAAAATAAAACCCTTGGAAAAATATTAGTGGAACTGGAAGTTTATTTTCACAGATAAAGAAAGAGAGACATTTCTTCCTCACTAGGAGGGCTGATAGGAGGAAACAATGATTTAAAACTGGTCTTCATTTTCACATGGAAACAGATTTGAATTAGGAAAAGTGATTTTGATTTGATAGACTTTTTTCCTTTTTCTTTTTTTTTGGACAAGTATCTATGATTAAACACTGACAAAAGTTATGTAAAATTGAGGAATTTATATTCTTGGCTATTAAAAAAGAAAGTAACCCATTTGGACAGGATTAGCTATAATTCTAGAAATAGGAAACAGAATTTGGAGGACTTCTTGAAATCCCTTCCTTTCCTACAGTTTCTCCAAAGTAAAGTCAGATAGCTCAAAAGCATCATCCCCTGTCTCCAAGTAGCAGATGAAAGTTCTATATTCTTTCTTTATGGGTTTTCTATCACTATCCTTTCATCATTGAATACACAGAAATTTCTTTAATGAGGTGCCTACAATTTCCTACAATTTCTACTTCATTTGAGTGAAGCTATAACAGAGATATTAGTATATCCAAAGATAGCACAAGAAAAATGTAAGATCAGGGTTGCCTGTTCTGTTGAAGTGGCTAACAGACCTCAGAGAGCTTGCTGTGAATTCCAGAATAGTTCTTTATGATTAGGGCTTCCTTAGCCTATGGGATCATTGTGTTTTGTTTGTTTTGCTTTTTGAAAGTGACAGTATATAATTTCCTTTGATATTTTATCAAACACAACAATGAAATGAAAATAAACATAAAAAATGATATGCTGGAGTTTCAACTAGTATTATCAGCAGATTTTCACTGAAAAACATGATTTTTTATTCATAGACATATGATTCTATCTAAAATGCAAAACAATAATTCAATGTCTTAGTACTTTAGGTTTTCAATTTTGAAGCAGCAATGCCAAACAAACATTCAGAACACACATATTAATGGCTTGGTGACAATAAATTCTTATTGTCTTTTAAAAATCCTTACATTAACTGGTTAGCAGGCAGGATTTTTAAAAGACAATAAGAATTTATAAGATGGAAGTTACATATTATGCTCAGAAGTTTTGTGCCAAGAAAATGTACAGAATTTCTGCCTATGCCTAACAGCTATCTCATTCTCCAATCATATATAATAAATTGATTTTAAAGAACAATGTTGAATCGCATGCAATAAATTATGTAGAATTATATTTTTTCTTTGGTACTCAATAAAAAATTGATTACATTCTCTGAGAAGAAATGAATTAAATGTAAACTTAGAGGCTTCCTTGATTATAACTTACTATTTTATTAAAATCTGGATATGTGTGATTAGCTTATTTTAACAGCAATATGAAAAAAGGAGTTCAAAGGGGAAATTCTGGTTAGGGTCTTAATCAAAATGAACATCCTCGTAGACACTTTCTAAATATAGCTCAGAAAGAATCTGCACTTGGTTGCCTTGGAAAATGTTGCTATAGTTGCAAGACACATTTCTGGAAATGGATGAACAGAAAGTAAACTTACACTTTTCTCTGGGTACACAATTTTCCTAGAGTCAACTTTTGACTGCAATCTATTTTTTTTTCCTTTTAGTTTTGCCTAAATGTGCTCTTCTGTTGGATTCAGCATGACAAATGCCAGGAATATTAGTAAGTAAAATTTCCTATTAATGATAAAACTAAAATTTGTGGGGATTTGGTAGCTCAAACTGCAAGAGTTACAGTTACACCATATATATTATTCAAATTCTCAAACATTCCATAGTTATTCACCTTAAAATGTCATTAGGGAATAAAATTTTCAGAGAGTAGAGTTTTAGAATTCTTAATTGGTTGATCACATTAATAAATTAGATTAACTGTGTGTCTTACTGATGCTATATGACATCAATTATGTTTATTCAATCTACATGCATATTTAGCTATGCATTTTCAAGACCATTATTTATTATTTGAATAGGGATTGCATTATAAATTTTTGAAAATTAAAAAATTTGATATTAAAATTATTTGTTAGAATACTATTTTTTATTGTGCATGTAGAATAGCTAATTAAAAATAATTGGATAAAGTAGCAAAGAAAAACATGAGAATTCACTGTCAACAAGAGGCATTTTAAGGTTAAAGACTAGTCCAAAATTATATCTTTTAATGACTTGTCACCTGAGACTCTAAAACTCAAGAGAAAAACAACAAAAAGTGCCTTTTAAAAAATCAGGCCCATATAATACTGACTTTTAGAGATAGTAGAGATGGTTCAGCAAGCTCTTCAGAATTTTCGACTTCCATGATACAACCTTTTTCTATTTTTAGCACTTTCCAGAATTCGTTTTCATAAATAACTAAAATGGGACATTTGGTAATCACATCTAATATTCCATTCTCTTCCATTATGATAAATGAGGTACTATTTTCACTCACTTCATCAAGATTTTAGATTGTCCAGAGAACATTTGCATATATTCTTGGCTTACGTCAATGTAGGGTCATGGCAAAAGTTGATTTGATAAGATAGGAAAAGTAAATGTTGAAAAATGTAAAGCTTAAACATCCTAGATTCAATATAACTTGTGTTGTTAGATATAGTCACTGCAAATAATGGTGATGATAGATAATATTTACTTACTCCATCCCATAATTTTCTATCCTGCCAGGCTAAGAACATCCTATTTTTCCTTCACTTCTGTTATATTCTTCTTCACCTCTACATTTTTTATACATCCAAAGATAGAATCAATGATTGAAGGGTTATAAAATAAAACCTGAGAGAAAATACTAAATCAATTGGGGATTTTATTTCAGAGAAAGTAATTTATGCACATTATCTTGCTAATCACAATTGACTAGTTGGTTAGAAAATATTATTCCTCTTTTAAAGATGTGCAAATTGAGTCTTAGTAGGTCTGTCAGTCACTTATTCGAAGTGATAAGGGAACAAGTGACAGAGTTGTGGTTGCAACCCAAGTAGTCGGAGCCACACCTATTCTTGCATCCACTTAATAGATAAATCTAACTAGATCCGTAGACCCAGCTCCTGTTATACCAAGTTAATTGCTCTTCTATGTGCTAGTTCTCAAGTTTTCCTGACTTTCCAAATTTAGCATCAAATTTGCATGCAATAAACAAGCATTATTACCCATCTCATGCATATTTCTACAACAAAACCTGTACATTTGGGTATTCCTTTTGGTAGAGGTGTTAAACAAACATGTTCAAGTGAGTTGGATCAAGAGCATACTTTATGTACGGGCATTTTTCTCCATTTTTTCAAAATTCCCAGTAAATATTTTTTTTTGGGGGAGGGGCTTTATTGTAGTGTTATTGCATTGCCCTTTTATGCTATAAGACAACAATGTTTGGAGTGAGGAATGGGTCAGAAGACACATGTAAGAATCAGCTGATTAGCTTTCTTATTGATCTCATCAATGAGTGATAGGATTGGAATAACTATCGTAGACATTCCCGGGATGTTTTACATGATATTACATTAAGCCTGACAGGCCACAACAAAATCCTCTTATGCTATCATTGCTTGAGAATAATGACCACTATTCCAGAATGGTGCAAACACTTTGTAGATGATCTGAGATTTGAACTCTTTGCAAATATTTTATGAAATCACAAATGATTAGATTAACATGTCAGTAAGGTTCTTCATTTGTGAAAAGTTACCATTTCATGATGAGCACTGAAGAGACAACCTGATTCCTGAGAAACTTGATTACCTTTGCAAGAGTGACTTCTTTTATCTATGTGAATTCTTCCTGAGGTGGGCACTTTTTCTTCAAAATCAAGTCCAGGTGCTTTCCCTATTCCTTGAAGGGAATCTACTATTCCTGAGAAGAGAGGCTTTTGTTCATCATCAATGGACGAGATGAAAGATGAAGATCTGCTTTTTTTCTCTTCAAAGTGTTTCCTGGAACTCTGGTAATTTCTTATGGTATCTACAGAGTCTTCAGGATCATACGTACTGTTTCCTTTGCCAAAATCTATCAAAGAAAAGTTATTTTATAGAAGATAATTAAATGTGAGACAACAGGCAACTTATGCTACTGATACATAAACTATCTTTTTAATAGTGATGTTCTTTGAATAACTTAAACATAGAATTTTCTATAAAACCGCCAGAAAAGTTTTTTTTTCTCTATTTTCCTGTTGAAAATGTAGCTACTTAAAGAGACTTCTTCTATTTCAAGGGACATTAGATTATACTATGAAATATAGATTTCATTTCAAAATAAAAGATTATATGTGATAGTAATGATATTTACATTTCAGACAAAAACTATCATGTAACTTATAACCTTATACGTGCTCAACAGTCACTTGTATTCTTAAAATCGGGTGCACTATCTCTTTAAGGAATTGAAAAAGGGAGGGAAAATATGTTCCAATTCTAAAATATCACCACCATGTAGTTGTTTGTTTTTAACCTTCACACCCTTTCATCTGTGGTGACCATTCACATATTGCAAAGGTCAAAACTGGAATCCTCTTTGCGGTGAAGGCCAGCAAAACAGGCTGAATTTCAACCATAGTTCAATGCATGTAATGGCTTTGACATTCCAAGCTGTTTGGTTGTGTAGTGTATTGCAAGGCATACAAAGCTAAATACAATAATTAAGGTAGTTTTACCTAATTACATTAAAGCCAGTAGTTTTATACAGAAATGTCAGGATAATTTCAGCCCTCAAGGTTGTGTTGGAACATATTTCAAGCAAGAGAAACTCAGAGACAAATCACAGAACTTGTTTCCATTAGTGTCCTGGGGAGACGGTATAATTCTCCATCTGGTTACTGCTAGTAACTAACCAACAGACTCCAGAAGGTATATCATTTTCTAGAGAAACGGTTAAGACAGTGTCCCCATCTATTCTCTGCTTGGTTGTTCTTACTTTGTTATTTATAGAAGGCCAAATGAACTGATTTAAGGCCACTCCAAAGAAACTTCCAACTGTTTTTTAAAATTCCCATATGGCACAGAAATTAAAGAGATTTTTTTTTCTTTATTTTAAAAAAATCATAACTTAAATTATAAGAAGCCAGAAAGCAACCTAAAGTAAAAATGAATAGAGTTTAAAAATCAGTCTCATGTGAAATTGTTATTAAGGAGCAAATGTTCTGTCAATTAAAGTTAAATGTAGCAAAAATAGATTGCTTAATTTATTTTCTTTAAGAATTCACACTTGCTCAGTGATTTCATCATTGCTAAGAAGACCACAGACCTTTCCAATCTCAAGCACTATAGATATCAATGATTAGTGTCGGTTATATTTTCCACTCAATCACTAATTTAATTGATTGTAGATATTTGCATCAACTCTTTCTATACAAACCTTTTTTTCCTACAGTGTTATTGACACAGCCCTCCTTAAGCCTATAAATATCCTTGTCATCTTTTCCTCTGTTTTCTTTGATTTTTAACTTCTCCCCTCATGAAAATTTGGTCAACATTTCTCACTTTATGAACATATCAGTTCATTCTTCAAAAAAAAAAAAAATTCCAATCTTATGCTAGTAAATGGTAAAAAGAAAAGAAAAGCTTCACTCTTCTAAATTATCTTCATACCTGCTCAGTGAATTACATCAGTTTGCTGCTCCTAAGTAAATCTTGTGCAGTTTGGCCACCAGTGGGTTTTAGATCAGCTTTTCCTTTAAACACTTTCATAATTTTTTTTCTAGCAGAATCAAATGCAAACTGAATTAACCATTAATTCATATGGCTCCAATCTAAGTACAGAAATGCTAACATGAATATTTGTAATGAACGTACGTCACAGATTATTAAACCACTTTGTCTCTTTGGCTTGAGAAATCTTGGGAGCTCTTTGTAGTAAAATATGTCTCACCTACTACATGAACTTTAGTTGTAGTTTAACTTAAGGTCTAATTTTGGAAGCTTCATTAGTTAACATATATCGCTAAATTGAATTATAACTTGTTGATTTTAACTCAGGACAAGTATTCACGAAATATGGTGAATGAAGAATTATTATTTAGTTCTCCAATAAAATAGAGCAAATTACTTCATGTACATGAATCTAAATCCTTTGGCAAAAATTCCATATAAAAGCAGCATCATGAAAGAAGAAGAAAAAGTTCAATGTCTTTGACTTTTTCAACATGTAAAGAGAATGATATTTATTTCCAGTTCATTACCACTGGGAAATCACCCTGCTGTTTCCTGGATCCCAGGCCCTATGAACAGTTTCTTTGAAGCAACTTGACAGTAATAACATTTTTCTATTCTCTACTAAATAAATCAAAGTTTCATATCCTATCATTTAAAATGAAAGCTGAAATGGCAGTGTATTTGTGGATTAAAAATAGAAACTGCTCAGGTTTAGGCTGGAGATTGGCTGATGGAATACATAAAATTGGGCTTAAAGGCTTTATAATTAGCTTCCAGGGACCTCTAGATTTTGATGACCTGTTTCATTTCTGCTTTTTTCCAGTTAAACTGGATTATTTGATGGACATTAAAAAGTATTAGGTTCTGTTTTTTTCTTAATGCTATTTTTATCCTATGTAGAAACAGTAATTCTGAGGGCAGTAATCTGGAGTTTTACATTTTCCTCTTTGCTAGAAGTGAGGTTATATAATCACTTTTACCATCATTTTACAAAGAAAAATTTTTTGCCTGATTAATTAAGCCTCCAGTTTGCTTTCTGATTTAGATGACTGAAAATATATATTTTTTAAAAACCTTGTTTCTGTAGACTGACAGTTTATCTACTTCTCTTTTCCTCATAGGACACAATTCTAAAACATTTGTGATTTACCTTGGGCATATCTCTCTGAGTTCAGAATGAATTTAAAAGCATAGATTAAGAGTGTCCTGATGGAGCATTTGACCCATCTTATCTATCTTAAGAATGATAATATAAAATTCTTTCATTTCAAACAATCTGGGAAAAAACTCATTTTCACTCTATCTTTTATGGAGTGTTTCTTTTAGAATAATTACCATTTTTATTTATCAGACCCAACAGGTAGTCTCAACTTTCTTTTGATCAAAGAGAGACATTTAATGTGCTCTTTTAGCATCGGAGTTTTAGATTTCATCCTGGTAACAATTTTGAGATAAGCTTAACATTTTCCAGCCAGCTACATTTAAAAAATTTATTTCATTGGAAAATTGGCATCTAAAATAACTTTCTTTATTATATTTCAAGTACCTTAGTTCCTCTCTAGTTTCAAAGAATGTCAAAAGGGTACTAGCATAATTTTCCTATACAAATACAAGATTAAAAAAATTAAAACTATCTTTAAAAATAAAATAAAGATACATTTATATGTTGCTAAAGGGGATAACAAAAGCTAATCACTATTTGTTATTGGAGAAGATATTCCAAAGAGATATCAAAGCATAATATCAATATATTTAAAGGTTTATTTTAATAACATTAGAATTAGAACATGCCTGTTCTATAAAAATAAGTTTAACAATGTATATATTTATTCCTTATGTTATAACTTTCACCGAAGTTATTTTATTTTGGAGAAACATTTTCAAAACTTACTGGCTTTTAGATGACCATGTGAAATCACTGAACCAATATTACAAATAGAAAAAATTTATTGCTATCTTTTGAAAGGAGTTCAAGACATATCTACTCTTATTTTCTGTAACATTAGATTTTTTTCAGTTGAAATATACAGAAGTGCCCATTTTAATAAAAATTATACGTGTAGAGAAATGAGAAAATTACAGCCTTTCCTCCTAGTCTTATGATGTCTAATGTCTCTTTAAAAAGGTTCCTGTTTTTCAGGACTTGTGTAGCAGGACCTAAGTCAAGTGGAAAGAAGATACTGACTGAACTTTTTTTTTCACTTTGATTTTCACTCCTTTGGTTAGCACAGGCACATCTTTAACGGTGTTTAGAATTTTTCCTGTTTTTTGAACGTGCTACATTGTTGCCTTCTTTGGCTCATCTTCTGCCAAAGGTTATTGGCTCCCTAAATCAACCATTTGATACTGCATTTTCTGTCTATGGAAAGAGTTGAGCTGAATGTTCCAAATATTTAGTCACAAAGTCGCTATCAGTAAAAAATGTGTGTGTGTGTGTGTGTGTGTGTGTGTGTGTGTGTGTGTATCTCATGTGCTTTATACAGTCTATTGTACTAATATATTATCTATATTATAAATATATACAGCATAAAATTTTAAAAGAAGTATTGCCATGATCCAGTGGATCATATTGGCATACTCTGAAGTAAGCACAATCCGATCTAAAATTGAAGACTACTCAGAGACTATTTTTAACATGTTCCAAATGGTTATACCTCATTTACTTCTATTTTGTCCAACCATGTTAGCAACGTGCATGGGCACTAAATAGGTCATTGAAGATTCATTTTTATTCTTCCCTTTCTGTAACAACAACATTTTATTTCCATCTTAGGAACTATAGTACCTCCTTCTAGAATGACTGTGGTCAAGTCAGGAAGGTCCCAGGCATTTCCATGCCTGAATTTTAAGAAAGAAAGAGAACTACTTGAAGACACCTTCAGGAAATACAATGTGTCCTCAAATTCAGAACTGAACTGACAGTTCTCTTGTCTGGAAATGAGTTTATTTTTCCAGAAGAAATGGGAAGCTCATGAGGACAAAGCACTTTCATCAACGAATTCATTTTAAGAGAAAAGCGATCCAATATGTTACACTTCAATTTTGTTCAAGTCCACTTGCCATAGGTTCTATATATATCTTTTCTTTTTTAATATATCTTTTTCAATATAAGCTCCCTAGCAACATGTGGTAGGCAAGATTAGAAGCAGGTGGGGTGGGGAGAGATGAGGAGTGAAGCCTGAAGAGGTCCAGTGCTTTGTTGAGCAGGTAGCGCGTGGCAAGGCAGGACTCAAACTGTTTCTGTTGCCAGTGCCCAACCATGTGTTCTTCCCTCTGGTTCTTGATGCCTCTGCTGATTAATTCAGGGTCTTCAGTGCTCTTGGATATCTGCCTTCAATGTACTGTTTCATATGAGTAGTAAAATAGCTCTAAAATAATGCATTTCATAGGAAGCTTTCAATTTATGTATCCCCATATCATCTAGCATCAATTATCTTCTGGAAGTTCTCTGTCCTTTATACTTGCTTATGTGTATGTTTTTCTCCTAGATATTGATTCTACATCAAGAAGTATAACATAGGTGGCCACCTTCAGAGCATTAGATTGAAGTGACAGGAATTAAATTGCTTTTAGCAACTTTTACATTGTCTAGAGCACCACAGAGTCCTAAAGACTAGAATAGGCTCTCAGGCTCTGGATAACTGAAGTTAATTGTGTTTCCATATTAACCAAATTATGCTTACTCATTGATGTACCAGGAAACTTCAAAGAGCTGCAGGGAGATAGGCCACTCCTTTACCATCTCTATAAAATGGTCTCATAGACTAAGCCTGTTGTTAGGAGGAAATTTTTCAGAATCAATAGAAATGTTTAGTTGCTTAAGTACAATATATATTGTGACATGCTCTCAGGACCTCCCCAGAAGATAAAAACATTAGATTATTTAGCTTGAGAATGAAGAAACAAAAAATGATTGAAAGGAGATTTAATAAATCTTTAACTGCATGGGAACATTATTATATAGACATCATTGTGAAGCTGTTCTTCATTTCCAGCAAGATCAAAATAAAAGATTAACTTCAGGGTAAGAAATTTAGATTAGTCTCTGAAAGTACAACTTGACAGCAATGGTTCTGATTTTAGAAAAGTTACCAAAAGAATAATAAAAGACATTGTAGAAATAAATTATCACCTATTTATGAGTAGTTTATTGTTCTGAAATCAGCCAGAGGATTCAACAATTAGCCCAGTTCTACAAATGTTTATCAACCATTCCTTGCTAAAGGAATCCGTAGTTTGGTAGAGAAAAAGGACAAATACACCAATAACTAATCACTGTATAAGGCAGATTTTGACAATATAACAAGAGAAAAGTGCCTCAGGAATTCATAAGAGAAAGGAAACTGATACATTTGAGGAAATCAAGAAAGAGTTTATGTAGAATGTATTCCTGAAGATTAATCTTGACAAAAAAAATGTAATCTTAGTGGATAAAAAGTAGTGTGCTGTGTGTGTGTGTGTGTGGTTGGGTGTGTTTAAGACAGGAAGGTAAGTTCTGATTAAGGTAATAATACAAGCAAAAATACAGAAACAATTTACATGAACAAGAGGACAGTTTAGTTCACTTGAAATATAGAGGAAGTTGAAGGTAATAGCTGAGCTCCTCTAGGGTGAGAATTAAAAGAGAACAGAGGGCCAAAAGAAGAACTTGGATTAAGAAGGCAAAAAAAGGAAAAGAATCAAAAGAGAGATGCTCACATTCTGTTTCATTAATTCATTAATTCTTTCAACAAATATTTCTTGATTCTTTGCTTTGTGATGAGCACTGAAACTTCATATGACTAAATATTTCCCACCTCCATAGGGCTTATGATATAGAGGCAGACAATATTAATTAAATAATGATGCAGATAAACCCAAAAGTAAAACTGGAATAAATTCTGCAAAAGAGAGGAGCTGACTGGTGAAGGCCAGGTTAAGATAGTTAAAAAAAAAAAGTGATATGAGATAAAACTGAAGAGGTAGGCATAAACCACACTAGTAAGGATTTAGGGAATGGAAAGTCTTTAGAGGACTTTTAATATGTAGGTGACATAAACAGAACTGCATTTAGAAAAAAAACTCACTAGTAGTTTGGTGTGGAGAATAGATGTGAGAAGGTCAAGTTGGAGGTGGGAATTCAGTATTCCAGGTGACAGATTATGGTAGCTTGGCCCAGAGTTGTGGCTATGAATATGTAAAAAAGTGAACCAAAAGAGACCTAATCTGAAGACTAAATGGAAGCATATTGGAGGTAGCAACAAGAAGACTTTTGCCAGAGTTGATGGAGAGGTTGGCGCCTAGATACATATCTAGTTTGTGCAACTGATTGGATGGTGGTGCCATTTAGAGACGTGACAACTGATGGAGAGACAAGTTTCCAGAGGGACATGAGTTCAGTTTAGAGACTGTTGAGTTTGAACTGTCTTTGAGATTGCAAGTAGATGGTTTAATAGAAGGTCGAATATATGAGATGGAAGCTCAGATTGTCTGAAATTAAAAAGTTAATATGTACATCTCCTATGTGAGAATATAATAAAACTGCAGGCATAAATGAGATCACCCAGGGAAAGAGTATGATACAGAATAAGAGAAGAGGGCTTAGGACCATCCCTTGAGAAACTAGAATAACTAGTTTAGAAGATAAAGATTCTACAATTATCTTCATGGAATTAATGAGAGTAGGAGGAAAATAGGAAGAGTGCCATTCACAGATGCCAAGAGAAGAGTATTCAAGAAGAGGGGAACTGGCTCACAGTGATTCTGCTGAGAGGACAAATAAGGTGAAGACTAGAATGTTTGTTGGATCAGCATGGAACAAGAGTGAAAGTTTCTTCGGGAAAGCCTTCTCCCATCTGCCCAGGCACAATTAGATGTACTCTCATGTGGATTCCCATTGAGGTATGCTTATTCTCGTTACAGCGCCTACTATTTGTATTCCAAATGATAGAGGGCATATCATCTCCCTTCCTAGAAAAGGCAGGGCTGTTTTACACAGTTTCTTTCTGAGAAATTGAGTGGCTCTGTAAACATGTGAAAAGTTAAATAAATATTTGTTGAATATATGAGTAAAACATAAAGAATAGTTAGAAAGACAGACAAACCTAGAGAGGGTAAGGAAAGGCAAATGCTTCAAAGAGTTTGAGGATGAAGAGGACTAA
Source organism: Pteropus medius (assembly GCF_902729225.1). Classification (NCBI taxonomy): domain Eukaryota; kingdom Metazoa; phylum Chordata; class Mammalia; order Chiroptera; family Pteropodidae; genus Pteropus; species Pteropus medius. The sequence goes on from NW_024354875.1 coordinate 25,037,894, forward strand.
TAAATACCACCTTCATCCATGTCATGCACATGTGTGAGGGGATTGAGCGCTTGGCCTATGAGTCTTCCCTTCACAACACTGCTCAGAACTCTGAGGCACAGTTATACAACTGTTTTTAATTGGCCTTAAAAAAAAAAAATCTGCTCTATATCTCTATCTGTGATGTTCTTATAGAAATCAGATGGCTTTGTTGACCAGCATCGCTGAGAGCTGTCAGTCAGAAACCACATCATTAGCTACTGAAAAAAGAAAAGGATTTGCCTTTCTAAAACCTGAATAAAGTTTACCCTTAAGATCAGAGGTATAATGAACATTTAAGTAAGAAGAGCTAATAATCATATGCTCTACATTCAAACTTTATAAATAGAATGAATTACCTTTCTCTCCTTCACTATCAAATGATAATTTCCTTCTTCGTAGTTTACAGTTGTCTCCTTCAGAGTCATTCATGGACTGTGATTGAAGTAAGAGAATAGCATTTGTTAACAGAATGTGAAGATAAAATGGAAAATTATTCAATCTGAATATAATGTATGATCAGTAAACTCTACTATTTCATATCATTTCAACCACTGTGAGATTTAATTATTAGATTGCAAGCAAACAGTTACAAAACCTTGCTTAATGGTGTTCTCCAAATCATAAAATAAATGAACTTATTCTAATAGTTTCATCTGATGAGAAAATCATATTTTAGAAGTCATTTATCAGAAATGTTTCGAGATGATGTTGTCAACATTTAGAGACAACATATTCCTTTCTGTGGAATAGAATGTATTTTATGTAACTTGGTAAAGTTAAACCAAAAATAATAATTTAAAAAGACTTTGCAGAATGTGTAATACTGCAGAGAAAAACATTTAAACTAATTAAAATGAGCTATGGTATTTAATTTACTTGATAATGATTGCAAGGTCAAATTTCATAACAATCTATATAAGGTTGAATTCAATAAACCCTATGCTTTGAACTCTTTATCATTTTTGTTCCCAGTTCCTCCTCCCCCATCCCTCTGGATTACTGTGTAGAATATTATCAGTTTGTAAATAAAAATGGAAGCTCTTAAGTAAATAAAACAAATGGAAGCTCCTGTTTTATTTATTTGGCTGCTGCTTAGACTTTTTTTTATGTAAAGAAGTTATCTGAGGGAGATGTTTATTGTTTTTCAAGGCAAATCAGAATGAAGTTCGTGACATTAAACTAGGATTTGATAAAGTACTGAAGTAAACCATTATTAAAAAAAAAAAAAAGCATATGCTCTTGATAACTTGATCCTCTTCCCACATACTTTTTTTCAACTTTTCAGTGTTTTGAAAAGGATGATCTGAGCTGGTGCTTCGGATTATTAATGGTACCCTAGTTACCTTAGAAGTTTACCTTTAGGGTTCTCACAGTATCTGGGAATGACTGTAACTTCAGGGAGAATTAAATCAACCACCTTTTATCTAACTATTGACTTGATGATCTTTTTTTCCAGAGAGTATACGGCATTAAAATACATTGGCAAGTGTCAAAAGCCCAATAGTTGATTTCTGACAAAAATAGTACTTAGAATTGAAGTTGAAATTACAGGATTTGTGGGGGAAGAGCATGGAGAAATAACCTAGTAATAAACTGTGGGCTGTAAAATAAGTTCTATATTCTTAGAATTCTGGTAGATCATAGGGACACATTTTCATAGTGGAGGAGAGTGAGGGATATAAGGGCAATATTTTCAAACCTCATCCTAGGTTAAATTATATGTAGAATCACTTAAATTATTATTATTATTATTAAAAAATATTATTTTTATTAGACCATGTTATTCATCCTGCAGCAATAATTTTGACTCAGGTATAAGCCTGATTAATTTATACTTTTGTGATTTGGAATTTGTATTAAATATGGACTAAACTTAAATAAATTTAATTTTTTATTATTATTAAAAAGACATTGCTTACCACCATATGGTGTAAATAGTAACTGAGAGACTATTTTATTCTATATAAGATAATTTAGGGAATTTTCAATAGTCTAGAATCATCCATTTCTTACAAATAGTTGGCACATTCAGTATTAACCTAGCCTGTTTTAAATATGTATGTCACCTAAGAATTCCTAAAAGGTCAAATTTAACTGACCTACTTAAAGTTATTCAATATATTTGAAAGTAATTAGACTGAATTATTTCCCTATAATTTAGAAATTCTAATATTAAGTTGGCTTTTTCTTCGAAATATTCGGAATTAGTAAAGTTTTGCTAAAATATTTTGCTTGACATTTCAGAGGTATTTGGACAATCCAAGAATAAAATAAAATGTCAGAAGTACAAAATAAGCAAACAGTTAACATATACCTTTGCACTCTCATGCCTTAGGTTGAAAGTCAACTCTAGGTTTGTGAGGAAGTGATCAGAAAACTCAGGATACATATCCAAAACCTCCAGCAAGTCTTCTCTCTGGATCTTATGCAAGTCACAGTATGTGAGAGCTCTTACATCTGCATTAGATTTTCCAGGTTTGGCATAAAGATGAACCATTTCTCCAAATATATCATTTTTTCCTTAAAAAAAAAAGAAAAAAGAAAGTAAGTGGAGGTAAAGGAATCTGAATTTAATGTTTTTCCCCCCCTAAAAGTAAAAGGAGACCATCAATCAATCTCTCAACCAAAGATTTCAAATGTAAGATCCCATACCCAATAGACATTGGGCAGCAAAATTCCAGTACCTCATACTGACTGCCCCAGTCATTTTTGTTTGCTGAGTGAAATTTGCCTCAATGCACTGGTCCTTGTCCAATCCCTATTATTTTCTTGTTTTGATTATTTGGCTAAACAACTAGAATGCAGCAAATGTTGTTTTAGTCTGCTATACCCCAGATTGCTAGAAAAGGGTCTTGCTATATAGTAGGTCTGGTCTAATTTTATCAATCCGGTAATATGAGAAAGGCTGTGGTGAGTCAGATTCACGAACTTTCTATCTCAGGATGGTCTCTGCAAGTGATGCCAAGCATGGGGTTATGGTGGAACACTTTCAACACATGGAAGACTAGGGGTATGATTTGAACATACCTGTTTCCTTTAGTAACCACTTTTAGATATGCCTTTGATAAATTTGTTTAATTAATCTAGTGATAGTCTATCAACATATGTAGTCATTTTTTTTTTTTTTAAACAGATAACCTTTATTCTAAAAGTTTGTCCTTCTGCTTTCTTGCCAAGCTTGGGATTATCTCAGTGTCTGGCTTCTGGTGGGCCCTCCCCAGGGCCTCTTCCTGGCCACATACCACCTGCTTTTCCAGGCCTCCTTCAATGATAAGGATAATGACAGCAACAACAACAAATGCTCACTGAGGACTAAGTAGGTACCAGGCACTGTGTCAAATGCTTAGGTGCATTATCTCATTTAATCCCCAAAGTAACCTCACAAAAAAATGACTCATTATTATCCAAATTTTATGAATATGGAAAAGAGGATTAAAGAGATAAACTGATTAGGTCAAGGTCACCTTCTCTTGGGTGAAGTAAAGGGAGGGAGACAGTAGCCATGATTAAATCTCATACATTCTGACTCCAGTCAAAACCTTTACACACCTCTTAAATTTAATTTTCTTCTAACAATTTTCTTGAATGTCATGGCCACTTACATTATTCTGTCTCTGAATGTCAAGACACTTAAAAATTGTACCTATGGAATACATGCTTAATAACTACTGATAGATTATTGATTATATAACTTTTAAAGATTGTCAATGGAAGTGTAAAATAATACTTTCTTACATATATCCTGAAGCTTCTTTTCATATTTAGAAAAAACTTCCTGGATCTGTTAATTTTGTTTTTGTTAGACAAGTTCATGTATACCTGCTTATGGAAACTATCAATGACTTTGAAACAAAAAAGTTCTAGTCAGATAAAAAAAAATGCTGTCATGTTCTTATTTTAAATGTTAATTTAATGGGAAGAAATCAGATGTCATATCTTTATAAGAAAAACTGATATTAGAGCAAATACATTCACTTGACTTTAAATAAATACCTAGCTTTTCAAAAGTAGAATGAATAATCATAATTTGTGAGGATTTTAAGTGTGGATTTACGTGGAAATGGAAACAGGAAAGAAGAATCTATTGAAATTATTTATATCTTTGATATTTCAGTATAGATATTATCAAAGAAAAGCTCTGAACTAAATTTAGCATGGGCTTTGTATTTTAATTAGCTTACATGACTGTAAATAAGCAAAGAGTAAGCCAGTCAAAGTTGATAGTACACAGCAGGTAAAAGTGCGTGGCAAATAGATGAAATTTGTCAAAACATAAACTGAGTTCATAATAGGGCATTGACACATGCTAGCCAGTATACTTAAAAATATATACATTTTATTTAAGGTGTTAAGGGATCAAGCATGAATCCGAGATCCTCTAATATAAAAAGGAAAATACTGTCAGAAAAAAAGTGAGAGTCAAGAAAACATATTTTTTGAGAAGTTAATTTGATTTGAATTGAGTTTTAAATAAAGCTTTAAAGTTATCCATCAGACTTAAATTGTGCTTATAAATAAATAGATTAGTCCTTTTTTTTCCTACCATTTTAAACTGCATTGAACTAGCTTGTTACTGAATTTGTCACCATCCAGTTCTTAAAACACTCACCCAGAATAGCTACCACAATGTCATCTTTGAGGATTTCAATGGAGCCTCTGGATAAGAAATAAAGTGCAGTGAGGACATCCCCACAGTGAACTAGAGTATCTCCTGGAGGCGCATGGGTAGTCTTGAACTTCATTGCCAAAGCTCTAAGGCAACCTTTACTTGCCCCACGAAAGGCTTTGCAGTTTTGCAACAAAGTCTGGTTGAGATGTAGACATATGTCAGCTTGTAAACATTCTGGGAAACCCTTGAGGACCTAAAGAAAAAAAGTAAAGAGTTTCATACTACAACACACAGGGTACCTCCACCTGAAATAAATTATATTTCTTGCTCACAGAACCACAGGTGTAGTAATTGTCACACAGAGGTTCTCACAATGCTTCTACCTCACCCTTCTTAATGAATATTTGGTTTGCTAAACATGTTAAAATTTTAACTCAGATACTTGTTCTCTAAATTAACTGTAGGCATTTGAACTCAGCACAAATGCTGTCTCATCAAAATGTAATGCCTACAATGTTTTACACTGCTTCTTAATCCCTGCATTGTTATTTGGCATCATACTATGCACAGATATAATGCAACGTGACCATTAATAAGACATAACTAATGAAAGGTGGTACGACTAGAAAGACAACTTTTTGAAGGCATCTCAAGTCAACTGGATTGTTATCTCTGGTATATGTTTTATTTAGAATTAGTAAAAGTAATGATCCTGTAATAGCCATGGTATTTGTAAATGTCATATACCAGAGTGTACTTGGAATTTTTATGTTTCATATGCACATTATTAATACTAAATATTTTATAAAGCACTGAAAATAGAGAAAGAGAAGAACAGCAAACATACTTTAAAAGTGTGGTTCAGTTTTCAGAATTGAAAATTATGCCAGAATTTATAAAGAATACATGAAGCTTCTAACATGCTATTATTTTGACAGCCTATTCAGTGATTAATTTAAAACTTGTGGAAAAGATTAAACAATAGCTTGTGACAAGTACTACTCAGTTTAAACTGAATAAAATTTCATGGGATTTTGTAAAATTCCCAGTATTCAGTGTGTAAAGACACTCAACTCTTGTTTCTCTGTATATGTTTAGCTGTTTGAGGTTTTAATCCTCATGTTAACTTTACCCTGTCAGTAAAAATAGATCTATTTTAATATGTTTTAGGGTAAGAGGGAGGAGGTATTATATAGTGTCTAATAAAGTAATTTTAGAATTTCCTACCTTTTGGGGTCAACCTTGTTATTGCTGTCCAATATATTTAAAAATAATCATGAATTACTGCATAGATAATTCATGTGTATGTGATCTTTAGGAGAACTTCAAGTTAGATTGTATTTGAGTTAATTTACAATTCTTATGGCTTTAAATATTAAAGCAGCCATAGGGATCCTGTTTCTGTAGGACCACTGTGTGATGCAATTAGTCAGATTGATGGTGATTATAATACCAAAGGATAAACAAGAGATCCAAAACACAACAGCCACTATTTTGGATCTTGTCTACTTCATTGTATAGTCACCCACAGATAAGGATAAAGGGTGTTTTAGAAAAAGACCCACAGAATATGGGTTTTGGTCATGAAGTTGCCACAGGTCGTTGCTTGTGCAAGTCACTTCATCCATCTGTGTTCCTTTGCCAGAGAATAAGAGTCTTTACAATCCTGAAATTTGTCATAGGTTACCAAAAATAGTGTGCCAATTGTTAAACAATGCTCACCCAGTTCCACACATCTGTAGGAACTCAGACTTTTATTCTGCGATTTCTTTATTGCCTATCTCAGACCTAAAAGAAATGAGCCTTCCTCTGAGTTCCTGGGCTCATCTGAAATCTCTCCCCTTAACTATAGCTTTTATCTACATGACGGGAAATCCTGACAGATTTCCTGCTTGGACTGAAGACCTCTGCAAAAGGATAACTTGCCTAATCTTTGTCCAATTCTGCCTTTGGGACCTGGAGGCTCTTTTCTCACTCTTTGTTGGGATCCTAAACAACCCAACTCTTTTCATGAAACCAGCCCTCCAGGCCACTGATCCTGTCTAACTGTCTAAACTGTCACATTGGATTCTAAGCAATGCTAGACTGGAGTTAAGCTAGGTTTGGATGCTGTTTTCTGAAGTGGGCCATTTTATTTGGGGGTGCCATAGTAGGAAAAAAAAAACCCTAGTTCACAGGCATCTTTGCATATAATTTACTTTTTCTCCCTAAAACCCACTGTTGTGGTCTCAGCACAACCCTCATATGTCCCCATACAGATAAAACTGTAAAAAGTATTATACAAGTAACAATCAGATATATCTATTTTTCTTTTAAGATTTGGCTATAACGAGGTACAAAAAAAGTTTTATGTCACATAAATGGGGAAGATATTGTTTCCAGTATAGGAGATGGAATGAGAATACTGAGCTTGTAGTTGCTATTTCTGGCACTTTACTGAAGTTTCTCAGTTATACAGAGTATAGCTTGCATACAGAAGAAAATTTGTGTGTGTGTGTGTGGGGGGCGGGCATGGGTGTATGTGGTGGACACGTATGGGTGTTTATGCATGCTTTGAGTTGGATGATGTGGAAGAGATAGAGAGAGGTAGGTTATTCATTTCTTTGTGTATGTTATATGAACTATAGAATCACATAGGCATAAGCTGAAGTCCTAGTTTCGTCAGTTACTGGCTGTGACTTTGATCAAGTCACTTAACCTTTCTTGAGATTCAGTTTCTTCTATTGTAAAAATGATTAAAAATATCTACTTCACAAGGTTGTGCCCACAATTAAATGCAAGAATGTATGGAAATCATCCCATGCACTGCTATATGTTGTTCAAAAGATAGTTTACTTCTGACTTTTCCTTCCTTCCTTCTCCTTCTCTCCCTTCCTCCCTCCCTCCCTCCCTCCTTCTCTCTCTCTCTTATTATGGTCACACATATTTATTGCTCCTGAAAAACTGGCATGTTCTCTTTAGCTAAAAATTGTGTTCTTTCTTTGGTTTCTTTGGTAGATAAGAAATTCTTTACTAAATTTTGTGTTCCATTACTTCCAAGAGTTTAAACAATTTGTGCTCCATTGTCTCAACAGAGTTTAAGAATTCTTTTTCCTCTCATCTCTCTAACTTCTGTTCCCTGTTTCTGACTTGTGTTCCAAGTTTTGGCTTATTTGCAGTTAGATTTTCACTGTTGTCTTAAATTCTTTTTGAAAGCAGGTTACTAAATCAATTTACAAATATGTTCTTAGAATTCCAACACTCAGAATCATTCCCAAAACCTTAAAGGGAACTTGAGAACATTTTTCAACATTGTTTTCTTCTCAAGTGTCCTTGTTAAATGTTGCCATCTCCTAATATTATTCCTATTAGAAGTGACACCCATTGGAAAGAAGGACCTCAAGTTGGAGGTGCCACAGAGTTCCACAGAGAAGCCTTCGTATACAATGGGGAGATACACAGATCTTGGCATGAAGGACTTGTCTAGGTTAAGAAATTTTCCTTTGTGGTTAGCCCTTAACCAACTTTCTTAATTTCTTTAAGTCGGTTACGTAGCTCCCTCAAGTAAAACTGAAAAGCAGTTAGTATTCAGTTATTGAATCTCTTACTAGCCCAGAAGTTTAGATGTCTTAAATAAGTTAGCAGCTTTGGAATCTGGTTTATGCCTAAGTAAAGGTACTTTAAAAAGGAGAGTTAAAAGAGAGGGAGCTGTAGTGGAACAAAGGTAGTTGTTCCAATAGGTACTTTAAAAAGGAGAGTTAAAAGAGAGGGAGCTGTAGTGGAACAAAGGTAGAAGAATTCTAAAAAGAGTATGAAGAAAAGAGAGTGTGGTATGTGTGTGTGTGTGCATGTGTGCACGCACGCACGAGTGTGTGTGGTTTAGTTTAGTTCCTCTGTTAAACTACCTGACTTAGAACTGCCTCATTTAGCAGTCAAATATTGGCATTTTACCAGGCCAAGCAAATCTGGCTACAAAGAGTAGCTATGTCAAGTACAAACCGGACACGAGCTGGTTTAGTGGTTGTTACGATCATTTCCACTACTGTCTAAACAATCTTCTTGTCAATCATATTCTGAAGCTCTGAGGGTGCAAAGCACATTTCACTGTGCATCTAGAGCCACTGTTTTATTGACTTAGTGTGATTTCAAAGACTACAGAGCATCACCCAGAATCAGTGTCATGGCCTGCACTAGGAAAAGTAGTCCTCGTTCTTTTAGCAAATATTTATTAAGTATCTACTACATACCAGGCACTATGCTAGGCATGGGAGCATGAAAACGAGTGAAACATGTTTTGAAAACATGCCTGGCTCTCAAACCTTTCTCTAAATGCCCGGATTGAAAAAAAAAAAAAAAAATTATAGGTTTAACCATAATTGTCCATGTTTTGCTTTTTATGCCAAATTTAGATGTTTATAATGTACAGCTATAATACTAACAATTGTCCAAACAAACCTTCAAGATACCAGTTAATTTAAGGTGAGTAGAAAGCTCCAATTTCACTTTTCTAATATCGACTGTTATAGGGGCATATTTTTAAAACTTCCTAAAGTTTCAGAAATTTTTTCAACCTGGTAAAAATTCCATGTCTTTATTGTGGTATAAAGTCACTTGAATATTTTATAGATGTAAAATTAATTTCTCTTTGCTTGAATTTATGTAGATAAAAAACTCTTTGAGACTCTCAAATTATGTAAGACAAATGAGACATTTGTTCTTTTGAGTAAAAAATGCTTTCTGAGATTGTTAAAAAAAAAAAATCGACTCCATAGCTTAGTACTGGAGGATGCAATGTGACATTCAAACAATAATAACCCAACAACTACAAAACAAAATAATGTGATTAAATCAAAATAAAACTTTGCAGAAATCACACAAAGAGAGAGTGAAAATGAAAATAATGAACTATTCCATAGTAGGCATTTATCAAACATTATCAAACATTAATTCAAAAGTATTTGACTTTATGTTAAACTTCTCTCAAATGTACAGATGCTGACATATACCTAATAGGATAAATATTACAATATCATTAACATTTGCAATGAATACAAAACTTAAAAGTGAATGTATGCTGAAGTTAATTAAGCCTTGCAACTTCTGATTTGATATGTGTGCTCATCAAAACAACATTAGTGTTACTAACTTTTTAATAAGTAAATCCTTAAGTTTAACCGTATTTATACTAATAAAACAATATATTATCTATATTATGTAATGGGGCTTAACTGAAAAAGAAGTTTGGTCCAGGTCTATAATAGACTGTAATTAGAAAAATGTGTCCTGGGCTTCAGTCACTGGAGTCTGAGTAGAGGAGTATCATAATTTATGAAAATTTTTCTCATTTTGATGTGACACTATTATGTCACCCTTCAAGGTGGGGTTTGCTTCATATTAAATTTTTCTTTGGAAATAGTTCTTTTATAATCAAATTTCAATATAATATTGTCTTAGCACACTAACTATATATTCTGTGGGTGAGAAAAGTGAACTCGCAGTCTCAAACCCATGGTTGTTTTTTTCCAACCAGCAGTTTAAGGCTTCCTTTTGTTCCTATGGGATAGCCTCCATGCTACTGGCCCCACCTCCATGTGATTAAAGAAAACAGAGTAACTTATTTCCTTATTCAACTTTTATCTGGATGCTGATAGATAAGGATTTCTAAATGTAGTTAAATATTCACAATATATTGACAATAAACTCTATTATTCCTTCCTCAAATTTAAAACACAAGAGTCGACGTTTGCTGTTTCTTAGCCTGGATTACAAAACACTCTCTTAGAGGCTCACATTTTCTAGATTCTGTTGAAAGAGTCAACAACTGAGTTTTTTTTTTTCTTTAAATCAAGACCTTTTCTAGACTTCCATAGTGTTTTAAGCTGTTGTATTTGCTTTTTGAAAAGGCCCATACTATATTTTTTAATAGATATCCCTTATTCAGATAGTATTGGGGAGTTGATCTGTGTTGTAATAAGTGGTTTTTGATTTGTTTCCCACAGCATAGCTATACAGGGGACATTTCTAAGGCAGGCCGAAAGGGCACAATGAGAAAGACAGTCTGAGTGTGGAGAATGGTTCTCCTAAACAGCAAATTAATCTTATGAACAACTTTAATAATTATGATAACTAAAATTAGGAAATTTTCTGGGTAAATTCTCCAGGTCATTAAGTACACTTAAATCATGAAAAATAAAGAGCAAGCAAAACACAAATTAATACTTCTTATGAAGCAGTAAACTTCAAGCATGATTATCAAATAGATTACATAAGTAATATATTAAATCTTCAGTCTCAATATAAAATATTAAGTCTACAGTCAATATTTTATGGTATTTTCTGATTCTGATAGAATTATTGTTTGCCATGAGGGCATTCAGTATTTGATAAATCTTTGATAAGCATTAATAAGATTTTAACCTTGCCTTTTGTTGTTTCTAGAAGCTAATGTTTTTCCTTAGTGGAACCTATAATTTTGAGGTCATCACAGATCATGTTATTTCTGTGGTTATGGTTTATCATTAAGGAATAGGAAATATATAGTTTTCATGTTTCCTTTGTGGTTACATGTTTAATATTTCATGTTTAACCATTAATCATGATTGATAGATTGTTTTGGTAGTTTTAAAAATACAAATATATATAACCCTAGTCTAAAGCTCAAATTGTTTTGTCATCTATTTTCTTATTTTACCTTTATGTGGATGATGAAAATAAGGAAACTTTCTCCCCTCCCCCCACCCTGTATGTGACTTTTCAACATTTATTGTATAGTTACATCATTTAGAGGGGAAAAAAAACAGATAAGCAAAATAAAAACTTGCCACACATAGATGTGGAAAATAATGTCATAAATCTTGAACAAATTTTGGTACAAGTAAAGGTTCCTTGAAAAATAAAACACAGACCTCCTTCCTGCATCTTCCCCTTTCCTCTCCTGCAGCTCCTGCCTCCAGTTAACAGCATGACTGAGATGTTTCTTTGCTTTCAGGACTTTTGAACTTTAACCTGACCCAAATTAAGTCAGGGCCAAAGAAGAGTTGGAGTGTGGGTGATAATGTATAAGCAGAGGGGATTTATTGCTTTTACATACATGTCCTTGTTACCCTGACTCTGGAGTCCTTCTGCTAATTCAGCAATAGCCTGACTTAAAAAGGTGCATTACAATTTCTGAAATGAGGTCTCAAGGGAAACCTTGAAACCCACTAGAATTTCTAAAGATAACTGGAGGAATCTTCATTTTGAGAAGCAATTTCAGGACTTTCCCTTCAACTCCCAATTGCTTGAGAGAGGAAATGAGGGAAAGAAGGTATGAACGGAATATAACTAGAACGGGGTCTATTGAATACTTTGCAAATACTTCTTCCCACACGGATTAATTATAAATGACCTGAGCTTACTCACAAAGAGAAAGAGAGGTGCCACCTTCAGGTGATGAAAAGAATGATTTAAGTAACACCTTGCACTTGATACAACATCTTGAACTTGAATCTAATTTTATGTTTCAGAAACATTTCCCATGTGTAATAGTGTAGAATCAAATCTTTTAATTTGTCTATCAACTTTATATAAGGAGTATAGAATAGCAAGTAGCCTATTTTTCATATGTGAAAGCTGAAATATAACTGCATTAATGATATTTTTGTGTGGAAGAACTAAGATTTCAAACTTAATCCCAAATTACTTCAATTATTGTGAAGTGCCATAGTTGTCCATCAGATTGGATTTCTAAAGTGGCTCCCAGTCTGATGAGATGTAAAATGTTTCCCATTCATTTTATTTATTAGTTTTATCAGTAAGTAACAAAGAATAGAAATTAGCATACATGCCATTCTCATTTTGTGCCAGTTAGGGTATTTGTTCCCCCAAAAGATTAGGGCCGTATCATCAATTATATGACTTTAGCATACTAGCAGAAGCTCTGAAAATAAAAGTTCTCTTCTTCTACCTATCAGATTTCTGTTCTGTAAAATATTGATTCTGGTTACCCAGTACTCTGAATGTTCCAAACACAGTTGTGTACTTTCACATTTCTACTTCCACCAACTGAGTTATAAACCAACTGTGTATGTTTCAAAACCTGTTTATGCCAACTGTAGTTGTTAGTGAAATTATATAATTCAGTCATATTGTGCGTAAAAGAATGAAATATGCCTAAAGAGAGAGAGCAGGTTTCCTTCCCCCTCCATGAAAATAAAGCTAAATGCTTTGGAAAACTATGATAAAGGTCAATCATTAAAAAAAATGCAACCACAGATTGCTTTTATATTAGGTGTGGGTACTTAAACATTTCTGCAAATAGAAATCTTATAAAGTCCATAAACTCTGATTATAATCCAAAAAATAAGAAAAAATATTAAAAAGTGACCATAAAATCAGAAGTACATGGGAATTAAGAACCACAATCTATGCTAACCATTGGATTAAAGAAAAAATAATTTAAACGCAATTAAAAAAGAACATTTCTTATAAAAATCCATGGACACATAGAAAAACTTGCATTGAAAAGAAAATGTAGTCTTAATGCCTTCACTATTACAAAAGAAAGACTCAAACAATGAAAGAGCTTAACACAAATATTAAGAATAATAGGACAATCAAAAAGTGAGGAATAATGAAGATAAATGGTAAAAATGAAAAGAAAGGTGGCAAGAATAAATTAACCCAAAGGTTAGTTCTTGAATAACTCCAATGAGATACATAAATCTTTCAAGTCCTGCTAAAGGAAAGAAGAGAAAACAAAAATATGTAAGTTTAGGAATGAGAAAGCAGATGTACCTGCTGATACAGAAAAAACAAAATGAGTTAAAAGAGAATCTTACACACAATTTTAAAGCCTAGATGAAGTGAGTGAATTTTTAACAAAATATAAATTAATAATATTGAGCAAAAAAGAAATAGAATAAATAATTATCATAGTAGAGTTGGAGTGATGATGAAAGATCTGCTATTAAACCCACACAAACCACATGGTTTTGTAGATGCTTTCTAACATTTAAAGAACATGTAATCATAGAACAATGCCATTATTATTATTTTTTAAAATTTTTATATGAGTTTATTTGAGCTGACAACGTATATCTAGATCTCAAATGCTTCCGACCAATGTCATTATAAAATAGATACAACATTTAAAATAATTTACTAGCCAATAAAAACAAAGTATCAAAAAATCTATGACCAAGTAGATTTACTTCAGAAAAGCAAGAATATTTTAAAAGTATTAGACTTAATAATAAAGCTATTTTCACTAAAATCAGCTATTACCCTTCAGAAATGTTTTGGAGAATCTAGTGAACTAAAAAAGCCAATAAATAGTATTTTTAAAAAAGAAAATAAACTTATCTCTTTTTCTAGTGATATGATTACATACTTAGAACATTCAAGAGTAAATTCTCAAGGGAACCCCCCAAAAAACCAAACCAAACCAAACCAAACCAAACCAAACCATACTAAATTTACTAATTCTCCGCCCCCCCAAATTCTATCAGAATGAGAAAGAGAATTCAAGGTGACTATATAAGAGATAGTTTTACTCTTTATTATTTATAAGTAGGTAAAAATGGAAATATGTAATATATTTCATTTGTTTGACTAAGCTATATAAAATTTGAGAATAATTTTAATAATGTATGTAAGAATTTCTAAAAAGAAAATTATAAAGTATTATCGAAGGAGATTTTATTTTTTAAGATATAAACCAGTGGTTCTCAATCCTGGCTACATATTAGAACAGACATAAAAATATTGATGCTCAAACTTCATTATAAGCAATTCTGATTTAATTGTTGTAGGGTAGATCTGAAGCATTGAAATTTGTCTAACATATTTTAGACGGTTTTAATATCCAACAAAGATAAGAACTTAATATTGAAATACCAAAATTATGTAAAAATTAATACAAAATTATAGAAAAGGAATGGTTAGCAAGGATTAGCAAGGGTTATAGAAAGGGTTTCTTTATCTTTCCCAAGGAACACCTGTAAAGAAAAGTGACCAGCTAATGACAAAACATTAGTAACCCGCTCATGGCAAACACACTAAAGGTGTGGAGTAGTTCCTATCTATGGAGTGTTTTTAGTAGAATGTAAGTAGTCTAGATTGCTAATGGTAAACAAACCTTTCATCAATAGATTTATAAGACATGGCTTTCTGGAAAATGTCATTAAAGCTACTTCCAGACTATAAAATGTGGATGACCAAAAGAGTTTCACTGAGTTTAAGTGTTATGTCTTCACACACATACACTGTTTACTCCTATGTTAAGTCTGAACCAGGACACATACTAATATGTCAAGAAAGGCTCTCCACACTTTGCTTATGCCTTATAATTACATATAGTCTTGAAATTATTAGTAAATCTTGCTACTGGTTACAATTTCTGATTCTTGTGAGCCAGATTGAAAATTGATCTTTGGATTATCTTGCAAGCCCAACATTAAGTTATTGAATAAAAAGAGTCATATATTTTATATAGAAGAATAAGTACTCTCGAATAGCCAAAAAAAAAAAAAAGATTAATATGAGTTGACCTACCTTGTCAGATATTAATGCATGATGTAAAGCCACTAAATACAGAACATTATATTGCCATAGCAATGGACAAATAGAGATATGTATCCCAATTATATCTGATAATTTAATGTATAAATAAGGTGGTATTTTAAATCAATAGGAAAAAGAATGACATTTAAATTCTATCAGTACTACCTTCTATTAATGTGAAAAAATAATTTATAAAACTTCATTTTAAACAGATTACAGAATTTTCTTTTTAATCATGTAACAAAAGAAACTCTAGGAAATTAATTTTATAATTCTTAGGTTTAGTGGGATCTTTGAAAAACAGGACAGGATCTCAGAACTACATAAGAAAATGTAACTAATTGGATCATATTAAAAATCTAAAAAAAATAACCTGTAAGTCCAAAAGATATCTTAAACAAAAAAACAACATATTAAAAAGATATTAAGAATAAATTTGCAATATAGATGACAGATAAAGCATTAACATCTATAATTTATAAAAAGTTCTTATAAAATGATAAGAAAAGGTAACCAAAAATATGTAAAACTGCTATAAATAGGTAATTCATAGAAGAAACATCTTGATTAACCATACTTGTTTTATTATAATGCTCTGACCTCAGGGCTGATGTCAGCTACTGTAGAATATTAAGCACAGCTTATAGATAAAGCAGATAAAATTTGAGTTAGATTCTGAGCTAAAGCTCCCATCTAAGCAAACAGTATTAAGTTCTCATTTTCCTGGCATCCACACACTGTGATTCACAGTTCGAACTAGATGGTGGTTAGAAATGGATCTCTATGATTTAGGTATAATAATTATACCTATCTGAAGGGAGTCCTTGGCTTTCTCTTCCTATTATGATAGACTAACTACAGATCCCACTGTTGTTGAACTCACTTTGCAAGGAAACAGCATGGTGCCAGTTAAACAAGTCTTTCTTGATGATGGTTGGAGACCAGGATAAAGTGACCATCATCATTTGTGGAACATGAGAGCACATATCATTTGTGACCTGAAAATACCAGATGCCTGTCTTATGCTTGATATTGTCCATGTCAGGGGGCTCCAGATGGTATTTATTGTTTTCTGTGGTATTTTAGAGACTTTAGAGTAAATAACTTTGGCGAAAAATAGGAAGAGCATGTCCTTGCACTTTCTTAAACACCTGTTGTTCAGGTGCTGGCTACAGTAGGCAAGTATGTATGTTAATAGTAGATATCTTGCCAGTGCAAAATTTTACTACCTACCCAGTTTCTGTGGAGCCAGGCAATTCCTATCAACGAATCAACATGCAGACAAAAACATCTTTTAAAGTGCATTGTAGAAAACTATTATTTTAATTCAACCCCTAAATGGTAACTAGGTTTTACAGAAAACTAAAAGATGTCGCCAGTCTTCAGGGTAATTATCATTTAAATGTAGGTTTTTGCTAATCTCCATGTCCTCTTTCTTATTAGGCTATTTGGATCAAAGTGTAGAGAACAGCATGTGTCTTTTTACTTAGGCAATATTTGTAGTGCTTTCTTCAACTCGATTGCTAATTTTGAACTTATGCTTTTTTGTTCAAATATTACTAGTCAAACAAAAATATCAATCTAAATTGTCCAGGCTTACCTCTGCAAAAATTGTATTATGCTGTTGATATCTTTAAACATGAGTGATTTTATTTTTGGAGGAAATCTTAGAATCAGGGTCCTTGCCTAGTAGTGCCTAGTTATATATGAGGGCATCATATTTTTATTTGTTTTATTTATAGCTCTATGATTCTAATCAGTTATAGTTGTTCATTGACCATATTTATCAACTTCAATATATAAAGGATCATTAGAAAAAGGTAAAGTAGAATAAAAACAATATGGTGAAAATAAGCTATGCTCTTTTGTAAATTTTGCTTTATAGTTTTGATGGAGTTTAATATCACAAGGATTGTTTTTATATGATTCGCTAAATTGAACATAACTGAAAGAGCTCATCATTACATTTCACTATGGTTGTCAAAACAGCCCACGAATAGAGTAGATTTGGATGTGAAAGTTTGGCGCAAATGAAGTCATTTTAATAAGTGCAGAGAATGGGTACAACACGGTCTTTGCAGGAGTAGAGTTAGAATGTGGATGAAGACAGAAGGTCAGTGTTGGTAGTTAAGCACATAATAGTAGACAGTAAGTAGTAGCAGTAATAAGCAGTAGTCAGTTAAGGTCAGTTGTTAGAGTTAGTGAAGGCTACTCTGACAGATAACAAAGGAGCTGGAAAAGAGTAGTGGAAGAAAAGGAAATCAAATATTTAGTAAAATCCTCCTTAGAAATCTCATCAGCCCCATGAAGTAAGAATTACTATTAATCAATTATCAGTTCTTCATTATCTTCTTTTCCATTTTGATTGGCTTTGTTTGTTGGGCCCAATATAAATGTCACTCAGAGCCCCACCGTGATTCTAAGCATTTTTAGCCTTCTGGATTGACTCTTGATTGAAATCTCTAAAAATTTTCCCTTCAACTTTGCCACTATTTTACACCTCCTCTTTTCTGAGGAGTTAATTTAATCTCTGCCAGACCAAGGAGCCTGGACCATGTGGTGCAAGTGCCATGGGGTTTACTCCTGTAATCCTCAAAGCCAATGCCTCCACCCTTTCTCTTTTTTTTCTGCCCCCATTTAAAGAAGCCTTGCCTATCTGCCGTGATGAAGAATTTATCCCATTTGTTAGATTCTTATTCCAACTCCTTCAACATCTGTCTCTTAAAACTGCCTCCATTAATGCTCAGGCAAAAACAAATAAGCGAACGAACAAACCTCCCAAACTCAACTGTTCTTTTTTTCATAAAATAATTTCTGGATTACCTGCCTTAATTCTGCCTTGTGCTCTCTCACATATGTGCCTCTACTCCTGTTCTTGTCTTCATCTGAAATGGTCCCCTTTGGTTCTCTGCCATCCACAATTTTTACACTCATTTATTCCATTGGTTTTTTAATAATATAAAGAAAATGGCCCATAAGGGAGACTAAGAGGTCCATGACACGGAGCAAGAGAGTGAGTAGCAGTTGGGTTAGAACCTCCATCCTCCAGCAGGAAAATCTCTCATAATAGTTGATTTATACGTTTAGCATATTTGAGTTTTAATGTTTTAAAAATATTTGAAAATGACAAGTTTAATGAAATCGCAGAGAGATTAAGTGACTTGTCCAAGATTAGTGGCATATCGAGAGCTAGTGCTTGGATCTTATAAATTCCTATTCTATATCTTTTCTTTTTTTCTATTATTCAGACATTATTAGGTGGGGACATTTTTAGGTAAGGAATAACATTTGTTATTAAATGTTCAGAAGGTCTTTCAAGCCAATATAATTTTAAATTATGAAGTAATTTCTCTCATAATTGATTATTTCTCTCCATCCAGAATGATGTATAGACCATGGTTATTGGGGCCCTTCCTCAGTCATGCTAGGCTCTTATGTGTGATATGAAGACACTTGATTCTGCACTGACCTGGAAGGTCATTTTCAGTTCTTGGCAATTCTGTGACTAAAATCTATGTATATAATGCCAGAAAGTTTCAGATTAGGTTAGAAGACAGCTTTGATTTGGGGAAATTCCTCGACAAGCCTTCTGTCTTATTCTGAGAATGCATATATTTCTTAATTAGTCTAATTTCTAGGAGTATAAGGGAAAGGGTTCTCCAGAATTGATCTATAGACATCTTTGAGACAATTTACTATTCCTAAGCCTAACATGCAAAAGAACACCCTCCTTTAACTAGTTTCATTATCCTGACCCTTTTCCTTTTGTACTCTGAACCATTCAGTTCATCAGAAAGAGAGTCTGTAAGTATTCCCAGAATGCTTTTGGTTCTGGAACATTCTGACAAGAGCTGTTTCACAAAAAGCAAAAGATGCAGGAAATAAGGAATATGGCTGCACATTTTAGGTCAGTTCTTTCCTATGTTTTGTAACCTATCAGGAAATCAAATGTTTTTAGCTATGAAAAATAATTTTAGGTCAATTAATACAGGGCAATTGGATATCTTGTACCTCATTTGGACATGATTGAACAGCAAAAATGACCAAAAATGTTTCATGAGAAATTATATTTAAGGTCATACTTAAATGAAATTAGGTGGAATGCCGATGTAAAATACAACATAAATTTAAATCACTTGAAATTATTATTAAGTTGCAACTTACTTAACAATTAACTGACGAGACACAGAGATTTTAACAATGTGATTTTGGAAGTTAAAAAAAAAAATTACTTAGATTTTCTTTTTCACTTCTCAATAGCCTAAGAGTTTCACTTGATTTTCTCTAATCAACTTTGTTTTGCACATTGTGCTTAATTAGCAAACTTCTTCCTTTTGTTGAGTTTTCAGACTTGCGCTTTGATGTTTTACTCACTTTGCAGTCACAAGATGAGAAATGTAGACACTGTGTACAAACAAGAGGTTCGTGCAAAGTCAAGCTCTCAAAACCACATGCAAGACTCAGTGGCACATGGTTTAGAGCTCACACACTTCAGGATCATGTAATATAGGCATGCAGATGAGGGGAAGAAAAGCACCTACATTGTGAAAATAGAGTATGATGAAAGAGAATGACATTTTCTTTATGACAATTATCTAATGCAAACCGTATACCCATAACCTTTACCAGAGTGGAGGAAGGGGAATATAAGTGACTTTTTGTGGGGAGAGGGAAACTGTACAGAAATGTTACTAGAGGTCAAGTCATTATTAAAGTTAAGGATTTCTATTCTGTACTTGGCCTCTTCCAGGTTATCTTCCCCAAATTCTTGCTTTGTATTTCCTCTGCTAAATCATGCAAAAAAGATCAGAACTAACATCGGAAATCATTTAACAAGCTCTAAACCTGACAGATAACAAGGGTATTCTCCACAATTTACACGAGAATTAAATTGGATATAAATACCTCCTGTTCTTACCGGTGGGTGTTGTGATTCCATGTATTAAGGTGTGAAGCAGACAGGAAAGAGATATAAATCTTTCATAAGTACATTGTAAATAAATAGGCAAGTGGTATATAAACCATATTTATAGGTAATAGAGTCAAACAATGAAAGGTAAATAGTTGTCACAAAATAGACTTTATCACAAAAAAAATGGTCACAAAACTAGAGTTATATGAAGAGAGGAGCTACAATAAATAATTGTTTTATTGTTATTGAAATAATCTGGCAGTATGAAACAATAATATTGAGTGACACTAGTTTTGATTAAAAATTCTTGATACTGCTTTAGCAAACCCAGCATTAGAAAATCCCCAATAGTTTCTAAATGCTGATATCTTCATTAAACAAAAATATGGGTGGAAATATATAAGAAGTAATCAATTTATAGGTTTTCTTGTGAGATTAAAGTGTTACCCTGGTGAGATCAATTTATCAACTAAATTTTCACAAGGAATTTTGAGATATTTAGAAATAAGTCATAGAGCTCAGTTATGATTTTGCATGAAATTTGCTCATTGATTAGCTCTTTGAATTAAAATTTTATATAATGGCATGCCCTTACTTCTCAGCCAAATAAATCACACAAAGCTAAGCTAAACTTATCCATATATAAATATGTCTTTCATATTGGGCAATATTTGCAATGCTTTCTGCACCCTGACTGCTAATTTTGAGCCTTTGCTTTTTTTTTTTTTCAGAATATAACTAGTTAAATAAAAAAGTGTCTACTTAAATTACACAGGTTAACTTATGCAAAATTGTATTATACTGTCAATGTCATTGTATGCAAGGAGTTATTTTTTTCCTGAAGATTCTTAGAAACAGGGTCCTTGCCCAGTGGAAGGGTAGCTATATAGGAAGTCACCATAGTTTTAATCTTTTTAAAAATAGGTCTATGGTATGCTATAGAAATTCATACAATTTATCTTTAGCAATCAGTTTCTATAAGCCAAACAACCAGGTTACAATAATGTGTATAATTTTTCTAATAATACAAAGAGCTGTATAGACCATAGTCATATTAATAATTATGTTGATTTTTAAGCATCGATAGAGGAAAGGGTTTTGAAAAGTGATCGTTGATATTGAATTTGCTTAAAAGTTATGAGAGAATCCATATTTCCCCTTGAAAGAAAAGATGCGTTAAATGAGGTAGAGTAAGAGGGCATATAGTTATTTATTTAAGATATAGAAAAATTATCCTTACCATAAAAATGAAACTTCCTATCATGAAATATTTATGGCATATTTAAGATCCCTGACTTCTCCCACAAATCCTCGAAATGTCTTATTTTTTTAGAGTGTTAACCTTGGATCTTTGAGGACATCGTAGTCATTACCGTATACTTGCCATATCTTAATGCACGTGGGTCCAACTATTCTGGGGGGAAAGGGGTTCTGGCAGCTAGGCCATGTAGTGAAAACCAAGGTTCCAGCTTAGTGATGCTCTCTCTAACCAGAGTGGGAGCTCTACTGCACACAGTTATATCAGTTTGCATCATGTTATAATGCCTTTGCCACACAGTATAACTAGAATATAGCACCATGCAATGCCATGAATTGAGAATGAGAGACTATCTCCAGGGGAGAAAATAAACATTTGAGAGAGGAAAACAAAAGCAAGGGGTTCGAAGCTGGTGAGACTGGCTTTTCTATTTTGACTGGAGCTATAATGCCGGTGGAGCTTCTGTTTGGAAACAAAATACATACCATGTTCATGTCAATGCCATTGGTATAAGTCCACGCATGTTGGAAATATTCTTCAAGCCGTTGCCTCAGAGGATTGGGAATTTGGTGAAAGCGAATGAACTCTTTTACTCGCAGCATTTGCATGTGGTACCTGGCAGTTCCCGAGTATAGTCTTTGGATAATTGCAGATACATTCCCAAAAATACTTGCATACATTAGTGCTGGATTGGATAGAAAACAAAGTTATGGGGGAAGACTGCACTTGGGTATATTGTATCTTGTCAGAATCTCAAGTCTAATTGTGAGGATTTACCACTGGCCCATAAGGAGGGGAGGGAAGTTAAGCCAATACTGTTGTAGATTTTATAATGTTGATGATAAATCTGGAGAGAAGTATCTAAATTCACCATAGATTTTAAATTAAAGTAAAAAAGCAGATTGTTTACAATATCACTTGTAAGCTGGAATGCTGATTAGAGACAAGATGCATTTAGAGTACACATTTTGTTTGTAATAAGAAGGTATGTCATGAGGCTACCATGGATAATTTTCCTGAAATTGCAGTTAAAATGTTAATTTTTAAATTGTGACATCCCTGCCTCTCAGCCTAAAATCTATCCTTGTAATATTAAAAGTCTATCATAAATCTTAGGATTATTTTGAATATTCTGGATTTGCTATGGCATGAAACATTGTTTTAAGGAATCCATACTTTCCTTAGAGAATCTATTTGTATATAATTTTCAATCTATTAAAATTAATTTTTAATAGTATTTCTGTATGAGAAACAAATATCTTAGAATATGAGAATATTGTTTTGTTTTTGTCAAGAAAATAAATTACATTTTTGTTATTTCATCTATGGTAGGAAAGAAACTGTTCTGGCAACCCTTGCTATATATTCAGTACTTAAATGAAATAAGTGTTTCAATAGGCATTAAGGCTTTGTGAGCTAAAGTGAGCTAAAGCTTTATGATTTAATATAAGCTTTTTAAGCCATCTTCTCTTTCTTATATTTGTATTCAATTTCTAATAATCATAAAATGTTCTGTATTCTGTACAGAAAGTCACATCATGAAACATGATCTATATCCTGATATTTTGGTGTGTGTCAGAACACTAGAGAGAAGGTAATACATCTGTAAGGCACTGCAACTGTAATATACCAACCAGGTGAGAGAAAAAACAGACAGTTTGAGTGTTTGATTCAACTATATTCAACCAACGCATTTTTTTTCCCCAGACACAGTTTATAAAACATTACTTCCATACATCACTTAATCATTTTTAAAGTAGATTTTGGCCAGAATCAAGGTGTTTTAAAATGACTTATCTTCTTGATCATTTGCTTTCTTTTCCATCTTATCTTTGTCTTTGTTTAACATGGTTTTTGTTTACCACATGGTTTTGTGCCCCAAGTAAGAGAATGTCCCAGAGAAAGGGGTGGCTCTTTGCTTTTATCTACTTAAAATGATGAAAGTTGGGGAGATCTGTGAAGTTGGGATGTGTGAAAGACAGTAAGTCTCAGTGCGGTAGGCAAACTGCTTAGGCTGTATCTTCCATAGAAAAAAAGACGTGAGCCTAGTCTGAGTAAATTAATAGTTGATTAAGGAGGGAGTTAACACTACTTGCTTGAAACTGATTCCTATGATCCAAGGAAGTTCATGTGAAAAATATGTTTTACTCTTCCTGATTCTAGTGTTAGAAATATTTATGCATGCTGTTATGTCTCCAAAGTATCTATCATATTTTCAGGAAATAGTACAGACTAAATTCACTTGATTTAATCAGAGGACACACAACATTAGATATTTTACCTAAATCACATAATTACTCAAAAAGTCAAATAAAACATTCTTATTTCATTTTTAATAAATACTGTGGTTTTATCTCCATGCTGCCATAAAAACGAATCAAAACATTAGTTTGGGTCATAAACCTGTATTTCCACTCATTGGCAAGATGGTAAAATATAGGTTATAAGTACATAGATGAATACATAAATGACCTGTACTTCTCTTAAGAAATTCTATGCTGATGGCTTTTTAAATTACAATAAAGACATGGATTTTTTCCCTATTTTGGGGGAAGCAAACAGAGCTAGAGGCTATCAGCAAGAGAGAAGCACAAAATGATTAGATTCTATACACATTATTTAGTTAATGCCCATCAACTGGCATAAAATATGAGTCAAAAGCAAATTGGCATACTATATATAGGTGTTTCTTTTCTTAATTCACCATTTTATTTAGCTTTCCTTAATAGGAAGGTCTTATTTTCATCAAAATGATTTGCTTTAAGTTTAGAAGTTATTGAGATAAAGCACGTATATCTTAAAACTTCCTTCAGCATACTACACCCCAAATCTGATATGCTAGCCAAACTGATTAATTTAGCTTGTCATTGGGTATTAGCTGAAACAATCTGATAAAGCAAATACACTTGCTTTTCTACATATTATGTAAGCTTAAAAAATTGTATCAAATTTTTTTATTGATGTGTAATTTACATATAATGAAATGAATCTGTTTTAAGTGTATAGTTTAGTTTTGACGTATTCACTCTCGTAAACACAATCACTATATAAAACATTTCCATCATCCCAAAATATTTCCTTTGTCCTTTGGCTGCCTACCTACTCATTTCTGACCCTAGGAAACTACTGAGCTCCTTTATGCCATCAAAAATTAGTTTCCATTTCTTGGGATTTCATATAAATGGAATAAAAATGTACATGTTAATTCGTGTCTGATTTCTTTTACTATTAGGTTTTTGAGATTTGTTCTTTTTTTATCACTGAGTAGATTTGCATTGTATGGTTATACCACAGTTTCTTCTGTAGCTGGAAATTTCACTGCTTTTTGTTTTTAGGTATTATGAATAAAACTGACATAAACATTTGTTTACAAGTCTTTGTTTGAGCATGTGTTTTTATTTCCCTTTTAAATACCTAGGAGTGGAATTGCTGAGTTGTGTGGTATGTTTAACTTTATAAAAAACTGCCAAACTATTTCCCAAAACTGATGTGTCATTTTATACTCTTACAAGCAATATATAAGAATATAAGAAGGACCACCAAAATCCACCCCACTGTGCCATTTCTAGCTGTGGGGTGCTGTGCTCATACTTCCAGATTTCTTCGTGCTCTGTAGGCAACATGACCTCTGAATGCAATATCAGAGTGATGAAACAGAATGGTGTCTCAATTCTAACACAGTTTAGTAGCATCGACTTTCCAGAACACTGTCAAGATGAATTCTGACCACCTGGCTCTGAATCCTGCTTCATTTTTTTTTTTTTTTAATTAAACTGTTTAGTTTGAGACGACTGTGGATTCACATACAGTTATAAGAAATAATAGAGAGATCCCTTGTGTCCTTACTCAAGTTTTCTCCAATGGTAACATCTTGCAGAACCATAGTACAATATCAGGATATTGACATCAGTCTACACATCTCATTCAGATTTCCTATTTTCTTGTTGTACTCTCGTGTGTGTGTATACTTAATTCTATGTAATTTTACTGCATATGTAGTTTCATGTACCCACTGCCACAGTTAAAATACTAAAGAGTTCCATCATCACAAGCATCTCCTACGTTACTCTCTGTAACCATATCCACCTTCCTTCAGCCTCCTTCCCTTGTCTCTAATCCATGACATCTACTAATTTATTTTCTATTTCTCCAATTTTTTTCATTTCAAAAATGTCATAAATAGACTCACAGTAAACAATAACAAAAAACAAACAAATAAAAACATCAGTTGTTCCACAACCTTTCCAACATTTGATATTATCAGTTTTTTATTTGAATCATTGTATCAGGTGTATAACATCTCACTAGGGTTTTAGTTTGTGTTTCTCTGATGAATAATAACAGTGTTTCATGTACTTATTGGCTATTCATATGTATTCTTTTGTGAAATGTGTTTAAATATTTTGCTCATTTTTAAATTGAGTTGCCTTATTGTGGAGTTGTAAACATTCTTTATATACTCTGTAAAAAGTCCTTTATTTATACCTAAGTATTGAAAATATGTTTTTCTAGCCTATCATTTGCCCGTTTTTTAATAATGTCCTTTGAAAAGTTGAAGCTATTAATTTTGGTACAATCCAATTTATGAATTTTATTTTGTGGCTCAGGATTGTTTTCTTTGTTTCGGTTTTAGTAATTCCTATCATTCAAAGAATTTGTTCATTTCATCTAAATGATCATATTCATTATAAAATAATTCCTAATTTTATCTTAGCCTTTTAATGTCTTTAGAATTTGTAGAAATATCTTTTATTTCATACAAGACATAGGTAAAATATGACCTCTCTTCATGTAATTGGCGATTTATCAATTTTATTAATCTTAAAAGAGCCAGGACTTACTCCCATTAATTTTCTCTATTGTTTGCATTCGTTATATTTTAATATTGTTATTTCTTTCTTACTATTTATATTAGGTTTAATTTGCCTGTTTTACTAGTTTCATAAGACAGAAGCTCAGATCTTTGAATTTTGAGCTTGCTTTTTTAATAAAAACACTTAAAGCTATAAATTTCACTGAATACTGCTTCAGTTACCTCTTACAAAGTTTGATACATTTTATTTTCATTTTCATTCAGTTAAAACTATTTTCTAACTTTTAATGTGATTTTTTTTTGAATCATGTCACTTGGAATGTGTTAATTAATTTCCAAATATTTGGGGATTTCCAAATATCTGTTCTATAGCTTGTTCTTTAATTTTTTTTTTTTTTTTTTTTACTAATTTCTGGTTTGTCTTGTGTTCAAAGATATCCTGTGTATGATTTAATATTTTTAAACTTATTAAGATTTCTTTTTGGGTACAAATTTGATCTGGTTGGTACTTGTTTTATAGTCTAGCATAGTCTGTCTTGGTGACTGTTCCACATATGCTAGAAAAGAATGTGTATTCTGCTGGTATTCTATAATAGCCAATATGCCAAGTTAATTGATAGTATCGTTCAAGTCTTTTATATCTTTACTGATTTTCTGTCTACTTATTTTATTAAATATCGAGAGAAGAGTGTTGTAACTGCTAAGTATAACTGTGAGTTTGTCTTGTAAATTTGACTATTTGTCCTTTAGGTTCTGTCAGGTTTTGCTTAATTTAATTTAAAGCTCTAATAGGGCATACACATTTAGTACTGTGGTGTTTAATTTATCTCTGGTAATAATTCTTGTCCTGAAGTCTAGTTTGAAATCAATACTGCTCCTTAGATTTTTCTCATGATTGGTATTTGTATGTACAACGTTTTCCATCTTTTTATTTTACCTATGTATTTATATTATAAATGTTTCCTTTAGACAGCATATGGTTGAGCCTTTAAAAAAAAATACGATCCAACAACTTCTGCAGTTCAATGAGTTTAGATTACTTAAATTTAAGGTAATTATTAACATGGTTGGGTTTAAATCTACCATCTTGATACTTGTTTTCTACATTCCCCCTTTTTCTTATTTCCTGCTATCTTTTGGATTTATTATTTTTTATTATTCCATTTCTGTCTTCCTTATTGGCTCATTAGCTGTGTTGTACTATTTACAATATGCATTTTAACTTATTACTCTCAACCTTAAATAATGTAATACCATTTCATGTATAATGTAGAAATTTTACAATATATTTCAATGTCTTGTTTCCATTTTTTGTGCTATCATTGTTAGATTTTTACTTCTCTATATATTATAAAACCTACAAATTTAGTATCACTATTTTTGCTTTAAATAATTATTTTTGAAGACGTTTAAAAATGAAGAAAAATCTTTTAAGTTTACCCACATATTTAACATTCCTAGTTTTTTTCATGCCTTTTCATAAACTCAAATTTTCACTTGGTATAATTTTCCTTTTACTTGAAGAACTTCATAATTTCTTATAGTCTTCTCATAATGAATTATGTCAGATTTTATTTATTACTTTTGAGGATAGTTTAATTAAGCAGAAATTTCTATGTTGACAGATTTTCTTTTTCTTTTAACATTTTAAAGATTTAATTTTATTGTTTTCTCGCTTGCATTGCTTCTAATAAGAAATCTGCTATCAACCTGATGTTTTTCCTTTGTACATTGTGTGTTTTTTCCCTTTCTAATTGCTTTTAAGATTTTTTTCCCCTTTATTGTTAATTTTCAGTATTTTGATTAAAATGTACCTTGGCGTGTGTGTGTGTGTGTGTGTGTGCGTGCGTGCATGTGTGTGTGTGTTTAACCTGTTTGAGATTTACTGAACTTCTTGGATTTGTGGTTTATAGTTTTTATCAATTTTAGAAAAATTTCAGCCATTTCTTAAAAAAATTTTTTTTTTCTTCTCTACCCCATTTTTCTGGAAGTCCTTACACATATTTGCTCAAGTGCTTGGTATTGTCTGCTATTTCCATCATCTCTGTTAAATTCAGCTGTAGGTTAAAAATTTTTTTTCTCTTGCTCAAAGGTTATGTTTTCTTGTTTAACATATCTGTTAATCTTTTAATGGATGATAAACATAATAAATTTAACATTGTTCATTGCTTTATATTTTTTGTCTTCCTTTAGATAAGTTGCATTTGTTCTTGCAGACAGTTAAGTGAACCATAGATCAGTTGCTCCTTTTGCGGCTTGTTTTTAGGCTTTATTAGGGCTAGACTAACCTTAGTACTATGATAATACTTTTTCGAGCATGCTGTTGAATACCAGTGTGCAGTGAGGGCTTTCCACTGTACTGGCAAGAATCTGAATCTTATTCAGCTTACAGTACTTCTGGTATTTATTTGCCAAGACTTGAGTATTACCTCATGCATTTGTGACTTAGTAGTCACCTGTAGACTCAAGGGACTACCTATACAATTTTCTGAAGCTTTTCTTTCCCATAGCATCCTGTTGTCTGATTGTCTTGCCACTTATAGCACCTCTACCTCCATGACCTGTGATCTTGTTTTTTAAGCTCAGTGATACCACAGTCATCTGATTAGGTTGCTTCTCCTTTCACTGTGGTGCAGAAACACACCACAAGGACCATCTTGTTTGTTTTTCTTCTCTCGGGGATCAAACTCCCTTACTATTTGATTTCCAATGTCTGAAAACAGTTGACCTATATCTTTTGTTTAGCTTTCTGTTATTTAAAAAAAAAATTATAAGGATATGGTAAGGTTCTAGTTACTCCATCATGGCTAGAAGCAGAAATCTAGTAACTTTTTTTTTTACATGTTATAAAAAGAAGAAATTCTCTCAAGGTATTTGTCAAGTAGGTCAGAGATGAAATACACTTGTCTTACTGGCTTGTGTGTTTTTAAAATTAAATGTCTATGTTTTATTTATAGTAGTTGAATAAAGATATACGCTTATATATTAGAATACATAGATATAAGTATATGAGCATCACTTATATTTACAACTATTTAATGGTTGCTTAAACTTTCATTTTTCATCTAGATTTATGTATACTTTTAAAATGAATTATCTGTCACTGTTCTCTCTACACATTCAGAAGTATAACTGGTAACTGTCTTTGCAAATAGTTTTTAAAATGTATCTATAGCTATATGACATATTTGCATTTAGTTAAATAATAGTTTTCAATGTTTAATTTTTAGTTTGCTTAAATTATATTGCTTAGTTGATTGTTTTGTTCTCTATAAGTAGACGTCAAGTTTTTCTTTTAGAATGAAGATTAGATTTTAAAAAGCTCAGGGATGATAAGCTAGTCCAATCTGATATAGACTAGACTATAAAAACAATAACGAATATTAGTACCTATACAATATTTTACATTATATGTTTGGATATTGTATTTTATTTTTAGCTTGAAATCAGGTCACTCATAGATCTGAGGAGTATGTATTTAGTGTGCAAATATAGCCAAACAAAGAAAACCAAATCTCTGCTAATATAGTAGGATCTACATGGAAATATAATATGTAGATACAGCTATATGAATCAAATGGCTAAGCAAATATCAGTGGCATTATTATTATTCTTAACTTTCCAATCATAATTTTACCTTTTCTTTATTCTTGGCATAACAAGTCATAATAGAGTTCTTCAGGGATATTTATAAATTTTCCTGTGTGACATTAAGCTTTACATAATCCCATTTTGATTAAGGTTTGTACAACCAAGTTTGTTATTCAAATAAAAGATGTTATGTAGAATGTGGATATCACTTAATCTATCTACCTAATTGACTAGAGGGATTTTTTTTTCTTAAAATATAAAATTCATCTACAGGATTCTTAAAGAATCAAGAGAAATACTCTAGTGCCACATTAAAAAAAAAGTAAAGAAAGAAAGGAGGAAAGAATGCAAAAAGAAAGAAAAAAGAAATAAGAATGAAAACTGCCTATAATCTCGTTTTAGGAATTAGAGTTTAGGTGTAGAGCAAGTAAAAAGCTGAGTTTTCTTTAACTTAATAATTCACATGATAAACAATGCTATATATTTCACTTAATTCTCACAAGTGGTAAAGATTCCTAAATGGTGAACAAGTTAAACTTTAGTGCATTTTAAAAATTCTTATAAATTCTAAGTTTTAAGATGCTTAAAAATGTAAAAAAAAAAAAACAGAAAAAACCAAGTTTATATATTGTTTTCTACATAGGTGTTTAAGTAATAAAAAACAAACTTTTTCTTTTCTTTTCTTTGTTTGCTTCCTGTGGCACTAAAGTCAAAAGCCACTAAAAGTATTTACTAAGAGTTGTAATCAAGACTGGTTGGGACTGTCTTTGCTCTGAGAGATTCAGTCTCTCTGGAGGGGATTTTTCTATTTTTTTCCAGTAGGCCCCACTTCCATTTCCTTCTGGATGCCATTTTACTTCTGTGTTTATAGCCAAGATTGAGCCTGATTTTGTAGACTATATTGAGTTATTTCACTATAATGTTATTTGCCTATACAAATGTTACTAAAATAAAAACATTAAGACATATATATTAAAAGTAAACATATATATTAAAAGTAAACCAAATAAAGTGGACAATAAATTTGTGAATCTATTTAAGTTTTCATAAATAAAGCTTATTTAAACACATTTCATTAGTCAATATGTTAATTTTATATTTAAAAATCAACTCTCTGGATCTATTTTTAAATTTGTAGACAATTTAAGGATGATGCTCTGCAAAGTTATCTTTAGTGGTTCCATAGCGTGATCAAAAAAAATAAAATATTAACATTAAAACATCTTTGGTTTAATATAGATATTTTCCTATTCCAAAGAATGCACCTTATAAGTCAAACTCACTACATTACCTAATTGTAAGGTAAAAGTCAGTCACTTAGGCCTGGCATAGAGTTACAGAGAAAAAAAATTGTAGTCAATGATTGATAAATATATATATACATACTTATATATTACATATGTGTGCATATTACACAGGTGTATATTATATATCACACATGTGTATATTATTTACACACATATGTAATATATAAACAGATATAAAAGATTAACTTACATTATATGTACATATATTTCCATCTATTTTTCTAGTACATCTAGTAATATAATGTAAGCTAAGCCATCCCATTCTAATCTGGCCTCAGAGCGAAATAGAAAATAACTACTTGCAATAAATTACAGATATATTTTTATAGCAGTAAAAAAATGAACTGCAAGTCTCAATTCCAGAATCCCAACACTCATGCCACTCCAGTTTTATGCTCATGGTTTCCTGAGGTCTGGAAAATCTTTGGTGTTAACCCTTCACAGAGGGAATCAAGTTTGATAGACTATGATACCCAAATATGTAATACCATTATTTCTAAAATTTTCTATAATTTTTTCTTTGCCTCACCCTAAATGTTCTGGAGATATCAATTTTGTGATATTATTTTACCCTAATAAATAGCAAAAGAGAAATCTACTTACAGCCAATCAACATGACACAAATTGAAAAGATTTTCTCCGAATTGGTGTTAGGGGACACATTCCCAAATCCTACACTGGTTAAACTGCTGAAGGTAAAATAAAGTGCTGTGACGTATTTGTCTTTAATGGATGGTCCAGAACTTGAGTCACTGTCATTGTAACGTTTTCCAATTTGTTGTCCTAAGGAATCCAACCATCCGATTTTGTCGGTCAGGTAGGGCCTTTCTACATTCCCAATTGCATACCAAATGCAAGCCAGCCAGTGAGCAATCAGGGCAAATATGCACATTAAGAGCATTAGCACAGCAGCACCATACTCTGAATATCGATCAAGTTTCCGAGCCACTCGCACAAGACGTAGGAGTCGAGCTGTCTTCAGAAGACCAATTAATGTCGTTGTCTGTGGAGGTAAATGCTCATGGTCAGAAATAGTAAACAATTCAGGGTATGTTCCTGTGAAACTAAGTAGGCAGAAACAGGTTAAAACAATGTAGTAGCAATGAGGATAACTGTATTTTTGAATTAAGCATTTTTTTTTTTTTAATTTGACTTCTGCTTTGGAAAATACTTTGAAAGTTTGCATTATATTAATTTGGTACCTTGGCATGAAAGACCCATGAGACAAAGAATCTGTCTATCTTGTTTTATGCTCTCACCTAGTGCCTTGTACATCATGGGTACTCAGTAAGTCACTCATTCACTAACAAACATTCCAGTGTGTTACTGGTGTGCCTAGCAAGTGCCACACACTAGGATTAGAGTGTTGCACAAACATACATGGTCACATTCTAATAGAGACGGTTACTTAGCAGTAGACGAAGTGTTTTATCTAATGAAGAGAAACAAGGTCCATTGTTTATGGGAAGAGATAAATACTTTTAAAATAAATAATAAGATCATTTTAGACTTGAGAAGTGCCATGATAATAACAAAACAAAGTGATATGATAGAGGATGATCGGCGACATGGGTTAAAATGGGCATCACTTTAGAAATAAAGATCAAGGAAGGCCTTCCTGAGGAGCTGACCTTAGAGTTGAGAAAGAGTTGCATAATGAGAAGGAGCCAATTAAGCAGATAACTGCGAAACTTATTGGATGATTGCATGTATGCATTAGGCACTATACTTAAATGCATTGTTTTCTTCCAAAATGTGTTAAATTGATAAATTGTTTCTTGCTATCCCAATGATATTATGTATTTTGTTTTGGGGTATGATATGTGCAACTAATTACATGATTATTATTGACCAGGTATCTAACGATAGGACACTTCTATATAATAACAGAATACTTAACTGGTTGTTTGGACTGGAAATCTGAGAAGTACAAATTACAAGTTCATTTCTTAGGTTTTCTAAATAATGTCAACTATAAGTACTACATAATTCACAGGGCATATAATTATTCCATAGTTACATGGTGTTTACCAATCAATTATTGAGTCATTTTATCTGTTCATTGCTGGTGTTTATTTCACAAAGTGCATCCAAGTGGGTTAAAAACACTTATATTTTAATTAAAGAAACAATTCATGGCATAACTATCACCCTATATCTATTTATATTGACATGGTGGAAAAAGAGCACTGAATATCAAGAAAAACATTTTCATTAAAATGCTACAGTAAGTATTACATCTTTTCCCCTTGGTTATAATAGTCACAAGGGAAGGGGAGAGTCCTGAGTCTCTCCTGAATTCTTTAATTCAGTTGTTATAGGAACCCTCTCAAGGTGAGAGGGTTTGTGTAGTTGAGGTGTGCTTATCATAACTGGACTCCATTCTTTGCTTATTTTGGAATGTATGGAGAGGTGAGACGTCTCTATTTTCAATTCTAGGTTCTTATTTTTCAGGGTGCAGAAAAGAAAATATATTTTTTTGCTTTCACAAATTTAAAAGTGTATCTCTTCTCCATGAACAAACAGAGAGTTTCACTTAGCATTAGGTGGTTCCCTGGGAGAAAAGTCAACTTGCTACGATTTGTATTCTCAATATTTTAGCTTAGCAGTTATATTCCAGGACTTTAGAACAGACAAACTTATGCTTGAGTTCTGCTTCTATACCAGTGTGTCACCTAGGATAAATTACTTATTTAATCTCTAAGCATCAATTTTCAAGGTAAATGGGCATAATAAGGCTTATCTGACAAGGGTGTAGATAATACCTAATAAATGGTAGCTCTTCATGTTTTTATTTCAATATATCATACATTTTTATTTCCATCAGTAAGTAGAAACTTTATATTGTGAAATGGGTTGATAGAACTTACACACTTTCCAAATGCATTACCTAGATATCTGGAATCACAAATAGAGGTTTTTCAGCATTGGCCTTGCAGCCTCCACAGGAAATGGCAGAAATTTTAAAGATAAAAACTTCATCTGGATGCACTGACTGCTCATACTTTGGTAATAGGAATCACCCTGGTTCAAAACATCACCATTTCTACACTTCACAGCTTAAGTTTGTGTGTTTATTTTTCATTCCAGCCCTGTTGCCTATTTCCTCGTGTTGATAAATCAGAAATATTTGAGGATTATTACTCAAAATTTCTTGTCCTTGGAACAAAACTTCTTTCTGAATCTCAAAATAAATGAAATATAATTAAAATTCTCTAGGTATTTGGTTAATAAAGTATGATGCTTCAAAACAAATGAGCTGTTTTTATGACATGTTGTGATAATAAATACTAATGACTCTTATGGCTACAAAGATGGTAGAGTTAAAATGATTTATGATAGGAAAAAGAATCAAATCTACTGTGTATGCCACCCACCTCCTTTTTGCCCTCTTTCCACAGAAACTTCTGATGTTCCATCCAGAATTATATTAAAATGAGATAAAACCTAGATGACAGTAAGTTCTCTAAGCAGATAAATAAATATACCTTATAACACACAAGTGACATCTTTTCTAGACAAAGAAAATGAAAGCTTAAAAATGTGGCACATAATGAAGTCTCAACCTAATTCCATAAACACGAGTGAATGCTGACTTTAACAGTCAAAGCCATGTACCCAAGCATAACTATGTGTACTAGTTTGACAATATGACAAATGACTTGGCCTTATTTCTATTGTTATCGAGTTGCTGCTAACACATCTGAACATTCTTTCTCAGGTACAGTTGTGTACAGCACATCTTGTAGATGACACTTAGGATTGCAATAACTCTTCTTTTTCTAATTTAAATATCTCTTTAAAGATTAAAGGTGTTTTGAACCAGGTTGCACGACACAGAGAAATGATGGCACAACATAGAGAAATGGTTGCACCAAAATCTCAGAGAAAGCAGATTAAAGAATAATCAGTCTCTTCTTGCTGATTTGTTGGAGACTATTTAGTTCCCATTGTTTAGTTCAATGAACTATCTGTATTTTCTGCAAGTGAAAAATGACACCAATAATTTTCTAATAATATAATTGTACCGACATCAGAATTTGGCTAAATAAAATGTTTTCAGAGTGTGTTATTATCTTGCATCATATCTAATTTCATGTACTATCCAGACATATTATGGAAATCTATTTTTTGGGGGCTTTTCATTTTTTTAAACCCATCACGATAATTTTAAAAACAGTAGATGTAGAGAATTTTCTCAGATATTATTCCTCAGCTTTTCCCTGATATTATAAAAAATGTTGTCTATTTATTGTTACTTTTGGTAGAGATTCAAAAAGCATAAAAGCTCACTAGAGGTAAATGCTATTATTATGAAAGACAAACACATCGTGATAATAAATAAGATATAGAAAGAGGTGAACCATTTTACAGTGGATTTAAGCAAGGTACTTTGTTTTGTTACCCTGCCCATGAACCATAGCAAAGGGGACACAATAAACTCTAAGTCAAGTCTCCACCTCATCGATATCTATGTCATCTCATAACTCAACTTCTTAACTGTGATCGAATGATATTTAAAACTCTTTCTGCCTGAATACCACAGTAAAGAAAGTGTACTTATTTAGACTTTTATTTTCAATGGATTTTTTCATATTTTTAAAAATATAAAATGACTCCTCCTGGAAATTGACTTATTCAAATTTCTGGGTGGCTGATAAATTCTAATCCAGTTTCAATATTTTAAAAACTTATGCACATCCATAGTTTATGAAAGCCCTAGATACTTTATTATACTGAGGTAGAAGTTAATTTTCTATACTATGACTTTCTCAACTAAATTTTACTTAAAAGCTATATCTATACTCTAAAACAATTGCATCTTTGCAACTACATTAGGTAACAAACCCAGACACAAGAAGATTATGTGATTTTTTTTACTAGACATTTTACAGTAGATCAAGCAATAGTCTTTCCTAATACAAGTGAAATTCATTTTCAAGACCTGAAAATTGAAGAGATGTTTTCTTACCAGCATTAAACAACTCACTACTCAAAAATAAATGTTGCTAAGTTTAAGTTGAGAAAGCCTCATCAGTAAGAGAAAATCTTATGCTCAAGAATTTTCCAAAATAATTTTGAAAAATAATTCTACTTTATAGTAAGCATTCTCAAGACTCTCACATTTAAAATACTTTATTTCAGAGGTTTACTCTCTAAAATCTTTGCCTACTGTAAGTAGATAGAATTATTCTTTTATAAAAGAGGAAATGTAAGTATGCGATCTTTGGCTTCATCTACAGGTTGATAAAGTAAATTGTCACTGAAATTTTCTACTTAATCCATCATTATGTCTTGTTTGTCAGGAAATATTTGGGGTATAAGAGGGCAAATGAGATCATTTAGTGACTAATAGTTTTCATAACTTCACACTAATGTTTTGGTTTATATTTCATCTCAATTGACTCTATGCTCTGGTACATGGATACACCATTCAATGAATTATTTACCAATAAAACTCAATATTAAAACTAGTTTCTAGTCTTTTGTTTAAGTCATACTATTTCAATATTTCTAAGGACACATTCACTAATACAATCAAAGATCTACATTTTGAGTGTGTAAAAAACAGTGGTGGGGGAGATCACCTAGCTTATTTTTTCTTTATTTATACCAAACCTCACAATTTCCTCTACTGACTGTGGCTTTTAAAGAGAAGAAGAATGCACAGCTTCCCTGGGAAACGTCACCCCAGTATTAAACTATACTGTTGAGACACTTTTATTTTTATTTTGTTTTATAATTAATATTCTATTTTGCTGCAATGTGAACTCACTTTCTCTTTCTTACAGTAACATGGAAAACTTGTCATCAAATGATTCTAAATAGTAGTATGCAAATGTTACAGTAAATAAATGATTATGGATGTTATATTTTTAAGATAGGAATTTGACTTATTTTGAGAAGTATTTAACCAAAAACTGTACTTTATGCCATCTCCAGAAAATTCTAGTCAATAGATCACGTATAAATGATGACTAAATGATCGACAATGCAAAATAATTTTTTTTGATGGAATGTTCTTATCTCTTACTTGATGTTCCACAAATTTTTGGAGGCATGACCAATAGCCTCAAATATAAGCCAATGCAAACCTCTGCCATAACTCCCAAGAAATAGCTAAAGAGAGACACAGTTAATGTGTAGACACATATTCACAATCAGGTCTTCAAAATATGCTTTGTTATTTAAATTTGAACATGAGTATGTCTGATGTTTTAGAAATTCACTTGTAACAAACTAATGACAACTATTGTAGAGATCAGGTTCAGAGAGAATGCTGACAAGATGATCAAAGTTTTTACACGAGTGCCTGCTGTTTTTCTTTGTATCCATTTCATGATTCATCAATCAGACTAATGAAGTAAACATCGATGTGAGCAGAAACTCCTCTTTCCTATTAAAACTTTCCCTCAAAGAGCACTGTATTTATTTAGGTTTAAAAGGTCTTACCTGCATTCATGATTCATGAAAAATAACGGGTAAGTGTGAAAGAAGAGAGGTCAACAAAGCAAGTAATTAAAGAATACCAATTTTCAGGGGTGGAAGAGGTTAATGAAGCATTTAACTAAACAGAATGCTCTAGATTCTAACTGTTTATATCTCTGAAAGTAAGATTTGCCACACATAAGTAAACTATAGGAAAATTTGAGGCGGATAATGAAAAGTTGACTTCCTGGAGACTAAGCCAGTATTGTTCCTTTGCATCAATGATATGAAGATAATTTGTTATGGATGACATGCTGTTTGATGATGCAAAAATTAAGAAATATATAAAGAATCTTTTTCTTAGTCTATCTGGATGACATTAACATCAGGAAGATAATGACATAGGCAAGGCCAGTTATTGCCGGTATTCATTTTCTTCAACATGTTTTTTAACATTATAGAAGAGCCTTTAGTTATTCACAGGTGATTTGTATTTTAGACTAAAATTTTTAAATGATTATTTTGAAAATATGAGCAATTCTGCTCATATAGCTGCTTTAGTAAAAATGTATATGCCAAGCTATCCTCAGCATTGTTAACATATATGTTTTATAGGTAAAATAATTTCCAAAATTTGAATAGTTTTTCTTCCCCAGGGTTGAATGTAAATAAAATTAAAATGTTATGGTAGCTTACAATTTAGGGAAATTGTCAAGGAAGACATTAATATTTAATTGACATTGACACAATTTCTCTAAGGTCATCCATGATGCTATGATGCCTAGAAAAAAATTAATAACTCAGTTAAAATTAAGCAATTAAGAAATCATGACCGATCTTACATTTAGTTGAAAACCACTCCTTCATTTATTTATTTATATACTTATTGTGTAGGAATATTCACTTTTGAGCATATGAAAGCTTTCTCCTGGACTTCTCCTTTGTCCCAGGTAAGACCACTGAATCTGGTATATCTAAACAGTAGAATCATTCCTGCAACTTTAAAAAATTTGAGTTTCAAGGCTTTACTTTCGACCTACTGAATATAAATCTCCAAATTGTTTTATAATTTCCACACGGAAATTGGTGCACGGTCCTGCTTAGAAGCACTGATCCAAACAAAGCAGGGCATGATCATATCTAATTTTTAATTTAATGCATTTCATTTCTTTTTCTTATACTCACATATATATCTTTCTAGTTCATGTGGTGCCCTATCTGCTATCTGTACTGGAATGGCTAATAAGCACCTAAAACTTAACATGGTCCAAACAAAATTTCTCCCCTAAAATGCATCTTCTTCTTTCCAGGTTATTCTCACCTGGATAAATGTGTGACAATCTGCCCTGCCCTGCCCAAATGTTTCAAACAAGAAGAAAGAAAACAATAATATCTTTGAAGCATCGTTAATTCTGCTTTTCTCTTTCTCCTCGAACAATATTTAATCCATCAACACTTTCTCCTCTAATATATTCTAAATGTATCTACTACTCACTTCTCTTGCCACCATATAGTCCAAACCGTTGTTGTTTGTCCCTCCTACATTGTAGCAAAAGCTTAAAAGCTCAAAAGTGGGTCCCTTGCTTCTACCCTGACTAAATTGTTGGCAGATATTGGTCATGATTAATATGGTAACATGTAAGTTTTTAAAGGAGGACTATATTAAGAAAAAGGGACTTTCATCTGAAAGTCCAGAAAGAATCCAGAAAGAAGAAGAGAAGTAACCTTTGGCAAACAATGACTACATGCCTATTCTGTTTTAAAAGTTAAAAGAATTTACTTATCACCAGTTTACAGAAACGAAATAAAGTCATAAACAAGTTAAATATCTTGCCAAAATACAGCAAGTAAGTGGCATAGAGGAGAATCAAAGCCAAGTCTGTCTGACTGCAAAGCCAGAATCCTTCACATATCATATTACATCTTAAAAGAGTGAGGAGTGGCTTTGGGAACCTGGGAAATCCATGAAATCATATAGAAGTGGAGGACTGGCACTGTTTTCTCACAGGCAAACTTCACGTTTTCCTTAATGCTACATGAGAAAAGTAATCCAACACCATTTTTCCCAAGACTATTTCAACCTTTACCAATGTGAATCACAAATTTTCTCATTTCAGCTCCTTACGAGGCCCGGTTGAAACAGTGATTTTTCTGAATTACGTATTTTTAGTAAATTTTATTATTTCAAATGATATAGTAACTGATATTAAACTAATTAAGTACTGCATCCTAGAAGTTCTACCTTAATGGTTATAATCAGCATATTCAAATATGCTCTGGTTTGTTATTGATTAAATATCATCAATTGATCAACTTTCTCTAACAATCTTATTTGTCTATTTATTTGTTTAACCATTCTTTCATTTTACTAAACTGAAATTTAACTCAGTGTACATATTTTATATTTTGAAAGAGTGAGGTTTTACTTTATTGTTTATTAATAAGTACTTATTTGGTGTAATTACATGGATTATCCATTTTAAGAAACTCATAGAGATAAATATAGATAAAGAAGTATTTCACTTTCTTATTTTTAGTTAAAAAGTTAGGAGTATCTAACATTAAAAGTTAACTAGTTTAACAGCAGTTGAAGTCCCCCCCACCCCCATAAGAGTTTCACATTTATTACCTCTTAGGGTCTCAAATTAAAACAAAACAGAACAAAACAAAACAAAACAAAACTTAGGAGGTGAAGTAATATCATCATCCTTATAAATGAGGAGAGTCGAGCTTGAGATTTTGTCTAAGGTTTGCAGAATCCAGAAAGAATGTTCCATTGTCCTGCTCTTAACTGAACCACAGTTTAAAGGGTGCATTCTGTATGAAAGCATTTACTTCTAAGCCTGCTTGACAGAGGAGGATTCTCTTGTATGGAGGCCTGAATAGGTCAGGAAGCTACCATCTGCAGAGGAGATTTTTGATATCCACTCTCTTCTTGGGGAAAAAAAAAGATGCCGAGGGGCTCAGAGGGGTAAAAAAGATATTTAATTGTTAAAATTCCGCATATCGAAGTTATCTTTCTCAACTAACTCCCTTAGACCTACTTTCACACCTTCTGTAAATTTTTCCATTATAGAATTCGAGAGTCTATGGTCATGCTACCCTGAACACGTCTGATATCGACTGATCTCGGAAGCTAAGCAGGGTCAGGCCTGGTTAATACTCCGATGGGAGAACACCTAGGAAGACCAGATGCTGTAAGTGTAAAAAAACCAAAAAAAAAAACAACTAGAATTTAGGAAACTTATTTACAATAAAAATTAGTGGTAATTAAAGGGAGGAGACTTTAGGAGAACTTAATTTCTTTTGGATCAAAGAACTCTGAGAATCTGATTAAAGTTACTCTCTATCAAGAAAATGCACTTTACATATCTCTGTCAGATTTTCTTAAAGTCTCCAGCTTTATAAGATAATTGGAACACAATAACTTTTTTATAACCTAGATGTTATTTAAGAGAAATAGTTTTGAACAAAACATTTCAGAAGATGCCTCTTCCACATAATTTGAACATAAAACAAGTTCCTGTTGTTTCAAACCACAATTTTGAATTAAGAAAGAAGCACCTTCATCTTTGACAGTTTTATATGCACAAAGTTAATATGTAGTGATTTTTTATCCTGGGAATGTGCTATAGAAGAATTTTCTCAAAGTTTAATTTTTGGTTAAAGAACAAGTAGTCTTTGGAATCTCTTAGCAAAAATACAAAGAATTGTGAATTATTTGCAATGGCAAATGGTTTCATTTCATTTTATAACATTTCCAACTAAACATGAATTTCATCTGTGAGATATACAAAGTTTGTAAAGCAACTGCTTTTTTTTTTTTTGTGGTTTAAATAAAGTCACTTTTAAAATTGCAATATTTTAGAAAATAAGATTCTTAAGCAGCTCTTACCTCATCAGAACCAGATCCAAAAATTAGCAAGTCAAAAGGAATTGCTGCAACCATGTCAATCAGGAACCAGCCTTTGAAGTAGTGTATTGCTATTTTGGCAGGATCACTTACCACTTCCTCATTTTGATTTACATATGTTGTTCTGAAGTTTATTAGAATATCTATAATAAACATAATATCCACAATCAAGTCTACTACATTCAAAGGGCTACAAGAATAGCCACATTCTCTTCTTTTCTGTTCTTCTCTGTCATTGAGGAGAAAGGCGGCAGAGTAGGGAGTGAATATAGCAGTGTATATGACCAACAGTAAAATAAGCCAATCCCAGACTGCTTTGAAAGGACTGTAGTGCAATATTGTAAACTTGTTGATGCGTGGCGTCTGCAGTTTATATTCTGGCAGGACATCTGCTCCTAAAGAGAGAACCTGAATGTAGAAAAGAAAATCATACACTATATAAAAATGTCATTATTAAATCCCCAAACCTATAAAAACATTAAGATAGTTATACAACAAAATCTGTTAGAAAGGATTCACTTAATTGAATTCACTAATTGTGAAGTATTATGAAAAATACATACATTTGAAGAAACCCACATAAGCCCCCATGAGTATATTTGACTCCAGAAAACCTCATTAGTGTTTCTTGATAAATATGATTTTCAGTGAAAAATAATACATATTGTCACTGAGATAGCAAATAATGGTTACTAGTTCCTTTGGAACATAGTACTACTCAAAAAAACACAGCTGTTTTTAGAAAAATTATGAAATCAGTTTGGATCCATGGTCATATTTAATTTATATATATTTAATTTGCATATATTTAATTTAGAATTAAAACGATAAATTAAACCCAACTAATTCAAATATTTATTAAAATCTTCCCACCTGCAATCTGTTTTTAACATTTTAAAAAAGGCACATGAGATTAAAATAAACATAAAGTAGTCTTTTCCTAAAAGGTAGAGAGAATATTTTATGTTCTGATATAAATATGCTTTTACATGAACTCTTTTATCCCATTTAATGAATCCTGAAGAGAGAACGGTGCTAGGAGATGTTCAGAATATTAATCTGGAAATGTTGCAAGGTTTTTAGCCACCAAAGAGTACTTAAACTCTTAAGACTTATTCTACTTAATAAGGCATTGGGTAGACTAAAATAGTTCATCTTCCAGAGTCTTAGTTTATCTGAAAAAAATGAGAGTTAAACTCGAATTGTGATCCTACTCATTAGATAAATTTATGAGATAAATTCGTTAGATACATGTGTGATTTTAAACCAAGTTTTGTTGAGCAAAGTTCAAAGCAAATTGATTATCTAGCTACCCAGGAAATGTAATTAGCCTTAATATACAGGTTTTAAAGAAAAGGCATTTTTAAAGAAGGTGGTGGGTTGTTACCTTATATTCTGAATATGCCACATATG
Organism: Pteropus medius; assembly: GCF_902729225.1. NCBI lineage: Eukaryota > Metazoa > Chordata > Mammalia > Chiroptera > Pteropodidae > Pteropus > Pteropus medius. Next base: position 25,080,681 of record NW_024354875.1, read on the forward strand.
CACGATGGCCCTATTTCTAAGTTAATTTCACTAAGTTTTCTTCGACCAAATTCTTTTAAATACAGCTAATCTATCATCAGTTTTTGCGGCATGACTCTCAGAAATTTTCCCATTGGTTAGTTAGTCAAAGAGTGTTATTTCTGTGTTCTTGGTGATTCTACCCATGTAGGTTTTAACTTGATTATAACAATGAACTATCTTAGGCAGAGTTCACTTTTTTATTTTCATTGTCATATCTCATACCTATTTTCCCCTACATATAAGTTACCATTCCTAGTTTAACAAGAACTTGAGAAGTTAAATAACAAATCCAAATGAGGTACTATGTGACGTTTAAATATAACAAAAGAGTTTAATTAAAATGGGCATAGCTCTTTTTAGATAACAGCTAAACTGACTTAACTAGCTTTGAAAAAAGTAATAAAGAACCCAACCAGTTTTTCAGACCAGAGTAAATTTGAACTGCCAGTATATGGAGAAAATAGTGCTTTATTTTAAGCTTTTCTGAAAAACGGCAATTAATTATTAATAAAAGAGAAATAGAAAATAAAGTGATTTCATTGTTTATGAAATACTAACAATCCTCAGAATCCAAGATTTATATCTACATCTATAGCTTTAGCTATATCTGATTTCCAAAATCTAAATAAGAATAATGTTTGTATAATATATTAATTGAAAGTGCAGACTGATAGAACTCTGATCCTGTTATTCTTAGTACAGATAGCTAGTGTATGATATTTTGGTCTCCAAAGAATGGGTCATGTTTTGAGATGTCATTGTGTAATGTCCCTTTCTCAAAACCTAGGGACTACTCGGAATGTAGAAAGTAAACTCCAAAACCTTATTTTGGCTCTCAAAGTCATCTAAAATATGGACTTTCTTTCCTGTTTCTTATGCACACAGTATACTGTAACAAGACGACTAAAATTTTTGAGCTGCTCAGATCTCCCAAATCTCTGAACTCACAAATTTCTCTTATTAAAAAAAGGTATATAGTTATTCAAACAGGACAAAAAAAAAAAGTCATTTTTAAAGGCAAGAATATTTGTCTGAGCTTGCTTCCTGCTTAAGTGACATGCTTCTGATACCAATCTCCTATATGAGGCAATCTAAATCTCGTTTTAGTAGATGTATATTAAATGGCATACAGCACCTTGGAGCTTCCCCTGAGAAGTGAAAATGGTAGATGGAATTCTTTCCATTGCATATCTGCAAATATTCATTTAACATTAGATGACAACTATATTAAGAACTGGAGAATGAAAAATTGGGAAGACACTATCTCTGACATCTATTGGGAAAGACAGATGTGCAGAAAAACGAGAGCTCTGCTGAGGACCAGTTGGCTCAGTTTCTGGGGTTGGTGGTGGCACTGATGGGGGTGGGTCTCCATAGAAGACTTTTAGGAAAAGATAGCACTTGAACTGAGATTTTGAGTGGGAGGTAGAAAAGAATGCAGCTGAGGGATGAGGATATTGCAAAGGAAACAAAATATTACAGGTAGAGGTAACAGAATGAACAAAGTCAGGGAGGCATGAAATAATGTGTTGTGTCTCGAAGAATTAGAAGCTGCCTTCTATTGCTGATGGATAAAATGCAAGGAACGTAGTGGTGGAGGATGGCAGTGAAGACGGACAGTGACAGGCCATGAAAAATCTAATGTGACATGACAGAGAGCTCAGACTTTCTCCCTTAGGTCAGGGTTTCTCACACTTGAATAAAATACAGACTTCTTTTAGGGGAAAAATACTTACTGCAGAACCCCAATGATGATTTATATTATTTTTATTTATAATGTTAGGTAAATATGTAAAAAATAAAACTAGATTAAAACTTTTTATGCTTGTACCTCTTAATATGTCTGTCATAGGCTGAATTGTGTACTCGCAAAAGATATGTTGAAGTCCTAATTCCAGGTACCCGTCAATGTGACCTTATTTGAAAACAGGGTCTTTGAAGATGTAATCAAGTAAAGATGAAATCATAGTTGATTGGAGTGGGTCTTGATACAATAATTGGTGTTCTTACACAAGGAGGAAAATTTGGGTGCAGAGACACAAAGACACACAGGAAGAAATGCAATGTGACAATGGAGGCAGATATAGCTACAAGCCACGGAACACCAAGGATTGGTGGCAGCCACTGGAATCTAGAAGAAAAACATGGTACAGATTCTCCTTCAGAGCCTACAGAAGGAATCAGCATTTCTGATACCTTGGTTTTGGACTCCCAGCTCCCAGAAATGTGAGAGAATAACTTCTATTGTTTTAAGCCACCTGTTTTTTGATATTTTGTTATGGCAGCCCTAGAAAACTAATAAAATGGCAAAAAATAAAATAAATAGGTTACAAAAATATTTGCAAAACCAGTGAATTCAAACTATGATCACTAATTCAATATTTGACACATCTATAGGTCAAAAATGACTCAATATTTGACTGTGGTTTTGATCTGTGTGGTTTGATCTAATAGGTAAAATATTTTTCTCTAACTATGCCTTTTTGTAAAAGTATGTTGTCAAAATACTATTACAAACTTCAAAGATTTTATTACTATTTTATGATAATCTAACCTAATCTTTAATTCAAATTTTGCTCCTATGAGGCTAGGCTTTGAAAGCCAATATAAATTATGTTACTTGATACTCTATAAAAGTGTTTTTCATTCAAAGTTCAATTTTGGTTTGGGGCATTATTGAATTCTACATTAAGTGATTATCTAATCAAATTATTTTTGGAACTGGGTTCAGAACGGTAGTTCATTTGTTATATTCCAACATATTTATTGATAGCAAACCATTAAAATGTATGTACAACAATGAAGCATGTTTTGAAAGTAGATTTCTAGTAATTGATATGGTACTAAACGTTATGGTACAAGTTGTTTTGATTTCTGCATGGCTATGCCAATGTTATATGATCACTCAATTCTTTCGTGGATTTTACTGGCCAAATGACTTCAACGACTTTTATTTATACAGCATATTAGCATCACAAGGTCTCATTGTAAATCCAAAAGCACTCATAGGCATGAAAGTCAGGTAGATATCAGCACTCTGTTGTTAAGTGATTATCTTATTGATTCAAAAGTTTATTATACTGCTTTAAGTTTTCACCAAGATACAGGATTTTTAAAAGATTTTCCAGGAGAACTCATGGCCATTTGAGAATATTCCTTTCCATGGATATCAGTTTGAGAATTGTTAAAGGTTACTAGACAGAGAAGGCAAGGTGGCCAAATTTAGTTTTAAATAAATGTGTCTGGAATGGAAGAGAAACCAAAGAGGGGCAGACCAGAGACTTAGAGATCAATTATAACTTTGGTACTAAGAAAGAAAAATGCAAGCGACATCAGGAAAGCCTGCACTAGAGACCAGGTGGCAGAGATGGAGAGGAGGAATACATCTGAGAAATAAGTGCCTCTCAGGGTATAAGGATGTGAAGTAGGAAAAACATTTGTTTCTTTATGGTTTTAATAATGAGTCTTATTAGAGGCAATTATGGTAATATAAATATCTGAAGGCTCAACCGAGTTTGGAATAAGGGAAAGAGCCTCAGATGTTAAATCTGAAGACCTGGGTTTGAATTCTAGATATAATTTTTCTGGTAACTCATTTAATCTAATTTGATCTCAGTTTCTTTTCATATGAGTGATGGGGATAGTAACCTTTGCCTAGATCACCTATCTATATGGAGTTATCATATCACATCAGATAATTTCTGTAAAAGTAGTTGATAAATTGGAAATATTTACATAAGGTAATTTCATTAAACCAAAAACATTTATGAACCAATTGGAGAAAGTCAAATACTGACTGTACATTGATAATATTAAGGAGTTGTTTTAGTTTTCTAAAACAATATAGTGCCTTCATAGGGCTAGTTGGAAGACTGGGTTCACTCAGGATTCTGGAATGACTATCTCTCTCTCTCCCTTCCTGCCTTCCACATACACATACACACATACACACACACACACACACACACACACACACACACACACACACACACACACACATATAGAACTGCTCCATATGGTTGCTTCAGCTGGTTAGTAAGATATCTTCTGTGGAGGCTCAGTATTCACAAGAGAGTAGAACATCTAGTCCTGTTAATGTGAAGATCTGAAATTAGTACAGCATCACTTCTGCCATACTCTATTGGCCAAAGCAGTTACAGACCAGCCCAGATTCAGTAAAATAAAGGAAAAGTCTTTACTTCTTGATAAGAAATGCCATATGTGGGGAAGAGAAGAAATCATTTGTGGCCACCTGAGAGATAAGCTACCATCGGAATTATTGGCAATCATTGTTCTTAGGTACATGATGATGATATTGTGATTATGTTTTTTTAAAAAACAAATCCTTGCCTTTTAGGGGTTCATAGTGAAATATTTATGAGTGAATGATACAAAATTTGAGATTTTCTTCATCATCCAGAGAGGGGGAATTAAAAAGAGAAAGAATATCTGTTTATATGCAACAATATTAGCTGTATGTTGATTTTATTGAACTGGATGATAGGTATATACTATTATCTCTATTTTTATAATATGTTTAAAAGTTTCACAATAAGAAATTAAAAAAAAGAAAAGAATCTTAGAATCTCATCCAGAAAGGTCTAAGATATTTGAGGAAGTAATTTCTTGATGGAAAAAGGGACTGGGTCGACAAACACATCACAGAGGCTCACTTCTATAAGAATTGAGTTGGTTTCTTATTAGACAAGTTTGGATTCTTTCATTATAGTTTGATATAGGGAGTATGTTTTTGCATTTTTTCCAAAGAACTACCACTAAATGCAATGTTTATGTTGTTTAATGTCATTTTTGTAAATATATGCATTATACATTCCTTTTTATAATTCATGTCTAGGAAACAACTGATTTCTCTTCAAAGATTTCATCTCTTTTTTCTTTTAAAAATGACAACTAAAGAGTTGTTTAATTAATTGTAGTTTCTTTTTTCTCTCTTGCAGAAAACTATATGAGTTTAGAATTTTTATACAATTATTTATATTTCTCTTTACATTGTTATAATAGTTCTATTTCCATTTTAATGGTCTAAATGCATATGTCTTTTATAATATCACCTTATACTTCTTTGGAAATGGGATAAATATATAAATCATAAGTTCCGAGTAAGTTAAAATTAATCATAAAAAAGTTTTGAAGCCACTGTTGAAAATGAAATATTAGATAGGGAAATATTTGTTTTAAAAATGTGACTAGGATTCTAAAGGGTCCATGATTAAAATGAAAAAGGCTGCTACATAGTCTATTTCCTTAAGAGAGCCAACTTCTCTCACATACTTGAGAAATAACATACTTTAGAAAGATAAAACATGATTAATTGAACTATTATAAGGATTTGCTTTTAAGAGAGAAAAAAAGAGTGGTGGGGGGAACCTCACTGTATAAAAAAGGGGTACTCCATGGTCTCCAGAAAGACATTTCTATTTTTTCTCTCCTGAAACCACCAATTAAATGTACAGTTTAATACAGCCTAAAATATGGTTCTCTTTACCAATTACAGTTTTTCTCCTTGCTAGCAAGTTGCTATTTGTTTAACCTCTAGCAGTTAAGTGTTATATAAGACCAAAATCCTTAAATGAAACAGCACTATTTATTCAATGAAGATCTACTGTGAAAATTTTGTGTGAACACCAGGATTAATAACTACTCTTCTCTTCTGAAAAGTGCAATAGGGAACGATTAAGTCTTCTAAAAGATTATACAGTACTTTTGGCAGCTGTTAAAGCCACACTGAGGTGTTGGTAGAGCCTGCTCATCTGTTATTTATCCTTCACTCAGGACCTGAAGTTAACTAATAGGCTAGCTATATTTTTAACAATTGGAAAAAGTAGTCAGCAACAAAATGAATCAGATGGAATATATAGCATCAGGAGAGATTTAATTCCCCTGGCTTTTCAGAAGATAGTTTGAGAAATACAGCAAAACATGAGTAATAATTGAAACAGGCAGTCCAATGGCTAATTACCCAGATGTTTAAATTAAAAGATAAGGATTCACACAATAAATCTGTCACGAAAGAAGTTTTTTTTTCAAAATAGATAAAATATTAAAATTAGGTAGTAAAATCCCTGTGGCATTCTGTATTGAAATAATTTTCTAAGGCTTAGATTAAAGTAGACATTTAGTCATTTCTGTGTGCGTGCACATGTGTGTGTTTGTGTGTGAATGTTGGATTGAATTAGGATGATTGAGTGATTTTGTAAAAATAAGAGTTATCTAGGTTCAGCTAAATGTCACGTTTAGTATTTTGTTTTGTTTGTGCTATATATACCTTACTAATATGAAAAATATTAGCTTCTTAAAATATGTGACTCAGTGTAAGAGAAATAGGTTAGATAATATCTTAAGCATTTATAATATTCATAAATTACTTCAAATATGTACATATGTAAAAATAACAGTCTCTTCCAGAGCCATAAACTCTGAGCTTCCATACCAATCGTCAGCTGGAGAGTGGCCTTGGCTCTGGCCTCCCTCCCGTGTGCCAGGCTGATCTGAAAATCTTGCAGCACCACCTTGTTGCTGATATCAGATGTTCTCTGGCCTAATGTTTGCTTGCTTGCTTCCTCTCTCCTCTTTCTTTTCTCATAGAAACTGAACACATGCAACTTTTTCTCCATTTCTTTTATCTTTGTTTTACAATTGATCTAATTTAAGAAAAAGTGGAATTTACAAAAAGAAGCACTAAGCACACTAGTGTAAAAGTAAACCTTTACAAAGCTTTTCAAAAGTGCAAATGACTGAGGAATAGGCTTAAGGATGGGAGAGGGAAATAAAGGCTAGGACGATTCGAGGTAGATGTGCCGGGTACCAATAGGAGGCAGTGCCTGGGCGAGAGAAAGTCTGAGACAGAGCTTCCGAGATGCGTGGAGCTTGAGGTTTCATCCCACAGAAGCAGTGGCTGAAGTTCTGAAAAGTGGATTCATTTGCCAAAAGAGTGTAAAGAGAAAGAGAAAGAGAATCCATTGGCAATAACTAAAATGTGGGGTGGAGAGAAAAAGCAAAATAAGAATCCTGGGGCTTAGCACAGTACCTAAAATATACATAGTAAGGACCAAAATAGTTGTTGAATGTTTGTAGCTTAAAGAAAACGACAATAATGGAGATGGCAAACAGAAAAGTCATGAGAAAGGATTATGACAGAGGTAGCTGCTGTGCACCAAAATTTGTTCTATCTTCCATGGAGTGGAGTTGTTGCTAGAATATGTCCACCTAGTTAAAAACTGTATTTCCTAGTCCCATTTGCATCTAGGTAGGGCCATGTGTCTGAAGAGTAGCACTTTTCAGCTGAAGCCTTCAAGAAGCAGGTGTGTCTTTCCCTGTTCTCTTTTCCCTTTTACTTCATAAAGTCAGATGTTTCCGAAGTTTCAGGTCCTGAAGTCTTATGGGTTGGCGGAGCCTCTAAATGTAGGAAATCTGGGTCACTAAATTACCAAGAGGAGGAAAATCACTCATTGCACAGGAATGTCAGCTTCTGCTATTGCTTGAGCATGAAATATACTTTAGGGATATGCCACAGTGATACAAGGGTTTTTAGTTACAGCAGCTAGCACTACTCTAATAGTTGGATCTTTGATAAGACAAAGAACTTGAAAAAGCAGGAGAGAAACATCAAGTCCCTAGCTTATCTCTTCCCCTGCTCTTCCTTGAGGTTTAGTTTAATAAAGTTGCATGACTGGTGTTAACAGTGATAGAATGTCAATGTGTAAAAGACTACTGGAGCCACATCTTGATTTTAGACTTTTAGCCTCTAGAACTGTGAAAGAATAAATATCCGATGTTTTAAGCCATCCGGTTTGTGGTAATTGGTATGGCAGCCCAGGAAACTAAGACACTGCTATTGTTTATTCCACTCTACAGATATGAAAAGCGAAGTTAAGTTTTCCCAAGGCTGTCTGGTTTCATAAGGCCTACATACTTATCTATAGCAGCACACTAGTATTCAATTCATTTCTACAAGGGGATAAAGCCTATGCTTTCTTACCATAAATGCTGTTTTCAGAAAAAGAAATTATTTTATAAGGGTCTGTGTGAATGTTTTCATAGTTATCAAAATTCTTTTAATAAAATCCTTATCACATATGGCAAAATAATTAATAAATAGAATTATAGAATTATGTAGAACTACTTCTTGCCAAGAGCATAAGTGCTAGTTGCTGGGATGAACACACATGTGTAGGACATAGGAAGAACAAAATAGAAATGTTAGATGGCCATAGTGAGCACCAAAATAAAAATAAAGACAATTTCCACTAACAAAAATCTATATTCTGCTAAATATTGCTGAACAGGCCAGACGCTGGACTGAGATGGCCCTGTTACATATCCCAGCTCTGCCATGGCCAATTAAAAACTCTTCCTGGGCATCAGATTCCTTAGACAGTGATATCCATCCCATAGACAACTGCGTACTAGGTAAGAGAACAAATGTATAAAGTTTCACAGATTATCCCTGTCTTATAATAAATACTCAATAGGTAAGTATTACTATTATAATTTTAGCACATTTAACTTGAACAACTCAATATTAAAATACAAATAACATTCAATATCAATTATAATTATTTACTGAACACTGTTCTCTGATGTGACCCTTGGATTAAGTTAATTATGTGAAGAAAAGATAACAGAAGACAGATGGTAAGGTTCTTGGTTTTGCTGGTAAGAGCGAAATTTTTCCGATTATGAATATCTCAGTTATGCTATTATTAGCCTGTATGCCATTTGTAAAGTGGTGATTTAGAGAACCCACTATTTTTTAAGAGTCCTCAAATACTTTGAAAGGATGCGGTTTATGCAAACAATAGCATATTTCCTCATAAAAGCATGTGTCCTGGAACATTTAGTTGGTCTAGTTGACATGACTATCATAAAGAATTCAGCATCTGATATGTGGTTGGAGAAAATTACTTTTGAGCATATTCCAAGAGTGCATGAATTTCTCTATTTTTTTCTGCAAGTAACGAAATGGTATGTCTTTAAAATAAATTTAATATTTATTTGAGTAGACATTCCAAAGATCCTGCAGAAATGACATATTCAACAAAATCGGTAGAGATGATCTCTGAGATTCTGCAATTCTAGTATTCTTCTTATCTAACATAGGTTGTTTACTTAATTAAAATAAATTAGTGTGATTTTACTATGTTTGCATCATCTCCAGGTCAAGGATTAATGCATTTTAAGGAAAGAAGTAAGCAACACTCTCCATGAGAATTCCAGGATGATGGGGAAATGCAAATGTTAGTGTATATATATGAGCAATCACCTAAGTATCTGCCACAGTGTATTTTCCTGGGATGTATAGATGGGCTTTTGTCGACTTTGAAATCTTAAAATCTAAAAGAATTTAAGATGTGTGGCACTGTTTATTTTTCAGGTAATATGTGTTCATGTCCTTTATCAGATTCTCGATCATCTACGACAAACAAGTAAATAAACATAGGGCCTAAACTTCTATGGGTCTCTGAATCTCTTAGGACTACAAAGACATTTATAATCACCCAGTGAGAGAGAGAAAGAGGCAAAAGAGTAAGAATAAGAAATATTTAGAGAGAAATGAAGCATAAAGCAGTGGAGGTAGCTGAGTAGGAAATGTGCTCAAAGTTATTGAAAGCAAGGTTGACATCTTGATTGTCTGAAGCACAGGTTAGCTGTTTCTCCATTATTGACAGATTTTTTTTTTTCTAAGTATTTACGAAGTGAATGGTCTGTTAATACCCAGGCCTGTGCTTTGCTTTTGAATAACTTGGCTTCAAGGACAGTTTCTCATTCCTGCTAAATTTTCAAAAGATAAATGTCTTCCTGTTGAGTATTGAATATATTCAGTTACTAAGTAGCATTAGCAAGTGTGACATTCCTATCAAATTTATAGTCTTCCTTGGTTGGGCCATGTCTGATGATTAAGGATCAGTTAAGGTAAGAATCTGTAAAACCTGACCCTAATTGCGAGAACCACTGAAATAATTTGGTAATGAGTATTTGGAAGGCCATCATTTGCCTCCTGGACTTGTTCTTTTTGGAGGTTTGATGAGCTTCATTAGGGACACAGAAGGGCAATGAATAGAAAATGCCAGAATGTCTTTAGGCCAACCATAAGAAGTAAAACAAGATAATGTCTACAGAATCAGGGGTTAAATCATCTATTTTTCTTTTTTCTCTTCCCTCCCTCCCTCACAACCTCCCTCCCTTCCTTTTCTTCTTTCCAAAATAAAAAGGTTTAACAAAAGTTAAACTTCTGCAAGAAAAAATTATAAATTAAGTTATAGAGTTGTTTAGATTCTAAACTGCCTGATGGCCTTAACCATGTTTGCTTTATTTTTGCACCTAAAACTACCCCGTGTCCATTGCTGCCCACACAGTAAGTATGCAGTACACATTTTTCATTGGGTAACTAACCTGTCACCCAAGTGGTAAAAAAGACATAAGAAGAAGGAAGCTGGTTACATGAAAAATCACATTCTGTTGTTTTAAATTCAAAAGGTCCTATAAAAAATGTCTTGTTAAAACTCAGAGATAGCCATTAAATATGGTATGGGCAATATGATCACTAAAAATCATATTCTGAATGTCTCTTTTATGTTCAAGTAATAACAAAAAAACCCAAAACAAACAGAAGCAGCAACTAAAGAGATTTAAAAAAGCATTCCGTATTCAAAAATTACTGAATAAACCTGCACAATAAGAGAAGATTTGAAAATATTAGATTTTAATTATGATATATAACCTGTTCATTCAAGAGAGAAAACGAACAGAATATTCTATTGAAAGGCATGACAAATCTTGGAATTAAATCTGAGACTGATTCCGTCATAGTAAAAAAACCAGTTACACCTAAATCATGGCTAAAGTGTCATTGAGATAACTTTTTTTGATAACCAAATATCAATCACAGTTTCTCAAAGTCACGCAGAAGAATCTTGAGTAATTCATAAAAAAAAAAAAATCACTTTTGATCTTTTAAGTAACTTTGAAGCAATGGACATAGGAATCATCTGAAATAAATGAAAAGAAATAAATATGGCATTCTCGCTTATTTAGAAGACTTGATGTAGAAGCATAATTTTGTACCAGAGATTCATTAGCTTCCTATTTTTATTCATCGCCTCACAGGAATAATTTCCTAGGAGGTAATTGTTCTTGATTCTAAATTGTCCTGAATTCCATTTTGGCTATTATACTTTTTATCTCATTAGAAATTTTTTACTTTGACATTTTTTGAAAAAAAAAAAAACCCTAAGATTTTTGATTCCTAGCCATGTCCCCTGTGGGAGGCATGAATCTGATAACAGCTACCTGAAACAAAAAGTATTATGCAAGTGACACAGAACAAATGAAAATCAAGCCAGTTTATGCCTCCTGATGTTATCATCTAGCCTAATAAATGTGTAATAATATGATTATGTCCACACTTCAATTTCCTTGATTTCTTTATTCTTGCAGCTTTTACATCTTATTGATAGATAAAATATGCCAGTTTTTTTCAAATACAGCTAAAACTATTACATTTATTCTCTTGTCAGAGACCCATGTGGATAGCAAAAGACATGTTTTATTTCCTTTCAGGTCTTTAATCAAATTTTACATGGTAAACAAGAGTCCTTTAATATATTATAACTCATTTCATAAACAACCCTTCTTACTCATTTTGCCTTATTCATACATTGTATAAACTTTTCATATATAGACTAGTCAATTGACTACATTCCATATTGACATCTAAATCAGTGGTTCACCAACTCTTGGATTTCATAGCCCGGTAAAATTGAAAAGAAATGGGGTGTTTCACAAGATTACTCAAATTTGTATTTAATCAATTATGAATGACAGGAAAAGCAACAATCTTTATCTCCATCATTTCAGAAAGAATAAACTCTTAAAAAGCAATCATTTTAAACAAGTAAATTCAACTTTATGAAACTTTATTGTATTGTTTTATCTTTTTTATTTTGTTGTGGACGGATGAAACTGCATCATCAGCCAGCAGTGTTCTGCAGACAGGGTATGGAAATATTGGCATACTGATTATCTCCATTAGACAATACGTGGGTGAGTTAATTGATCTATAAAATTTTTTCACCCTAACATACTCTAAGTTTCTGACTGTTACTGAACTTTTGTAATGTAAATTACTCTAGTAGTGAAGAGTGTTAACTGTGTTGGTGATATTGAAATGAAGCTCTTATGAAAGGGAAAGTTTTTAATATATAAATTTATTTTTTAAAAGTGTAAGGATGTATCCTCTCCATTTATTAGATAGGTAATTGCTGTGGTAGTGCAGGACTTGATAATGGTGGACCACTGAGTACTAAGATTGCTTCCCATGTGTATTGTGTATTTAATCCAAAAGTCCTAGAGTTAAAGCTGCCTCAGATCAATCATTTTGGTCACAAGGATATTATTCTGTGCAGGGACAATTCAGTGAGTCATGCTGAGTAATAATGTGTACTGTATTCTTGGTAAGGGAATAAGTAGATATATATTAATATTATACCGTTATCAAAAATCCACTAAGTATCATGCAAATGTGCTTCCTGCCATTCAATCATGCATCTCTTTATCCCATTTTCGTCTTCTTCTTTATGCAGTTTTAAGTAGCTATGAATCTAGAGGAAGCATTCATTTTCCTAGGTGATAGACTGCACCATTCAATTATTTTTCAAATCCATCTTTAAGATTTCCTTTTATAGAGTATTCTTTTGAACGAAATTCAACCTTTGAAGGTAGTCAGAATTTACACAGCACTGTACAAGTCAAATTTATATATCATTAGTGTGTTGTCTTATCTCTCTTTTTTTAATTGATGCATCTACTTTCTTGCCACTACAAACTCAGTGATTAGAGACTAAAGTTATAAATGTGTTGCAAGTGAGCATAACATACTCATCTAAAAAAAATATAATGATACACACACACTGTCATTGTCAATACACACACACACACAAATATCAATGCTGGTATGTTGGCTAGAGTCTGAAAATAGCAAGAGAGAGACACTACATGTAAAATGTGCTAGGCAACTTTTGCCTGCCAATATTGTATCGTGAAAGAAACTTAGAAGATATCAGAAACATATTTCTGTGGTTCGCTATACATATTGTAGATTAGGAATTGATTAATTCTCTAGTAAAGTAACTGGCAGCTGAAGCTGCCATCTTGAATAATATTACTTTACTGGTAACTAGTTTTGGTCTCTCTTTCAATTTGAGGACACATAACGGGCTTTAAGTGATTGCTGTTTAGGTAATTACTCACAATTATCCAATAAACAATAAATTTTGGAACAATTTAACTGGGCACTGACATTATAAATAAATTGTAAAATGAGGAGAGGAGATTCTAATATATTAATTATCAACCAGAGTAATAGTGAATGATTTTAAAGAGAGAAAGAGTCACAAATGATGAGATGCACGGTTTTATCGACCTTTGCTATATCTGCTCTTGAGGGGAAGAGGTGGATTACCATAACCAGCATGTCGTTTTCAAATAATTCTGTTTGACTTCAGGATGGATTTTAGTTCCTTCCTATGACAGTGAGAGGCTTTGTTCTGGGAATTCACAAGATAGTAAAAGAAAAACCATATTGCCTAAAGCATCCTACACAACTGAGGTCTGGAAAGCTATATAAATTGCCTGTCTTTAGTCAGCAGAAGAAGTTATTGTGTCACAGAGAAGCTGGAAGTGGTACTTTCACCAGAGGTTGTGAAGTCAATATGTCAATTGAATTTTAAATGTAATCCACCGTGGTCTGTCAGCTGGTGAACTTGTACATTTATGTGCCAGGAGCCAATTCTGTCAGATGTTCAAATGATTTGTTGCTTTTACCTCTTGGTCCTCTCTGTCCTGGAGTAGCCACCTTGGCAGTGGTGGGCTCAGCAGTGGCTCTAATTTAAATGTGTTTGGTTGTGAATCTTGGTAACTGCTCATCTTAAGTTGGAAGAGTCTGATTAGTGGCTACCTGATACACTTCAACTTTCAATTAGAGAAGAAAAATTCAGCAGCAGCCTTGAAGCATTAAAATAATCGGGACACCAAAATATAGATACAAATGCCAACACAATCTGACTTCTGTACTAAGAAATATAAAGCTATTAAGCCAACACAACTGAAATTTGTACATTATTTTGTAGCTAGCTATTCCAAGTTATGTAAAATTATCAACAAAATATCTTAACTGAAGAATTCAATTTATATGTCCTATTTATATATCTTGAACAAGACGTTTACTCTTTATTATAATGTATCTGTAAAGTTAAGGTGGCAAAAAATTGCTAAATACTGTCATAATATTTTATGTCAAAAAAGTAAAGTCTTAAGGACTCATAAGATAACACATTTGAGAGCAAGAACATATTTTAATGTAATAGCTAAAATTTCAGAAAACACTGATTGAGCAATAAATATTCTTTGATCCTGTGACAGAAATGCCAGGGGTGGTTCCTGTACTTGGTTGCTCTTGAACTGACCAAGATGTGCCAAGGGCCAGGCAAGCAGGATTCAACTATTGTGCAGCCATCTAGGGATGCTTGACAAGGGTGCTATTTGAGTAACTCTTAATGGTTAACCGGGATTTTTTTTTTCAGTTGGAAATGAGATGCTTTTCAGGAAAAGGCCACAACAGCAGGACAAGGGCTGCAGTCTTCAAGCTCTTTTATTTATGAGGATTACTTAGGAAGCTTGTTAAAGGCTAATTTCTGCTCTCAACCCTCTGAGTCTAGAGGAGACTCAAGAATCTGAATTTTAACAAGCATCTAGAGTGAATCCAAAGCAGTTAGTTTACTGTGTATATATTTGGATGCATGTGTGTGCTTGTGTGCATATGCATGCTTATGTGTGTTTTCAGTATGTGTGTGTGTATTTGTGTGTGTATGTTTTTGAGAGCGGACCAAAGAAGAAGGGGGCATGGAAACAGTGTGCATGAAAATGTCTGAGGAGCAGATCGTATGAAGTTTTAAGTGCCCGGATGAGGGGTTTTACTTGTGAACTCATGCAGCTATAAAGTTGTAGACTCCAAAGTCCCAAATAACAGAAATTCAGTGAAAGAAACATTGACTTTTCTATAAATCATGTCTCAAGAACTGCAAGTGAAGAGAAGTATGTTCTTTGATCTAA
The DNA here is from genome assembly GCF_902729225.1 of Pteropus medius. Taxonomy (NCBI): domain Eukaryota; kingdom Metazoa; phylum Chordata; class Mammalia; order Chiroptera; family Pteropodidae; genus Pteropus; species Pteropus medius. The sequence goes on from NW_024354875.1 coordinate 25,095,831, forward strand.
ACAACTTTTGTTTGGGCAGCCATCTCCTCAAAGCCATACTTAAAATATCCTTATGGAACTAGGACCTGGGGATGCAGTGGTGAGTAAGTAGGGTTGAGAAATAGTATCAAGATATAGAGAAGGAAGGAGACTACATCAGAAATCTCTCAAATCATTCATTCATTAAATCATTCAACCAACATGCATTGGGAACTTACTGTTTGTCAGGTACTGAGCTAGGCTCTGTCGATGCAGAAATATGAAGTCATTCTTTCTCTTGAGGAGCTCAGATTTTACTAAGGCCATGGAGAAATAAATGGACAATGACAATACAGTGTGGTATCATAATAGAATTAGGCATGCGAACTGAGGAAGTACAAGAAGGGCCACCTGACACAGAATTGTATGCGTACGCAAGTGTGTGTGTGTGTGAAGGTTTCCTGGAGGAAAATTGAACTCCCTGAATTAAATATTTAAGCATAAAAGTAAGTTCTTCATATAAAAGAGAATGTGGAAAGGCTATTCAGGCAAAGGAAATAGTCTCGTAAGAGGTCAAAATGGCCTCCACACTGTAGGTTGATATAGTTGCACTATATGCTGTGAAATGGCTCCAGATTAATTGGGGAAGTTATAATAACTCTCCCTTATTGAGGTCTTACATGTGGTAGACAGTGTTCCATGAGCTGCACAATGATTACTTTATTTAATTATTATAATAATCCTATAAAATAGGCATTATTATTGTTTCAGGTTTCAGTGAAGAAATTAAAGTTTTGTGAGGTTAATAAACTTGTCCAAGTCATAAAACTGATAAATTGTGGAGCCAGGAGCAAACCCAGGAAGCCTCACTTTAGAGCCCATGACCTTAAACAATATCTAATATTGCCTTTATGCACTGTATATAAAGGGTCTTGTATGCCAAATTAAGAAGCTTAGACTCCTCCTGAGGACAATTAGCAGTTGTTAGATGAAATAATCAGATTTTCAGTTTTTAAAGACTGCTTTGCCATAGCAAGGTTTTTTTTGATTAAAGGAGATCAAAATAAGGCTTTGAGACTAATTAAAGGTGGTTGTTATAATTTCAAAGAGACGTGATGAGGCTTGAATTAAGATAGTCCTTCAACATGGTATGCAGCTGCTATGATGGCCTCAATGATTTCTGCCTCCTGATATTCAGTGTCCCTGTGTAATTTCTTCCTCTTGAGTGTGGAGTGGATTGATTGACTTGCTACTGATGGATAGGGTATGGCAGATGTGAAGACCACGGCTTCAGTCTTGGATGCACTTTTGTATTGCTGTCCTGGGGGAAGCCAGCTGCCATGGTGCAAGGCAGTCCCATGTGAAGGCCCACATACGTGAGTTCAGAAGAGGATGTTGTGGGGCCAGCCACCAGCATCTCTCATGAGCTATTCCCACGTCAGTCTGTCCTTGAGATAACCGTGGCCATGCCTGTCACCTTATCACAGCCATGGCTGTCACCTTATCGCAGCCTTGTGAAAGGCCTGAGCAAGAACCTCCTAGCCAAGCCTCTCCTTGATCCCTGACCCACAGAAACTCTGAGATAATAAATGCTTGTTGTTTGCAGTCACTAAGATTTGGAATAATTTGTTACTCAACAGCAGAAAACAAATACGTCAAGAACTATCACCCTTACCATCATATACCAAAAACCCCTAGAGATGTTTGGTATGTATGTGGCAGGTTGACACTGTTTAATGATACTATTTGCATATAGAATGTTATGTAAGAGAATTTCTCCAGGAGAATATTACTACCTCTAACTGACAGTAAAGCTTTGATGAATTCAAGTTGCCTTATAATAATGTTTTTGTCTATTTTCCTCACAAAATATATTTTAGGCATTTCTAGTATAAAATTGGAAGATCTAATAGTAAACCCATGCCAGCTAGCATAACATGAGGCCAGGTAATGGGACTTGCATTCCCAGCTTCCATCCAGATTACCCCTCACTCTGGATATTAAGCCAGCACTTTATCCATATCTGGGTATATGGAAGAAACCAAAGGTGTTACAATATAGCTGTTGTAACACATACAGTACAGCTAATAGGTGACTATTGAGATATACAGCAAGTGCTTATTGATACAAATGAGATTATTAGATCATAGCTGAATTTCTCAACTATATGGGATATTTATAACTCTTAAATAGCTGCCTTTCATTATATATTCTCTCCCAAATAGATGACAAAGGAGAGGGCAAACTTAAAATGGAGTACTTGAAGGCCCCCACCCACTCCTGATGTGTACTTTCTCAGCCTCATGAGTCATGGGCTGTGTGCATACAGTTGGCTCAGATGAGCTGGCACCCTTGAAACTGCAGCAGCTGCACTAAACAATTACCAGGCTCTTACTGAGAAAATTTCCCATGGGAGATAAAGAGGCAGCTGGGCATTGCTGGTGCTTGTCTGGTGGACGTTTGTTAGTTTGTATGAACACTGAAATTCCCAGGGCAGCATTCATTGGGTGAGATAATTCAGCCTAGAAGACATTAACCCAGAAAATTGTAACTGGAGAAGACCCTTTTGTGGGGGCACTCTGTGCCTTCAGCAAGCACATTGCCAAGCCTTGTCCGGAACATTTAGAACTTGGATGAAGCCCCTGAAGCTTGGCATCTCATTAAAGGAGTCTGAAGCCCATTAATGAAATTCAGTCTATCAGTCTTTAGCTTTTCCAATGTAACCTGCTGAAATAATGTCCTTAAACTTTCTGGTCAAAATTACACTGGACTTTTATACACAGAACAAACGTCTAGTGGTAATCTTTCAGGATGTGTTCATTATACCAGAGGCTGTGTCTAAATATTAATATTTGCCTGGACTGCTCTTAGATAAGAATAACTCAGAACACCTTAATACATTCAGTAATTCAGAAAAACTCATTATCTTGAAACTATCATTTACCTTGTTATGAAGACAGATGCTGAAATGAGGTGATTTTTATAGCAGCCTTTTTATCTTTAATGTAATATATATTTAAAATAAAGGTTATGAATCTTAAACTAATGAAGGGTTTTCTTACCAGTTCATTTTAAATTACTTCCATTTTGCTAAGCTATATATCATTTTCTCTGTATCTTTAAGATTATAGATTCATCAGTACATTTTACTAATGCATTTTGAAATGTTTTTAAATACAACTAATCTTGCAATAATCAATGAAACAGAGGTTAACCTCCATATGACCTACAGTAAATGATAATAGCAAATAACATTACGTATCGTTTCCTCATGAGTTGAAGAAAAAATACTTTTCCAGAGACTATTTGCAAATCTGAAGCTCTGAAAAATAAGATCCTGTTGTTACCTCTAGTAGAAACATAGCTTCTCAGACATTGAAAGTGATTATGCATTGAGTCCCGCATCTGCAATATAGCTTTTATTTTAGCAATAAAAATGTGCATTGGTCGGGAGTAGAAGACATACTCTTGAACATCATTTATGTTTTATTTACCTCAGGAATTAGGAAATAAGACATCTAAGGCTTAGTCTAGCCACATAAACCTTGTCATTCACTAGCACCTATTAAAACTATTTTTAAAGGCAAATTTCCTAACTACAATGAGAAGGAAAAGAAGAGTGAAAGAGAAGTGTAAAATTCTTCCCTAGGATTTGGTAACAATTAAAGGCAGTATATTGAAAGTTTAGGAGCTTATGATAATTCTTGACATCTGATTTTCCTGCCATGATATTTCTTGGAGTTGGGAGCTCTCACCTCCTAGATTGGACTCACTCAGCAGGAGACTAATGCCCTGCAGGTATCACAAGTGTTCAGAATTTAATACGCCTTTGGAGAGTAAAGAAGCAGGGTGAGCAAGAGTCAAAGGCAAGACAGACGATTTGTGGAGTACAAAGGTGCCTGGCAGCCTCACCAGCCACATTCTTATTCCTTTGGCTCTTTTTCCAGTTCTAGTTCTATCTTCCCCGACAAGCAGACTTGAGAATAAAAGTCAACAGGGTCTTCCCTGTAGGATTTAGAGAAGGAAAAATTTTAAATGGAAGAACTTTTACTGGATTTTTTTTTTCCCCCGCAGTTGATAGGCCCTGAAAAAAGCAGCCTGTCATTTCTGTCTTCACTGGGAATAATACTAATGAACATATGAAGCAAAAATTTTATAAACTTTTTTGTGAATTTTATAAATTTTATAAACTCTACAAGTATTTGTTCTAATACTTCCTAATTTTCAGTCTCTTTCTATTACTGGGTGAAATATTGTTCAGCTCTTAAAAGCTAAATATCATAAAGAATTTAGCAAGGGGCTTGGTAGAAATCTGGCTCTGAAACTAACAGCCAATCATTACAGACTAGATATACCAGAATTTAGCTTTTAGTTAAAGTCATTAAATTAGCCCTTCTTAAGAGACATACTGCACTGGAATGTAGTTATGTCCACAGGCCTGCAGTCCTGCCTGTAAAGCATGTTTCAGGAGGTATACTCAGCTTAAGATAAGAAAAGAATGTAGCCTGTTAAGCATAAAATGTATAGCTCTGTTCTTTTCCTTTTGCTCTTAAGATAACTTCACTGACTCATAATCCCAAGATGTCTTACAGACCTCACTTTCTATTAGAGACCACTTAGCCATAGTCACAGAGACCTGGATGGGATGCTGCCAGAAGCTAAATAAATCAGATTTTGAAAGCTTGTATGAGAACTGACCAATCAATACAGCCCATGGCCCTGAACCACTTACTCATGATTACTTATGATTTTTGCTCTATAACACCGTTTGTCCATAAACCATTGAGGGGTTTGGGCTTTTGAGCATTAGCTTCCTGTTCTCCTGGGTACTGCTATTCATAATAAAATAGCCAATCTTTCTCCACTGCAAAGCCAGGCATCAGTTCTCATTGACTCACTAGCACACGGGTGGGCACAAATTCTCTTTTGACTCACTTGGTTTCGGCTCCAACTTGCCTCCTCAAACATATGCCTACTCTTTCTAGGAAAGGTAAATATATATCCACCCATCTATCCATCCATCTGACATTTATTAGGCACCTACAACATATCAGACACTAGGAAAACCAAGAGAAACAAAAAAGACACCACCTTTGTCTTCGCTGAGTGTGCATACTAGTGGGAAAAGACAGGCATAACACAAATGAAAATTTGATTACAATTATGATATGTTTAATAAATGATAAAAAGAAGCATTCTGAGAGTAAAACTTGGTGAATTTAACTTAGTCTGGTAAGGGTGGAAGTGGTTAAGGAAGGCATTCTTGAGGAAATGGAATTTAAGCTGAAGTAGGCTAGGTATGGTGGAGGCTCATAGGGACAAGACTAGAGACAGGTAGGGCTCACATACGTGGAATAACTGTTTTGAGGCTCCCAATTATTCCCTGGATCTAGAAATCCTGTAAGACACTATCTTCATCTACCATTAATACCCCAACTCTTCCCACTTAGTCATTCTTTACAGCTTTGGGAGCTTCGGTGGTTTTTCCATGTGGATTATGGTATTATAGACTATTAGAGATAAATGTGGGCCAACAGATTGTCCAGCAAGCAACTGTGAGTGATCTCCTTAAAGTCACAGAGGCATTATGTATTTCCTCAGTGTTGAATATCTTGTAGATTTAATTTGCTTGTTATTATTTAAAAAATTAAGTACAATAAAAATTATTTGTAATTAACACATCATTCTATGACTCTTCTAAAGTAATTCCTGAACATATTTTGTTGGTCTCTACCCTCATAGGGTAAATATTTCCTTAATTCATTTTGCAAATTCTCCATTTCCACCTCATGTAAAATCACTTTAGAGAATACATGAAACTATTTTTGAACCAGGTCTTCATCTGGTTAATTCAAATTCAAAATTTTGTAAGTCTGAATGAATTAGATTTTTAAGGCTTTATTACACATTGTAGTTCCCCACCTTCCAGTCCAATATGAAGCCACTGAATCATAAGTTATTGCAATATCTGGTGCTAATTTAATTTCGAACCTGCTTGCCTCTGGTGTAAGGTAAGCCCTCAAGCAGTTTGAGCTCCTGACCTATTTGAGAGTTTCTTTTATGCTGTGGAATGCAGCACATTTTATGCAGCAGGTTAAACTCTGGAACAGGTTATTAATCATTGTAGCTCCCTGGGCTTTCCTGGTGCTTTTGAGAAAGAGGCAGAACTCATACAAATGAAATATGTGGGGAATTTTTATTTTGAAAGCTTCAAATCTGTTCACAGAAATCACCAGGGAGTGGAAAGAGATATTGTATTCTAAATTTAGGTAAGTGGGGATGACTCAATTACTGGAAAATGTTAACTTCCTCTAACAAGACTAGGGAATATGAGGATCTAAAAGTCTTTTTAAAAATTATTTAAAAGGTCATTTAATACCTTGAATTTATATCTTATATTTATTAGCAAATTGAATATAAATCATTTATCTTCTAAAACTAATGATAATTTTATTAGCTAAAGGATACCTTTATTCATCAATCAAAGGTTTTATGTTACTGGAGCTTGGATTTCTGGTGAAAATGGACGGCTTATGAACTTTATATACTCTTGCAAATTCCAAGAAAGTGTATTTATTTATTAATGAAAGCAAATGATCAGTACCTAAAGCACAACTCAAAACTCAATGGAATGAGCAACTAGCTTCCACAATTTAAACAAAAATCAAGTAATGATACATACATATTTTGCTGCTCGTTCAATATTTATTGATTAGAAATAAAATTTATATGTTTACTCACAGGATGAATAAGTTCTCAAGGGATATTCATCTGAGGAAACTCAGAAGGACCTAAGATAATTCTGCATGGGGAGTAAAAAGTGTGGGGTCACAATGACGACTTTCATGAGAACAGCAGTGTTGTTCTCCATACTCCCTTCTCAGTTCCCCTGCTGGGCCTTGGTTGTCTCATCTTCATGTCTATTGCACCTGCTCCACTATTCCAAGTGTTGTTCATCATTCAAGGCCCACAGTCCTCTCATTCCCGTGAAGTTTCTCCTAACCGTAAAGATATACCTTTATCTGAATGCTAATTGCAAATACAGTCTGACCCATACATGTTACCCTTTTATACACAGCTCTGTAGTACATTTTCAAATTATGTCATATATTATAAAGAGTCTCCCTACCTAGACTCACCAGAGGAAGTCACATTTTACACTGTTTGTGCATAACAGATAGAGAGCGTCTTATGTGTCATAGGTACACGATTAGTGATGTCTCCTAAGGATAGACGCAGCAGAATTAAACTCAAGATACGACATTATGAAACCTGGTGTGTGTGTGTGTGTGTGTGTGTGTGTGTGTGTGTGTAGTGAAGATTGTTCCTACTTGTATGATGACTGAAGTGTAGACTAGAATCAGATCTGAAGAGTTGAATAAAAATATTTTTTACCTACCTGGAGAGATCTTGATAGAATTCTCACTAATACCTTTCTAAAAGTTTTATTAATTTCTGACTTTTTGTTTTTCTTAGAATGGAAATAAGTGCAGGCTGATTCTCAAGATAGAGGGATGAAATTTATTTTAATTTCTACTTCATGACAATGCCATTTTAGATTTTACTTGAAGGTATTGCAAACGTAGTCTGCTATTCTGTGAAGAATAATTTTGCCAAAGAGACCATAATTTCTTGAAGGTTTAATGAAGCTATTTCAAGACCTTGTAAGAGGAAAGAAAATCTCTAGTTGAAGGCAGGTATTACATTAAGCTTTAAAACATGAAGTTCTGAATAGTTAATAAAAAACAGAAGAATTCTGTTTTTTTTTTTTTTAATCTAGGTTTATTGAAATGTTACTATTTTAAATAGACACCTGTGGTGTGTGTACTTTTCTTAGTTTTCCTTTTCTTTTACAACATTGTAAATGGTTCAATCTACAGTAAACAGAAGCCCACCACTTTTATAAATGTATTTAGAATCACTACAAATACTCTTTTTTCAGGAGAAACCTATTTTACTGAGCCCCCAACTCATTCTGAAGGTGAAAAAAGGCGAATGATAATGGCAATGGGATCTGGTGGTACCAGAGAAGGTGAAGTGGCAGGGAATTTGGGAGGATACAGATAGGACCAGAAAGACTGCTTCTTAAAAATACCTTTTCTTTTGCCTGTTCTCCCTTCACCTCCCTTGACCATGTTTTCATCAATAAAAGATTCGTTCTAGTTAATGAGTTTCTCCTTCAAGATGCAAACATATCCCAGTGAGAACAAAACTTGCAGTTTTTCATGCAGCTTTCTCTATGAAATACTCTAATCAAATTAATAACATTCAGAATACATGGATTTTTATTACAATAAAAAGAACTGAGAGAATTTATTTTTAAACAATCTCTATTTATAATTTTGTATATTACTTTAAAACATTTGGATAGTCTACCAGATATCTTCCCACAGCAGCCTCTGGGACTTTGCCATTTTATTTAGTCTGATTATCAACTGATGAGTAAACACTGTAAAAATATTTTTTACCTTCTTTGGAGCATATTTTAAAATATATTACAATCTTATTTCTCAAGGCATAGTTAGGAAGATGATAGAAACTCATTACACACATACACACAAATATCTATCATCTACATATGTATCTATGTATTTATCTATGTATCTACCGACTAACATACCTATCATATATCCATCTACCCAAGATTGAAAGCAGCATGGAAACATAGTGTTTAGTTATGCAAAAATAGAGCAAATATCTTAGCGTTTAAGGACTGGAGAGGTCAACACCAACTAAGAAGCTTGCCATATTTACAGGCAGATGATATAGATTTCAGAAATGGGTAGGATTTGATATTTAGAGAAGAGGATGGCACTATTGGAAGTTTAAGGATCACTGCCAGCAAACCTCCCAGTCTTGTGATAAGCAGGACAAGTAGAGCTTTAAGGAGACCGTTTGTCCAGAGACAGTGTGTTCTGGTGAGGAGTGAGTAATATTCAAATGTCATTTGTAGTGTGTGTGTATTTGTTTTCCAGGAAAGTGGGACAAGTTGATTCTAAAGGACATATTAAACTGAGTTCATGTGAGTGATAGTGCAAGATGAGGAGTTAACCCATTGAAATAACAAAGTTTTCTCTCTAAGACAGTGTTGGGAATAACTGTTTCAAACAATGCCAGTACTTTTAAATAGATTCATTACGCTCACTGGTTGAACCAGAATCAAGCTGTGGCAGGTTACTCAGGTTAAGCATTAAGCCAAAGCAAAGGAAGAAAATTATATTATTGATGTCTGCTGCCTTCTACAGCTTCAGAGGCTTGAGAAATTAAAAATGTTGCAGAAGCAGGATCTCCTAACCTTTATAGATTAATCAAGATTTTTCCTTCCTCTGCTGGGCAACTATACCAAAATAAATATTTCCCTGCAAACTTCAAAGTCTATTCTTAGAGTTCTCTGGAACACAAAGTGAATGTTAGGTGCCAACTGAATATAATTATGTCTCAACTATTAGTAGGTTAATTTTCACATGTAGTAAATGAAAATTCCTTGCATTGTTATGTACCAGTGTTCTGGGTTTATTCTCAAGGGTTGAGGATGGGGAAGGACTCCTATCAGTAAGGAATTAACTCTTTACAAACTATGGAAATAAAGATGGAATGCAGAACAAATAACAAAGATATTTCTGGTTTTAAGAAGTTCTCAAATTTCATGCTTAAATTCAGAATTTTTGTTTTAACGTCAACAGCGCCTGGTATTCCTAGGTAAATTCAGAAATTTTAAAATGCTAATTTAATATTTTCATGGGTGGGAAACAGATGTGTATGTGTTAAATATACAGAAAATCTCTTAAAATATCTTACTTAAAACCAATAATTGAAAAATTTTACATTATTCTCTTCAATTACTGTGGTCAAGGGACAGAAAAAGAAGTTCTCTGTACTCAGCTGTACAGCCACTAAAATACAGCAGAAGGGCAGCTTTAGCTATGGTACTCTCAGAAGAGAAATTCTGACATGTTTTAATTCTCTTCTCCATGAGCCCGCAGTCCACATTTTTCCCTTTCTACCTAAGTGATTCTGAAGGAGCAAGCTTCAAAATACAGGTGTACTTGTAACAGATTTAAAACAGAAAAGGAAATATAGATGGCATTTAAACGAGAAAAGGAAATGTAAATAGTATTTTCTCCACTTCTGCTGAGCTGAGTTCTATATTTGGTCCATGGCTAGAAAAGAAATCTAAGTGGACTTCATTAAAAACAGGAGGTAAAGTGTACCTCTTATTGAGGAGAGGAAGAATATGTGCTTCCAAAATATTTCACTTTGGCATGCAGATTATTTGGAGCTGAAAGCAATCAAGATCTAACAGATGAAGGAAGAGCTGTTTACTTTCCCCTTAACTGCCTAAAAAAATTGATAGAGGGCCTGTACCAGGAGAGAGCTAATGCTATAGGTAACTTTTCATCAGAAGACCTATCTTCACGGCAAGGCAAACATTTGTTTACCAAACATTTACTCTTCTCATCTTCCTGAAAATTGTCTTTTTCCCCTTTGAAGCCCCAGAACCCTATCACTTCTCCTTAGCTGGGGATATGGCTTTTGAGCCTCAATTGCCTGTCTTTGGATCTCATTTTTTTTGGGTCACAAAATTCATTTTTCTCCTGTTAATCTGTGAAGTCATTTTAATTATTAGACCATTCAAAGAACCTAGGAGGGAAGAAAGTTAAAGTTTTCATTCCCTGAACTATTAGGCACCAACTCCTTTCCCACCACTCTTACCTCGTGCTTATCCCAATCTTCTTACTTTGAAAAGTTTTAAAATTTCTAACACATCCATGTTTGAGTTGAATATACAGTGCTGACAGTTACCTGTGAAAAAGCATTGTCTAGACCAATATTTCTTAAAAATTCTTCCCTCAAATACGAGTTCCTTAGAATAATAAGTTATATATATAAACAGACAATTAAAAACAGTTTTTGTCATCAAAAAAGTTTGAGAAATATTGGGTAAAGCAAGGTTTCATAGATTAATTTAGGACTTCTCAGAACTTTTGAAGTGCTAAAGTCTGTTATCCATTATGAATTGCATACATAAGAATTAACATGTCTTTTTCTTAAACAAAAATATTGTAATTAAAACATCATGACATAGCAGCACTATTCACAGTGGCCAGGACATGGAAGCAACTGAAGTGTCTTACGATAGAAGTTGGCTAAAGAAACTAGTACATATATACAATGGAATATTACTCAGTCATAAGAAGAGATGAAATACTGCCATATGCTACAACGTGGATGGACCCCGAGATAATCATGTTAAGCGAAATAAGCCAGACTGAAAAAGTTGAAAATCACATGATATCACTTATATGTGGGATATAAACCTAAAAACAACAAATGAACAGGACAAACCGAGACTCAGGGACATGGACAATGGACTAGTGGTTACCAGAGTGTAGAGGGTAGGGAAGGAGGGAAGAGGTAGACAGAGTAAAGGGGGTCAAATATAGGGGGTTGGGGGAGGGTGAAGTGGGTAAAGGGGATCAAATATATGGTAGCTGAAGGAAACTGGACTCTGGGTGGTAATCACACAATAGAATATATAGATGTCAAACTATAATATACACTTGAAAATAATATAATTGCATTAACCAATGTTACCCCAATAAACTTAAGAAAACATCATGAGAATATATAACTGAGCAGTTAACTCATTTAAAAAAATCTAGAAAAAGAGATATAATGTACCATAACAACTGATGAAATGTGAAACCTAGATCTCTACTGCATTCTCTTTTTAGCTTCGTTAACTGCAGAATTAAAGGCCTGGGCCAGCGTCCATGTTTCCCAAATTTGCCTCATTTTAATAATGTGGGAATAGAAGTTGCAAAGCAAATGAGGATTGTTGAAAATTCAGAATCCTCGGGCCCCATTGAAACTTATTGAATTTCCAGGGACAGAGAGGAGGAGAGAGGAGAGGGAGGAGGGAAGGGGAGGGAGGAGGAGGGATGGGAGGGAGTGATACAGATGACCCATTGATCAGGAAGTTTTGAAAAAAAAGGAAAACCTAGGGGGAGGATGATATCCGAGAATTTTAAAATTCTATGAAGATTAACTGCTTTTTAATTTATTCTTTCAAAGCAATTGAGTTTTAGAAGGTTTATTTTCTAACTACATGTTTTCCATTATAAATGTGGTTCACATAGTAAGTACAGAGAAGTAGAGCTCGAAGAGGAAATATATTATCCACAATTTCACCACCCAGATAACCAATGGGACCATTTGTTTTATTTTGTTTTATTTTACTTTCTTATTTGGGATTTCCTTCTAAATAAAATTCCATGGTTGAACTCATTTCCTAACTCAAGGGATAGTTTACATCCACTTAACATTACAAAAACTTGAGCTGCTTGTGTGAGAAAATATCATGTCTACTCGGGATTTTCCATATCTGATTAAAAATCCTCATCTTGTGAAACATGGAAAATTGACTACTTCTGCCCACTTTCATTAGGCAACCTACCTTGAACTATATTTGTCCCAACCCCTAGGCCATGAGGGAAAAAAAGCAAAGAGCTCTCCCTCCAGGGCTTTCTTTCTGTTCCTGGGTCTGACTTTAACCCAAAGCTCACACTAACTGGAGAAGGGGGACAGGGTGGATCAAAACAGAATCATCTTGACAACAGATACCTGCAATCTTCATGTGTCTCCATTGCCATAGCAACCAGGCAATTGCTATGTACGCTAAGCTAAATTATTTTTACCCATCTCTTCTGACCACTCATATTTTACTTCTTTATTTCAAGCATTTATTTAAACTGGTTCCTTTGCCTGACAGAACTTTTAAAGAAGGTTCTTTTAAATGAATGTTCAAAAACAAACAAGTGCTTTTTAAAAGCAACTATGTATACATGAGTGCTTTCCCTATGTATATATACATGCTCTTCTTATGTATACATATGTGCTCTCTCTATGTATACATGTGTGTTCTCCCTATGTATACATGCGTGCTTTTCCTACAGGCTATGGCTGTTAGTCAGTGGCTACCAGGGTTCCATATGGATATTTTTTCATCATCCAGAATACAGATAATTATGACTTTTGAGCTAACTAAAGTGTTTTAAATTGAAATAAAATTTTATTTTAATTCAGAATATATGTCATCAAGTAATGGTTCATTCTTTTGTTTTCAATGGCTTAAGGTGCATTTTATTGGTTTTCTTTCAGAATGATTGTCAGTTTTGATATGGATACACTATTTAGTGAATATAGAAAATTAACTCCTTGCTTTTTTTAAATTACACACTTCCCTTTTTCAAAATAATGAACATCCTGATTTTACATTTAATATGCATATAGCATACAACATTCCTGCATTAATCAATTTCTACTTAAATGTCTATAGTTACTTTTTATCTTCTTCTTATTCTCCACCAAATTATAGAATGTATTTATTTGCCCAGAGAAGACTAGACAACATAATCCAGGATGTCAAAGCTAAGCTTTGTATTCAATCAAAGTTTCTTGAAGGCAGGAACCTTGACTTATATGTTTTCATATTACCATTGTACATAACAGCGTGACTTATATTTAGTAAACACTCACAAAAAATCAAATCCATAATTATCCTGAGGAATGTGCTTTACTCCTACTTGCATCATCTGTTTATATTGTTTTTCATTCCAATTTGTATGTATGGACATACACCAAATTCAGAAAATTTCAAATTGGAAAAATTTTGGATGAAGATTTCTGTTTTGCTAAACCAAGTTTGACAGGGTATTCTGTAAACAGCAGCAAGGCAACAGATACAAAACTAATGTCATATAAATTGGAAGTGTTCAGAGACAATTTTGAACATACACCATATTTCAAATTTAATTTTGAATTTTATGATTCTTACTATTTTGGGCACTTCAAGGTGATCTGTACAGTTTTGTTGAGGTTTGTTTGACATTTATACTACTTTTAGCAAAAAGATGAAATATATGAAAACATTTAAATCATACTGTAGAAGTATTGTGAATTTTTTTTGTAATTTCAAGAGTTAGAATCAATGAAGCTTTATAAAAATATCTGTTGAAAAATGACTTCATAATTAAGTGTAATTTTTAATTCATGACTGTGACATTGCGATTTATTATGAGAAATATCTATTAGGTCATAATCCCTTGTTCCTGGAACAGAGCTCTGAAACCTTTGGAATTTCCAAAGTAATGAAAGAGATAAAGGTGTCTTTTGTTATGTTAGTGAGGTGACTTTGGACCAAGCTGCAATCACTTAGGGTTAGGGGCTGGTTACCAGAGGAACCGACTCTGTGATTAGAGGGTTGGAACTTTCAATTTCACCTCTCTACCTGCTCAGTGGGGAGAGGGGCTGGATGTTGAATCCATCAACAATTGCTCATGAGTTAATCAATCATGCCTATGTAATGAAGCTTCCATAAAAAACGAAGAAAGAGGGGGTTTGTAAAGCTTTCAGGTTAGTGAACCAGAACACTTCTGGATGCCATTTTTCTGAGTCCAAACTCCGTGGAGCCAGAAGCTCCTTTTTTCAGAAGCTCTTATGTATTTCTACATCTGGCTGTTGACTTGCATCCTTGAATATCCTTTGTAGTAAATAACAATCTAGTTAATAAACGGGTTCCCTGAGTTCCGTGAGTTGCTCTAGAAAATTAACTTAAGCCAAGGAGAGGGTCATGGGAATCTCTAATTTACAGCCAGTCGTTCAGAAGCACAGGTGAAAACCTGGACTTGAAATGGGTGTCTGATGTGGGGAGCAGTCTTCTGAGTCCTTAACCTGTGGCATCTGATACTATCTGCAGGTAGATAGGGTTGAAATTATGTTGTTGTAGGACACTCAGTTGGTGTCAGAATCTGCATTGGTATCAGAACTACAATGATATTATTGTTGTAAAGTATTGCTCTATTAAATTAAATCACTTTTAATTTGTAGTTGTATCTGGAAGACATTTTTTTTAGTACTTCATTGAAAGAAGTTTAGAATGAAGTTTACCCAATTTGAGGGAAACTACAGAAAGCGTTAAGAAATTTTGTATCAATAAGCCTGAGATAATAAATATATTTTTTAGTTTTATTGAGGTATAATTGATATACAAAAATAGCACACATTTATAATTTTAAACATTAGATAATAAAATGAAATCAATGTTGTTTCTATCTCAAGTCAATCTCTATTTCTAAAGAAATGCTGAATTATAAATTTTGTTTTACAGTTCTACCAAAAGTAAGTATAAATTGAGAGTCATTGAATTACATGAAGAGATAATGAGCATATTTACAATGGGCAAAGTTCAGTGGAAAGAATAAAACCATAATCTTTAAGCTCTTCTTTATGTCAGTAATCAGTGTAATTTTGCTTTTCTTGCAATTGAGTGGCATGCCACCAACAAAAAACAAAATCCCTCCATTCTAATCTAAAATCAGCATAAGAAAAATGGGATATAACCTTAAACAAGAGATGATGCTGAAATGAAACACCCTTGTTAAGGATGGTTTTAGAAAGTTTTGGAGAAATTCTATCCCATTCTCTTCTTATTTCATAGACTCATTTTTCTAATTAGTTTCTATTAAACTTTCAGATTATGACATGTCCAAATGCCATGCTAATTGCTGAATAGACTTAAGGGACAAATAGGAAAACAGAACTGAATCATAGAAAAGGTATACTTTAGAGACTAAGAACTTCACATTTGATGTCAGATGACCTCAGTTTGAAGGCTACTCTACCATTTACCATGTGACTTGGGCAAGTTGCTTTCTCTCTCTAAGCTTGATACCTCCTGTACGAAATGGAGATGATAACAATAGTACCAACTCATAGGACTGTTATGTGGATTAAAATTGACAGTTTAGTAAACCACTTAGCACAGAGCCTGGCACATAGTAAATGCTCAACTAATGTTACCTATCATTAAATCTATTATAATTCTGTTTTTATTACAATAATATACTTAAACAAATCCAAGATTAGAGGAATCTATTTTGGCTTTAAAGTTCTATGTAGATTTCAAGATCATATGGCTTTTTAAACATTCAGAAATTTCTTTCTTGTAACGTAAGTCTCTTTGTGATTAATTCCCAAACTAATTTTCTTGAGGACTCTCTTTAGTGAATGAAGCTTTAGGAAAACTACACTTGTGAACTAGTAGTAAATCTCTTCCCCACCATCTCTTCTCCAGAATAAAATTTCCTGTTCATTTAGGCTCTTTCATATGTCTCATTTTCTGATGATTGCAACATGGGTTTCTGTTAAATTCACCAGGCATTCCTCTTAAATAATAATACAATAAGTTCTAGAGCTATTTTGCTCATAATTTGACCAGTACCAAGTCTAAGAACAAACTTTCAAACTATTTTTAGTTTCATAATATGATCTTGTAGCATTTATTACATTAGCACTTATAAATGCTATTATTATGTTTTGTTGTATCATGTTTCTTCAAGTAGTTTATAACTTCTCTATTATTGATATTTGGTTTTATAATTCTGTGTCTCTAGTGCCTTCCCAGCACATAATGTGTATTCTGTGTGTGTGTGTGTGTGTGTGTGTGTGTGTGTGTGTGTGTGTGTGTGTATGAGAGAGAGAGAGAGAGATGAGCACAAGATTGAAGTTGGCCAATCAGAGTCCTCTTTCTTTCTTGGGAATAATATATAGAGAAGGCCATTCTTATTAGATCACCAACCGTGAGCATTATGTGAGACTGCGGAGTCTGAAGATCTTGCTTCCATCAGAAACAGAGTGAAGTCAATTCAGAAGAAGGCATGGCTGAGAGGAGAGAATGTCATCAGCTGTTGAAACAAAAAATGCAGCCAAGCCCAAAGCAGATCTACCCCCTCACTTTTAGGTTAGGTATGTGATCCATTAAACTTCCCCTCCTCTCTTTATGTTTTGCTTAACGTGGTTCCAGGTTGGCTTCTGTTACTTGCATTCTGTTACAGCATTGACTGATACAGTCTCCTGTGACTGGCTAGGGAAGCTTTGGAATCCACATCTTGTAAATCATTTCTGATACTTAGACGTATCTAGGGAGAGGGACCTAAAACTAAATGTGTAAAAGCTGAATGTGACAACAAAATGATACATTTTAATTTAAAAATTAGCATAACATTTGAACTGGAACCAGAACAAGCCCAGGAATAATGAAATCATACAAGAGTGCAAAAGTTTGGCTTACTTTATTTAAAAGGAGGCAGACATAGGCAAGGATTGGAATCTCAATTGAGAACCACATCTACATAGTAAAAGCAGATCTTCATTCTCTAACCAACTTCTCTTCCAATTCATTATTTTCTCTCTGCTACTCCACTGAATTTGGTAGGAATTTGCCAACCAAGGTCTTGCCTCCCTGAGGTAATCTTACTACACATTGGTCTGGACAAGGTGGATTATAGTTAAGATAAAAAAAAAAAAAAAAAAGATTCACACCTTCTGAATGTTATTTTCTATTTTTTTCTAAACACTAGAGAGGGTCAGATGGGCTATCACATAAAAAGCTGATGCATTCCAGAAGTGTGGCCTTTAAGAACAGCCAATAAAAGGGATCTCTGGACCTAAAACATCAGAAAGAATTGGAATCTTGCCTAAAGGGAGAATTTAAAAGGCAAGCATTAGCTTTAGGGATTATTTGACCCACAGACTTACTCTTGCTTAATTCTCTCCAATTCCTTCAGTGGTCCATTTCTTAATCTTTTAAGATTCTTCTTATGTGTTGTGTATTATGCACCAGTGATACAAATACTTCATGCTTCACTTATTCATTGTTACCCACAGTTCCCGAAGTGTGCTCTACTCCAGAGTCTAATTCCTAACTTCAGAAACTTCTCAAGCTTTAAAACTCATCTAAGTGTTTATATTCCCCAACCACTCCCTCAAACTCCCAATATAGGTAATGTTTCCTCTTACAGCATCCTCTGCAATCTGAGTGTACCTTACGTTGCAATGCCTATGTACTGCACTAGTCTGTCCCCCTCATTTCTCAAAGGCAGAGAATTTGTCTTTTAACATGAAATCCCAGAATCTAGCAATGCACATACTAGGTCTCAATAAATGCTTGTTGAGTGAATAAACAGATGAATGTATAAATGCATAAATGAATGAATGAATGAATGAATGAATGAATGACAACATGGTCCTTACTCTGAAGAAGCTTGCTCTAGCTAGGGAGGCAAATAGCTAAATTGTTAATAATAAAGCACATATGAAGAGAGAGTATAACATGAACAGAGATAAATTGTTTCTTTCATTTATACCTTTTCTTTTTTTTGATATCTGCTCTATTATTTGTGCTCAGAGGTGTGTTTAAAACTCACTATTGAATGATCTATGAACAAAACCCTGATATCTTTTGAAGAAAGGATTACCACAAATGTATTAAGGGAATAAAACAAATAAGAACATTAGATAAAGAAAATATTGCTGTCTGCCTACTGCAAATACATTGTGAATATCTAGAGGAGAATTTCCAGATAGGCCTAACAAAGGAAATATTAAGTTCTTTAGGTTATTACCACATTATTTTTAGTGACCAGGAGACAAGTAATTCTATATGTTGTAAATATGGGAAGTCTAGGGATAGCCATGATCAGAAAACTGGATGAGAAAATAGTTATAGATTGCTTGTTTTCAAGTGCTTTAACAGAATTTCCAGAGGCTGTCTACAAAAGAAAGTTTTCAATATTTGATCTCTGCATTTTAGTATGACATGTAATCAGTTGGATGGTTTGTTTCTAAGAGATAATGGGGCCACCAAAAGAAGATAGAGTGATCCTACTGATTCTCTTTCTAGTTTCCTATCCTAGCCTTTATCCAGTTCCTCATCATTTTTGGCCAGAACCATAGCCAGACACTTAAATGATCTAGCTGTCTCCAGAATCTCCTTCCCATCACTGTATTTTTCACACTGTTACAAAAAAGAAAGAGAGAAAAGTGATTCTTTATAAAACAAAATCCAATTCTAATCTTCCAATATCTTTAAAAGGTTTTTTGCCTGCACCACACTTATCCAATTGGGGTACTTTGGAGATTGTGAGGAGGGGTATTTCATGATTTGGGTGAAGTATGAGAAGCTGTAGGAATAGTATGAGGCCTTTTTGTGGGTCACAGTTTCCCTCAGAGGTAAGTGATTTAAATATATATTTTTTAAAATGTTAAAACAAATATTGTAATATTATGGAGCTAAATATAAAAGTCACATGTATTTAAAGAGAAAGCTTGAGACCTTAAAATAATGCTTTTGATAGCTGCTGTTGCATTTTACTCAGATCCCCAAGGCACTTATGTGAAAAAGGTAGTAAAGAACCATATAGAGGGAAAAGTTTCAGCAGCTCCCCTACTGTTACAAGCCCCTGCCAGCCTAGTTTTTCCCTGGCCCAGGAAACCACTTGTTCTCATAAGACACATGGACTTTTGTGCCTCTACAACTTTGTTCTTTGTTTTCTCTGAGATTCTCATCCCTTCTCTTGTCCACTTAGCTAACTTCTCCTTCCTTTCCTTTCTCCCTTCCTTCCTTTCTCCTTCTCTCCCTCTCTCTGTCTCTTCCTTCCTTCCTTCAATAAATATTTCAATGAACTCTGCTCTGCCAGTTGTCCTACTGGGTCCTGGCGATATAAGGATAAAAGGATCCTGCAGAGATGGTTAGGGAGCAGGGAGAAGTCATACAAGACTATTAATAGACAGAATAATGGCTGACATTAACTGTTGGATACTTAGCATTGTGACGAATACTTCCTATACACTATTCTATTTCATTCTTATATCAACACTGAGAAAAAACTTTTGGACTTTTGTCATCATTAAAACTTGCCTCAATGTCACAAAATAAATGGCACTTTTTTTCATAATACACAATGAATGACGTAGACAGAATTAAAACACAAGCATATGTGACTCCAAGTTATGTTCTTAAACATCACTTACTACCCAGTTTGATAGCTAATCCACATGTTCATCACCCTCTCCTGGCACAGTGGTGAGGACTGGGTGGGCCCTAGAGTGGACCAAGAACATGAAAGCTCTGTAAGGATCACACTTGGCTGCCCGTAGGACTTAAGGTATGTTTTGTTTGGCCTAAAAAAGCATTTTGAATTAGTTTGCTGACTTTTAGAAATTAAGTTTATCATAAATTTTGGATTTCCAGCTTTAAAAAAAAATGGAAAGATTTGGAAACATTGGTTAAGCATTCCTGCATGTCCACAGTTGCCTGGAGCTGAGAGGCAGCCATCTTTAGAGCAGCCCTGCACTCTACAATTCCCTGTAGTCCCCACTCGTACTGTGCTACCTTGACTGCTCTACTCACTTAAGCCACTGCCGGGGCCCTAACCTTAGTATCTGCAACCAGTCTCCTGTGCAATTTCTAAAATCTCTTAATTTCTACCTAGCCACATGATGGTTACTGTCTACAAGTAATATAATTTTTAACGTGAAAACAATTGCAAGTAAAATTAAAAGCTATCAAAATAATGCTAATACAGTAAACTATCCACTTACCACTGTTAAGCCCAGTTTACTAAGAAGAACAAAATGCCCAGGGTAGAAAGCGTCGTTACTACATAAATATCAAAATATATTAGACTATGGCATGTATAATTTCCCATCTCAAATAAAAAAAGACTGCTCAGGTCTATTTACAGCGGCTCATGGTTTTTACATTGCTGTCAGCCCATTCAGAAGAGGTTATTTATAAACCACTATACTGTTGCTGTTAGTGATTATAATTATAGAAAAACTTCATTAATTCAAATTCTTCAGTGCTTAGAATAGAGATTGGGGTCTAGTCTACCTCTGTATTGTGACAGTTTATGAAAAGATTTGCTAAGCAAATTTACTAAATAAACTTACTTATAAAAAAAACCTGTTTTCTTGATACAAATTTTAGAGTCACAAATTCCCAACAATATAAGTGCATTGTAAGCAAAAGCTAGGAACTGCTTTGTTTGGTATTTTGATATAATAAATACAAAACATTTTTTCATATTCTTTAAAGTGTGACTCCTGCTAGACAATACCTTTTTATCCTAGTTCAATGCATTATTTGTTTGAAAACAATAAAATATTGTCACTGGGAAACATACTGTTTTCCTCTGACTTTTCATCATTTCAGACAGCTCTTTTTCCCAAGTCAGCTGACTTATCTGACTCTACTTAGTCGGGGAAGCGTAAAAAAGAAGGTTGCAGTTAAGAGTAAATACCAATTAGTTACCTAAAGCTTCAATAGACACATCTATTATAATAGAAAGAAACACACACACTTTAATAATGCAAGAGTTGGCAGCAAAACGATAAATGTCCAAACATGATGAATAGCAGGTTAGCCACCTCTACAACAAAGAGAACAACGATACCAAGTTGGCCCATTTTTGCTTAGTCTTGTAATAGACAAAAATTACAATCTATAGTTTTATTTATTTGTGTGGGTCTTCCAGCATCTCAAGATAAACTGGAGTGCAAATAAATGGCTTACCTCTCTTGATAGTCATTCACAGGAAAAAAAATGTGTTTTGTAGTGCAGAAAGAACCTTAAAACAGAAATTGATAGTAAAATCATGTCCTACCTGGGTAACTTTTTCTGTCACATTGTGTGTTCGATCTTTAACCTTGGGTGCAATAATGGTTTTATCAGAAGAAGGAGGGGATGTATTCTTTTTTTCAGTTTTGACATCTGAAAAATTCAGAGTGAGCTGTGGAATCTTGTTAATGGTGCTGTATTTGTTGAGGTTTGAATCCGATGTGGATCCCAGGAGGCTTGACTTGATATGATTAAAAGGCCCTAAAAAAATTGGAAAGTATTTGTAAAAGCAGTATCAGGAGAAGTAGAAGAGAGAGATGGTCCTGAGTGACCAGCTAGTGATCCATGGACCAATGTGACCCTGATTCAGGTGTGACTATATTCAGCTAGCTGATACATGAACACAAGGTTTAGGGTCACCGTTTGCCTCATGGAGCGGCATATGAGAATCTGAGGATAAGATGGGGTCCCAGGTGTCCACCCAGAGAGCAGATGGTGGCTTTAGCAATTATTCCGTTTCTTTCATTATATGCTAGAATAAAAAAACAAAACAAAACAAAAAAATCTCCACTCTCTATCATTGGCTAAATTCTACCTTCAAAGTTTCCCAAGATTTTCTTTTTATTACCCAGGGATTATTCAAGGAAGGACTTGCCTATGGTTAAAATCATGTTGGCCATGAAATTTCTGAATGGGCTGTCTACCCTGCTCCAATTTCTATTATTCTCCTCTCTGTGTCATGACAAATAACAGGCCAGCTGTGTTCTTCATATCTTCTATTACCTATATGAGATGTTTTGCAGAGCTTCCAGAAGTGTTAAGCCCAGATGGAGGAACTTCAGATAAGACTGAGAATGGCATTTTTTTTCGTAGACTCTATTAAAAACTCTAGGATCCTGTGTGGGATTTTAAAATCATTCCATTCATTTACATCTTTTTCTTTCATTTAGATTTGGCTGACCACTTTTTGAGAAACAATAAAAAAATAAAAGCCATACCAGAAGAATGTGGTGGCAAACATAGCTTACGATTGAAGTGACCATTGCTAAGTACAAGGACATATCTGGGATTGGTAGTACATTGTTATTTCTTTTCTTTTTCCCTTTGTTTAACCATGTTGCACATTAGAGCCCCAGAACTTATTCATCTTTTATCTGGAAGTTCGTTGCTTTGACCAACCCTGGTCATAGCTACGAAGGTAATTTGGCAAGGTGCCAAGACTCCTGGCCTCCACTTTGTTGAGGATAAGTATAGTGACTAGCTACATATTCTTTTCTCTGTTGTTTATGAAGAGTCAGGAAATGCTCCAGAGTTTCTGGTACAATGGGTGATGTTACTTTTACCATTATGCATATCTTAAAAATTATCATTAGGAAGAATTTTAACAGAATCCTGAGCCCATGAGTATTTTACAGTCATTATCTTTCTGCCTCAGAGAGTGCTTAAAAAAATACAAACTGCGTGAAGAAACTTGCTAGTCAACACATTTTGCCTTATTTTTTTTCCCTTGTTCAGAATGAAATGAATGCAGTTTAGGGATCACAAGGAACTTTATGCACCAAGCGAGGAAGACATAGATTTATAGATTGTTTATTTTGGACCACAATAATCAACGCAGATCAAATATAGCACTGAGAAAAAATACTCATCACTTAGTTCATAGTTACCTCGAGAAAAATCACACTATATTTATTTATAAAAGTTTATGTTTAATTATTATAAAAGTTCGAAATGATTTTAAAAGAATTATCTATGTAGCAAATACTGTATTTCTTGAGGTGCATTTCTAATCAGTCCCTGGGTTTTATCCATGATGATGACCAAGTTCACCTAGGTAAAAAATGTCATTGAGCTCTCTCTACATTTACTGCCCAGTGCGTTCTCATTTACATATAGATTCTCACTCTCTTTTCTACTCATATGACAAGGACAGAAGTAAGAGCCAAAAGCGGTACCAAATTAATCGAGTCTTTAGGTAGGACTCTGACAGAAATTCCACTTTCCAGGTCTCTACCACACACTACTACTTTATTTTCGGAACATATCCAAAATAGTGTTTCCTTTTTTACATCATTCTATGGCCACATTCCAGGCCTATATCTTAATATTTAAAATTTGTAAAGCATTCTAGGAGTTCAGATTTCTTCATATTGTTTTTGTCCTCGACTCTAACATTATATTTTCACTCCTTAGGCAATTTTACTGCTCACAGCAATACTGACAAGAGATTAAAGAAGGTTGAGCCAAGGTATAAAATTAAAGCGTGTTTAAAACCTTTTAGCTCATCTTTCAATTATTTTTCTCTATCATCCTTCTATATGTTGAAATTTTGTAGCAGATTGACTACAAAGTTGTTTAAAAAACTGGGTAAAACATGGGATCACCTATGACGTTAAGGCAGAAAGCACTGTTAAATATACTTTGATCATCCTTTTGACCAGTTCCAATAAACTTCACTGTATTGGTTACACTGATGGATAAGTGCTCTCAACTATGACAGCACTTCACCATAGGGGCATTTGTGGGGCATTTTTATTTGTCACAGTGATGGGAGGCAGCTATTCTCTTACCTTGAAAAATTGTCCCAATGGGCATTCATGTAGGTAAAAATCTTGTTTATAATGATCTGAACCTTGAACCTAACTCTTTCACATATAAAGAGTACTATGTACTTTTAACATGATTTTAATATACATTGAACTTTCCAGAGCTACAACGACAATTTAGAGGGAAAGTTTTTACATTGTTTTATTCAGAACTTTACAAGAAATTGTTCAGCATTTTCGTAAAATCATATTTCCTGGAACTACTCTCCTTGTAGCATTTATTGCCAATACAAAATTTCAGACTTCAGATATAGTCTGTGTTTGTAGCTGTCATGTGCCAATGTGTAAGAGATTTGTATCTTTTTTTTTTTTTTAAATTTGGAGAGACTTATAGGAATCACACTAAAATCGTTCATAAAATTACTTTTAAAATATTTCATATTATGGTTCTTCTATATATGTAAAATGATATGTGACATAATAAAAAAAATGTATGTGGTAAAAACTAAACATTTGAAATGATCTGTCTTGGGATTGCCTGTTGGTTTTCAATATCACCCTAGCAACTCCGTAGGTATCTCCCACAACTTCAGGATGTCCTGATTGCCATTTCTTCCTCCAAACCATCTTCTAGTTCCCATTACTTATGAAGGAATATCTTTGGCAAGGTCTTTTTTTTTTAATTGTTGGAGGATAAATATATGTTCTGACATTTACTGGGATTTCTTTCTTCTGCATAATTTATTAATATTGCATGTTACAACATAAGGAATCATATTAACATTATTCACAAAAGAAAAGGCCAGTTCATTTGTTAGAATTCTATACTTTCTTATTTTCTCCCCACTTTATCTTGGTAATTATTCATAATTCAATTTTGGTTTTACCTACTTTTCAATTTCATATATAAATAAATCTGATATGTTACTATTTATTCCAATAGAGGTTATTATTTTGTTATCCACTCATACTTCTGCTCTATCATTTTATTCAGTACTTATATGTATTGTTTTCTTATGCCTTTAATGCACTTAAACCATTTTTTTCTTATGTCTAATTATTGCATTATGTCTTCTAGTGTAGTTATATTTGAACAATAACATATTAGAGAAATATTATTTTATTATAAACTATTTTCCTTTAATCTCTTCTTTATATTACAGTTAAGGAATCATTTTGCTCTTTTAGAAATAAGATAAAATATCTCTGAATGTAATTTTAGGATAGTAAAATGAGTATAACAAAATCTTTGTTGAAACAAGGGACGTAGGGTCTGACAGGACTGAGAAATCACTGGTCGATACATGTTATCATCAGATTTGGCTTCAGAATTTACAATGTCACCCAAGCTGTATTTTAGCTTCTCTTATTTACTGGTAGAAAACATTTCTAAACTGTTGTTCTATTATTTTTTTTTAATTCAGCATTAGAAATTTAATCTAGGTTTCCTTTTAAATCTGTACATTTAAAGAATTTAGCAGAACTTAAAATATTACTTAAAATAATTTGTGCATGCTCCTTATATCCGATGTTTACAATCTATTTTATCCTGAATATCAAAGATCATTACGCACTTTCCACTGATTTGGAAGATGCTTATACGCAGAAGTCTCTTTGAATCTGTGAGATGGTCAGTGTTGGCTTAGGTTCCTCTAAAACCTATCAAAATTTTAATTAAAAAATTTTCAACACTTTAATTAAGATAGGTATTACCAATATCATTATGTCACCAATTGTAAACTGAAGCAGACAGAATATGAGTCCAAAAGAGAATAAGAATGAAGGACTAGAAATCAGAATACAGGTTTTTTCCTACCTCCTAGATCTATATTCAGAGAGGCCTTGGTTGAGGATTTAAAGGTGAAAAGCAGCCTCCCTGAGAGTGATCATGAACAGATGGGATTTAGGATTCTAATGAAAGAAAGGAGAATAACCTGAAAAACAAAGTTAAATCAATTTAAAGAAAATAAATGGGCAGAAATAACGGGAAATATCAAATTCAATAGAAA
The DNA here is from genome assembly GCF_902729225.1 of Pteropus medius. Classification (NCBI taxonomy): domain Eukaryota; kingdom Metazoa; phylum Chordata; class Mammalia; order Chiroptera; family Pteropodidae; genus Pteropus; species Pteropus medius. The sequence goes on from NW_024354875.1 coordinate 25,121,804, forward strand.
GGAAATTAAAACTCAAAAGTATATAGGAGGACTTAATGGTTTTTAGAGAAACATTTGCAAAAGGGATGACCGGATTAAATTTTCCAATATACTAGGAGGAGATGGTAAACAGGTAACCAAGAAAACTAAACCAACAGCTGTATAAAGCTCTAGCATATCATAGGTGTCTGATTAAATGTAAAGTAGGCCAGGTTCCAGCTACAAAGAAATACCCTGCATTTAGAGGTCGAGCTAGAGGCTAAAGCAACAACTAGGAAGAATTTTAGATTAAAGATATTTAAAATTTTTATGATGAGTCCATTTAAATTTATCATGAGTTATAGGATACTAAAGGAGAATATATTCTTTTAGATAGTGCTGGAAATATAGCTAATGACATCTGATAATTTTTTAAAGAATGCTAGGGTTTTTTTGGTTTTGTTTTTGTTTTTAAGATCATTGCTCTTGAGGACCAAATGGGACAAGAGAGAAGGAAATAAAAAAAAGATTAATGTTGTTTTCAAATTATTAGTTGTTTATACAATATTTCTTAGGGCACTGAGTTTATATTGCTAAAGTTTAATAAAACCTAAATTTCTAAAGTAACAACATTAAGGAAAATGCAAGTGCTATATTTAGTAATAGGATTTTGTAAAAGAACAGTTGATAAGCATAAGGGCTTATTTTAACACTGGAAAGATAAGAAGTAATCATCAAATTATTTGTAGTCAATATCCATATTTGTTTGTTTTAGTGCATGACATATATAATAATTTATAGAAGAAAACCTTCACTATTGAAAATCAACTTGCAAATTCTTATAAGATCACAAATATTCAATAATGGCCAATGTACCTTATAAGAAACAGTTATATTAGAACAATTAATTTCCTTTGTGAGTCTGACAGTTTTTGTGCCTAGAGAGAAGGTAAAAGCTGTAATGAATCTTGAGAGTACTTTTGTTTCTGACTCATTGTCAGATTCTTGGGCAAGTTAGAAACTGAACATACCATTGTCATTGAGATAATAAGGAGATGGAATCGATAAAAAGGTGAAATTATATTCATGCTTATTTACTAAGTAAGGTAAGAGGTTCGTTTTTATTAATGACTTGGGAAGAGGAATAAGCAAAGAAACTACTAAGTTTGATGTGATAATCAGCTTATGAGTGATTAAAGTAGGATTAGTTTCACCTCTCACACATTGGAGAAGTTGTTAAAAATATGATATGCACACAAAAATAAATAGCATATGCAACTTATTTGAATTAACTTTTTCACTCTTTCATAATGGGTTACACTTTTTTGATCTCTGAAGTCTAAAGAGTCAGAGTGCTAAGATAATTTATTAAAAAGGAATAAAATTGATCCCAAGAAAAAGGGTTAAATGGAAATTATTCCATTTAGAAGAAAGATTGAGTACCAATTTACTGTTTGTATACTGTGATAATGCATCCAGATTAGAAGTAGCCAGCTAGTATCTCTGCCCCACTCAGGATAGATGAAGGGAAATAAATTACATTTCAGCAAGAAGAATTTAGGTTAGCTCTTTGCATAACAGGCAGTAAAAATAGATTTCCCAAGAAAGTTAAAGAATGGGCTTCTCTGCAGATAGAGATTCCTCTACCACCTGAACAAAGGAATTCAGACAATATCCTTGCCTGAGGGGAATAAACCAGATCATCTTGAAACCCTTCCAAGTATATTCCTAAGTTGTTTATTTTATTTTCATAAAGAATTAATTTTGGTTGGGTTAGAGGTTGAAAAAAACTATGCATTTGTATATAAACAAATCTAGAAATTTGTCTTTTATTTTTTTTTTAATTTTTAAATTTAAATGTGGTTTAGAAATAAAGCCAAAAAATAAAAAATAGAAAACACAGTTAATGTATTGTCCTATACCTAATTAGTATATTAATTGCTCTATGAAAATTTTAAGGAGCCAGACACTTAAATATTTTTTTTAAATAGTTTTCAAAATCAGAGCCTGAACAAATAATGAAGACTTTGGAGGGCACAGATATATTAAATTTTTATTAAATTGTCACTTGTTTTCATCTAATCTGGGAGTTTAACTTCATAAATATTAATATGTGAAAATTCTCTACAATGATTTAGAGTTTCTTAATTATAAATTCTGACTTTTATGATTCATTTTTATTCAAAGACTATTGCTATTTAAACATGGGAGTTGAGGAAAAGGGTTGGAGGTTAAATAGATTAGTTTATGAGACAAAAATAAAATTACTATAATCTGAATGACAACTATGTGAACTACTAGTTTAGAAAATAAGCAAGCTCAGTTTTCTATTTATTGAGAAAAATTAGATTAATTTCTCACTGAATTTAAAAGATCATCAGAAAATTAAATTCTAACCATTTATTGCTAATTGTTAAATGCTAAATCCAGCCTAATTTCACAGGCAACCTGGTGAGAGTTGTCTGTTTTCTGTTTCCTAAGGTTATGTTCTGAATTATATCAACTCAAATCACCACCTACAGCTGACACTAATTTGCTTCCTTTTAGAAATTTCAGTAGACAGGCCAAGAACAGAATAACCATGTACATGAAATCCCATCCCACTACTGGAGGTCACCTGCACAGACCTTTTTTGAAATGCTTACAAAATAAAATTGGAATGAGAAGTTGCCACAATTTCCCTTATTTTCAAATTATGCTGGGCTGCTGATCAGAAAACATCTTTAGTTTCTAGTGCTATTAATTCATAACTATTACTAGCTCTGAATTAATTAAAGAAGTGATTGAGAAATCAATATGTAAAACGTTGCAGTGATCAGAATAGCAGTGACATAGGAAAGGCCAAAATAGTGAATTCTAAGTAATGATGGTTACTGGTGGAGACGCGTTCATGCAACACACATGCACAAAATGAGTCACTGTCACCATATGCATACCCACAGCAGTCTGCATGGCCTATGTTAAAAGACAGCTCCCAAAAGTTTTCCATTTAATGAAAATATGTGATTATTATATTCTGTGATTCCTTGTATCTACTATGATATAGTAGAAAAACAGAAACGAATTTCACATTTTTAGCCAAATCCATATTTATTTAGAGGTATTACCCAGTTTAACAATACTCTACAGTAGCTGTAGGTCATGCCAGTGATTTCAGACTAATATAGGACACAATTAAAAATGATTGCTATGTAATATAGAAAAATAGAAAATGACTATCATGCATGTACAGTTTACTAACAGTAAGCTTAAAACCATACCCCCTGCCATCCAGGAACGTGAAACTAGTTTTAAGGAAACAAAAGAGGAACAAGTGAAGTGATGCTGTCATGTAGCATTTTGCTATTTTATTTAATCTTGTACTCAAAAAAATTCTTTTTTGGCTGAAATAGGCTTATGTGCCTCTTTTACACTGGAATATATTTAGCTTGGTATTTGTATCTTTCCGAGCAATTTAAGTATTTAGGAAGTGTCCAGTGTCAACCTAGGCTTATACTTCTTGCAAGAAAAAGGAGTTCATAATCTTTTTGGTGACACGACTGAGAAAGTAACAAGGTCTTCAACAAAATCAAGCCATGATGTCTCCACCAGGCACCTGGACTAGCTAAGGGCAGCATGATGTTGCATTGAACAGGGCACACAGCAGGCAAGTTAACATGCCAAGTAAAGGGGCATCTTGAGCATCAGATGATGAAATTTGAGTTTGTACATTACCTTTAATATTGCGACCATTGTCTGTTTTGAGCACATAAGGATGGAAAAAGAGAGAAATATAAAAAGAAAACTAAAATTATGTTATATACATTGAATTACCTCTGTAAAAACAGAGAAAACAAGATGTAATGATTGAAAATTTATCTTTGAAATTAACAACATTTTTACTATTCAACCAACTAAAATGCCTGCGTTAAAAATAATATTTGCTATCATAAGCATTCATGTTCAAATATGTACAACATTCATCTCGCTTAATTTAAATGGATTCCAAGATACAGATTTTATAATTATGACTGTTTGGAGAAAGAGATCCCCAACTGCCTGCAGTTGTGATAAATCTTTCAATCTTGTCAGAAGCCAATTTGAGTGTTGCTTCAACCATCAGTCACAAAGAAAGACTGCACAACATTTTTCACATTAAGTAATTTGGGGGGATATAATTTCACTTAGTATGTTAATTAGAAAAAATGTTTCTAAGATAACAGTTTACTTTATAAACCAACTTTCTATTAATTACAAAGGTATTAATTGCCCTTCCCATAAATGTTCTTCAATGTATATTTTGAAAATACCAAATTGTGAAAGAGTCATCTTATGCAAAAATAATTGTAAGAAATCAGTGAAACATTTGACCATTTAAAGGTAATGTAAAATTTTAAAATTTATGTTGTCATAATATACAGTATAATATCTAGAATATTTAGAAAATTTGTTTATATTAAAATGGGCTGTTTTCAAATCTCAGAATAAAATATTTTCAAATTTATTTTGTGGTTAGCAATCAGACTCTTTGTTACATATTTGCTACTAACAAAATATGCATTACTAGTTTTGAAACAAACAAGCTTAAAATAAATGAAGTCATGTCAAAACCATTCAAATATATCCAAGATTTGAAAAATCTGTTCAACATTTGTTGACATCTCTGCTAATACTGTGCATATTTAAAATCTTGGGATATATTATAATTGTTTCAAAGCTTACAACTGAAGCAATTGCAATAGCGTGGTATATTGAATTGCTAGTGTAGACATTGCCTTGGACAGAGATGCACAATAAAACTGTGACCTTAGATGACAACTCTCTACTCTCTTTGAGGAACCATAAAAAGCAAATAAGGATTGTGGAAAAGACCACATTACACAGAATTAATTATCTCTATCAGAAGCAGCGTCCAAAAATCATTAGTAAAGGAACAGTTGCTTTCAAGAAGTTAAAGATTATAATTCTACTCACCAAAGATGGAAATTATAAATAAAAATTTGCAAATTTCAAAAAAAAAAAAGTTACATTATATAGTTAATGCTGCTTTGATATTCTAAGGCAGAGCATGTGGTCTGTGTGCTGGTGCTAGCTAGATTTGCTTGTTATTCCTCTATGACAGTATAAATACAGAAATTAGGGTAAGCATTTAGAGTCTTGGAGCAGTTTGGCAGAGTAGTTTTACATCTTTCAATTTAATAATAAAACAATTGGGGTTTGTATTTTATATGTCTATTTTATAAATTTCATTTTTCTAGTAGTGCATTTTTATTGTATTTACAAGTATATTGTTCTATGATGGAGTAGATAAAAATTCTGGTCCTTCACCACAATGGTTTGAGAAGTACAATTCTAAAGTACTTGATAATGTAGATTAAATAAAAGGATAATGTAAAATATTATGCACTAACGTATTTGCAAATTATTTAAAGTTCTGTAAAGTTAGACTATATAGGAGGACATTTCTCTTCTTCAAATAGGAGACAACAATATGAATTCAAAATCTGGTACATGTGGGATTTAACCTGTTAAGCAGTTACATGGATTCATAAAACTAAAATCGGTTAAAAAATTTTTCCATTTTCCTTTATTGGTTCAGTTTCTAAAATATATTAAATATAGCCTTAGGAAGTGTGGTTTCTCCTATGCTAACCAATGATTTTGTAGCTAAAATTATTCTAAAGTGTACAAAATGCTCAATGAATTTATCAATCAATAGCCAGACATTAATTGTAGTGTCTGCAAGAAGTGACACTTTTTTTTTGAAAATAACATAACTAGGGTGGTGGGAAAAAATTGAGAATAATCTCAACACTTCGTGTCCTTGTATGGAACCCATGCTGAGAAATCCAAATATATTAAAGCATCCTTTCCCATAATTGTGTTAATAACTGTGTACTAAATAGAGGTTACATAAAATTAAAAAAAATAAAGTTAAATCATGAAATCTGATCTAACCTACTCTACACCACTGTCCAATCACAGGCTAAGTCTGTGTCTGTATAATGAGCTGATTATGTATCAATTGATATTCAAATTTATTGTTTCTGAATGTTATTATGCTCTAACTCAGGTTCTTTCTAAGCAATAAGGCCAATCTCTGAAAAGTTGATGTAATTTCTAAAGATCACTGAACTAACTGGATTAACTAACTAAAACATATGTTGGTCATTTAAATCACCATGTTGAATTTGTAGTTCTTTAGACGTAGGATTCATTGCTCAAAGATCAAAATTCAGAGCTCTCATTCATTCAGGAAATATTGAGCATGCAATCACTATGTGGCATAGGGTCCTAGATAATTGTCCAGTTTGAAAATTATCCCTGATTTTATTTCTTTCTCCTTTTAGCCTTCTTTGGACTACAGATGCAAATGCATGTGCTGTCTACGGCCATGCCACCCTGAACAAGCCTGATCCTGTCTGATCTCGGAAGCGAAGCAGGGTCGGGCCTGGTTAGTACTTGGATGGGAGACCATCTAGGAAGACCAAGAGCTGTAGGCATAAAAAATGAAAAATAAAAAATAAGGGATTGTAAGCTGACAAGTTCCTTGCAATCTGTGAGGTCAACCAAGGGTTGCCTCACCTAAAAAAAAAAAAAAAAAAAAAAAAGAAAGAAAGAAAGAAAGAAAATGCATGTGCTAATTGTTCTTTTACAGTTTCTCAAAAGTATCATATAGAAAACTATTAAACTGTTCCTTCTATTTCTGTGATATTGATTTTTCTCTTTAAATTTTTTCCTGCAAATTCATTTTCTTTCACCTCTTCTGCCTTCTCTACTTCACTTGCTCTTTAAATAAAGATCTCCACATGATTCAATCCTTAGATTCTGGTTTAAATTTTAGAACATTATGGAGCAGGTAACTTGTTATTTCCTGATGTATGTGATTTTGGAACATATTTCATGAGCACGGTCATCTCAATTTTACACCAATATTTTATTGAGTTTCTGCCATGAATTAGGTAATTATTCTGGATACTAGTGCTGAAGAGTTAACTATACCAGATCTGTGCTGGAGGAGCTCATAGCAACATAATTATTAGCTTGCATATCTAATAGGAATGACAGACAAGCATATAATGTAGAATGTATTAAATGCTATCATATATATATATGTATATATATATATGTAAACACTGTTTTGCACACTCAAGTGTAAAATTATTTAATTCCTCCGGTTTGGGCAAGGGAAATGGGTTCTGATGGCTATGAGTAGTACTTTGAAGAGGAACAAAGTTGGAAAGAGTATTCCTGGCAGAACAAGGTAATGAAACAAAGAAATGAATAACATATTTTTGGAAAAAGGCAATTAGATTTGCACAGTTTTAGAATAGAGTAGATAGGAGGGGAGGGAGTCTTGCAGAGACTAGGCTTGGAATGAGGCTTGGAAAATAACTGTGACTAGCAGGTGAAGTGCCTAGTACCCTACACTCAGGAGCCTTGTGATTGGATTTACGTTTTAAAAAGAAAACTAGCAACGGCAACATGGGTGATGACGGGCACTTGCAGGAATGAATACCACAAAAAGGACAGCGAGTCTCTCAAGAAACCAAAGCTATAGTGTTCAGAAATGTGGAACTAATACACCCATGCAAGAGGCACTCTGAATCATGGACCCTCTGAAGAAAGTTCAGTGCCTCAGTAGACCCCCTCTGCAGCAAGGTTTTTCTGAGCAGTTAGGGAAGGAAAACTGCATGAATTGACTGTGGACTTTGGAGACTGTCAGTCCTGAGTTTGAAGGCCAGCTCTAGCACTCTATAACCTTGTGCCAGTTGTTTATTTAGCATATCTATACCTCAGTTTCCTCATCTATAAAATGGAACTTAATAGTAGTTCCTAACTCATAAGGTTGTTATGAGAATTAAATGTGTGTCAAGCAGTTACATTGCCTCTCACATAGTAAATATTCAACAAGCGTTATCCATTATTGTGTTAATGATGAATAGTTTTTGTCATTACCTTTTATGAATCTCTACTTTTACTATTAGCTGATATGAGAATGTGAACAAGAAGAAGCCAGGGAGAAATAAATGAATTCTGACTTTGCTTTTCAAACTATTTTTGGTTGAGATCAAGACTTTCAGGTTTTGTTTTTTGTTTGTTTGTTTTTGCTTTTGTTTTGTTCCCCAAACCTTTCGTCTTTCTCCTACCTATTTCTCTCCCTGCTCCTAATCACTTTATAGCTTTCTGATAACTCACTATGTGAATTTCATACACCTCTTCTTTTGGAAAGAGTTAGTCAATAAAATAGTCTTGTGATGGCACGTCACTGTTTCTGTCCATAGCTTTACTGCTTGGTAAATGTAGCCAAATTAACTATGCTTGAGAAGATAGTGGCATATGACCTAGAGGCCATCTTATATTAGGCATTAATTCATTAACATGCCATAAAGTAGGCAGAAAATAGTTATCATATCATTTTAGAAACACAGATATAGAAACCAGAAAAAAAACAAATTATTCACTAGGGTTCAAAGAGGAAACCAGTTAACAACTCTGAATGTAGAACTCATACTTTTAATAGCCTTTACTCACGTTTCTTTCCTTAAGGCATAAGGATTAATGTTGTAATAATAATTAAAAAAAAACAATGTGGAAATTACTTTTTATTACCTATTAATTTATATTTTCATATTTAAAAAAAACTCAAACATACCTTCACTGGCATGTCGGTCTCTAAATATGTTCTTGGGGTGGACACTGAATCCTTCAATATCATGAACTGAAGAAGCCCTTCGTATACTACAAATGCTTTCCTTTGATCTGGAATGAGTCAGCTGGGAACTTGACTGCAGCATATCAGGGTAGAGTCGGTCCCACTGCCTTTTGGGAGAAGAATGGTCAAGAGGTCCAGATATATTCACTAAGGGGGAACATTTGCTGGGCTGTATCAAAGCTTTTGTATCATCTGCTTCAGAGGGGCTGCAGCTTTCTTTTGTAGGAGACTTAAAGTGCTTCATGGCTACTGAATCATCACTGTGTTTAGATGAATCAATTACTACCACATCGGGGTCCTCTTGTGGTAAGGACTGCTTTCTGTAAGTGAGAACTCTCAGACCAGGGAATTTGAACCCAAAAAGTTTCCCTACAAGTAGAGACAGGAAATAACATTATTATGAGACAAAGGATATATCCCTTAAAACAAACAAACCAAAAAACGAACATTGTCGACTCATATTTAAATATCATGTAAAAGTAGTTATTAATCAATACAATTAATTTACAGTTGGAATGAGAGATATTGCAAAAAATTTCCCAGGAACCAATATAAATTATCATATAAGTCAAAAAAAATAGTAATTTTACCATGTTTTTGGTGAGTAGATATACTCCAGTGACATGAAAGCATTATTTTAATGACACGAGGCTGTTTTGGTAAATTAAAAACATATATCTACTATACATCCATTCTTTAAGGCAGTTTGAAGGATGGAGCACAATTTAGAAAGGAAAAGAAGCGGTGGGGCACCATATATGAAAAGGACAGACACAGGAAGATAATCGCACATGCGTGTGTGGCTGAGGGAGGGAGCGTTATTGTATTGAAAGTAAGAGGAAAGGGAAAGAGGTGGGAGTAAGGAGTTGACCTGACATATCTAGAAGGTTTTTATTGGATAATATTGTGAGTTGAATGTGGATAGAAAAAGCGGGGTCAACTGTGTGTGAGACATTCCTCCTTCTATTTGGAATTTTCACAAGCCTTTTGGTTTCAGAGAGAGAAGTATGGTAAAGACAGGAATTTCTTTTTCTTTATTATTATTATTTTTTGGTCTGAAACTTGAGAATGTGGCAGGAAATGTTATACATATCTCAGAGTGGGAGATATTTAGAAGGTGCTACTAAATATAAATATGAAAGGGTAGACAATAAAATTAAAATATTGGCTAATAAACACATAAGGTCACTGGTAGTAAAAACGCAAATTAAGAGTATATTATTTTCCACTCTTAATTTAGCAATAAATGAAAAAGAAGCATATCATCTAGTGCTGGCAAAGAATGTTGGAGAGCGTTCTGACACTCTATTGGTGGGATTGCAAATTGCTACAAATTCTTTGGAAAGTCATCTTATATCTATTAAAGTGAAAAAATACACTTTTCATTTGACTCAGCAATTCCATTTATAGAATATTACAAGGCACAAAAACTAGACACAATCTGAATACCCATTAGATGAAGAATGGCTGAATAAATTATAGCATTTTTATAGTTTGAAATCTTATTATATTCTTTAAAAACAAGAATATGTATGTTTTGATTAGAAGGTTATTCAAATATAGTGTTAAGAGAAAACACAAGTTTCGGCCTAATGTATTTATGATGACACTATTTCATTAAATATAATAAAAGCCTATGTTTGTCCATGTAAGTTGTATGACAGTAAAGAAAGATGTGGAGGAACAGACTCTAAATTTTTAATGTCGATTGGCTAAGTGGGTTTGGAAGTAGGGGATGTATAATGTATTGCATTCTTCTTTGTATATCTCTATTGTTTGTTACAAAAGCATGTATTCTTTTACAATAATTTTAGGAAAACTAATAAGATAAAACTTCTACTCCTAAAAGAAATAAAACGATGAGAGAAAGCAGCCAAACACTATTGTATAATTCAAAGCTTTTCTAGTAATCATCCATAAAATACAGTTTCTAATTTCTACTGCCAACACAGTAGTCTAGGTCCACATATCCCATGCCTATACAATTATAGTTTCTCTTCTAGTTAGTCATGAACTTTTCTGCATTTTATTGGAATACACTCTTCTAGTGGATGGTCTCATGTACACACATATTTTCAATTCTATCTTTAATCTACTGTCTCATAAACCATCCCAGACCTTTTCTCTTAGTTCTAAACTTGCATATCTAATGGCCTCACCAATATCGTTTAGAATTCCTAAAGACATCTCCAAATCTCATAGTAAACTCAATCTCATGATTTATCTCTCCAAGTCCAGCCCCTTCCCTCCCTCCCCTTTTTTTTTTCAGTGAATGACATCATAATCCATTTAATCATATAAGCCTGAGACTTGAGGGCCATTCTAGTTACTGTTCTCTCACCTCCATCCCCTATATTCGATCAATCCCCTAATTGTGTTCATTTCACTTCTGGAATATCTTTTTAATGATAATCATTAATAATAATTATTTTTACTTCTCTCATCTCCACTGCTCTCACTTTTGTCTAAGCTACTATTGGTTCATCTGATTTCTTGGAATAGGATGTAAATCACTTTCCACATTGCATCATATTGTTCATCCTTTAAAAATATTTTTCATCTTAAAAAATTTACTTTTGATCATGTAGACTAATGTTTAATTCTTCACTGCTCCCAGTAACTTCCTGCTTTCGATGAAGACACCTCTATCCCCACTCTGCAGCTTCATCTTTTTTGTCTTGCCCTCTAGGATTCAGCCACATGGACTTTCTGATTCCTTTGGAGGCCTGTGCTTCTTTCAAGACTTCCTTGTGTTTGCCGCATTTTACTCTTCCTACTTAGCACATCCTTTAGTTTTTAGCTGCAAAGTTATTTCCTTTGGGAAGCAATTCCTTCCTTCTGAACTAGATCAGCACCCCCTTCAAAACTTTCAACACAGTTACTGGTTATATACTTGTTGACTCTCTTATTAACATTTCGCCCCTCTAGTGGACTTCAGGCTTCATTGAAGGGCTCCTGTCTGTTTTGCTCACCCGAACCCCGCTCCGACAGAATGTTTGAGCATGGTAAATTAATTTCCACAAGCAGATTCTAAAATGATAATGTACTTTAATTTTTACTGTAGAAAAACTAGAAAGTTTAAGTGCTCTGACCAATTTAATTAGAGAATTTTAGCCTCCTGAAACTATTTACCAAAAACTCCCATATTTACCAAAAAGGAGAGACTGAGTTGAACTCAGTAGCTCATGGAAATGGTGAACTGTATACCAAGAATTATATGCCTAATGTAACTATTATCGTTAATTTCATCTTTTTTCCAGAGGTTATTAATTGCTCTATTCAGATCGTAGAACACACACAAAAGTGTTTTCAAACTTCTTATGATCTAGTGAATTTTCTGTAACATACTCATTACAGAAAATTTTAGAATTAAGCAGGTTAATTTATTATTGTAAGTTTTCAATTGTGGACTAAAATTAACAGTGTTAAATATAATTGCAATAAAATTTATCTTTACAGTAAAAGACATGACACAATGCATAGACGAAGCCCAAATATGCTCAGCATTAAACTCTGGATTAATAAAATGTAGATAAGATTAATCAATCTATGCAAATAAGACTAACAGTAGATTACAGTAACTGTTTTACAAGCATTCTTACATAATTCTAACAACTTTTATAAGCTCAAATAAATTGCCAAGTTAAAAATTAGTGAACTGCATCCAAGTCATTTGATTAGTTCTTAATGCACGTTAAATTGAATTATAAAGCAGTTTACAAATCAATTCTGTAAGCTTATTGCAATGCACTGAAGGTCAATACAGGCTTTTATTCATTTTTCCTCAGTTACATTATCCTCTTCCTTTAAATACAATTCAGTGACTTTCTTAAATTAATGACCACATAAGGCATTTAATTTGCTCCTATAGTTTAGTCACATCCAAGGTGGTACAGATGGTCTTTTCTGCATCACTAGGTTAATATGACCATGTTATATTGCATTAAAGATTTAGTTATCTAACTGCAGTTCATCCAGAAAGAATACATATTGAGAATTTTGCTTAATGCTAGCACTTTTGGACATGAAACATAAAACATAAATGAGTATAATCCTGTTATGGTTCTTAACACTGAAAAATACTCTTGTAAGTTAAGTCTCCATATTTTACTATATTTGTATTCTAACTTGAAAAACTAGAATAGTTACTGTTTAGCTTATTTACTAAAGTATTCAAAAAATCTGAAATACGAACAGCAGAATAAGGGTTTTTTTACATATTCTCCCAAATAATTATAAGTATTTATAAATTACTTACATAAACATGATTTTGTTTAAATAGACCACTTTTATTTAAGAGAGCATATAGTTTCTAACATATATAAACTTATAAGTAACTATTACCAGACATGCTACTTTTGTGAAGCTGCTGAATATAAATTTGAAAGTTGCATTTTCATGCATCTTGTGTCATGTTTAACTAAGAGTTTTTATTTCTTGACCAAGAAGACACAACAATATTCTCATTGTCTTTCTCTTTGAAAAGCCTAAAATTATGACTTTAAGCAAATATGTAAAGATGTGAAATATTAGGCTCAAGGCCAAATAGAAAATCAGGGTAAAGCTGGAATAAAGCAGAAGTTTCTCTGATTTAATTTTAGTTTTACCCAAGGTTTTGTGTTTTCTCAGACCATAAATATTCACCTGAGAATCTACTGAGAATCATAACTTTTTCACCTAAATAAATATAGACAATTTTTGTATATGATCTCAGAGCTTGAATAACAAAACTCCATCCCCCAACCAAAACCCTTTCATTAACTTCCTCTAGGATCCCTTAGGATTAATTGACTCAATATATTTCTTACAGTTTTGACTTATTTTGCTCATATCTTTGTGCTAATCACAGTTCTCATAATATTAGAATGCTCACAACTACATTGCTACTCTCTCTTCTGGGATAATGAAACTTCAGAAAATGGTTTTACTACATTTTTCCAAATGAGAAGACCTTATCAATCTGAATTGTTACCTTCTCTCCTTCTCTCTCTCTCTCTCTTTCTCTCCCCCCACCCCCAACCCCTTGCCCCCTGAGAGCTAGTTCTCATCTACTAGAGTTTGGAAGAAAATTATTGTGCCAATTTAAGCTCAAACAATTTTTCTAACTTATGAATATACCAAGGAATGTTAGAAACAATATTTCTTGCAGAAAAACAAATATCTTTGAAAATCTTTCATATATTCTTAATCATTGAATTATATCATAACTACTAATTCTCCAAAATATTCTTGGTTCAATTTCTCATAATTTTTACAAACTCTTAGAATTGTTATTATCTAATAATATTACTACTAACACCCTGTTAAATATAAATTAGAAGAATTTTACTCTTGCTTGATTCTGCTTATGGACTGAAAAGTAAAGAGAAACTTACATTTAAGCAATCATACAACTTAAAGATAGTGGGGTAAGGAGAGGGCATATGTGTGTCTGTGTCTGTGTGTGTGTGTGTGTGTGTGTGTGTGTGTGTGTGTGTGGCAGGGGGAGAAAGTGGGGATGCTATTAGACCATGAATAAAGATACTTTTCCTCATAAAGGATTGGGAGGGTGGTGAGAAGCATCTCAGATTAGATCCCTGAAAGCAGACTGTTCATAAAGTTTCATGGGGAGTGTTCTCAGGAGACATGCCCATAAGGAAGAGAGGAAGACAGGATTGGGCAGAGGAAGGTAAACTGTTATGAAAATAAAATCGAAGCTTCAGCAAGTCCTCCTTGAGCTCTAGAGCTTGACAGCCCTTTAGATTTATGCCAAATTGAAGCTAGGGTATCTGATCTTTGTACCCTTGCATCAGCTCCTTACTGGCTACAGCCGCCATGAGAAGGGTTATAACCTTGGGTCAGGCAGTTCCCTGCCTCTGACAATTCCCAGGAAAGGGCAGAGCTGTGCACCCTCAGCAGAAGCTATTCCAGCAACAGGGCTGTCTCAGCCCTGAGGTAAGTATCGCTGAGGGGCACAGTGTCCAGGATAGAGAGGGAAGGATAGCCAGTTTGGGGTCTGAAAAAAAAACAAAACAAAAAACCACCATAATCTAAATTAAGTGTACCATCAACTTTTACTAAACAAAATAAGGATTTATGAATTAATGTCAATATACCTTTCTAAAATCAGGATATTCACAAGTTTGACACTTAAATTGAAAGCCTTAAAATTATTGTGAGATTTTTCTCTAATCATATAGCTCTATATGTGCAGAGAATCATGACTGTAATCTGAGTCAAAGAGACCAACAGATCAAATTTGATGGGAGAAACAGGAAGATAAAATATCTGCCTTTTATTTTTAGGAAAATATTTCCATAGAGGTACCCGGCAAGGATAAGTCTTTCCTACTCCTAGCTATATGAGGGGCTTTACAGTGTTACCCATGGGCTGCCAGAGCAACTCAGACTATTGTCAAAGAAGGCAGTAGATAAGAAACTGGGAAAAAACATCACGACACGTGAACATAGTACTGACCTGGCTAATTTGACTAGTGGGTGACAGATAGGGCAGTGCAGCTAGTACAGGTTCTGGTGTTAGTGACAATGCAAGATCACAAGGGAGTACACTGACCTAGTAAACCTGAAGCTAAATATGAGACTCTTTAAAAGAGCAGATGTGGTCTGTCATGCCTTGGAAGACTAAGGTTAGTGAGACACTTCTTAGGGCGAGAGATACCAGAGAAAAAGCGAGATCTTATGATAAGTATATATAATAAGTATAGGACGAAACTGGAATCTTGAAGCAATGTGAGTCCTGATTCAGTAGTGCAGAACTCATGTATGTGGAGGACAGGGGAAGTTAAGGCTGCCACACGCATGAGGACAATCGCAGGAGCTGCAGCAGCAGAGAGCTTCTGGAACAGGTTCACAAGGCTGATGATGTCTGAGAGACACTGTTTCTAACTGGGCTGGGTCATCATGAGAGGAAAGGATGGGGAGATTAGGCAGAGACAGGACAGGTGGACTGCTTTTAGTCACTCAAGGTTGTAATTCCTCACTGAAGAGAAATTGGAAATGAAAGCAAACACATCAATGTTATATATACTTAATTAGGTTTCTACATGATAACTGCTTAATAAATCAATGAATGATTTACCAAAACTGATTTTTTTGTTGTTTCTCTTTGACTGATTTCTTCCATTTTCAAATGCCAAGTTAAAGAATCCATTCAAGTTGTGTTAAAGTAATAACATGTTAATTATCACATAGTTATCAAGTTATCATTGACAGGGACATTCTTCATGGAGAATTCTAAAGACAAATGGCACAAACACCAGCTACCCGAATGCTGTATGAATAGGGACTGTGCCTGCTTTGGGGGTTGCTAAGTAACAAAATCTTCCAAGTGATATGCACATGAGGGCTCTGGTGTAGATATGCTGATTTAAGTGGTCATTAACACTCATTGTTAATGAAAGGATAATGCACAGTATTTTTCAACTACTAGAAATTTTTTTGTTCTTATAAATATAATTTGCCCAAATCCTAGGGGAAAACATGGTATAAAGTTGATTGCAACCTATGACTAAACTCTTCTCAGATTTCTTTTAGCAACCATGTCATGGTTCTTTTTCTATGTCAAATTTAATCTTTAAAAAGAGGAAACTTGCAAACACATGATAATAGTAAACATTAGTTACGTTGTAAAACCTTTAATTAAATTCAGTTGAATAATAGATTGTTTCTACAGTAATGTTCCCTGAGTGGGAAACTATATTACTATAGCAGCTCTTCATCTTTGAATTAAAGAATGACTTTTAGCTCCAACGGAGAATAGTAAAAACACTGTGAATATCTTTTTACAAACCAACTATACAACAAAAAATTTTGTTTCTTAGCTTGAGGTCCGAAAATTGAGATACAAATTTAAAGAGTAATGTAGCTATTCAGACAAATATGTATTTTATGTTTCAATTATTCAGAATATTGAATCCAAAGCATATGAATACATTTTTAATGGCTTAAATTAGCTAGATAATTTCCTAAATTACCAGCTATATTTTGTGTGTGCAGACTTAGCTTTAGTCGAAATTTTTAAAGTAATTCAAACTATTATTTTAGTAAGCATTAAAGTAAAACTCTCTTTCAATTTGGGGAGTATAATTTTAATCATTTCAAAGATAGAAAAATCTTCTTTATAATAGCTTAATAAGATTAAATAAAAAAGTTTTATTTTGAAAATTACTGTGAGAATAAGATACTGTAGAAATTAGCCTTTATTTTATTAAATTTTTACATTTAGTTTTACTTAAAATTTATAGTTTTATATAAATATTAATTAACTTAGGCCAATAGTTTGCAAACATCAGTGGGTATCAGAATGATTTAAAGAATTTGTTAAAACATTGATTGTTGAATTTCTGTCTTTCTGACTCAGTTGTCCTGGTGTAAGGCCCAAGAACATGTCTTTCAAATGTGTTGCAAGGTGATGCTGATGATCTCACACTTGAAGTATCATTGACTTAGAAAATCTGGCTAATGCTGATTCAATGTGAAAAAAACCCCTTAATTATTCAATATAAAAATAACATTCATTTATTATATTTTATAAGTATGTATTGGCTACTTACTATTTGCAAAATGTTGAAGATACCTGTTGTGAACTAGGGCTAAACAAATTAAAAACATAGAATCCATTCATTTTCTGTTTGTATGTATATTGTTAAGTCAGTAATTTTTAAATTTAAAATAGCTTTTCTCAACCCCCTTCAGGAAATTTTTAACAAATTAAAATATGTATGTATTTGTATGTTTGTGTGTTGTGTGTGTACGTGTGTCTGTGTGAACCAGACTGCTGATTCTAGATTACTGCTATAAAAGAGAAGAAATATAAAACATAAATATACTTGTAAATTATTTAAAATGAAATTTAAAAAATATTTTATTTAAAATAATAAAAGCAAAATTTTCTTAAACCTGACAACAATTTACTTTAAAATTAATAGTGTAAGCTAGAACACATAATTTGGTTATCTTCGACATTTTGCAAATATTTCATAGCAATAGATATATCAGAGCAAAAAGAAAGAACTAATTTTTCCTATTATTTTCTTTAGATATGGCCTCATTTTAACTGGTAGAAAAACTATGATTTTCTTTTCCATGCTGTATTATTTCCATTTTTTAGATTGCAGAGTTTTTACAGAAGCCATAAATGAGAAAACGTGATGTTTTTTTATTTGGTATTTATATTTATTACATAGGAATTCACTGACTCAATTGTGCAGTATTTATCAATTTGATAGATAGACCTATCAAAATAATACTCTCCTGTACTTGCTTCATTCCACAGAATATGAGTCATTTATTTGTGGCTGGTCCTGGATCTTTGACAAAGAATAAGTTTGTGAAAAATTAGTTCTCTCTATAGAAAGCTGTTCACTTTTCTTGTGACATTTAGATTCCTAAACCTGAATGTAAATTTTCTGTCCTGAGAAATGATCCACTACTTCATCCAATACAAGTTTCTAGGTTTGCAGAACTCACTTAGCTCAATTTATCATACTTGTTTTTTATGGTCCATCTTTTTTATTGTGTATTTAGCTGTATTGTGTGTTTTCTATTACTTAATCTTCTCAGTTTAATACTTCATTTTCATCTACATTTCTTGTGTTGTCACTTCAAATTTTTTCTTTTATTTTGTCTACAATTCAAGAGAGACATTTAAATTTATGAACTCACACCTCAAAACAGTTACCTTTTCCCCATTACTCTCACTTAAGTCCACCACTTGGGGGCACACACACACATGTACACACTCCTTAGTTAAATAAGAAATTAAGTATTTTAAGGTAAGATGTTTCTGTGAAAACATATGTATCAACATTTGATTTTCTTTTACCTATTTTTGTTTTAGTGTCCACCCCTAGAACAGCAATGTTGCAAATAGGCAATAATATTATTTTACACAGTTACTATAAGTTATACTAAGTTATACTTTAAGATGAAAAAATCAGCAGGAGTTTGTCAAAGATCTGACATAATACAAAACAGAAATTGGATAGTATTAGAAGCTACCAAGCATAATTAGTCTCACTTTTCTGCTTGATCTAACAATCAACTCTTCAAAAACTGACACCAAGTAAAAAGAAATTTAAAACATATAGTGATAGAATGGTATAATCAAAACCCAATATATTGGTGGTAAATAATGGGCCTTTGTAATACTCTGGAAATAATTTTAACTACATTGTACTCTCTCCATTGATTCCATGTATGAGTGACAGCTGTAGTATAGGGAAACCACACATGTTTACAAAATAAAAAACAATCTCTTCTGAATTTTCTATTACTTGAACATGGGATACTATTTTAATCACAGAATAAAGTTACAAAGATTATATATTATATCTTGGGAGGCTACTGTATAGATTATCTTCCATTCAAAAAATCAGTTTCAATTCTCCAATTTGCATTTCAGTTTGAAATGAATATTTTATTAAAAAAAAAATCCCCTCTTTACCATGTCGTTGATATACCTTTCCCATTTTCACTTCCATCCAATTTGATGGCCCATTCAAGAGAACCTTTCTATGGAAAAACTAAAGAATTTGTGAAGATGATGAAAACACAAAACTAGACTCCCCCCAAACAAATTATCTTATTGACATTTTTGACCAAAATACAGGCCGACATTACCTAAAGTATACTTTCAGGAATCAATCAATAATGACTGAATTTTTTAGTGGACAATACAAAGAAATCAAAACAGTCATCAACTTAAAGAATAATACTTTGATATTAAAATGGTTTTTTATAGTACTTCAGTTTTGTTTTTAAATATGTCACCTAGGGGACTGACAAATTAGTGCTTTTGATAGAAAATTTTTTCCAAGTGTAGTATTGTTCAGAGTAAAGTATTAAGAATATTGGAATCATATTACATTAAAATATTTGTCCCAATATTGCTTTAACAGAATATTGTATTGTCACTAAGACATACTTGATAGTATAAAATTTTTTTAGCTAGTATACATTTGATTTGTCATTATACTTAGGTTTACAACACAGGCTTTTGGACTGTGCTTTTTTTATTTTATACATATTTTACTATCTGAGTTTATATATAGTATAATGATTTATTCTTTGCAAATATTAAAGTTTTTTGATAAGACTTTCAATTTCCAGTAGATAATGACAGATACCTAAATTCTAATTTCCTCAATAAGGGAGTGAAAAATACCCATAAACTATGCCTAAAGAATAATAAGAAAAGAAGACATTACAAATCTTAATTTACATATAGGCAGAGAAATAAGAGCCTAAACCCAGCAGAATTGGCTCAGGAGAGCAACTGAAATACAGAGTCAGGCAGAAACTAAGTGAAGAAAGGGGAATACAAAAGTCTCCTGGGAATGGTGGAACAAATATTAAATAGGTTTTACCCTCAGAATAAGAGAGTTCCATACTGAGTAAGAAATACTGAGAGCTTGTAAAAGACCTGAATGAACAGAACTCTAGAGAGACAGTAGAAAGTAGTTTGAAAAGTACACAAGACCCCAGATAACAGCCTCAGAAAAGCACTACTTCTTGGAGAGGTTTAGGGAACTTCAAAGGTGAAATTGTCCCTTGGAGGCAGGGAAATAAGAAAGCAGCTAAATATAAGTTCCCTTTACTGATATAAGAGGAAATAGAAGGATCAGAGGCCAAAGGAAAAAAAGGGGGTGCCATATATTTTAAAGAACAAGAGACAACAAAAAGCAAAAAAACCGAAACACTCAAATTTACAAACTCTTTGCAATGTATGAATGAGTCTTTGAACTGAAAAACTAAGAAAGCCACTCCAACGAAACTAATTTTTTTTTTGCTCCTAACCAGATTTCTTGGTAATGTTTGTCCACGTCCTGCATGAATAGATAGAAACAAGGAAACTCTACTACCTGCACAAAGACATCCTATTAAAAAAAAAAAAAGAAAAGAAAAACAAAAAATATTTTGTAGAGAAAAAGTATGCTAAAATTCTAGTTATGAAACAGAGGATATACACAATGCACCAAAATGAATTTAAAATATTTTAAGTCAGCAATTGAAGATATGAAGATTATAAATTAGGAATTCAAATACGCAATAAAAACTGTACAAGCAGAAGAAAATGCAAAGCAAGAACTAAAAATATCTAGGTAATAAATTCAGAAAGTAATAAAACAAAATCATCTAAAAAATTAAAACCATATTACACACTGCTCACAAGAAATATAGGTTAGAAATGAGATAAGCCAAGAAAATAAAAGGAAATAAAGAGAAAAAAAAGGACCAGAAAGTGATATATATGAAAGATAGGCAAAGAAGTTTCAGCATACATATTATTTCATTCCCTGAAGAAGAAAAACAAACAAATTATATTTAAAATTATAATTCAATAAAATTTCCTGAAATAAAAGAGGAATTGATTTATATATTATATCTGGTAAAACTAACTTATAATAGTCAAATCCAGATATATGTTAATAACAATTTTAGACTAGTCCCCTTGGTTTGAACAGGAATATGAAGGTCTCCTATTATTAGTTCATTTCTAAAATTTTCTGGGACTCAGAAAATATATCAAAATCACTTACAAAGTACAAATTAAGTAGGTTGATATCAGACTTCTCATTAGCAACATTTGATGGAGGAAAAGAGTGGAACAATATCTATAAGGTTCACGAGGCAATAAAGTGTGAGTCATCTATCTAGGCTGTCCTTCAAGTGCCAAGGCTACAGGTAAATTTTATTGGACATAGAAGAACTCTGAAAATATTTTACCCATGAATATTTCTTGAAGAGAATGAACTTTATCCAAGGTTATGTCTGAGAAACTTTTGCAAAAAGAGTAGTATTGAGCACTGAAAACATTTCATTAAATATTTAAAACTGTAACAAAAGTGACACACTGGGCAAGCTAGAAATATCACAACCAAGCAAAACAGGATGAAAAGAAAGAAAACATTAAATAAGCTCATTGAATGCCTTGTTGGTAATAGACAGTGGTTGAATTATATAATTTAATCTGACAAACTGAATAATAGAAAACAAGGCACACTTAAAAGTGCAAAGATAAGCACTAAAAAATAATAAATATTATTGACTAAAATTTCATGGAGAAAAGTGGAGGAAAAGAGTTACAAGCCAATTTTACTCTTGCTCATAGCGATGAATTAAAATATATTTAAGAAAAGTAGGAATGATTAAGGACATTATATAAAAATTTCTTATAAAGATAAAACCACTAGAAAAAAATGAGAATGTTGCTAAAAAAATAAAATGAAAAAAAATAAAAACAGGATAAAACAAGCAAGTACACATAGTAAAAAAGAACAAAAAATATAGCATAATGAAATACTTTAAGAGAAAAATATTAACATGGAATATATTAGTATTAAGATAAAACATATTAGTTATATCAATAAATGTAATTATCTATTACAGTTATACATTTTAAAAAGTATTATTTTTTTCTTATAAGAAACAAAAGAAAGCCTAACTTGACAACTTATAAAAAAGACACAATTAAAACAAAGACTAAAAGGTGGTTAAAGATGTAACAAGAATATATAAAAAAAAAACTGTCATGATTTAAAGTATAGTAGACTTCAGAAAAAAAGATAAATAAAAAAGAAAATGCTTTAGAGTTTTACAAGTTAACTTACAGTAATAATATAAAATGATTTATATGAATATCTATTAAGTGGGAATATCTATGAAATAATACAGCAACAATATTCTTAAAACAAAATTAGAAGATAACAAAAAATAAAGAGAAATACTCTAATACTAGAAGACTTTAATGTATTTCTTTTAATCTAAGACATAGGTAGAGGACAGAAAATAAGTAAGGATATAATGACTTAACATAATAATAAGATAGAGTTTTAAAAACAATATTAAATTTTGTAACCTAATATTCTCAAGTATCACCTTGTTTTCATGTTCACATGGATCATTCCTGAAAATTGATCTAACCTTAGTAAATTATAAAAATAGAGAAGAAACTTCAGATTATTTTTCTGAAGGAATTATAACATTGGTACCAGTACCTGAAGAAATTGCATGTATGCAGAAAAAAAAATTATAAATGTCTCCCCAATGCATATTGATGCAAAAAATCTAAATTAATTTTTAACAAAGGAATCCAAAAGCATATTGCAAAATGAAATACCTCATGTTTGAATGTGGTTCCTTCCAGAGATTCAATGATGGTTTCATTTTAGTAAACTCCATTAATAATTTACCACAAAAATAAGAAGACAGAATAGTGCACTCATTTCTACAGATGCTAAAAGGCAATTTACAAATTTCAACACCCATTCTTAATAAATATAAATCAGTAGAAACTTTCTTAAAATTATAAAACACATACAACTCAAGCCACATATTATTTGAATTAATGGAGAACACTAGTGGCATTCACACAAAAAAAATAGAAATAAGGCATGATGTTTACTAACAACTTCTTTTTAATGATACATTGGAGGTAATAGTCAGTACAATTAGACAAGAGAAAACTATCAGATGTATACGGAAAGGAAAATGTAAAGTAATCTCTATTTGATATGATGATAGAATACTTGAAAAACTCTTAAAATCAATACATAAGCTAAGAAAACTAAAATAAGCTTATAACAATGTATAAGCTGTCAACTAAGAAAATTCACTAAGATTATAGGATATAGAATAAACATACTAAAATAATCAGTAGCCTTAAAAATATGAAAGAGAAGATCCTACTTATAATAGCAGCAACAACAACAAAAGTTAAATGTCAAGTAGCATACAATGAGAAAAATTTAAAAACACCCTTAAAAGATACAAAAATTAGACTTAAAAATCAAAATATATACAGAATACAATTTTGTATAGAATGACTCAAAAGCATGAAGATATAAATTTTCCTCAAATTAATTTATAAAATTATTGTGATTTAATAAAAATACCAAAAGGATTTTTGTATCTAGATAAGTCATTTCTAAAGTTCATATAAAATTTTAAGCAAGAAATAACCACAAAGCCTTGAAAATTAATATCAAAGAGAGTATATCGTATCAGATATTAATTGTATATTTAAAATGGTGTGATTCTAGAGGATAAAAATACCAACAGAACAGAATAAAGTTGAGAAATAGACTAAACTACACAAGAAATTTAGCATGTTATAAAAGTAGTATCTCAAATTACTGGTGAAAACAAACACTTTCTAATAAATGAAAAAGTGGAAAGCTGTTGATAAAATGATAAATTAAATTTATACCTTGCATTATAAACCAGGCTAAAACTTAAATGCATCAGAGATCCTAAAATATAAAGCCATACAAGTTCTAGATTGAAAATGAATTTGCTTACAACCTTGGAGCGGTTAAAGTTTTTCTAATATAACTTAAGAATTCAGAATCAACAAGGAAAAAGGTTGATAAATTTAGTTATATTATAAAACAACAACAACAACAACAAAAAACAAAAAAAAGGCTTTCATGAAAAAAAACAAGATAAAAAAATCATTTGCTGCAGAAGTGATTTGCAACTCATTCTACAATTTGAAAAAGACAAAACAACAACAACAACAAAATACCCATCCGCAATTGAATTGAAAGTATATACAAGAAATGGACAATTGACAGAAATGTTTATAGTGCTTAAATATGAACCTCACTCATAGTAAGAGGAATGTAAACTAAAACTAATAGAGCTATTACTCACCTGTTATAATAACAAAAATCAAGAGATTGACATTCTGTTAGCATGGCTTTGGGGAAAAAGTCTAATACATTGCTTGTGATAGTGTAAAATGGCTCAAAACATAAAGAGGGGAGTTTGGCAGTATCTAAAAAGGTACATATGCAACTACTCTTTGACCCAGGAATCCTTCTTACAGAATCTGCCCTGAAGATACTTTTGTCCAACAATATACGTATACACATATGAAAACATATATGCGCATTCATTTTGGCATTATTTATAATAACCAAAGTTTGGAAGTAACCTAAATGCCCATCAATAGGGGACTGGTTCAATTTACTATGGTATATACAAGTCAAATGGCTTTCAAAGCAATTATGTAAGGCGTGAAAATGTAACATCAGCTATGGCTTTTTAAATATAAAATAATTTTACTTCAAATATGAACATATTTTGAGAACTGAGTCAAAATGAAGAATGTATTAAAATTATTACAATAGCAGAATATCAAGAACATTATGTACATGTTACTTTTACTTACGGTTGACAGTTTTGACTGGTAATATTGGGTTTGCCCTCTCTGGGGAGGTAGCAGTTTCCTCATCCGTCACGTACTCAAAATTAATGATAAACATCATGGCCACACCTTCTTGGTTTTTCACTGGAATTATGTGAGTGTTGCAAATGAAAGTAGATCCTGAGGAGATGAAAGATGAATGTTAGGTGAAAAATATGTCTCCATTTTTAAGTATCAGTAATATTAAAATTTTAATAAAACCCTATAGAATTTTCTTTCTTAAATGGTCACTAAAATTAGATTTACGTTACTTTGATTTTTAATTTCATATTTTTTGCACATATATTTGCTTAAAATATGCACAAATTTTGCCAGAAACTATTTATAGGCATGTTCAAGTACTACATTATAGAATAACATAATATCAATTCTCATTTGTTTTCATAGTATAGAAAAAGAGACATCCTTTAACTTTCTAGAAAAAACTCTTAGACTTTCCTTATATATTTTGCTTAAATCAGAATCCAAATAAAATATGTGTATAAACAATGAAGATAACTAATTTTGTGTTATTTTGATTTTAGCATTAAAGAAATTATTTTATTTTTCTTATTTAACTTCTTAACATAAAATAGTAAATTATTGGCTCAGTTATACATGTGTTACAATAATTTTTTTGTGTGTGTGTACAAAATTCCCAGTGCCCAAATTACAAAAATGTTATTTGGTTTGTAATCTGTTAGAAATGAGAACAACATTTTGTCTGTATTAAACTGTGTTACTTTAATCCCTTCAACCAAAAAGATGATTTTCGTTTGAAGGGATTAAATTAAAAGCGCAATTACAGGTCTACTAAGTTATATTTTATTAGATTCATCTAGAGATGAATGAAGTGATGACTCAGTTTACAACCAATTACCACCACTCATCCTTGAACAGAAAACCCAAGATCCAAGCTTTGGAGACTATAGCCAAGAATCTGACTTCTTTTAAATCAATTGGTTTCTGATTGCCTTCTTGGATCTGACTTCTAAATCTGAGTATATTCTTAAAGCAGTTTCATCATATTTTTATTCTCTGACTATTTTCTTTTTTGTATTGAGGTATATTTAAAATATAAAATTATATTAGTTCTAGGTGTACAACATAATGATTTAATATTTTTATACATTGTGAAATGATCACCACAGTGTCTAGTTAACATACATCACTACATAGATTTTTTTTTATTATTATTCTTGTGATGAGGACTCTTAAGATCTACTCTCTTAATAACTTTCAAATATGAAAGAGTATTATTAACTGTTGTTAATATATAATTACTATGCTGTACGTTACATCCCATAAACGTTTGTACCTTTTGATCCTTTTCCCCTATTTTGTCCATCCCACCTTTTTTCTTTCCAGAAACCACCAATCTGTTCTCTGTATCTATTAGCTTCTTTTTGGTTATCGTTTGTTTTGTTCGTTAGAGTACACATATTATAAGCAAGATCATATAGTATTTGCCTTTCTTGTCTGACTTATTTTACTTAGCATAATCCCCTCAAGGTCTTGAATATTTTTTTAGTCATGGTGACAGAAATCTCATGGGTTAGGGATTTGTTTGGGTTCAAAGTATTGTATTTTTAAAATGCAAAAACTTCAGAAAGAGTCCTTGGTCATTCAAGGAATAGTGTATATTTTGATTGCTTTCTTTTTTCTTTTTCTTTTTTAATTACGGTTGATATTCAATATTATATTAGTTTCAGGTGTAGTAGTTAGACATTTATATAATCTACAAAGTGATCTCCGGATTAGTCTAGAACCCACCTGGCACTATACGTAATTATTACAATATTACTGACTATATTCCCTATGTTGTACTTTATATCCCCATGACTATGTTGTAACCACCAATTTGTGCTTCTTATTCCCTTCACCTTTTTCATCCAACCCTCCCCCTCCTTCTACCTGGAAACCATCAGTTTGTTCTCTCTATCTATGAGTCTGTTTCTGTTTTGTTTGTTTACTTTGTTCCTTAGATTCTACATATAAGTGAGATCATATGGTATTTTGACTTATTTAACTTAACATAATGCCTTCCAGGTTTACCCACATTATTGCAAATGGAAGATTTCATTCTTTTTATTGTGGCCAAGTAATATTCCGTTGTATACATGTACCACCTCTTCTTTATCCAATCATCTATTGATGGGCACTTAGGTTGCTTCTATATCTTGGCTATTGTAAATGATACTGCATTGAACATAGGGGCACATATATCTTTTTGAATTAGTGTTTTGGATTGCTTCATATAAATACCCCAAAGTGGAATTGCTGGGTTGTAAGGTAGTTCTATTTTTATTTTTTTGAGGAACTTCTAAACTGTTTTCCATAGCGGCTGCACCAATTTGCAATCCCAGTTAACAGTGCATGAGGGTTCCCTTTTCTCCACATTCCCACCAACACTTGCTGATTGCTATAAAACAAAAACAAAAACAAAAACAAAAAAACCCCAAAAACAAAAAACGAAAAAACAACTAGTTGAGACCATCTCAACTCTTGAGCATAGTGATGGTTCAATGTAGAGGCAAGAGCAGGTTAGGAGCAAGGGAGATGTGAGAAAGTGAAAGGACACCAAAAGGCTGGAGACAGAGGTAATGGCAAATAGCAGAAAGATGTAGCTGGGAGCCCCAACATCCAATGGATGCTTAGTATTCCAAAATTTTGTCCTCTGTTTTCTCTGAGTATTAAAAACAAAATGAGTATGAAAAAACTCTTTCCTTTCTTCTCATCCCTAGAACATGGCTCCTGCTGCCAGAACTGAGAACAAAGGCTACTGCTAATATTGCTATAAACTGAGACATCACAGGTTGAAAGGCTTCTGAGGGTGGGCCTGGAGATCTAATTATTATTTATAAAATTATTTCAGTGGGTGGACATGTTCTAATTTCCACGGAACTGATTTACATTAACACTTTTAGGACATAGGCTTTCTGTTAGTTGGAAAACCATATGTGCTAGTTATGATCCAGATTTTCAAATGTGGATAGCCTCCCAAATTTGAAATGTAGATTTTATTTATAATTAATTTTATATTTTCAACAAATGTGACCATGGTTTTACAAATGTGGGAAAATGTGTTTTAAGAATGACATGCTGTACCTTCACAGTCTTCAGCTACATATTTAATTTATTTAATAAAATAGTTAGCTAGAGCACTTGCCATAGTTTCCATGGTAACAAGTGGATGACTTTAGTAAACAGAAAATAAGCAATTTAAGACTGTTCTATTAGAACTAAAAATAGAAATGCTTCAGGCCAGGCATCACACTATAAATTGGTTAAACGGAGAGTCTGTGGAGATGCTAGAAATAGCCATTATGTATTTTTCTAATGAACAAAGATACATATTGATTTTAACACTTAAAATGACATATCCTGGATTATTTAGAATATCATTGTGAATTTGCATATTTGTTACTTAGCAGTGTAAAATTTTTCGACATTTGAGGTATACTGCTGATTGTACATGAAAATATAAAGCACAGATTTGTGAGAAATCAATAAATAAAAGATGTAGGGATAGAGATTTAACAGTTTTATAATAGAGCAGAGTAATTTTACTTTTGGTAGTAAGGGGCAAAATCATTTTTTCCAATACTAATGCTTATAAATTTACTGTCTAGTGCCAAAAAATCATAAAATTACAGTGCTTTATAAAAAAGTTCTATATTCATTGGCTCCAAAGCATACTGAATATGTGTAATTAATCTGGGAATTACTGCCTACTATCATTGTTTCCTGCATATTTCTATTAAGCAATATATCTCCTCTAAAGTCAACTGAAGACTCACGTTTACTTTTTTTTACTCTTTTAGTTTTTGGATTTAATGTCGCCATCAATCTTTCATAGCCTTCTGGAAAGTAGATATTGAAAGAAAATACATGAAATTTAGAAGAGGAGGAGAATCACATATATTTTATAGGGCAAAAACATTTTAGTTTGCATAGTTCTACTAACTCTAAGTTCTACTAACTCTAAGTTAAGATACTACTTTTGTAAAGTAATATTAACCTAAGAAGTCATTACAATGTGCTTTTAAATATTTTTCTTGAATGCAACATTAGGAAACATAATTCTGCAAACACTAATCTAGCAATGAAGAAAAAACAGTCACATTCAATAATGCATAAAAAGAATGAAAAAATCTAGAAATAAAAAGTTTAGTCCTTGTTAAAACAAATCCTGTATTCAAATGTAATGAATGTTGGTTAACATTATTTACAATAACATTATCCAATAATTATGAAATTATATATGCAATTATATTAATATTATTTAGAATCAGGTTCATTTCCATGTTTTCTCCTGAGTAAAAACATTCTCAAAGTGGAAAAGAGTATTTAGGAGGAACAGTGCTCATTTTAATAAAATGTCTAGAATGCTAATTTTTTAACTGTAGCCACAAAGCAAGTAAACTCAGGGTAATCTGAATAATTATTCCTTTATTAATAAACTAGGGGCATATTGCTAGCTACTTTTTGAAATAAAAGGCCAAAACTCTTCCCTCTGAGCTGCTTTAAAGATGTTTTATTCTACTCTCTGTATTCACAGGGCATTCTTATGTCTCCTGAAATCAAAAAATGTTTATTGAGCACCAAATATTTGGTCAAGCACTGTTCTGGGTTCTCAGATGGTGGTGAGAAGGACAGCAGTAAAACAAACAAACAAACATTCAAACAAACAAACAAAAAAAATGAAGTCCTGTGCTTATGGAGCTTATATCCTCCCGGGGGGAGATATAATAAATAAATATATAAGTATCTACTAGGTCAAGTAACTTTAAGTACAAAGAAGAAAGAGAAAGCAAAATAAGGTCATAGATAATAAGCTGTAAGAGAATGCTTCTCCTATAAAATGACGCGTAAGCAAAGACACAAAGGAAGTAATGGAGTCAGCACTGTGGCTCTGTGGTTAAAGAGTGCACCTGGCAGAGAAAACTGCAAGTGAGAAAGCCTTTAGGTAGAAGCACGGTTGTAAGCTCAAGGAACAACATGCCAGCAAGGTAAGAACTGTCCTACTCCATAACCTTTCCTCCTTCTCACCTACCTGCAGGGAAGCAAATAGCAACCAGAGTGTGGAGAGAAGGTAAAGGAGGTTGAAGCTGGCTCCACACGGCATTCTTACCTGAAGCAGGCTGGGAATAGTAATTTTGGAACTAAGGCTGTTTTTACAGTAGAAAGTCACCAGAAGCCTTTATTATCTGAGGGTGACCCAATAAGTCACTGGCATGCAGCAAAACTCAATAATGTGAGCTATTATTTTTGCCTTTTGTTGGAGGGTTTCCAGAGGGGCCATTTAACTCTCAGGTCTCTCTTTGCAATTTACTCCCATCTTTTACCATTCTTGGAACCACAATCTACACTATTTTTTCATATTTCAGGGTACTGAGTGAAGATTATTCTTCTCTGAGCTGAACCGTTTAATGAATGCCTGGAAGTTTTTAGTTCTTTTTTTTTTTCCTGGTAGATTGGCGTGGAGGGGGCTCTTTGAAGATTAAAAAATACCATTAGAGACATGCTCTAGGTAAAAAAAAAAAAAAAAAAGCAACCTCAGAATACAAAGGCCTCATTAAAGAGGCAGCACTGTTGATCTTGTATTAAAAAGTCTATTAGAAAAGCAAAGGGGACTGTTAGGTCTTCAAGAAGGAGAAATGTACCCAGCCAGGAATGACTGCAGCCAAGTGCAGGCACAAGTAAGAAACTAGCAAAATTTGTACTGGCTTCTCTGCATCTATTTCTTTTTATTTCTTTCTTTTAGTATCTCTTCCATCTTCTTTGCTCTGTCCAGGCCTCCAAGGTGAAATATTATAAACTTTTTCTATCAAGGAGGAGCATCATGGGATATGTTAATTTCTCAGAACTGTTAATGACATAACAGATTGCCACTCTCAAGTAAATGATCTCTAAAGTAGCCTCTCTGCAGAAGAAATGTCTTATTGGCATGGATAAGAACTTTCAGATATCCCTCAATTCACTCCCTATAGGTAACTAACTGCCTGTTGATATCAATATCAGCAGAGGGCCATGATGGAGTCCTCAAAGAGGACTAGAAGAAACTTCTCTGACTGGGGAGTTTATCTGACATTGTTTAGTATTTGATTTTTTTAAAATAGATGTTATTCTACTTTTAATAAAAAAGTAAACAAAATAGAGTCTTTATCCTCACTCATAAACCACTTCTAGAATTCATTCTAAAGTTTGCAGAATAATAGAATAGTGAAAACATCCCATTTAAAGCACATTTATAACTAGACTGTAGGCTCCTCAAAAGGCTAGATAATATCAATCTATGCACACAGGCCTCAACACAAAATGAAAACTCAATAAATATTTGCTAAATTAATAATGACTCCTTTTATTTCTCCCTGACAGTGATAGGGTTCATGAAAAGCTATCCACAGAAGGTGACACTCAAGCAGCATTTGTGACTATGGTGGGTAGTAGCTTGGAGTCTTCTGAGTTAAAGGAAGACCTGGGTACTAAACTTGAGAAGTTGTTTAGCTTGTCCGTGTTCTGGCTTCTTTCTCCGTAGATTCCAGATAATAGTATCTGTTCTTTAAAACTTGAGCCATAAATGAGATGATACATTTCCAGTACTGTGTTTAGCACATAGTAAACACTTAACAAATGGAAGCTCTTGGGAATGGAACATTTTAATATAATATAGTAGTTATAGAAACTGTATATAACAAAAGTGTTACTCTTGTAAGAAGCCAGGAAATACTGGGCCTAAGTTTTTAAGGTCGAGTAGGAGTAAACACGGAGAAGAAGGAAGTTCCATGAAGAAGAAACATGTACACTTCAAACCAATTTCCTTTAACAACCGATTATTCAGAAACCACTATGAGCCAGGCATTGTCCTAAGCACTGGGTGTTGAGCAGGAAACAAAACAGATTCATATCTTTCTCATTGTATAGTTTACAATCTAGTGGAGTTGAGGGAAACAGAAATAAATAAGTAAAATACATAGTAGATTAAATGGTGAGAGTATCATAGAATATCATGGAGAAAATGAAGAAAGGGGATAGTGAGTGCCAGGACTAGGGGGAAGTTTGGCTGACAAAGAGGAGCTATTAGATGGATTGACAAAAGGAACTTATAGGCTTTGGCTGTTCTAAAGACATGGATACATGAAAATGCTTCATGTTAGTTTATTAAGTGACTTGGTGTAAATAGATTAATAGTATACTAGAGCATATAGTATAGCTGGGAAATGATAGATAAGGTGAGAACAGTTGGAAGTCATGTCCTGATGGCTTTCTATGTTCTCGGAATTCAGTTTTTTGATGTTAGGGATATAGTGAATTGTTTGAAATGTGAGAGTGTCTTCAAAAGTATTTTAGTGTACAGACAGGAAATGGGTGGTTTTAGATATTAGTGATGTCTTAAAGAAGTAAGTTCAAAAGATATAGGAGCTATTTCTTTGTTTCAGAGACAGAAGGCCAGTTAGAAAAACACATTAATTCTTATACAATATCACATCAACAAGAACAAATGGAATAGCCAGTTCCATTGAGCACATACAGTCTGCTTGGCTTTGTGGATTGGGCTAAACCTGACTGCTTGCGGGAGGCAGGTATTCTAATACTTGCCCATTTCTCTTATTTTATCAGTCACCTGCTTAAGCCCAAAGGAGTCTAGTGAAAGCATATAGGAAGAATTCATGTGAGCTAATAAAAACACTTTACACAGAAACATTATTAACAAAAGGACTGAGCTGTGTATCTGATAATACATTTGGTCTAAAGGAATAACCTTAACGTAATAATCACCAACATAAATAGATTTAACATGACAATCATCAACATAATTTAACATAACAACTGTGAACATATTTAGTTTATGCAGTTGCTGGACTATAAGTATCCTTTTGAAATTTCCAGGAGAGATTATAAATACACCTTTCACTTAATAATGAAAACTAATCTAGTTTACACAAATCCGGTTGTCACATTCTTGGTTCTGTGTGGTAGTATTAGCGCTGTTTGAGATGTCAACAGCATGAATGATTTATTTTTAATTGCTTCTAAGTTAAAATGATTTTAAACATTTAGAAAATAGTGAGGCAGTGTCAGTAAGTAGTAGATTCCTGGCTGTTTAGCTCTATGTAGTTTCTGGAGTTGGACAGACCAGGCCCTGCTTTTATTTACTGAGGGGCCTTGGGCAGAATGCTTACTATTCCCAAGACTTAGCTTCTTCATCTGTAAAATGAGGAAAAGAAGAGACTATCCCATCTGATAGTGTTGTTGGGAAGGTGAAATTGGATAATACACATAAGGTACTTATCATGAAGCCTAGCTTTCAGAAAGTGAGCAATAAATGAGTGTTATTAAGGTGGGAAAAATCAAGTTCTCAACTTGAAACGGTGATTAAACTTCCTTCAAATGTTTGATGTTGAAATCGAGTCATTCAACTCTCATAGAGCTTCAGAAATGAACTCATCAGTTTATCCCCTTGCTTTCATATGAGACAGTTCATCAAACAGCAATTAGAACAGGATGAGGGCTTAGTAGAGAAAGGATCCTTTTTTCACCTAGTGTTTTAAAATATGTCTCCTTAACTTTTCAGTGACAAAGCCCTTGGTTTATTTCTTGTGTTTCTCATGTCCCTGTGGCTGTCCTATTGCCTTTTAAAAGTACACTATATGCTAGTTAACTTTTTTGATAGCAGAACTCAGCTTCTTTTAGCAAACTCCATAGTCAGTGGAACTTGTTATATAGTAGAAATGTGTGAAACAATCTCTAGTTTTGGATTTGCTCTACGAATACCATAATCAGTATTTAAAAGCACATTTTAGAAAAAAGAGTAATAATAGCAGCTAATATTTATTGGGTGCCAACCACTGTTCTAATGCCTTTACATGCATTAATATCATTCGCATCTTCACAAAAAACTTGATGATGGCACCATTAATGTCCTTATTTTGCAGATGAAAAGTAAGCCAGGCACAGTCTCTCCTTTTCCTTGACCTTTGGGCACTTCTTCCCCTTTCCATCACTGGGGAAGAATGCTTGGGTTTCAATTCCTTCATTGTGACAAGACCTTGAATTTCATGAATTTTTAATTAGGTATATTCTAAGAAATTTCTATCTTTTATAAGCCACAGCCTCAGAACTAAAACTCTCCCCATGTCTTTTTGTCTTGCACATTTCTGGGCCTCCTGGCTTTGGCAGAATTCCTTTCTACTGACCCCTAGGAGTCGGGAATCACCATGTACTTGCCCAGCCTGCCCCAAGCCCAAATTTCATTTTAATCCATTCAGTCCTATACTGCCTCATGACCATTCACCATTTCTCCTTTTTATCAGCCTTGGGTTTTCTAAGGATAAAGGTGCTCTACTCTGCTGCCTCTATCCCTGTATATTATCTCTATTACTACTTTTAACAACTACATAATGAAATCATAGCTGCTATTTTCTGAATGTTTTCTATGTGCCTCTTGTTTCTCATGAGAAAATTTTATCTTAAAGTTTTTCAGTAAGCAGTACAATAGGATTTGAACTGAGACCTTCCCAGCTTTTACTCTTTGTCCTACATCAGAAACAGTGAGATGTTAATAGATGTTACTGGAAAGGATTTTCTCTAAGTAATTCAGTTTGGAAAATGTCCTCCTCTAGGAGATGCTCTATGCACGTTATTGTTTTAGATATTTTAAGAAGTTTTGTAAAAACAAGTATGATTACTTTGTTTAATATAGCACTTCCCACATTTATTTTACTCAAATCTTATTTTAGAGAAATTTGTGATAACATCTAGCTCTTTGGAATGTAATTGGAAAATATGGAATTGTGTTATACTCTCTCCCTGTTTCAAAGACACCCTTCTGAGAGAGAGAAAAGTAAATATCATAGGTCAACTAGATGCTTACTGGAGAAAAAGAAACTACAGAAAACAAAGGGCTGGGGCAAGGGTGGAAGAGAAGGGCAAAGGCCAGAATCACCTACTAAATATGTATTTTCTTGGTATTGGTCTTGATTTGAGCTCCCCAAAACCCAACTAAAATAGCATTGTCATATTCGATCACATACCTTGCAGCATGATTTCCCCATAAGCTAGCTCTTGGTTGAAAGGCTATCATGAAATAAAATATGATAGAGTGTTTCACATCCTAGGTCCACTTCATACTATTTGGCAGAGATCAGATTTTAGAACATAAAAGTCTTAATTCAATAAACAGTACTATTCTGCACTAGAAATTACATGAGATAACTCTGACATCTGCATGGAAATATTTTCACTGTTTCTTCAGGAGTCTTTCTTTATTTCAAAGTGTGGGCATATGTAAACTTATAATTGTTGACTCTCACTCCTTTCCATTGACACATTCTCTGTTAACATTTATGCTCAGGTATTAGGTTCTCTTCATACTTATAAACTTGATTATTGAAAAAAAGCCAATTCAGTAACTTTCTATACTTGATAAATCACTAATAAATTATTTGGGGATTGAAATTAGAAAAAAAAAAACAACTCATACTTTATCTGACTCATAAATCATATTGTCTCTTAAGATGTACTACTATAATTACCATTTCCCAGTCCTGGTTTCTATTTAATTTTGGAACTTTTTTGGTTGAATTAGTGTATTGGAACATATGAGTGTTAGAAGAAGCTGAGGCAGACTTAAAGTACTGTACTCAATATCCAGGCAAATCACATCTACATTTGAAATCAGGAACTTTGGGGCACATTTGTGACAATTTTTAATAATTTGTAGTTTTTACACACAAGTAAATATTTGGTTATTTGGTTCCGTTGTTTTTTTTCATAAGATATATTCATGTTAGCAGGGCTCAAATATACCTAAAACCAGACCACTCCACTCAACTGCCGTTTGTTCAGGAAAATTGCACTAACACTGAACTGATTGGACTAAGAGTATGAGTGAATCTGCACATCATCATGGTATGTGCAAACTACTATCAAGGTCAAACACAATTAGAATGCTGAGCCATTACTACTGTGTAGATGTTGCTAGTAACTAAGACTATTCATGGCCATGTGCGTGGTTTGCTCTGTTCCTGGTGTATTCACTATTACTAAAAAGAATTATACATTTTTTGCACTATGTTTACAAATTTGGAGTAGAACACAAGTTACAAATACTGTGAGTTTATTGTATATCTTAGAATGAGTAAAATATATTTTAAATTAATAAAATTTAACCTAAATGCGTTAGGTACCTACTATGTTACAAATTACTGCACCCAAAATTGTAGGAGTTACAAACATGAATAAAACAAGAACCTTTCATCAAAAGAAGAATCCACTCATGAGAGTGTGCTGGAGTGCCTGAGAAGAGAGCAAGTCAATCTGCTCAGGGACATGAAAGATTACATGAGGAAGCATCATTTAAACTGGGTCTTAAGTGATTGTGATAGGTAGAAATTGGGTGTGGCGCCATTGCATCTGGAGGGAAAAGTATGAGCAATGAAGACACATGGTGACTCTAGGGCAGAATGAGTGGTATATGGCCCCTTCTGGGACAATCAATTTAGTTACCCTTATGCCTGGTATTTCTGATTTTGATAACAACAACAAGAACAAAAAGCTAACTTTAATTATAAACAATTGCTATGTGCTAGTTATGCAGTCTTTTCCATGCTTTATCATATTTAATCCTCTTACAGATTTTAATGAAGTACATATGCCTAAATATGCCTATTTCAGACAAGAGGTCTCTAAGACATGGAAAGAATAATTAACTTCCTCAGGTCACAGAGCTAGCCTGTAGGAGAGCCAAGATTTCAATCGAAATGGTCTAACATTTGCCATGGTCTTCACACAATATAATGAGGCTTTTATTTTTATTATTTATAGATGATCCAAATGACTCTTGTCACACAGAGCTTTATGGTCTTCCAGGATTTGACTTTGCACACATCTTCAGGATTCTTAGAGATATGATCTACCTCATTTGACTCAAAAAAGCACATTTTAAAACAACAAACAAATCATTGGAAGAGGCTCGGGCCCCAACTGGGAGTCCCCCACAATGAGTACAGACATTCATGGGGTCAAAATTAAGCTCATAAGCCTGTCCAAGACAAAGAGATAGAAGCAGAAAAAGGTAAAATTGAAGGTATTTTTCTAGGTAACTTAGCTCTTTCCTCTTCTCACAAAAATTCTTGTTTGACCACTATGACTTGTAATTTTCATTTTTATTTTTAAGCACCTAGACTATTTTTGTAGAATAGCAGGGGGAGAAGAAAAAATGTCCTAGAAATGAGGGACAGCAAGGCTTTTTCTTCCCATTGGCAGTGTTAGTGGGGAACACCCTTTCTTAGGTTTTGACATCAGGCTTTGGGGCATGTGGCTACTACAGATGTTCCCTGCTTCCGAAGGCTGCCAGAGGCATGGGCTTGCAGTAGAGGCCTGATGGTAAGTATGCTTTGCAATAGCTCATCTTTCTCTGAAAATACTTTTCCAAATTCAGCTTCACAAAAAGAAGGAATGATGTTTACTTCCAATTCATCCCAACCACATTTATTGTTGCTTTTATATTTGATCCCAACCAAGATTCATGACCTGGCCTAGCAATTTTTCAAGGTAACAGAGTAGTTACTGCTCTTGTCTAGCTATATGCTGACCAACAGAAAAAGATACAGGATGGGGATGATCTGATTTGTGCACACAGTGATGTACGTTTATATGAGGGGCAGGATGTACTTTCTGTGTTTGTGAGAAGCTGTGTAGTGCAGTGGTTAAATATAAAAAAACTCTCTGGATCAGATTGTCAGAAATTAATTCCTTTACCTGCCACTTTTCAGTGCTTGATCTTGGAATAAATTACTTAACTGCCCTGAGACTTAGTTTCCCCATTTGTACAATAGTGATGATAATGTTACTTGCTTCATGGTGTTATTGTGAGGACTCAATGACCCAATATCTGCAAAAAGCTTAAACCATACATTGTCATGTATTTTTTAGAAAAGTGGTAGTTATTATTATCATAAGGACATTATCGAAGAATAATTTTGAGTTCTGTAGCCAATAAGTCATTGACTGATAGAGCCAAATATTTTTTAAGTTGGGGGAATGGGGCAAAATGTGCTTGTAGTTTACCCATTTTCTTTGTGTGTTTAACTGTTCACCCACACCCCATATTTCTGGCCCTACTGGCATCTAACTATGTGGTTGCCTCCCCAGACCTTGACTCTACTTTGTATCTAGTTATAAACTTCTGGGAGTCATCCCTTATACAATTTAGCAGTCCATATATTTATCTAAAGGTCTTGCCTAAGCACTTGACAGAGCTACATGGGGCTTCATTTTCAGATAAGAAAATAAATCTTAGCTCTGGTGTTTGGAAAATTTTGGCAGATAAACCCTATGCTTATTTGGTTTTACCCATGTCTAGAAATACGCAGGACATGAAAACTGAGGTTAATCCCATCAGCTGAAGTTTAAGCCTTTAGCTTGTCTAAACTAGAACCTCTATCTGGAATACACAAGGAAAGTAAATAAAACTTGGTAAGCAATTAAAAATATATTAAAAAATAAAGATGTAGCAAATACGTCTGTATAATGAGAATCAGTTGGATATGTTAAACAAGACCAAAAGAACCTAAAAAAATTAGATCAGATAATAATAATATTGTACTACATTTGTTCCCATATAGATTGGCAGAAATATTAATCAGGACAAGATGTGGGTGTCAGGTATTTGGATAAGATAAATTACTTTCCAAGATTAAATTTCTTTGGAACTTCAAGGGGAATGAAATATAATAGATTTCATTCTGAGCAGTGGTCAGAAGAATGGCAAATTACCAAGTGGTAACAGTATGATCAAATTCAAATTTTTGTAAAAGTGAGGGAAACTAAATATATCCATCAGAAGGAGAGTGATTAATGATAGAAAAGAAAGCAGAAGTACAGCAAGAACTGACAATATTTAAAATATTTTTTAAAAAGTATTAATTAATATTCCAGGAGAAACCTTTAAGTCACTTAAAAGCATCACAATATATTTCCAAGAAAATAACTTGACCACAAGTCCTACCTGGCTAAGTGGTAAAACCACACACTTAAATGAAGAAAACAAATAAAAAATTAAAACGTTTTCCAAAATGAAGAAATTGTGAAAGAGACTCAGGGAACTTAGTAAGAGTCAAAAGATCAAGTATAAAAATTTAAGCCAAAAACTATGTGAGGAGCACTCGCAAAGAATTTCTAAGCGATTAAGTTAAATAAGTTATTGGAAGATTAAACAAAAGAAAAGGTGAAGCGGGGAACAAATTATCACTGAAGTATACTAAGTGGAGCAAAGATTAAAATTATTCTGCTAGATATGGAAGAGTCCTATAACCATATAATCCAAGTAGAATGCATTACATGTATTATACAAAAACAACATAAATACATCACTTCCCATGATTAATATTTAAAGTACTCAAGGTGTGGTGCTGACAACCTAAATATAGCATTTATTATTTCAATGGTGGATGTATTGGTTATTGTGATTCCCACGATAAACATTTAAGAGAGATCAGATTAGAGCAGTGCTTCCGTACCAGGCACCCTGTTGCCAATGGTAATAAATTGTAGGATACTAAAACCCTGTTGAGAATAACGTGTCGGTAAAAAGTAACTTTTTTCTGTAAGGCAAAGTCTGGTTTATTTCATCTATTGTAGATTTTTTAGTTGAAATAAAAACCAAGCAGAACCAAAATGTAAAGAAAAGAGAAATAAAACAATGAACTAGGAGAGAGATTGTTAGTTGGCCACTCTAGATCTAACACTGTGGTAAGAATTTTAATACATCCATTAAATACTGATAGTGTTCCAAGAGTGGGAATTATTGTCCATTTTAGAGGAGGGAACACACTAAAAGGGCTCCATTACTACATCATTAACTGTTAAGATTAAATTGACACGAAGGAATAGAATTCAGACTGCTGTCCAGGTCTATCTGGTTCTAAGTACCTTATTTATTTTAGTAAATTCATTTAGACTTTAACAAATATTAACAGATATTTATCAGAGATTTTAAAAAGTTTTAAAAATTGAATGATAGTCTAATTTAGACAGTGTTTTACAAACATAAGGAATTGATTCAAAAATAAGAATGAAAAAAGGATAGAAACAATCAGGAATTTCTATGCCTAGAAATTGCTAAGAGTGTTTGCTGACTAAGATGGTCCCCAAGATTTCCTGCCTCTGGTGTACACAACCTGCGTAATTCTTTCTAGTGGCAGTGAATATGATAGACTTGACTTTCACAATCAGTTTATGTTATATGGCACAGTTAACTTTAAGAAAGAAAGATTATTCAGGTGAGCCAAACATAATCACTTGAGAGCTTTAAAAGCAGAGATTTTTTTCTGGCTAGTCACAGGAGGGAAGTCTTCTTTGACTGTCAGTCTGGAAGAAAGCAAACACGCAAGTTTGAACTGCTAAGAGAGTATGTATGTCCCTAGAAGCTAAACGTGGCGCTGAACTGACAGCTATAAGAAATTAATTCTGCCATCAACCAGGGTGCTGGAAGAGGACATGAATGCAGATGAGAACCACCGTCCTGAGATGGTAGCTTCATTTCAGCCTTGTAAGTCCCTGAGCAGAGAACTCGGTCACTCTGTGTCCAGACTTCTGACCTACAGAACCATGAGCCAGTAAATAGGCATTGTCTTATGCTGCTATTTTATATTATCATGCAACTATAGAAAACAGTACACAGCAAAAACTACTTCTCAAATTTGTCTTATCTGACATTTTTACAAAAGTTCAGGGAACTGAACAGTAAAATTGCAAGAAGTTTGTACATATAGAAAAAGTTTGATCTGTGGGGAATATACTGAGTGAAGATTGAGTTATAATGACTGTGAGAAATGGCAGAAGTTTAAGTGTGGGCATAAGGCAAGACATTTTAGGAAGAATTAATCTAGATGACATTTACAAATTGATGGATGGGTTGCAACCCAATTATAATTCATTAAAGAGCCACAGTGAGTATTTTCATTTTTCCCTGTAGACATGGGTTCAACATACTGCTGTTGAGAAGACCAACGATGTTTCTGAGCATCCTCAGGAAGGGTGTTTGAAACTAGAAACAAAAGGTCTGGAAAAAATATATGGTTAATCCTTTCCCCAGGATAATGTGAAAAGTTACCCTTCTTAATTAGTCATCAGGAAACGCATAAGTGATAGACAAGGTTCCTGAACAAGCAACTAAAATGAGCAACAGGCCAAACTTTCTTAGGAGGTACATTTTACAAATATGCCCTTTATCTGGAGAGTTAAAGACAGGAGGTATTCTCAAAGATTATCAAAAAATGAAAGAACTGCATAGAAGGCGTGTTGACAACAATTTGAGAGTCTAGTTTGTGGGGAGCAGGGAAGGATGCTCCTTCTTTCTCTTTCCTGATGTTTTCTTTCATGTCTAGGAAATTAGATTAGTATAATACTCCTGACCCCTCTCCATCTCTTTGTTCACCTTGCCCTTAGGAAGGTAGTGTGATTTATCTGGTTGGTAAAATTGAAACAACATATTGGATGTGCTTGACTCAGCTCCTCTTCCTACCTCTTAGGAGTAAGCCTAAACAAAGAGAGTACATTTTCTTCTCTACATGCCTCTAAATGGGGAGATGAGGCTATTTTATTCTGGGGCTTAGTATGAGGAAATCTAAACCTCCCCAAAATAAAAGCCATAAACTCCATTCTAACCTTTCATTGAGTAATAAAAGTAAAGTTTTGCTCCAGAAATTATATTCTTTTGTCTTATTTTCCTACTCGTTTGAAGTTTGGTATGTGGTACGAGAAGGGGTGATATTTATTGGGTCTCTTGGCAGGTCCTAAGAATTAGAATGAGGTAACTTCTCCTACTGTTTCAAAGAGAAATTCCCAAAACCAAAACTAAAAGCATAGTTTTATTCATAATTGATAGTGTATTTAAGAAATTTGTTACTTCAAGGAGTTGTACAGGATGAAATCACAAAGGACTTTAAGAAGTGTTTACTGAATCTAAT
The DNA here is from genome assembly GCF_902729225.1 of Pteropus medius. Classification (NCBI taxonomy): domain Eukaryota; kingdom Metazoa; phylum Chordata; class Mammalia; order Chiroptera; family Pteropodidae; genus Pteropus; species Pteropus medius. The sequence continues at coordinate 25,163,621 of NW_024354875.1, forward strand.
TATTACAAATTTAAAAAGGATTGGAGCTTTGGCTACATCCCCACATTTCCAAGGTTATATAACTGGGTTATTATATCATTTTGTAGAGTACCCCTAGTATATTTTAATTCATTTATTCATTATTCATACAAAAGTCTAACCCTATGTGGAATTTTTAATATTCCAAGATTTTTCCAGCATTGGAAAGATTTCTAGTGTTAATATACCAAGCAAAAAAATCAGCTTCAAGCCTCAGCATGGAAGACTGGCAATCCTAGTTCTCTTGACTATTTTTCTTTATTCACTACTAACTTTGTAACTTGGGTTTTTAATCAATAAATTCTTGATAGAGAATGTAAATTTTACATTGCATGATTCTTCTAGTTGTTATGAGCACCTTAACCAATGGAAACATGACAAAGAGTAATTAACCTTTTAGACACAATTTTCCCTAAGAAGACAAGTAACAAAAGGAGGTCTAAAATGAAAACTGTAATTAATTGGCCATATTAGACATTCATTCTCATAGTTCCTTAGAGCCAGGAATAAAAAAAAAATGTTGCTTTCATCTAGAAAATACAGTTTGAAAACTGTATTTTTTATTTTTCTCTTTGCAGGAGTTTAAGGAGTCAAGGGCAATGTTTTGAACAATTCCAAAGGACTCTAATTACCCTTTTATTTGGTTCTGCTGCGCACTTTAAAAAAGATTCTGTGTCATACCATTGTACACTCATAGTCTATTTTGTAGGATTCTATTGTGTTACTTATATATAAGTTAACTTCCCGATTTGAGTATAAGATGAAGTTATGCCACTACTTTTCTTTGCTTATGTTTATCAAAATCATATAACTCATTTGAGCACATAAATTGTAATTTAAGTTTAATAAATACATAGCTTCACATGGTAGGTCCTACCAGAAATTCCATAGCTATGATTCATATTGGGGTCAGACCTGAAGTAACCATGTTGGTTGCCTTTGCCTATACACCCAGGTATACTTCTTTATGATGTTTAGGGAACATTGGGTTATCAGTGACTTAGGGATCATAGCTTCAAGGAACAAGTCACCTCATCCTTGGCATAGATACAGAGATAGTTCAAAATCATTACTACAAAAAGCAATGAAAGAAAGGTGTACTTTAATCTCTACCCTTTTCACCATTTTGGAAGGATACAACTGGAATAAAAAGCTTATGCAGAAACACTGAGGGAAATGAGTGAGGGTGAGCATTACAAAGAGAGGTAGAAAAGCACATTTATGTTCTCATCAGAACATGACACATTGTAAATATTTATATAACAAGTGTTACTAGCTAATCACACTCTTCTCAGACTTGACCTGTTTGGCTTCTTTATTATTACAAAATGAGCTATGGAATTCTTCATCACAACATACCTTTTGGGGAGTATATTAGTTTCCTATTTTTGCTATAACGGAACCCACAAACTTCAAAGGTTAAAACAACTTAAACTTATCTTATAGTTCTGGAGCTAAGAAATCCAAAATGGGTTAGCAGTGCTGCATTCCAGAGGCTCTGGGGTGAATCCCTTTCTTTGCTTTTTACAGCTTCTAGAAGTCATCTACATTCCTTGCTCATGGCCCTTTCCTTCATTTTTAGGCAAGCAATATAACATTTTCAGATTTCTCTCTGATTATGACCCCTGCTTCTGTCATCATATCATCTTACCTCCCTCTGCTCCTGGGGTCACATCATCTTCACTGACCATGACCCTCCTGCCTCTGTTTTATAAGGACCTTTGTGATTACATTGAGACCTCATGGAAAATCTAGGAGATTCTCTCCCATCTCAAGATGTTTAACTTAATCACATCTGCAGGGTCCCTTTGCCATGTAAAATTATATTCACAGATTCTGGGGTTTGGGGCATGTACCACTTTCCAAGGCCAATATTCAGCCTACCACAGGGGATATGTTTTATTTATCTACCTTTGTCTACAATACTTCTAGAAAGAGAAGACTTCATATGACGTTGAGAATTCAAAAGCTTCTGGTAAAATATTTTATATGCGTATCCACATGACACCGTGTACAAGATTTATCATGCAGAAGTTTCCAAAACAGCCAGCAGTCAGTGGGGACTCCAGAATTGCCAAATGATAGAAGCTTAGGGGTGGAAACTTGGTTGGAAAATGACCTAGGAAACTTACTTTGGAGCTGTGTTTTCATAGAAAGCTTGATATTTTTACATGGGGGCATAATGAGTTCAGGGGCTAATGAAACTATTGGAGCCTAATTCTTCCTTTCCTCTCTCCTATCCAGGCAAACCCCTTGGTTCTACCACTGACAGTATTAGAAGTCCTGCTTAATGCAACAGAGACAAGACACACAAGTTGGAATGTGGAATTTACTTGGGGTTAACACTAATCAAATAAGTCCTGCTCTCTTTGATATTTTATTGTATCTTTTAGGTAAATTGAATGTTAGTATGCCAATATATCTTAGTTTCACTCAATTTCCCAGTATCTATAATTTGATATTCTTTACCCAAACTCTGTCTTCAGATACTCATGTATATTTGGAATTTACTTAGTCTTTGATTAGAATTTTGTTTTATGAGATAATAAAATAAAGGTTCTCTTTGTGACATGCTGAACTTAATCTGAATGTAGGCACCCAGAGTTTTGAACAAAACTTGGTTATTTAGGAGGCATAATTCTGGTAATATCATGAGAATTTCAGGTTTTAGGTTTTCGTAGTTCCTGGGGTTTTTATATATTGGTTTCATCAGTATTTATTATTTTCATGTAGATTAGCAGCTTCATGGTGTCTATGAGGATTAGAGTTAATAAAGCATTCTCCATGTGATCACAAACCATTCTTATCTATTCGAGTAAAAATTTCCATACATATTAAGATAATTATTTTTCTAGTTTTCTTGTTTATAGAATCTTGTGTGTAAAATAATTTTTAAAATAAAGATGTTCACTGCAGTGTTTTATATGCTAGCTCAAATTGTAAAAAAAAATCAGATAGAACCATGGGTATTTTTCATAATATTATATTGTCAATAAATTGGAATACAATGTGGTTGTAAAAAGAAATAACGCATATTTCAATGAATTGTTATGAAATCACATTCACATGATATAGTGAAGGGTTCAAAAATCAGCTTGCAAACTGAGCATTTATGACTCCATAAATTTTTGCTAAAAATGTATACATTTAATTATGCATGCTTAGAATAGAGGCTGGAAGGAAACATACTTAGACATCAAACTGTTACTAATTAAAACTATCATATTGAATATTTATTATAGTCCAGGCTCTGTTCTGAAAGCTTAGTATGTATCATCTTATATAATTCCAGAGAAAGTTTATGAATTATTATTATCTTGAGTTTATAGATGAAACCAAGTCACTGAGAGATGAAATAAATTGCCAAAGATACCTGATTATCGAACACTGTCTGGCTTTGACTATTCAGAGGACTCTTATCTCTACCTTGTTTACCATCTATGCTAAAATTCTCAATGAGTGAATATTACTTTTACAATTATGAGGAAAAAAAGAAAGGTATTTTTTCACTTGTGAAAAGGAATGATCCCCACCAAAGAATAAATAAGTTGCAAACACCTGGCTGCAATTTACCTGCTATGATACATTATTTTAAAATGTAAGAAAACTGGTATCTGAAACTTATTACTGAGTTTTCAAAATCTATTACTTTTGAAAATAAATTCAAATTAGATCCTAAAATTTCCACACAGTTGAATACAAATGCAATGATAATTTTACTGTTTTCATGTAAATATCATCTTTTCTAAATATCAATATTCAGCTTAAGCTACAAAATATGTAAAATATCTTCATTTTAAAATTAGTTTATAGAATTTGGAAAGCACATAGCATCAATATGATAAAACCACTAACGGATTTTGTTTAAAAATCACGTTGGTTTTAGTCAAATTGTGTTAATGGATTCATGGAAAGAAACAAAGAACAAGTTATGTAGCAGATCAGCTGGTGTTCTGATTATCTACTGCTATGTAACAAAATCCCTAATAATTAGTACCTTAAAATGACAATTTATTATTATTTTGCATAGTTCTATAGGTTAAATTCTGAGCTGGGTGATTCTAGCTTAGTTTCCTTCATGTTGTTGCAGTTAGATTTCAGTTTTGGCAGCAGTCTGAAGGCTGGACTGGACTCTCTATCCAAGATGATACACTTCACATGGCTGGCAGCTGAAGCTGGCTGATGGTTGGGAGCTGTAAACTGGAATGCTTACATATGCAAAGTCTAAGGGACTTGGGATTTTCAGAGAATGGTGCCTTGGTTTGTAACGGAAGCATTCTAAGAATGAGTGGTCACTTGTAAATTTTACAAGAGGCAGAAAGTGGAAGCTGCCAGGCCAATTAATGGCTAAGTCCAGAATCAACACAACATCACTTCTTTCATAGTCTATTTGTCAAAGAGGCCACAGAGTTCACATATATTCAAGGAAATAGAGAAATAGTCTCCCCCTCTTGGTGGAACAATGGCAAGATATGGGAGGTAGGGGAGATATTGGCGCTGCTTTGAAAAATGCATCCTGCTGCAGTTGATTAAGAAGCAAATTTCATCTAGTCTTTACAAAATATATTTGACATAATTCCTGGATATATGAGCCTGGTTACCACAAGTGATGTCTTTTTCACTTATAATGATTATTATAAATAATGCTGGATGCGCCACTTTACATTTCCGTAAATCTATTTTTCTGTCGTAGTTACTTTTTCTGCTTTTGATTGTTGGTAATTGGGAAATGGAGATGCATGAGTGGGAATAAAAGTTGACAGTAAGGAGTGAATCCACAGAGAAAAAACAAAATACCATAAAAGAAGTTTGACAGTAATTGCTATTAATCTACAAAGTTAAAAAAAATATAGGGAAGATCATCCTTTCTGTATTATTATAGTAATATATATGTTTGTACCCCATAATTTATAAACTTTTTTCATATGTATTTCCTGTTTTGAGTTTGCATCCATTTTTTTTTTTAATGAAAATTATTGGAGTGACAATGGAGTTAATCAAATCAAATCAAAATTACAATGAGCTACTACCTCACACCTGTTAGAATGGCTGTCATCAATAAGACAAGTAATAATAAGTGTTGAAAAGGTTTGAGGGAAAAAGAATACACTGCTGTTGGGAATGTAAATGGGTATAGCCACTGTGGAAAAGTATGGAGGTTCTTCAGAAAACTAAGAATAAAATTACCATATGACCCAGCAATCCTTCTTTTGGATATCTAGCCAAAAACTTGAAAACATTTATCCATGAAGATACATGCACCCTGATGTTCACTGCATCAGACTTTTTATGGGTTGACAGATAGGTAAGTTAAGTGATGTCTTTAAAGTCACATAGCTAGTGCTAAGGATTGAAACACAAGGTCTTTTGTCTTCAAGACCCTTCTCTTTGCTTCACAATGCCTTTACAGGCTTTTCTGTTTTAAGAGCAGATGAAGAAATAATGAGAAGTGGTAGTGGGTAAGAGTGAAGATAGCCATGTAATTTGGGAAAGCTACTTGGCATTTTAACTTGGAAAAAAAATAAAATGGAGATGATCATAACAGTGCCTCCCTTGCATAATTGTTGGAAAGATGAAATGGGAAAATGTAATAATGTCAAATAAAGTGATAGATTTTATCTCATACTCCTATAATGGCAATAATCATTAATATTACATTAAAAAACTGTGATACAGCAGGAAAAGTAAAAGTCAGACAGATCTAGTTTTTACTTTTTCAATGTAATTGGTAAAAATTGCTACAGTTTTTAAGGCAAAAAAATCACTTGGTGAGAATACCTTTTTGACATTAAAATTGCCTGGAAAATTACTGTTGAATTTGTCCATATATTAGTCACCTTTGGAAGGCTATGGTACACAACGGACAAAGTAATGTCCCAAATCTCAGTAGCCTACTAAAAAAATGGCATATTTTTTTGCAACCATTAAACAGAGACTAAAGCAGCTGGGTGTTGTCTGTTTCTGCTTCTAGACTTTTCTGTGTTCCAGGACCCAAGCTAAAAGAGGCTGTCTCAATTTGAGGAATGTTGCTCTCATGGCAGAGGGAAAACACAATGACTCAACCACATGATGGCTCTTCAAACTTTTGTTCAAAAGTGATATATGTCATTTACACTCACATTTCAATAACCCGAGACATCTTGTATGGTTAACCTTAACCTCAATGTGTCACAGAAGCTTAATCCTCTTACAAAGTAGATAATTAAATAATTAGGAATAATAAAACAGTCTACTATAGTCCAAGACAGGAATCACATGACTGTTTGACTGAAAGGTCCTAGAAGAAAAAAAAGTATATATATCCTAGCCCACAAATTCATATACTGTAGGTGTTCATTCAATAATAATCAGTGAATTCATGATATAGGCAACTATTAATATGTGGCAGACCCTTGCACTTGACCCTTTATTTCTCCATGTTCCAAACTGTAGAAGCAATGATTAGAGTTCTGATTCTGTTGTTAATCTAAATGTGTATTCAAACATACTCAGAAAATGAATAAAGTGCCCTTTATAGGTATATAATTATTTTAGCAAAACTTTTTGAATAGTCCACCTAAGCTAAACAATGTGGTATTCTTTTTTCTAATATCTTTAAAAGAAGGAGGTAGCATTGCACATAAGGATGTCTTGAAGAGACCTCTCAAATCATAGTATATCTTTCTATACTATGGGTAGCAACTATTTAAAAGCGTATTCATTATATGTGAAGAATTAGAGTTTAACCTTCAAACTTTACATGATCTTGTGAAGAGGAATTTAAATGCTAAGTTATTTTGATAAAACATGTATTATATACAGAATAACATGTAGTGCTTTAATTGGCACTTTCTTCTGCAAAGGAACCATGTAAAAACTTCATTTTTTTTTTTTCCTTTTCTTAACATAACACAGCTTATCTCAGCTACATAACTCACGGGCTATCTAGACACTAATGAAGGTGTAGAGTGAGTACTTTTGGAAACAAAAGGTATCATTTCCAAACCCAACTTAAGTATTAAGCAAATATTGAATATAAGTTAGTAAGTAAAAGTAGTTTACAAAATCCCTTCCTAATTAACAACCTGTTACATAAAACAGATGGGCTTTTTGATATTCAAATTGTTTAATAAGTTATTAAAAATTACAAAAGATATACTATCCCTGACAAAACCATGTTACTTTTAAAAAGCATTCTTAAAAGTGACTACTGCTTTAACTGTGGGATCTGTTTTCTGCAGCAAATTGACACGACATTTGACTTCTACTGATAAAAATAGCATACGCAATGCTTTTTATAAGTACTACAATTTGAGGTTATTTACTTAAGTTGATGTAGATGTCATTTTGGGAATGTTATAAGAAGTACCTTTAAAATAAATGTTTTTCTCCTCATATACTACAGAATAACTTTAGAAATAAATATAAAGAAGATTCAAAATTAAGTTGTTCATCCTCCTACATGCTCATGACCAAGTGATGACTGTGCTGGAAGCAGTGATAACAGGGACACCTGTAGTGTGTGAGGCACCCAAGGGCTCTCTCTGCTCCACAGCAACTGAGATGGGAGAGTGTTTTCTCCTGAGTGTGCTCAAACTGGGTTGTACTCTTTCCAGTTGGCTTTCTTATCTCTCTGCCAACATGGCAGTGCTCTTGATCTGAATCACCTCCTCCCTTCTGTGACATTTTTGAAATATTCTCCTTCCTCTAACTCTCTGTTTACCTTCTCCAGAACTAGAATGAAACCTAATTCAGGTAACACTCAGAAGAATCCTACTTTCTCTCTCATGTTACAATTACCCACTGCAGAATAAAGCACTGTGTATTACACGTATTGTAGGCTATAGGACTAATGTATATTTTGAGTAGAAAACCACAAATCTGAAAAAGGGGCATATCAGATTAATTAGAGAGTAAATGGATCACAAGCTGCAAGGTAGAAAGTGTAATTAAAAATAAAATGTCTTACCAAAAAATCCTATTCAAATTTCTGAAAGATTTTATGTACCTTGCTTTTTCTATATTCTGTTAAAATTTGGTGTTTTGCAAAAGTAAAGTTTACTTTGAAATTCTTATAACTTCAAAGTTCTGTTAAAGGAACCATTTTATAGAAGTTTAAGGTCTTATGAGTTATTTTAGATACATTTTAGTCTATTCCCAGCCTGAAATAAATAAGTGACAAAAGTGAATAGTGTCATGGTAGAAAATTTCCAAAGAAGATTTAAAAAGTCATGCTGATATGCATTTTGGGGGAATTTATACCCAACCCTGAACTTTTTCTTTCTGCTTTGGCCCACTAACGGAAGTTGTGAGGAAATCAGAATAAAGTGCATGAAGTTCTGATATGAAACTAAAATACAAAACAAAGACTTTTCTTAAAATAATTGTACCAGTCCAAAAGAATAAATAGATAGTCTGCAGGTGGGAAAGTCATACAAATATTTGACATCAAATGGTTTAGATATCATAGAACCATAGGATTTTAGAATCCATCAAATTTAAACTCCTCAATAAACAGATGAAGAATCTGAGCCAAAGAATTTAAGAAACTAGAATCCAAAGTAACAAACAATTTCTAAAGAACTCAGTTACAGGATCACATTTAAAGAGCTCCATACGAAAGAATCTTAATGAATCATTTGGTGAAAACTCAATATCAGAGTCAGCTGTGATCAGTAACGGCAGAATTAGTAAAAAATGTGCTGAATTATTCCAGAAACTGCATAAAATACCCTCGATTTTTACTATTTATCCTACTACCAATATTATTCTTTGTAAATCTATTGTATTTTAGAATATTTAAAAGCAAGGATATAAAAAACAAAAGCTAATCTCTCTCTTCATTCACCATTTCTCTGACTTCACACTATTCAACCAAGACAAACATAACCATATCATATTATTTCCAAGTTGTCCAATTGGTTTGAGTTATTGTCATTAATCAGTATGTTGTAACTGCTTTAAAATTGAAGCTTCATGTATGAACATAGAATGGGACAAGAAAACAAGTGAGACCATTGACAGGATGATGGTAACTATATTGATGGGGTAAGGTAGCCCTCCAAAATGTGTCTGCATTAATTGTATAGTTGAACTACAGTCGTGTCCATGTGGACAATGGGCAGGTAGAGGGTATGTGCCTGAAGTATGACACAAATGATATTTAATACATGGAGTTCTGAATTCTGTGTACACAACTTTCACAGTTAAAAGTGTTATACCTTTGAACTAGTGCAGTCAGTCAAGTACGAAAAAGAATTATACAGATTTTGGAACATACAGTTTTAATGTCTATATCATACTTCCAACATTGAAGTTGAAGGAAACAGGATTGAATTGTTCTCATTTTTAGAAACCGACACCCACTGTTGGTGATAGCTATAGCTTTCTAAAATATTTATTTTCCAACTTACAAACTTAACCTATATGTTTGTCTGTGATGAAGCTGATTCTCTTTAGGGGTAATGCCAAAAAGTAGTGAGGATACCAACTATAAGAATAGTTTTTGCGACTCTGTGACGGCCACTGAGCGGATCGGACTCGCTCGTTCTCGCGCCTCGCTTTGCTTCCTCTGCAACCATGTCCAACAAACCTGACATGGCCGAGATTGAGAAATTCGATAAATCGAAATTGAAGATGACCGAAACTCACGAGAAAAATCTACCACCCTCAAAAGAAACAATTGAACAGGAGAAGCAAGTAGGCGAATCGTAATGAAGCATGTGCCACCAATATGTACTGTACATTCCACAGGCATTGCCTCCTTATTTTACTTCTTTTAGCTGTTTAACTTTGAAAGATGCAAAGAGGTTGGATCAAGTTTAAATGACTGTGCTGCCCCCTTTTCACATCCAAGAACTACTGACAAGAAAAGCCTCACCTGCCTCTCCCATCTGCCTGTCTGGCTGGCAGGGAAGGAAAAGAACTTGCATGTTGGTGAAGGCAGAAGCTGGGTAGGATGACAGTGAAATCTAGTGTTCTGTAGGCTGTAAAATGCAGTTTAATCAGAGCGCCTTTTTTTTTTGTTGTTGTTGTTCAAATGATTTTAATTATTGGAATGTACAATTGTTTAAATATGCAAATAAAGTTTTAAAACTTAACAAAAAAAAAAAAGAAGAAGAATTTTTGCACGGCAACTAGCCAGAACATTGTGTTCCCAAAATCCAATACAGTAAGTGCCAAATTGCGTTGCTACAAAATTTATGAATCAGGAACCAAGTTTTTCCTTGCGTTTAGAAGTTTACATTTCTGAAACATTTCTCTGTCATTTCAAAATTTCTTGTGAATATACGGCTCTGATCTCAGGGCTGCCTGTACTGAAAAACTCTTTTCTCTTTGCTGCAATTAGCTAACTTCTAACCACATATCAGAACAGGAGCAAAAGTAGCACACCATTTTGGTATCAAGGAGAATTCAGGGAAGTGGAGAGGCCATAGGCCAAAAGGAAAGGGCTCACTTAGCCAGGCTGGGGAAAGCTGAGAATCAGAATGTAGCTGGGTGGTCAGCAACCAGGATTAAAAAAGGGACAGAGGGAAAGAAGAGAATGTGCCATGCCCCAGCTCTGACTGTTTAACTTTTGTGTGTTAAAAGATATGGCAGTATTCAAGGTTAAAGTTGTTATGTTTTTGAACTCGTGCAGCCAGACAAGTATCAAATAAAGATAGTTTTTAGAACATAGAATTTTAACGTCTATATCATACTTCCAACACTGAAATGGAAGGAAGACCAGATAAAACTAATGTGCTTTCATAAGCTGTTTCATCAAAATAGAAATAATTTTATTTATACAAATACTTGTGGTTTATAAATATAATAGTTATAAAAGATTAAAGGGGCTATAATCAAACTCTTGAAGAAGTGACTCTTTAGGCAATGCTCATTCCATGATTCACCCTTGTTGAAATAACTAAGTATGAGGCCATTTTTTTCAGTATATTAGTCTCTGCAAGGATATCTGTTGCTAAAATGTGATGATTCTTATACAGAACCAGGGTAATCCAGCTTCATATTTAAAATATGAAACTGGAATAAAATTTTTTCACAATCTGGAAATAGTGCATCCACTGACTGTCAAATGTTATAACACCAAATGTTTTGCTCAGTAGGAGATTTCTCTCAGATCTATAATTTTTATTTATATTCTAGAAAGACCATAATTATCCATCTTACATTAAAAATCTATGATGTATAATATGTATGCTTCTTCTTTTTTTTCCTTTAAGCACTTTATTCTTATTTATATTTTTTTCCTGTGGCTATTGCTTTTGCTACAAATTAATAGTAGTACTTGTCATTGTTGCTACAAAGAATCAGCATCTCATTTTCTTCAAAATAAATATTTATTTTTAAGTGAAAATAAAAACTTTGCCTATGCATATATAAAATTTTTCAAAATTTTAACTAAAATTTATTATTGATTTATAATATGGATACTTTTATAAAGTATCCAATTTTATAAAAAATTGCTCATATAGAATTAAAAAGCTAGGTAATTGAGACTCTGTAGTTGTAAGGATGTGTATTTGGCAGTGTAATAGTTCCTTTTACATGTATTTATGTTGTGGTATGAACACTGTGCTTATCTCTCATATGGAGACTGGGTGACCTGTGTAGTGTTCTAAACTGACTGAGCAGAGGCTTTTGGGTGAAGGCAGAGGATAAGAGGGTGCATATTTCTGGTGTTAGCCACCCAAGAAAAAGAGATCAGTCTTTAGCTCAGATGTTAGCACATGGAAGGTGAATTTGGTTCTCTCTGGGTCATGCTCACTTGGGCCTGGCCTTTGAGGAAGCTGAGAGATTTGCCAAGTGGTAGGGGAAGGGTGGCCTCTGCCAAAGAGAAGCAGCCTGGTGGGAATTCCAAACATAATGGGATCTTGCAAACCGGATCTTCAATGTCTATATTATTTTCTGTGTCTTGTCCATGCTATTCCTATGCCCTTAGCAAACTCTGACTTAAATGTTCTAGTATAAGCTCAATCTTTCTAGAATCCATCTTCAGATTGGGTGGTCACACTTGTGCCATGTAGCCCACTGAGACGATGGTAGTAGGGGAGAATGCTTGACCTCATGGAGATGCTACTGCTAGAGCTCATATTTGAGGATGAGAGTATGTTTTGGTTTTTCTTGAAACTGTCACTTATGTGACCCAGAAACACAAGGTCACTTTTCATAGGGTATTTTGAACATTTGTAATTTAAACCACTGCCACTAAGTGAAAGATGGCATATTCACTGAGTTTAAATGTATAGTGATAAGCACCTCCCAGGCAGGGAAAACTGCCAAGGGTTTGAGTTTGATCTCTGTCACATACTATCTGAGGACACTTGTTTTCTTCATCTGAGAACTCAGTTAATACTAACTCCTAACTCCCTTGTGGGTGGTTTTCAGCATGAGAACATAAATGACTTACATGAAAGATCTAGACATTTAAATGGTATCATTTAGTAAGCAGCAATTGATAACAGTTCTATGATATGCAGACATTTATATTTTAATTACTCTATCTTGTATTGTATTTCTTGATTAATACATTATGGAAATTTACACACACACACAAAGATACCCTTCTCAACAGTGGTTTTATTTGCATGGCTTAGAACTCAAATCAATTAATTATGCTTTTTCTAGTTAACAGTATATCTAAGATGAAATGGCATATGTCTGTCAGATGCCTTTGCAAAGATTCAACAACATCTTGTATTGTGTCTTTGAATTTCCAGATATGACCGTTTACCTATTGTTCTTTAAAAAAAAAAGAAGTGAAAATTTATTTCAAGGTTTATAACGTGCAAACTGAAAAAAGCTAGCCAAACATGTTGGCTGTTGGAGGAAGGCATATAATTAGAGTCTTGCAAATGAGATCTTATAGATATTAATGTGACTTTATGGCATTGTCTCCTTGTGGTTATAGAAAGTGTCCGAAGCTAACAATCTGCCAACTTGCATAAAACATTAATTCCTAGTTCTCTTTTTTTATTTCTCCTTAACATTCTCTTGTGACTGATGTTTATAGCAATGATTTATTGTGGGAATATTTAAGAAGTATATTTTCTCAATAAAACTCACAGCTCAATATACTTATCAGAGGCTTATCTAGATTAAAGTTTTCATTGGGCATTCATTCTCCAATAGCAATAAACAAATGAGATTCAAAATTATCTTAAAAACTTAAAACATATGTATTATAATTTTTCTTCTATATCTTCCTCCCCATATACAATTCATTTTAAAGAGACACATATACATTGCTTCTTTTATCCTGTTTTTCCATACCCACGTCCACTTTTTTCCTTCCTTGTCTTTGTCCTTCTCCTTCTCCTTCTTTTTAATCTCTCTAGCATCCCTATGCAGTATGGTTTGAACTTGTATTTTTATATCTGATTTACAGATATGACCCAGAGAGTGAGTGTAAATGACATGACTAAGGTTAAAGAACAAGGCAGAAATTTCACAGGCGTTCAGTCCCAGATAAAAGCATTAGCGTAAACCTTGAAAGAGAATGTTATATTTGAATATTAATTTTCTTAGCTTTGCCAACATGAAGCAGGCCCTGTACCTGTGAGGAAACTGAGGTTCAGAGAAGTGAAAGAGAATTCACTACCCCTAAAATTACTTATAAATCGATCTATTCTGCTTTTTATTCTTGGAAAAACTTTGGGAAGACCCTTTGTGGTAAATTTCAAGAGACATTTATACAGGCGATTTCCCCCTATTATATACTACAGAATATTTTATGAATGACCTTGACCACTAATTCTTTGTAACATTAAGGATGAGAAGGATTATTGGTTTAGGATTAAGGAAGTACAACATAATATTTTTGCATCTGTAAAATTACTACATGATTCTACTTCTGAGGTTCATTAAAGGCTAAATCCACATTCTGTTCACTTTTAGCATCCCTAGATCAATATATCTTCTTCTGCATCAGACTTCTTATTCCATATTTCATGAGCTAGGAAAATTCATAATAGCTTTCTAGTCTTCCCCAAACCCCACCTGGTTAAATAAGTTAAGCATTAGATTAGACCTGTTATAGGGAGCCATTTTTATTTCTGTAGGCTAATTCAGCTCAGCAATGGATTAGTGATGGCATATCCCCTTAACCTCCAAAGTAATTTGTTTTTATGTTCTCAGGTTGGAATTATGCCCTCACTATTAATATTTTATACCAACAAGTAGAGGCTTCAATATGTCCATCTGCTAGACTGGCAGAATGCCTGCCACACATATCGGAATATTGCCCCTAGCAATGAATAATGATTTTCCTTCAGTTGCCTCTTTCAGTTACCATGGTGTGTGGTTGTTGTTGTTGTTGTTTAGCATTTTTTCTATACAATGCTTAGAGTAATTTAAGATATATTTTTCTTAATTACTTTTTAAAGTAGCATGTGCAAATGAATTATTTTGTTTGAAATAAGAAAATCTAACTAGTCCAAGGAAACATCTCCTTTACATAAGTTAGACCACATAGGCTACTTAAATAGATTTTAATTATTTGTATATTCTCTCACTGGGATGTAATATGATATCGGAAACCAATAACATATAAAATATCTTGATAAGATGTACCAAAGGATAAAAATTTTTACTATATGGTAAAATAAGATGGAAAAGAAACAGTAAGCATTATGTTGCTGTATGAAAACAGTAAGCATTATGTTGCTGTATGTTTAATGTCCCATTAAATAGTCACTTGCTGAATTGTGGTTTTGTTATCCTGATACTGCACAGTGTTCTCATGCCACAGAGACTCGTTCCTATGATTCTAAGTAGATAGGATACTGCAAAGCCGAAGTCAGTCCTTGGCTCCCAAGATCATTACAAAGAATCAGAAACTATATTTAAAAAATTTCAGCAACTGAAAAGTTTTTTGATATATTTAAGTTTGGGAGCAGGATAGTGCTTCAGAATGTACTTATACCTTGGATTCGGATTCAGATATTAGCTTCTTTATTCTGAGGTATGTGACAAATTACAGAGCCTTTTGTGCTTCTGTAATAATAAAGGCTTTTGTGGGAATAAATAAGATAATGGCTATAAAGCACTTAGTATACTAAATACTTAATAAATATTAGCTTATTATTTATTGCTTTAAGATATTTACGAGTCACTTTCATTTCTCTGCAAATCATGTCCTGCATGTTAACACTCATAGAGGAGGACTGAGAGTCTTTGAAAGACATTTACCTAAGAGGTCACTGTCAGCACTAACACTTTCCTCTTGAAAAGAGACCTCTGCTGTTTTCTTGTTATTGTTTTCCTTGTCCATCTTATTTTGTGAAGCTCACCAGCCTCAAAGTCACAATACTTACCTGAGTTTAATGTCTTCTGTAAATTTATTTTTGTGTGAGGCATGGTCACTTTGTCCTAGTCCAGTTTTATTTAGGGATGGCATAATATTTTGGGTCTTGCAGGTGTTCAATAAAGGATTGTAGCCATTTTCAGCTCATTCATTTATGACATAATGAGAATGAAGCTTCCTCACAGACTTGGTTCCACATGGCCCTATGGCCAAAAACTATCTGCGTAAACTGAACAAGTTGTCTTGAAAATATGACATTAAATACAAGGAAGGAAAAACGAGATACTACCAATTTACCATGTACGTAAACAAAGTTAATTCAATATTAATTTAACCAAGAAACATTTACTAAATACCTAAGAAAGAGAAGGTCATTATTGTTTGAAGCTGCAAAGACAAATAATATGTAGTAATTGCCATTAATGGCCTTTCATTCTGGTGAGCAAAGGTGAAAGTCAGGAGAGATAAAATCTGTAAACATCAAAGTGTAATATTTTTGCTTCAGCAGCTATGAGGGAATAATATGCTGAACACAAGAGTACATGAAGAAAAACTGAAACAATTCTGGGTAAGTGAGTATTGGAATTAATTTTATTGTTCAAATAACCTTTGGAGATCTAAAAGATGAGTGAGATTTGATCAACTGGATAAGATGGAAGGATTAAGGCATTCAAAAGATAGTCAATTAATGACATGTCCACAGCATAATTTTTCACTGAATAAAGGCAGAACTATTATATTGATTAATGACATGAACTCAAGACATACAAGAAAACATAACTGAAAGATATAGTCATGTCTTAGGAAAAAGATGATAATTATAAAATTATCAGTTTAGCGATGTATAATACTCCACAATAATTCTTTACACTATAATCAAAATGATCTTTTTCTAAGAAAGTTGGAATTTACGAAAGGTTAGGGACAAATGAAACACTTCTTCCAACAATTCTTTCTTCCTTTCTTTCTTTCTCAATAACTCAGTACCAAAAGCCAGTAAGTGAAGCTAAGCAAAGCAGGTATCTCCATAAAATTGGAGGCAGAATTGAGTAAAAGTGAAAATAATAGCTGTTAATTGTCTGTACCATGAGGGCAAGTCATTTTCTGGCTTCTTCCCTCCATTCTCCACCTCCTCACAGTTAAAAATGAGTCTGGCTTAGTGGAGCAACCACATGATTATGGTAGTAAATGCTATCAGTCATACATACTGTAAGTTTTATATATTTATTTTTTGTTGTTGATTTCTATTCTCTAAACTGGGAGCTTTACAAGATAAGTACTTTTTACTATTTTATTCACTGGTTAGAATAGTGCCTGGTGCACAGTAAGATCTCAGTACATAATTTTCAAATTAAAAACAATGAAAAGAATAATTTGGAGAATATGAGTGGATATATGAAAAAATGTCATTTAAGACCTTGAAAGTATTAAATATTTTGTATACTTTCCATTTACAGTTGATTAAGTACTATTATAACAAAATAAAGATTAATTTTAATAAACATTTTTTATAACAAAACAAAGGTGAATTTTAATAAACATTTTTTCTTTGTTGAAATTTATTGTTGGGTTGTATGATGAGCAGAGTCAATGTTTTAGGTATCAATGGGTTGAAGAATGAAGTTAGAGCTATTAGATAGTGTAGAAATAAAAAGTAAACCTAAAGGTACATAAGAAATCTGTAAAGGAAAGGGCTGTACTCAGAGGTAGTAAGACGAATATAAATTTTTATGAAAATTATTTTAAATAGAATTGAATGTAAATAGAGCTCAAACAGCATAACAGATTCTTATCTTTCAAAAGAAACTAATTTTTGGTTTATCATATCTTTACAGCTTTTCTCAGATATTGCACATATGACATTGTGAAAATAAACTTTAAAAGCCTCATATAAAATGGAGTCCTAAAAGGAGAGCTCTCATGCATTACCACACCATGCTGTTCACAGAGCTCAGCAGGAAGAAGCTTGCTCTACTACCCCAGGAGGAGGAAGATTTTCTCCTTACCTAGCAACAGACCCAGCCGATGAGAAAGCACCATGATTCAGCCACTACACTTTGAACTTCCAGGTTCCTCCAATGAAAGTTTTGTTTATAACAGCCCTTCCCAACTCCCCCCATTTCTCTATACTGGAGTACTCCTTTCCTTTGTTCTCAGGACTTGTTCATGGTTTTACCTTAGCTTGCCTGTCTAGAATTGCAATTCTCCGATGTTCCCAAATAAACTCATTTTGCCAATAAACATCTGGCTATTTTAAGTTTTTAAGGATGACAATATACATAAATACAACTATAATTTTAAAGGAAGCCATAACTTGGGTTCTGAAAATAACTGTCATGAAACCACAAGTACAGACTAATAATTTTCAGACGACCTCAATAAGCCCTGAAATTAATTCCTTAAAGAAATGTTATGAAATGGTAGAGAAAATAAAACCCTTTATATAAATTAACTTAAACGTCTTAAATAGCATCATATATAGAAAGGTCAAATGGTAAATTGTGATAGGAGATGGACAGATTCTGAAATAAAGCCGTGATTGAATGAGAGGCCCTCAAAGGGAGGAATTATACCTCATTCTTCTTTACTGAGGCAATATCTTCCCTGAAGAAATAACTACAAGAATGAATGAAAGTTTCAATTTAACATAATTAAAGTACACGTAAAAATTGGGTGTAGAGATTTAAGTTGAAATATCTTAGAAAATAGCAAGGTACAGAATTACTTTGCTCAGGAATTTACAAAAAATTTACTTAATAATTACATGTTCACAGAACTGTTGTAAAATGTTTATTATTTTAATATGTCTGCAGAAAAGTTGATTAGTTTCTTCAGTCCACTAGATACGTACAAGTATTTCGGTTGTCTTTTGTTTTGTGTTTATATTGTATAAATTTAAATTAAGATTACCAAAATTATTCTAGGTCCTACTTGGGAGGAATCATTCAACATGTTATCATGTTCAGTAAAGTTACTTAACTGTTTTACAGAAATATTGCTATATATTTAATTGGCAGAAAGTTTTTATGTTAAACTTTTTAAAGAAAAGGGAAAGAGATATTCCCATCATAGTTTTATGTGTATGCAAGTACATTTCTGCATATATTCACTAGGAAAAAAATGCCTGTAAGGATGAGTTGTCATATAAATTATAATTATGTTACAAAAAAGTAGAATAAGCATATCTGTGTCATAATTTTTTATATATTCAAGTTATCATCAAGGCTCTTACTCTTAAGTAGATGAAAGTGTTTAAAAATTTGAAATTAGTCTGAAATATTGGTATTGATTTATCTTTAATACCTAATTCACTGATTAGGTATTAATCTACTGACAAAGTCTACAAGACACAGGTATATTTTGCATCTCCATAGCCTGGATATTTATATTTTTCATTGGACACTGAAAACTACACACATTAAATATTAGTAAATGTCAATGTTTAATACAATGCAAATGGGACTGCCTGAGAGAGATTGGTTTGTATATTTGACTTTCATTATTCATTTTTCAATTTGACAGAAGAGTCTGTCTCAATTCACTATTTCAGGGTTTTAATGGTCTCTTTTTAACATTAGCATAGCTTTTTTTAAGTCTTAATTTCTTCTCTTTGTGAAAAAATGAGGAACAAAAACTCAATCGTATACTCGTTAAAGAGTTGGCTCAATAGAACTGTAATATTTCTTTATTATGGTCTCAATACAGTTGTATAAATGCAATTGAAATGTAATCTCTTTACTTAATAGATTGCAAATACTTTCTGAAGCTCTTGAGGACAAAGTACTTTTTTTTTGTTTTTGTTTTTCATTTAAGCATTCAGTGTTATAAATGCCATATGAACTGTCTAGAAGAAAAATCCCTGAATACTTTAGTGGTGTTTATCTCTTTGAGTTCTGAAATGAAAATACTATAGAAAGCTGGAGATGAAAGGGACCTGTAAACTCATCCTGCCACTGTATACATGATGAGGACAACACTGGGTAGTGGCTACGGTACCACAGCCAGTCCCAGCAGATCCATGACCTGAAGCCTGCTATTGGGAGACTCAATTCTATATTCTTTTGTCTATTAGTATTATCGGCTGAGTTTACAAAAGCAAAACATCAACTTGTTTCATATCATGATTAAATAGTTTTCAGATAGAATGCTAAATGCTGAGGAAGGTGAGAATGATAAATATCGTATGAGCTATTCTTGGTATATAATATCAAATGCCAGTGGAAGTGTTGGGCATTTGAGGCTTTCACTTTTTTTATTTTTCAGTTATTGTGGCAAAGTTGTAGTGCTCATAGCAGGCATGCCTCTGTGTAGCCCCTGCCCCCTCCTCTCTAGCTAAGTCACTTGGCAGGCAGGTTTAGCTCAGGATCCAGAGCTGGGAATCTGACCATGCGTGGGAGGGTTTAGAGCTGTAAAGCCTTCTATTCAGGGACACAGGATCAAATCACACCTGCTGCTAGTTTGCTCCTGACCTTGATGATCAAGTAGAATAACTGGCTTTCTGCCCTATTCCTTAACCCTGGTTCCCTTCCCATTTACTCTACTCCTGCTTGTCTAAATCTCAGTCTTTGTAACTTGCTTTGGTTTCTATTCCTGTAGAATAGTGTCACATGGGGACTTCAGTCAGCCTCTGTCTATTATCAGGAGCTCTGTTATTAGTAGACAGATTTGCCTGAGACTGACTGCTCACCTGCCTGCCCGGATATCCTATTACTGTGCATTCATGCCTGTCAAGTCACCTTTTAACTTCTTTTGGGTCTCCTCATGCCAAATGATGTCCAGGGTGGCCAACTCTTGCCTAAGCTATGTTTTCTACGTGTTTTATTCTATTATTTCTCCCAGCACGTAGCTACATCTGACCCCCTAGAGACTAATTTTCCTGGGAAACAGGTAAAATTTCAGGTCTGGCTGCTATTGTCTGCCCCCACCCCCTTTTCTGCATATTAACTGTCCTACATGACTACATCCCAATAGCATTTCCAAGTACTTTCTTATGCCTTTATGAAACACTAGCATTTATTTGCGAATTAACTGGGAGAATAATATTTTACCTTAGAACTAAGAAGATTGTGCTTATGTGAGTTCAAACATGAGAACCAACAATGCTCAAAAAATCCTTAAACAAACCAAATCACTACTTCAGTTAAAAAATTCACAACCAACTCACAGAGATATTTTACTTTCTCAGTTAGCCATAGAGCTGTGAAATTAATTTTAACTAAACAATTATTTTTTGCAGTTCTTGAAGCTTAATGAATGATCTTTCACATAGCTGATTCACTTGAAGGAAATGAGGTTTTGCCATGCATAAACAACTTTGAGGAACGTGCAGTTGGGGTTCGATTTAAAATTAAACCCATCAGTTTTGAAAAAGTTCTGAATTTGGCCAACGTGCATTTTTCTAATAGCAGCATCTATTCTTTGCATAAAGAGAGATTATGGCCGCGCACCAAGTAACTGTTTGTCTTTTTTTTTTTTTCCTTAATTGATCTGAAAAATTCATATTCTTTCATGGAATTTTCCATGACTTTACTAACAGTTGGTTTGCTTAACTTTTTTCTCTAACACTATTTGAGGTTAAGAGTTCTTGAGGAAAAAGACAAGAAAAAATGCTGCTCCTTTAACTTCTTTGCAACTTCACTTGAGTTCTGTAACCTCTCTGTTTCATTTTCTAATTCTATAAAATTGAGGGCTTGGGGATAGTAAGAAGGAAGAAGATGAAAGGTCTTCCAATTACAAAATACAAAGATTTAAGGAGTTAAGATTAGAATGCAACCTGTTCCTTAATGGAATCTGTTCCTTAAAGGTAAAAAACGGAATCCAGGAACAGTTACTGAAATTAGCCACTCCTCTCTTCTATCTAGTCTGAATCTTTTCCCACCTCTTACTTGAATTCATTTTTCCTCAACAATGTACCTCCCTCAAAAAAGTCCTCCATAACCACAAACATGTTTTTTTTTTTTCTTGTTTGCAAGAGAATACAGGGGAAAAAAAATGGTGTGTCATAGATTTTTCAAGGTGGCAAGAACTAGGATGACCAAATTAGTATCACAAACAAGAGATGAAGAAATAAGAAGTGAAAAAGGGAAAGAAAAGATAAGTTTGAATTTGATCTGATAGAACGAGGGGGATAAAAAGAAGCTTTTTCAAGCAAGATAATTTATTGTAAACTTTTCTTGCAACTTCTGTTCTTATTCTCCCTCATTTAAGGCCATTGAATTATATTAACATCTTTAATTTCATAGATAAGGAAGAGAGCAGGGAGTTATTCACTGAGGAACCTGAAGAGGTTTCAAATTTTGCTGCTCTGGAAACTTCTCTGGAATTTGACTAGTATGGTGAAAAGAATGGTGAGTCTTGGGTCAAAAGCTCTGAGCTTTGCACTTCGGACTCCGGACCCAGCTTCCCCATTTGTATGAGTTTTCCTAAAATTTTAGCCAAAGCGCTTAAACCTAATTTCAGTTACTTCTGTAAAATTGGGAAAATATAACCTGTTCCTTTCCTCACAGAGTAGTATTAGTTCAGATGAGAAAGATTTCTAGGGAGAGTATTTTATAAACTGTAAAAAACTATATCAACATAAAATATTTCATTTATTTCTTTTTTCTTCATAGAATAGATTTACCTAATCCTCATGAAGGCAGCACAATTTTATTTAAGACTGTATTTTCTAGAATTTTCTGCAAGTTCCCCATTAAATAAATGAAAAATTTAAACTTTATATGTTTATATTATCAGTGCCAGATTCTTTCCACATAGGCATGGCTATTTCTATTCTACAATTGAAGAAATAGAGACTAACAAGATTAAGTCACCTGCCCAAGGTCAGAGAGCTCCCTAATCTCAAAGCTATGATTCCAAGTTAGCCTAATCTGTGATTCTTCCACTGTGATGTTGTGCCCTTTTGTTCCTAGGAATATTGAGACAAGTACCTGTACTACAATACATACTCAAGTCAAATATTCCTGTAGTGATTCATGTCATTTTTCGCAGAAAGTATTTTCTATGGCATCTCTAAAGCCTGTTCACCAATTTATTTGATGTTGACTTAGATCATCTACCAGCTCTGAGTGGAATCAATTTTGGGAGCAGACCAGAACAAAAGGCAGAAACATTGTTTAAAAGGGTGGGCTAGATTTTCACAAGAAGGTAAGTATGGTTTTCACTCTCTTCCCCTGGGCCCAGTCTGCACCCTTTCTCTCTTCAGGCCTTTCTCTCTTTTGATCTCTTCCTTTCAGAACTGATTCTCATAAGGCATTTGTTTTTGATTGTTTCTATCTTAGCAGTAAGACATTCAGTTGTTAAGCAACTCTGCCCTGGGAATATTCATTATCTATAATTTGAGCAGAAAGAATTTGGCTTTGGATAGAAGAATTTCATGAATTAATGAATTAAAGAACTGAGAAAGAGCTTTAGAGTAGATAGAGAGAGAGAGAGAGAGAGAAAGGAGAGAGAGAGAGAGAATGAGAGAATGTATGTATTTATTTACTGATTTGCTCAGTCAATGAGTGCCTTCAAAAGGCCAGATCCTAGAAGACAAAGGTGAACAAAATAGACATAGTCCTTGTCGTCATGATGCTTAAAATCAAGTAAGGAAGACAGTAAAAAAATAAAATGTGATGAATGCTATACAACAGAGTGACTTGAGAAGATGCTAACCTTGTAAGGCTTGGGAGCCTGTGTGTCTGCGTGTGTAGGATTTTTAGAAAGAAGTGGGCCCTCCAACACTAGCCGCGGCAATGGCGGTGGGGAGGGAATGAAAGTAACATTTATTGAACAACAGTTTTTTTTTTTAGCAAATGAATATTGAGCCAGGCATTTAATATAAGTTATTTCAAGGAGTTTACATATTTACATGTATTTTGTGCTTTAACCTTTCAAGTTCGTTTCCACATATATATTCTAAGTCCTCATCATGCCCCTATAAAGTAGATATTATAATTCCCAATTCACAGTGGTTAATGACACGTCTGATATATGACAAACCAGTTAGTGACACAACCAAGGCTTCTGATCCCCAGGTTTGGGCTCTTGCCAACGTCTGAAGATCATTTCAGTGTCCAGGTATGGCAGGTGACATAGGGCATTGCACCCAGGACCTGCCTTAGAAAGCCAGGACCAAATCTTATTTAGATGACAGTGAAAAGAAACTGGAATACTTTGCCTGCTTCAGGGGTTTTCTGTAGACTGACTCTGAAGGTGACACCCAGAGAGATCATGCTGTCTTGTCCCTGATGTAGGAACTGAGCGTTGAAATATATCCATTTATAAATGTAAAAGAGAAAAGTGATTCCCAGTGGAAGTAAGACCTACTCCCTTTGATATGCATCCTTTGCTGTTATTGGGAAAACAAGTGGACTTCTTATAAGAACGGTCCTAACAAATTATTATTTTCAGTGTGCTAAAAACAAAAATTAAGTGTTCATTCAGGTTTTTGAAATTTTTATGTATGGCAAAGTAATGTATTTTATTTTATGCTTGTCTGTCTACTGAAACTCCTGTGTTTGGACTGATTGGGTAATAAAATAGTTCTACTTGTCAGTGAAACCCAGCCATAGCATGAAAAACAATCTATGTCAGGTTTATTTTTTCTTGGGTCATTTATAAAGCTTTTGGAGGCTATGTGAATCATTAAAAAAAGTCCCATAAATTATTCCAACAGAGAACCAAGCCATATCTTATTTGTGTTGACTGACAAGGATGAGGCTGAAAGGAGTATTTCAATGCTTCAGAGTACACTTATCACTCTCAAGAACCAGGATC
This sequence comes from Pteropus medius, assembly GCF_902729225.1. Classification (NCBI taxonomy): domain Eukaryota; kingdom Metazoa; phylum Chordata; class Mammalia; order Chiroptera; family Pteropodidae; genus Pteropus; species Pteropus medius. Next base: position 25,187,682 of record NW_024354875.1, read on the forward strand.
ACATTCACCTGGTCACTTGGCTCAGTTGTTGGCTTGGGCCACTCTTTACCCTCTCCCGGGAAACCGAAAGGGAACATCAGTCTAAGTGCAGGTTTATTCAACTTTAATTCCTGTAGAGGGAGATGTGGTATTTCTTGGCTGATGGAAGTGTATGGAAAGAACTAGTGCAATCACATTTCCAAGGAAGTAATGTCTCTTTTGTTCTTCTGCTATGCTAACATGAAAGTTCTTTTTTCTTCAGTTTCAGTGAACAGCTTTGAGACACTTTAATCTCCTTAGTTTCTGACATACCAGTTGCAGTACAGAAACTGAGAGGGCTTCTCACCCTAGCTGTAGTGAAACAGTTGAGAAGCAAGTTTAGGGATGTAAGCAGATCAACTGCCCCTGCTCAGCTCACCCCTCACATGATGGGCACAGCTAAACCATGTATAGCCTTCCCGAAAGTCTATAATGGCAAAAGAGGCAGTTGTTTAATGAGGAATCCTAGCTACGACAGATGCACAAAGAATAGATCACATTTTTAATCATAGATAGAACACATATTTTTTTTCCTCCAGAAAAGTGAGCAACTGGAACTGTGAAAAAGAAAAGATTTACATAAAGACAATGATTTCTTATTTATATAATATCTCGATAATGATTTTTAAATGATTCTTTATGGAAAAGTAAAACTTGCTTTCTATAGATGAAAAAAAATAAAATAACACCTCATGAAGAGCTGCTGCCACTTCATGTAGTAGTTCTGCCTCTTCATTCAAAGCAGTTTCAACTTTAGATCGGGCCACATGTACTCCAGGCTATTTTCTTGAAAGTATTCAGGTAATGCAACTCTGTGAACTTTCCTGGCTTGTGTTATAGGCATCATCGCTCAAAGCCAGGAAAGTCCTTCTAAGCTATAACTGAATATTTGTCCTCTGGCAGTGCTAACTTGTTTACATTATTTATGGTTCACTGTCCACATCTATCACTGAGAAATAGTATAAGTTGGTTTTCAGACCAAAAAAAAAAAAAATTATCAAGCATCTAAAAGAAATAAATAAGACCCAGTTTTCATCCTTCATGAAGATATATTTCATAAGAGTGATTTTTTAAAAAAATAAAAGTGAATGTAAATAAATCCAAAACGTAGAAGGAGTTATCACTCCAGGTGGGCTCACTATAAGCTTCAAAGAAGAAAGGTCCAGTACCAAGCTATCCCATTCCAGTCCCTCCCAGCATAGTCCAATCCACTTCATTGCATTTAAGTCAATTTAATTCACTTTAGTTTTATTTGATGCAACTCAATTTAATAATCTTTAATTACAACACAAGCTCTCATGTGTTGCTACAGAAAGGAGGTCCTCTCTATGAATGGAAGAGCGATGAATGACTTCAGTGAGAGAAAGAGGACCTACCAAGAGAAGAGATACAAACAGCCCACCATCAGAGATGACACCAGAGACTTTTTGAGCACAACAGCAACAGGGAGGATTAGACGAGTGCTTGGTTTGGTGTAGAAACCTGAGAGCACAGCCTCAAGCAGAGCATCTCTGCTGGCACTGAGGAACACAAAGGAGAAACCTCTAAGATTCCTATATAGAAATGGTCTCAAAGTATCGAGAGGCTTGTGTGATATACTTATAGAGAAAGGGATGAGATTAACAGAGATTTTTTGAAAAATGATGGAGTATTGGTTGTGCACAAGGAGAGTCATGGAATAGTTATCGATACTCTTCACTATAATTAAACCTCAGGGAGAAAAAGGACATACAACATGATTTTCCCAAGCCTTGAAGAATGTGGAGTGACTATGCTGGGTGATAGTGGCAGGCATCGGGCAAATGAAATTTGGTAAATCTCTGGAGATTTTCTTTATTTACAAGCAGGACTTCTATTTTGATTTTATAATAAATAAGTTTGCGCTCCTTACTTATGACAGATCCAACTCAATAGACAAAATGCACCCAAACTTTAAGACCCGTTTCGTTTATTTTATTTTTTTAAATTCTAACCCAAGCATGGCATACTGCACAGTTTACATTGCTAACTGCACTTTGTATCCATAAGTGATGAGAGAGACTTTAATAAATCAAACAACAGTGCATAACTATTTTAGAACTTCATGAAATATATAAATGACTGAATAATACACCAGTCACTATTATAACAGCTTAGCAAGAATAGAATCATTGTTTTATTGTATCCATCACCAAGATATTTTTGGCACATTCTTTTGGAGGCAAGAGTTTAGTCTCTGCCTTATTATAAGAAGAGGCATTGCAGGTCATATCACCTGCTTGTCCTTTCTAACCATGGAAAATTACTTTATGTTTTATTGCTACTCTTTTAGGATTTTTTTAAAAAGTATAATTAAATGCAGATTTTTCCCCCATGATGTAAACTTTATTTTACATAATAGTATCTTGTTAGATCACTAGATTGATCTAGTGATGGAAAATTAACATTTATTTTGTTGAAATATTTACAACTATTAGGGAGAGATATAATACCAAATGCCAGGAGCAAAACTACAATGTAATGTCATATAATCTTAATTGATTGGACTTGGGTTCAATTTATAGTTAGAAAACTGTAATAATTCAGAGAGATGCTGCAATCCTTTTTACTACAAAGGGACCCACCTAATACAAGACATGAAAAGCAGTGACAGAATATTCACTGCCAAAGAATAAACTGCTGAGTTGGAATCTACCCCTCCCCCGCCCCCCCACTTAGGCTTCTCATTTGAAGATGATAAGATGATAAGCACATTGTCTGTTGAAGGACTAGAGAGATCTCCAGGTACAAACCAGCCTGCAAAGCAAAATGAGCTGGATAAATTGAAGGGCCATTTAGACAGGGCTGGATAAGCATGGCTGCACAATACTGCCCTTTGCAGTTTGAAATTCATGAGAAAGGTGATTCTAAAAGGTCAAGATAATCTCTGCTGGGATAGGATGTAAGACTCCATTTGGCCTTGCAAGTAGTTAGATGCTCACATGCTTTGGTTTGGGGGGATGTTAGGTTGAGACTTGCTGTCCCAAACAACCTGCCATTCTTTCTTATCCAGCCCATTTAAAATAATAAAACTGGGAAGCAGTTATATGGGATGATACTTTAGCATTTAGCACTTTAGTGAGAATTAGCAGGGATAAAACACAAAGTAATCATTTTAGGGCTGGCAGACAGCCTCCTTGGAGAAACACCCCATTTCACAATTTGATTGAGGCTTTCTGCCCTTTTACTTATGGGACAAGGCTTTTACTCTGCAATCTAATTTTCAGTGACTCAGCTCAAAACCAGCCCTGTCGAAGGGGGTCTGGTTGAGTCACTCTCTTTGTTCCTGAGCTCCACTACTGCCTTGGCACTCTAAGACAATCGATTTGCAAGCTTTAGGGCAGATAAGGTCGCTTCCTCCTTAGATTTAGAGCACAGCATTTCAAATGATAACTAAACTGTTCAAACAATTGAATTCAAAGTGAGGAGACCTCAGCCTGACACTAATTATCTATGTGATCATGTACAACCTATGAAGCCTCTCAAAATCTCATTTTCTTCCTCCGAGCAAAGGAACTGAATGACATTGTTCTATGATCATTATCTTCGATATTAGGTGACACGTGCATGTAGAAAGTAAAACCAGCAACAATTCAATTCAAGTTTGCTATAACTGCTTGCTCATAAATCTTCCCAGACTGAGTAGCATTTTAAATGTTCATTTTAGTTGCTTAAGAAGAGTGAGGTATTTATTACCTATTTTTGGCATAAAAAATGGAGACGTCTGTGGTAAATTTCAAAAGTATATTCCTGGTTGTATTTTTGAAGTTTTAAAGCACCCCAATTATTTAAACAAGGATGATTGACTAATAGCTGTAAATTGTTTATAATTAGTTACTATATATTTAGAGAAATTTTCATTTCCCAGAATCTATAGAAGCTTCAGGTAAATTACCAGATGGTTAGTAGCAAAGATAGGCTGGATATATCTGTTGTAAAGAGAAAATACAGTTTTTCTATAGTAAGAAGAAGGATTTTTATCATGCTTTATATGAGGGAAAAAGTTTAGATATACTTTCACCAACAGGTTACAAGTAGTAAAAATTATTTTTCCTGATATATAGCAAAATATCACAGTTATATTTTAGGCCATAGCTACATTTTCCCTAGGGTAATTTTGTCAGTATACAAATCTTAAAAAGGCTGAAATTCACTCTAAATTGTCACCTTGTTATCCTAGTTTTAGTTACTAAGTAAGTTTCCCAACTTATGATTAACATACTTGTTTTTAAACAAGCGAAGAAAAAAATCTAGTGAAACTTCCAGTTTTGACCCCAAATACTTTCATTATAATAGTATGGAAAAAATATAAAGTCATAAAATTCAGAATTCAAATGTCTGAAATTCTTAACACATTTAAAGCCAAAATGCATTTAAAGTTTAATACAAACAAAAAAAAAACAACACAATCAAAATGAATACCAGTAATTTAATATGATGGTTGGTGTTGCCTTGCTGGGACAAACACCAGCAATAAGAATAGGTCACTAACGTCTCAATGAAACTGTCATTAAAAGTAAAGATTAGCACCCTGGCCACCTTTGCAATATCACTCCCCTATGGGCCCACAACCCATCCTTTGAAACCACTGAGCAAGATCTATTTCAGCATTCAAAGTTTTTCAGATTTTAGAAAGGGGCAGTACCCAATAATCAAACATATTACTATCTTTGCATAATAATATATGAATACATACATATGCATACAAAAATATAGTAAATAAAAACTATAAATAGTTTCAGGTCCATACAGGTCAAATTTGTTACTAAATGAGTCAAAAATGTTTACATTACTTTTTTTTTTTTCTTTCAGAACTTACTGCATTTAGAATTGTGGATACATGTCTATAGGCCTATACTGTGTGCTGTGTGATGATTTAATTTACATTCTGTGAAACTTCTTTCACGCAGCATAATGTGAAATCTTTAGATTTTCACGAGATGGAAACATCAGATATGTATTACATTTTTTTATTAGCAATTTCAATATGGTTAAAACAATTCTTGTAGAAGATCTGCTTATATCCTTAAGAATATATCCTTGAACTTCCAAGAGCCTCAGACTCTAGTTTGAGAGATTATCCAAGATCTAATATATTTGAAAACCAAGAAACCAGATACCACCAGCTAAAGTCGTTTAGCTCTTGAAATACCAAAAGGAGCTTGTTACAAACCAGTGAGAGTTAGTCTTATCAACTAAATCATAGAGCTATCTAAGGTGGTATTGAGAAGCTATTACATGATAGAACCCATCTTTTGGTCTTAACATAGATTACCTCCTGGGAAACCTGTTATTGCTGAAGACTCTAGATCTCAAGGTCACATACTGTTATATCCTAGAGCCACTGCATTTTGCAGTGTTTGTGAACTAACAGATGTTATTGTAACATTAAGCTTTTACCCACAAATTGTGCTCCCAATTTGCTCCATATAGAAAGAAAGAAGCAATGGGATGAGCATGAGGCCTAGGTTTTGCCCTAATTCTGTCTCGCTTTAAATTTTGTTTAGCTCTCAGCAAGTCACTTTCTCTAATTCATCGCCAGCTGTGTGATCTGTAAAACAAGAGTTTTAACTGTCTCACAGAGTGCTGTAGGATTTACAGAGTATGGATGTCTAAAAAAGTGCATTGTGAAAAGTGATGTGCTGTGAGAATCTAAGTGAATCCTTATCAACTGCCAAACATCTAGGCATCAGGAGAGACTGGATTCCTCCAGGTGGTCTGTGCCCTGGGGCTCCAGGTTATAGGGACTGAACTGCTGATAGGAGCTTTCCCTTGCTCTTTCCCTTCTCAACTTGCTCCCCTCAACCCAGAGATTTAAAAGTGACTAAAGTGGAAACATAAATATGAGCACCTTGAGGCTCATGTTTCTTGATTTCTATTCTCTTAACGCCTTTGCATTTTTTTTTTTTTTTTGGTCTCCTTATACCTTTCCACTGTTGGATTGTAAATTCTTTTGTTTCAGGATCTGTTTATTCAACTTTATATTTCTCACAGTCTCTTTAGTACCTGAGGATTAGCAAATGTCTTTGCACAAAGTGACTGTTGAGTAATTGTCTTTATTTAATAAAATAAAATAAGACAAAACATATGTAACTATTTAAAATGCAGTATATCTAAAAACCCACTTTTTCCAAATTTGGATACATCTTAACATGTATAGATTTTTATTTTAATAATTCAGAGATGTTGGAAGAAAATAAAATTTAAATTAATCTTTTGATAATGATTAATAAAGTATTTCTAAAATATCCTCTAAAAAGACACAAATAAAATCAGGGATGAAAGAGGGGAAATTATGACTGACATTGCAGAAATACAAAGGATCATACAAGAATACTATGAAAAAGTATATAACACCAAATTTAATAACCTAGAATAAATGAACCAGTACTTAGAAAAATACAATCTTCCTGGACTGAATCAAGAACTGGAAAATCTAAATAGGCTGATCAGCAGTATGGAAATTGAAACAATCATCAAAAACTTACCAAAAAGTAAAAGTCCAGGAACAGATGGCTTCACCAGTGAATTCTACCAAACATTCAAAGAAGATTCAATACCTATTCTCCTCAAACTCTTCCAAAAAGTCAAAGAGGAGGCAATACTTCCCAACTCACTTTATGAGGCCAATAGTACTCTGATACCAAAACCTGGTAAGGATAACACAAAAATAGAAAACTACAGAACAATATCTCTCATGAACATGGATGCAAAAATCTTAAATAAGACACTAGCGAACTGAATACAGCAATATATTAAAAGATTATACACCATGATCAAGTGGGCTTAATCCCAAGGGCACAGGGATAGGTCAACATATGCAAATCAATTAATGTGATATACCACATAAACAAATTAAAAAATAAGAATCATATGATCCTATCGATGCAGAAAAAGCCTTTGACAAGATACAGCACCCATTCATGATCAAAACACTTAATAAAATCAGTATAGAAGGAAAATACTTTAATATAATACGGGGCATACATAACAAACCCTCAGCCAACATTATACTTAATGGTAAAAAACTAAAAACCTTCCCTCTAAGATCAGGAAGAAGGCAAGGCTGTCCACTATCACCACTGTTATTCATATAACATTGGAGGTCCTAGAGAGTGCAATCAGACAAGAGAAAGATGTAAAAGGCATCCAAATAGGAAACAAAGAAGTCCAACTCTCACTCTTTGTGGATGACATGATTCTCTATATAGAAAACCCTAAAGACTCTACAAGAACACTACTAGAAACAATAAGCAAAATAAGTAAAATTTCTGGATACAAAATCAATATTCAAAAATCCATACTGTTCCTATACTCTAATAACGAAGTGTCAGAAAAAGAAGTGTAGAAAATAATTCCTTTTGCAATTGCAACAAAAAGGAATAAAATACCTAGGAATAAATCTAATGAAACATGTAAAAGACCTATATAATGAAAACTATAAGACCCTATTAAAAGAAATTGAAAAAGATACAAAGAAATGAAAAATATTCTGTGTTCTTGAATTGGAAGAATCAACATAGTTAAAATGAACATATTACCTAAAGCATTATACAGATTTAATGCAATTCCCATCAAAATCCCATTGGCATTTTTTAAAGAAATGGAACAAAAAATCATCAGATTTGTATGGAAGCACAAAAGACCCCGAATTGCTAAAGCCATCCTGAGAAAACAGAATGAGGTTGGAGGCATCACTCTGCTCGACTTCAAATTATACTATAAAGTGACAGTAATCAAAACAGCATGGTATTGGCAGCAAAACAGACACACGGACCAGTGGAACAGAATCGAGAGTCCAGAAATAAACCCATATTTATATGGGCAAATAATTTTCAACAAAAAAGCCAAAAACGTACAGTGGAGAAAGGAAATCCTCTTCAATAAATGGTGCTGGGAAAACTGGAAAGCCACCTGCAAAAGAATGAGACTAGACTGTTGTCTATCACCACACACCAAAATTAACTCAAAATGGATTAAGGACCTAAATATAAACCCTGAAACAATAAAATGCATAGAAGAAACATAAGAACAAAACTCAAGGACCTTGGACTTAAAGAGAATTTTAAGAATTTGACCTCAAAGGCAAGGGAAGTAAAAGCTAAAATAAATAAATGGTACTACATCAAATTAAAAAAGCTTCTGCTCAGCAAAAGAAATCATCAACAAGGTAAAGAGACAACCATCCGAATGGGAAAATATATTTTCAAGCAAAACCTCTGATAAGGAACTAATATCCAAAATATACAAAGAACTCATGCAATTCAATAACAACAACAACAACAACAAAAACAAATGATCCAATCAAAAATGGGCAGAGGACCTGAACAGACACTTCTTCCTAGAGAACATACAAATGGTCATCAAATATTTGAAAAAATGCTCAACATCGCTAGCTATTAGGGAAATGCAAATCAAAACCACAATGAAATACCATCTCACACATTATAGAATTGCTATAATCAACAGGACAAATAATAACAAATGTTGGACAGGATGTGGAGAAAAAGGAACCCTCATACACTGCTGGTGGGACAGCAGATTGGTATAGTCACTATGGAAAACAGTATGGAGGTTCCTCAAAACACTAAGAATTGATCTACCGTGTGATCCAGCAATCCCTCTATTGGGTATTTACCCCAAAGACTTGAAAACCCATATCTGAAAAGATATTTTCACACCTATGTTCATAGCAGCATTATTCACAGTGGCCAGGACATGGAAGCAATCGACGTGTCCTATGATAGATGATTGGCTAATAAAGCTGAGGTACATATATACAATGAAATATTACTCAGCCATAAGAAGAGATGAAATACTGCCATTTGCGACAACATGGATGGACCTAGAGATAATCATGCTAAGTGAAATAAGCCAGAGAGAAAAAGTTGAAAATCATATGATATCACTTATGTGTGGGATGTAAACCTAAAAGCAACAAATGAACAGGACAAACAAACAGAGACTCATGGACATGGACTATAGACTAGTGGTTACCAGAGGGTACAGGGTGGGGTAGGAGACAGGAGGTAGACGGGGTAAAGGGGGTCAAATATAGAGGGGTACGGGGAGGGTGAAGTGAGCAAAGGGGATCAAATATATGGTAGCTGAAGGAAACTGGACTTTGGGTGGTAAACGCACAATAGAATATACAGTTGTCAAATTATAATGTACACCTGAAAATTATATAATTGTATTAACCAATGTTATCCCAATAAACTTAATTTTTAAAAAAGTTAAAAATAATAAAATATCCTCTAGTATATAACTGAGTAATAGCCTCTATCAAACATAAATGGACACAACTGAATAAATAATTAAATAAAAAAGAGAACTGGATTAAAGATGAAATAATGCATACTTTTCCATGCTATATCTAATTGATCTAAACTTAGTGCAAGAATTTTTAGGAACCCTGTTAGATTAATATTAAACAAATTAGAATTGTGTTGAAATTGATCATGTTGACAAGTTTTATGTACTCCTAGTTAAAAGGAAGGAATTCCATGTATTATGGAGAAATGTAACAAATATATGAATTCATGAAACTGTAGAATAATTTGTCCAGAATCTCAGAATATTTACAATAGTTTATCAGAAAATAAAATATGTATTTTAAGTAATAAAAACCTTCTTTTTAAAATTAAATTTTTAATTTTTAGGATTTTCTTCCTATGTATTCATGATTGAATTACTACATCAAAGTGTTATTTCTTTTAATTTGCTGATTGTGGTAAGATTGCAAAATATGGCCATAAATCCCTCCTGTCCTTATTGCACGTTCATTAGCAATGTGACATTCCTGCTCTGCTCACCAGAGGATGAAGTCTCTTTCCTACCTCACCTCCCTTGAATCTTGGGAGGTCTTGCAACTTGCTTTGACTAATAGAATGAGCAGGAGGTGACACTGTGCAAATTTTGAGAGAGATGCCAAAAAGCCTCATAACTCCTGTGTTGTTCTTTTGGAACTCTGAGAGCACCAGGCTCTGAAAAAGCCTGAGATGATGGACCACATGGAGGAAAGGCTGAGCCTCCCAGCCATCCTAGCCATCCCAGCTGAGGCCTCAGACCTGCCAGGAACCATCCTATACATCCCATCCCCGGTCTATTGATCTGATGACTGCAATCCTATCACTGATGCCAGGTGCTTCCAGCCAAAGAATTGTTCAACTGAACTGAATCCAAATTTCAGGATTATGAGCATATAAATGGTTTTTGCTTTCAGCCACTAAATTTGAGATGGTTTGAAATGCCTAAATAACTGACATTATGATAATGGTTTCTTTTCTGTTTTTGTTTTCCCCTTGGAAACAGAAAGTTGGACTTTGAAATCAATATAAAAGTTGTAAGTTAATTTAAAATTAGAAATAAAATGATATGTATGGATTTCTTAGTACGAATAATTTTTGCCATCATAAAAACCAATTAAAATTTTAAAATGAAAATAAGAAACATTTGCATCAACTTTATCAAGTCATCTATACTATACTTATTTGTATATACTTCCATCATCATCATAAGCAAAATTTAGTCAAGATTGCATATCCTATTTAAACTCTAATTCACACATTTTTTCCCCCAGGGAAGGAATAGTTTCATGCCCTTCCATCTTAAATTCTACTGTTTAAATGTAACTTGTATGCAAAGGTTTTATTTGTTACTAAATGAATTCATATACATGAATACTGTCATGGTGTAACTGTAATTATTTGCATATCACTCACATATTTAATTTCTGCTTCTTTATTATGCTTTTTACTTCATACTTATGAGTGGTCTGCCAGTCCTATTAAGAAAACTTGCATAAGCTTCATCAAACACTTTAATTATATAATTTTTAGTTAGGCTCTGGAGAAATTTTAAGGTCCATATTTTTTCCTGGGAAACTGTCATTAAGATGTTAGATACAAATAAAACTTTTAAAATACATCGTAATAAAGTCTCCTCTAAAATGTATGTTTACTTCCTCCAATCTACATGGCATGTGTTCACAATAACTTCCTAGAGTGATCACAAGCTTGCAGTGAAAGAAATAATACAGAGTTCACGTTAAAAAAAATGTTGAGACTGTTTTTAACATCAAGTTTGTTGTGAAGTTTTAGCCCTTTTAACATTCAGAATTGTTTTTTAAATATAAGGTAGCAGAAGCAGCAGCAAAAACACTTTTATTTTAGTTACATACACATATGCTGTGTCATCCATACTCTCTCTCTGTGTTCTTGTGAGTCTATTTTGGTTTATATAGTTTCTTTTTCCCAATTTTGTCCTGAGAAGACATTAGCATGTGTGATGATAAATAGCAAATTCAAAAGCAAATTCCTATTGCACTGTAGTGACTAGTTATATCTATGGAGTATTCAAATATTTGCTTCTTACCACAATATATGTTACCTTTCATTTGCCTTGCTTTTATATCCATAAGATGCCAAATTCACTTAGCTATGTCTTTATGTTTTTTCACACCCTAAGAACACATGATGAGTTAGTATATATAATATTATAGGATAGCACAGCTGAGATACATAGAAGTTTTGCAGCATAAACCAAAAAGAGCATTTCCCAGGAAACAGTTTTACATCTGTAATTGTTGCCAAGACAAGGAAACCAGTCATACTATTGAATAGCAACAATGGTGCCATTGGCAAACCATCCCTTCTTCCTCCCACTGCTCCTGCAGTGAACAAGCTATTAAAAGACCACGGAATGTAGACAACTAAAGCACTATGGCATGCATATCATATGAAAAGAGTCATTGGTAATGATGACTCAATTCCTACCCCTCTCACCTCTGAATATTACCGAAATTATCATACTTGGAAGAAAAGTTAGGGAAAAAATTAAGCAATAGCACAAATCTGAATTTAGTTACTTTTCTGGTGAAAAAAAAAAAACACCTAATATATTTTTATGATATCTTCACCCAATAAGAAATCTTTGTTTGATATAGATCCTGGTAGCTTTATTATCATATTTAATGTGCAGAAGATCTAAATGTTTATAAATTTGTTTCTGTTAATTGATTAACCAATACTATTAATTAATGTTACTATTACTGTGGTCTTTTCCATACACCCACAAAAACAAAAGTTGGGTGTTTTTCAGATTGAGATACGTATAGTGAATTTATAAACTTCTTGTTGAAGTCAAAGTAGGCATTCTTAATCTATTATTTATTTGGTGTATTCTAGATTAATTGCTCTAATAATGATAATGAATTGTCAGTTAACCTGTTTATCCTCTTGGCCCTCCCTCTATGTGATCAATGGCAGGTGTAATCTTAAACCTGGATGACTACAGTCAAGGAGTAAAGCTTGGATACCAGGACCCTTGTGACAGGCCATGTGATTTTTCCAGAACCTTGCCCCACTCCAATTACATTTTCATGAATAGATAATCTGGAGTTAATTTGACTACTTAAATGTGATCTAAGTTCTTCATGTTTCAACTTGTATTACATATTTCATTCTTGTTTACTTACGATGTTGATAAAGAAGTAAATACAATAGGAATGGAATTCTAGGTGGATAGTGGCAATGTGGCATGGCATCCTACAACTTTCTGAGCCAAAGAACCCCCAATGGAGGCCATAAACTGCATGAATGAGGAGAAGTGGGGAAGGTCCCGAAAGTTGGCCTCATTATGTTTTGAATAAAATTTCTCTTCTGAAGAAGACTATTTCTTCAATGTTAGAAGCAGAGGATAGAATATTATTCTTCTCGATAGCTTGGATGCATTACCATGATCCTAAAATTCTCTCTGTCTCTGTCTCTGTCTCTGTCTCTGTCTCTGTCTCTCTCTCTCTCGTGTCACTTAGTTTCTCTCCCCTTCCCTCCCTCTCTTTCTCTTTCTCTCTGACATAACATCAAAATTAGTGAGTTATAGTCATAACAAGTAGAACAAGTAGAAAAGCTCCCAAATCTGACATTTTAAAGGAACACATCCAGAATAATTTTTAGCACTGTGGTTTCAAACTGCATTTTTTAGAGCATAAGATTTCATATGGATAAATGCCTAAAGCATAATCACATAAAAGCATCCTCTTCTTCCAGAGCAGCTCTCCTCTGACCTGTTTTACACATTGGGGATTGGGGTTCCACATAGGATCCCTGTCTGAGGAACAGTTCCACTGATAAATCTTAAAACTATAGATTTAACATATAAGGAAACTAAATTCTGTAATTCTATATGTGGTGGCTTTTGATACAAAAGATAACAAGTAATGATGATTTACAAAGTTACTATTACTGCTATTACCCTTATTATTTAGCTGTGGTATGTCTGGAGGCACACATAATCCATTAAACATGCATTAAGTATTTTGTTCAAGTATTTGTATATTCAGGTAGAACTGATACCTCCAGGAATGAATTGAGGAAATGAAATGAAAAATAAAGAAACCACACCTGTGATGTGGAAAACTAGATTAGCTAATTCAATGCAGAAGGCATTATTAGTTAACTCATAAAATCCCAGGTGGGTACTACATGTGGAGCTTTGGATGGAAGTTAGAAGTAGACAAGAAAAAGGAGATAGTTGATTATAAAACAAAGCAAATGGAGAAAAATTGGCTTTCGGAGACTTTTATATAGAAATCCATTTGAAGATAGTTTATCCCACCCAAAGCAAAGAGATTTCAGAAGTTCTCAAGCACAGCATGGCAGGAAAAGAAGACATCTTGTACTAGGCATTTATCCTAGTGCATTTGTGTGGGAAGAGAGCCCCACCTCCTGAAGTTCTGGCAAGTGCAATAGCTGCGAATAGGAAAGAACTACTGCAAATATTTTAAAAACTGCAATTAAAGACAAAAACAGAGAATGCCTTTGGGATTAATTCTTTAGCTTTAACATAGAAAAGACTCCAAAGTGATGGAAATCTTGATGGATCAATACCTAACCCAATTTGGACTGGAAGGTAACACAGAAGCACATCACAGGGCACTTAGATCCAGAAAAATAGCAAAGGAAGACAAAAGGAAGGCTGTATTTTCTAGCCTTCCTTGTGCACAAGGCAAATGCTGTAGAGCCCATTTTTATTCTTTTCCTAGCACACAAATTATCAGCACAAAGTTCTCTGCCCTATCTATCAGCAGCAAGTGGTCTAGGTTATATTTCCAAAATACAGACTGAATCTACCCATTGATCTTCATTTCTATTGCCATATCTCTAATGACCACCTTCTCTAGCCTGGATGACTGTAACAGTCTCATTCTACTATTTCTTCCTTTAACCTACTTCCCTCACACATTTGCCAGAGTAAATTTCTTAAAATATAAATCAGAGCATGTCACTAACATCCTCCATTGACTTCCTAATAAACCGAGAATAAAATTCAAACTCATGACCAAGCCTATAAGGGTTATAATCTGGCCTTTGCCTATCCTACCATCTGACCTCATCTCAACTACTCTCGTCCCCACTATTTTAGCCACAATAAATTTTCTGTTTCTAGAACATGCCCAACCCCAACTCCTGCCCATGGACATTTTCTGGTCCCTCTCCTTTGAATGCTTTTCCCTGCTCCTCAATGGCTGTCTCTGTCTCTACCTGTAGGGCTCAGTTAGACCATCATCTTCTCAGAAAGATCTTCCATGAACAACCAATCCACCTCTGTCAGCAAAGTTTTTCTATTTTTTATTCCGCACCAAATTTATTAAGTACATTACATTATTTGAAAGTATGTATTTCTTTTACTATTTTATTTTTGGTCTGTATTCTCACACTATAATGTGATTTTGATAGGGCAAGGACTCTCCTTCACATGTGTCTCTTTAAAACTTAGAACTGTTTCTAGCACGTTACAGGCATATAACAGGAGCACAATAATTATTTTTTAAAAATCAATAACCTCTTGTTACTTCTAACTGTTCCTATTTCAGAATTCCACCTTGACAAAAGCATTTTTTCCTCAGAATTAAACAGCTACATATATATTGTAGAAAACATAAAAAACAAAATAGGAACCATGCATAGAATGATAATAAATAGCCAGCCTTCATAGTACTGCAACTAATGAACCAACAGGTGGCTGCTGGTAAGTGCCGAACAACTAAGTCTCAGTGAGTCATCAAGTGACTTAGGTCCCATAATTTTGTCATATCACTATGTCAAAAATGGGCAATGGCAGGTATTTGACCATTACATAAAATCTATAAAAATTTTACCATTAAAACTCAAATTGTGGTCAGAATATCTTTTTTATACTTTCAAAATAGTGGAGAATTTTTATTTTCATTTCTGAAATTTAAACCATCATAGTTAATAGTTACCAGTTAAGAATCAATACACTTATTATTCCTGTTAACCTTCTTTTCTCTTCCTCTCACAAATTAACTAGTGCCAGTGTTCTAAGACAGCTGATTACATATAACCAGTTAATAACTTTCTGAGAAACTTTTTTAATGACTTGTGAATGTTGAGGTTATGGTGAAAATTCCATGCAGAATTAATGGATTTCAGTCCACATTTAGTTTTTCCTTATACTAGATTGACAGAGAGAGAGAGAGAGAGAGAGAGAGAGAGAGAGAGAGAGAGAGAGAGAAAGAGAGAGAGAGAGAGAGAGAGAGAGAGAGA
Organism: Pteropus medius; assembly: GCF_902729225.1. NCBI lineage: Eukaryota > Metazoa > Chordata > Mammalia > Chiroptera > Pteropodidae > Pteropus > Pteropus medius. The sequence continues at coordinate 25,203,287 of NW_024354875.1, forward strand.
GAGAGAACTTATTCTTTTCCATTTAACAAAACACTGACAAAGAAACAGTTAAAAATATTGTGTGAGATTGGTGGGGTGATTCAAGTCTCCCACAGCTAAAAGGTTACTTAATTCAGCGTTGTGCTGAGTTTCCTGATCTATTCCTAGTCTCCTGATAGACAAAGGTTTCACCCACAATCTGCAATCAGCACTAGAGTTATATTAAGGCAAGGAGGTTGATGCGTTTGTAAGTACACTGGCTAGGAAAGAGGTGGAAACCATCAGAGACAGAAAAGACATTATTAAGCATCAGAGAGTCCAGCTTAGTAAATAGGGTCCTCACATGTGTGTGAAGGAGAAAAGAAAGAAAGAAAGAAAGAAAGAAAGAAAGAAAGAAAGAAAGAAAGAAAGAAAGAAAGAAAGAAAGAAAGGGAAAGAAAGAAACCACACAGCATACTTGTTTTATAAGGTCTTTTCCATGAGTCTTCCTCTTATAAAATCTGAAGTGCTTTGGGAAGATAAATCCTTGGCTGAGGGCCAAATACCCAAAAGTGCAATTGCTGGGTCAAAAGGTAGATCCATTTTTTAATTTTTCGAGGCACCTCCAGACTGTTTTCCATAGTGACTATACCAATTTGGGTAGTTATCCAAAGAAAACCCAAACAATAATTTGTAAAGATCTATGCACCCTTGTGTTTATGGCAGTACAACTCACAATAACCAAGATATGAAAGCAACCTAAATGCCCATCAACAGATGACTGGATAAAGAAGTTATGGTTCATATATACAACAAAATATTATGAAGTCCTACCATTTACAACAACATGGATGAACCTAGAAGTTATTATGCTGAATTAAATAAGTCAGAGAAAGATAAATAGCATATGATTTCATTTATATACAGAATATAAGGAATAAAAAGAATAAACTAATTGAAAATAGACTCACAAATATAGAGGACAACCTACTGATGGCCAGAGGGAAGCAGGGTTGGGGGCCTGGGAGAAAACGGTGAAGGGTTAAAGAAGTACAAATTAGTAGTTGATAGGTAGTCACAGGGATGGGGAGCATGGCACAGGGAATGCAGTTAGCAGTAATGTAATGGCTACATGTAGAGCCAGAGGGAAGATAGAGTGATCAGAGGAATTGTTTCATAAACCATATAAATGTCTAACCAATGTACTGTATACTTGAAACTAACAATACAATACAATACAATACAATACAATACAATACAATACAATACAATACAATACAATACAATACAATACAATACTAAAACTTCCTCCAACTCTTAGCTAAGGGCAATGGGCAGCCTTCGAAATTTGACTGCAGAAACAAGTGTAAAGATATAGGTCATCTGGCTCAATAGGGCCAGATGAAAGCTGCAAAAAGTGGCTGCAGCTAATGCTTACACTATCTCTTTGCAGTGACCCTCCAAGCCTTCATTTACTTATTGGAAAATTTAACATTGCTTTATTTGTACATCTGTGCTATTATAATGATGTTAAATATATATATATATATATATATATATATATATATATATATATATATATACACACACACACACACACACACACACATATATTTATAAAACTACATATAAAGATTTATTTTATGACTTCTATTTATAGACTGTACTGGCAAAGGTTTGCCTTGTCAATTTATTTATATTCTGTTGAGCTGGCCAAGTTTACAAATAGAATCATTTTTTTCTTGATATCAAAATATTGATCCATATTTGATATCTCATCAACTAATTCCACATCAGAAGCAAATCATAGCACTTCATAAATGAAATGAGTATCTGCATCCTATTCCTATTTTCTACATTTAAATAGATACATTCTAATTTTTATCCAAATCATTTAACTTACTAATAATCAACTGCATAAGTTACATTTAAAGGAACAATATTATTAATAGCCCCTTAATGGGTCAAATAGTAAATATTTTAGGTTCTATGGCCCATATAAGGTCTCTGTCACTGCGTAATCCTTTCCTTTTAAAAACAATCCCTTAAAAATATAAAAATTATTCTTAGTTCCAGGGCCATATAAAAAATAGGTTGCAGGCTGAATTTGGTCCATGGATTTTAATTTGCTGACCTTTAGCATAAGTAATGGAAATTATATTTAAGAATTTGCTTTGCTTCAACTAAATAGCTTCCCTTTTCCTTTTTAGTATAATGGAGATAATAATGTAGACAGACAGAACTGACAAGTATTCTGTATTTTGGGAGAGAAAGCTCACTTTGAGAGTAGGGATGTTAAACATTTCTAAATGCCTGCTGTAGTGTAGTCAATCTTAGTCTAGTCCAATCTTAGAAAAAAATGTGACCCAATTTAACATGGGTAGCAATTTCTTTTTTTTTTTTTTTTGTTTCCAGAAAAGGCACCCCATGTAATTCTGAAATGCCATCTTCAATATTGTTTTTTATTATTTAAGTTGGAGTAGATTGGGCAGGGATAAGAATAACTACTTCTCATCTGAGTGAATATGAATTTCCACCTCTTTTTTCCTTCTTGCAGGCCAAATCTTCAGGTTTGATAACTAATAACAATAATAATAGGGCTATGAGCCTATTTGACATTTTTCAATTTGAAGAGTTCTCATTTCTAAAATAAAAAGGAAGATGTTTTCTCTACATTTTTGTTTCTAACAATGCTTGTCAAAGATTCAATTTCATAATCAAGGAGAGAGAATTGAATCAAATTAACTTCAAAACAGACAAACGTATATATTTATTGATTCAATATACACATGGACATATTGCATATGTGCATTCTAGTTCTATTTTTCCTGCCTTACACTTGCACTTGACAGGCTAATCCTATATCTGAAGGATGAAGAAAGGACTCTGGCCTTAGATGCATCATTTTGAGCAAGGAGTCTTGTCTTCCATGATCTTTTGGGCCCAGATCTTCTCTCAACTGGTGGCAGTTTTCTTTGGTTGTATAGTACGCATATAGTTCACTACATTCCAAACTAGACCTGTAATTTGGTGAAGGCCTTGAGAATCTGGGGTAAGAGGGGGCGTGTCCCTATTATTGACTTATAGAACAACATTATAGTTTATCTCACAGACATGGTAGTTTATAACCAGAGAATATTCCTCTTGGAACCGCAGGTTTCATGCACTGATTCAGACACTTTTAGTCTTTGTCACTCTCAATGCCAATCTCAATCTCAATCTCTCCCTCTCATATCCCACTGCTCCTCAATCTTAGCAAGATTTCTTACTAGGGTGGGCATTGAGATAGGGGCAAGGGAAAAGGAACATAAAGGAACCACATTAACATTTTGGAAAATCCATTTCTTTTCTTACTCTCAGAAGCAGCAACATTTCGTGATATTTATTGAATAAAATATGTAAACTGTAAAATCTAAGTTAGAATTATGTTTGTGCACTATTATTCGAGGATCATTTCTACCCCTAAGTCCCAGTATCTCCAGCCAATCTCCAGACTTTTCGTTCACCCTGTATCAATATTCATTCTCTTTTACTCCCTCTCTCTTACTCCATGGCTCAAACACAGTCAAAATTTTGGATAATAACACTTCTATCATGATAAAGAGAAGCTGCTAAAACTAACATTAAACCTACAAGTTAAATAGTTCAAAACCTAGCTGTGTGCTGAACAGACTTTGGATAATTCCTTTAGGACACCTATGAAGCTCATGTGGAGTTATTGTAGAGTTTTTCTTTGTTTATAAGCTGAGGATGTAACAAAAGAGGTGGAATCTTGCACAAAAAAGTGACATTTTACGGCAAATTAAGAACACAGTGAGAAAGAGCCCTTTAATTATATAAAGACTCATCAGAAGAATGTTAAATGTGAATATAAGCTCTAGATATCCAAATGCATAAACAGTCTTTTAAAACTGCTAAAATTCTTTCTGTTACATCTGGAAAAAATAATTCTCTCTAGATATTGAAGTGAAATAGTTTAAGATCACAGTAGCAGCTGTAAATTAGCACATAGGCTATATATTTTATGTGCATTTAAACAAATTTAAGAGTTCCTTTACTAAGTGATTTGGTTGATTTTTTAAAGAAATGTTACTGCACACTGAGGAAGAATGTGTGTCCATCGCTTCAGGTATTTATTTATTAAAGGTGTTGTTATATTAAATTTGCCAAATAAAATGATTAATGGGAGTAGGTCAAAAGCCCTATCTATCATTAAATTTCATGGATAACATAGAAGATCCCACACTAGTTTTTCTCATTTTATACAATAGATATTATGTGGTATCAGCATTACTAAAAAAATCATATATTTTTTGAAATGTTCTATGTCAAATAATATTAAATATTTTATAAAAGAGTTTTGAGAGAATTTTATAATTTCTCAAAAGCTAAAACAATAGCTTTGTAATCACTTATGATGAATAGTTATGTGACTCAAACTCTTCTCATAAGTTAGCATTTCTTCAAGGAGAGAAATTAAACTCTACATAAATACTATACCCTTACAAGGTCACAGAATCCTAGGTTTTTTGTACTTTTGGATACAGGCAAAGCTGTAAGTTAAGAGCTGAGGTAGACATCTCCATGAAATAATGTTCTGAAATTAAATCAGAGGTTATAACATTCAGGATATTTTCTCTTTACTTTTGGCCCCAAATTTTTATGATGTTAATCTATTTTTCCTTCATTTCTTTTTGGACACTGACCAGCTTTGCACTCTCCACATTTCTAAATCCTTTTATCAACACTTCTTAACTTTTTCTACTTTCCTTGTAATTATTTCCACCCTAGGTCTCTGATTCTTTTCCAGAGTTTCTAAGACTTTCTTAATTTATATACCTCATAAGTTAATTTAAAAATGTTGCTTAGTGATTAATCTACATTTTCATTAGTCCATTAAAAAATTATATGTTGCGTTTAATCAAATATTTGATTATAAGTTTTATGAAGTACATATTACTCTGCTTCTTTTAACCATATGACCTAGAATTACGCTTTCTGATCAGCAAAATAATGTTGACCAAAGACAGTTTACAACTCACGAGGTAACAATTCATCCATTTCAAACTTGATTTTGTGTAGTATGAGGTCTCTTTAGCAAGTATGTTGCTGCCCAGTTGATTCCAGGGAACTCGGTTTCATTTGCTTGTAATCATTTTTCAAACTGTCAAGTTCATTTTTAATTCTAATCCTGTCTTCCTAGGTGTTCACCTATCCTGATGATGCGATGTAGTTGGTAAATTTAATGACTACTCTCTCCAGCTCATAATCAATCACATACAGAGATGTTAAATGCACCCAGGACTATTTTCTGCAGAACATCTCCTGTTATGGGTGTAGAGGCAATGATTCTACATTGTGTTATTTTTAAATTCTGATAATTGCCTTATTCTCCACACCGGGTCTCAGAAAAAGATAAATAGAAGTTTTGCTGAATTAAATGAGACCAAGCAGATACAGTAAGGTGATCATCCTTAGCTGGCATTTTCCCTCAGGGCACTTTACAAATTATGGCACCCTGCCTTGACATTATTTCGTGCACAGACCAGATAATTTGAGTGGGGAAGACTTTGCCTCTGCAAGATTTACTGTTCTTTTGATTGCAACACAAGTAGCACATTGCCGAGTATTTAGGAAAATTTTATTTTGTTCATATGAAAGAATCCGTTTCAGTGACAGCTTTCTGAATGCTCTATTCCTTTTGTGTAGGGTAGAAATGGTAAAGAAGTGAGACTTTCAAATTGTCAGCTCAGCACTGAATAGTTCTAGGTATATGTTTTGATTCAGGAACCTGGAATATGAGGCCAAGGGGATTAAAGTTTTACTTCTTATACGGATGACTTACTTTCAATAGAGAAAGCTTCATTTCAATATTATAAGCTAACTCTCTAACCCAGTTGTGAATGAGTTCTGGGTCTCTGTTTCCTTAACTATGAAATGGAAATCTGGACTAGAATAGATATGGCAGGTCGTTTTAACCTGGAGTGCTAATTGACTAGAAGTGGCTGCCTTATGTGCTCTCTCAGAAATTATGAGGTGAATTCTATGTTTCATAGGGAAGAATACTTCATGGAGTAGTGATGCCTCCCATGGGGTGAGAAAAAAAGGAAAGAGGCACCATGTGTGCTATTGAACTAGATGATTTTAGTCTTCTTTTGCTCTAAGATTCAATGAAAATATAGCCAAAGGAAAGAAAAAAAGGTAACTCATGCTGTTCACATGAATATTCCTGGAAGAACGATACCTACTTGAAGTTCTGCTCCACTAGTTAGCTGGAGAATAGTACTTGTACTCAATATTATCCAGTAAGAGTTTGTGACTATGGCGGCCAGTGGTTTGCAGATAATAGAGCAAATGGTATCAGTAGACCAGAGGTCCCTTCATTTAAGATGTTTCTATGAGTCCACCATTTAGGTTGGACATTTGGCTCTAACTTCTTTTACCAGTCAGTCATCATTTGAGTACATGGCATCTGTTCTGACTTCCCAATTAAAGAGAAATACTTCTTATTCTTTTTCTGATGTTTTTAACATTTCTCAGCTTAAACCTCTAAATCAGAACACAAGAGATGTTTAATAATCTTGCCATTATTTAATTTGTACTTAAATGTCACATTCCGTAATAAACGATAAAATTAATCTTTTTAACGTTTTGTTTGGACCATCAATGGTAAAGCTTATTCTAACTTGTTTTCTTTGAAGGTTAATAATTCATACAATTATCTATGCAATAAAAGATGTACTCAGTCATAGCTGATTAATTTTACGGCTTTCGGAAGACTTTATCCAAAATCTTCTAGTTATATTAAACATTGTAAACATTTGGGCTTGTGGCTGTCCCTTTCATGTGTTAAACTTGAAAACTTGGAAAGGTTATCTTTCCAAATAACCTTTTCATGACATGCACCTCCTTAACTTTGTAAGAAATAAACAGTTTGTAGCATTTTTAAAATTCATGTTCTCTTAAAAAATAAATTAATGCCAAATTTAAGGGGAAAAGTGAGAATAATTTAACTGAGTTTTTAAAAAACATTCTATTCCAAAATATTATAAACCAGACATGAAAAACTTAGGTGTTTCCTGAGTCCAACTGGGCAAGGAACTAAAACTAGAGGTGTCCACTTATATGTGATGGTTTTTGCAGAGGAAAATACTGGAGTGAGAGTGAGGGGAAGCCACACATGGAAGAATGTATTATGATAATTTAGAATAAAATCCAATTGCATTTTATTTTACTCTCTATTTCCAAGTAAGTGAGAAACAAGGTCCAGTAAGTTTGATTAGAGATAATAAGTAGGAAGTCCAGAAAGAAATTTGCAATGCGATTCTCCCGAGAGCCAAACCCTGACAGGCCAGTGGGCAGAAAGGATACATTTTCAGGGCCACTTAAACTGAAAGTCTGTTTCACAAGTTGATATAGGGAAATCTGAGGCAAGGTAGCTGGTGGGAAAACCCAAACTACGTTGGAAAATCACCAAGCTGACAGATATAAGGAAGGTGCTAAATACCAAGTCCTTCTCATGGCCTACAAAACTCTAAATGACCTGGATGACTACCTTTCGAAGCTTATTTTCTGTTCTCCCAACTCACTAAAATCCAGCCTCCTTTCTGTTCCTAAGCATGCCAAGCACACTGTTGTCATTGCGGAGACTTCGCATTTCTATTTTCCCTCTGCCCTTTACTTGACTCATTCCTTCACTTGACTCAGGAGGTCTCTGCTCAAATCTCATTTTTCAGAAAGACCCTTCCTGACCACTTCATCTAAAACATTCCATGGTTACTTATCGTATTACTCAGAATTGTTTTTCTTTATAACTCTTATGACCATTTGGTGTTATATTCAATTATTGTTTTATACCAATGAAAGAATACAGAGTCCAGAAAAGAGAAAATAAGCCATGAAATGGAGTAAAAGCTGAGAATGTCAAAAGCCCAATGAAATGTCATAAAGTGAAAGGGTTAAGTCAATTTTTCAGAAGTAAGACATTGAAATGTGAGGAGAAGCTGGGGTTCCCTTTTTGTAGCATTCTGAAGAATGACATAGAGTTCAATTTGGAACAACAGCAAGGGACACACGGGGTTAGATTCGTGCATCATCACACTCAGAAGTTAATTTGACAAACACACAGGCAGAGTTTAGGAGTTTGAGACTGAGTTTTGGTATCAACTCTGTGATTTTTGAGTAGAATCTTGTTATTTTTTTCATTTCTGCTGAGCTCTAGGGCTCAAGAATACAAATAAAGCAGACAGTAGACATTACCAGTATGAAATGTATGTCAAATCATAACTTGACTTTACTACGTTTTTGGGATATATAGATTGCAAGAAGATAAATTATGACCTAGTCGAAAGAACATGGTGGTTTTTACTATTTTTTTTAGATCTATACTTTGTGGTGACATTGATATTGCTCCTAAATTCTCATTTTGTTCTTAGATTTGCTGTATTTCCGAAAGATCAGTTTTTGTTTCTATATAAACACACTACTTTTATTATTTATATGGCCAAGTATTTCTTTCTATCATATTTTTCAAATGGTTAATGAAAGATGCAAACAATGGTTGTAAAATAGTATTCTCACTATCTTCAAGAAAGATAATAAAATCACAAAGTTGTGACATTTAGAGATATTTTCCCACACACTTTCATTTAAGAATCAATTAAACTATCAGCTTTCAGAAAATTTCTATCTACTCCAAATCACTTTTTCCCTGCTCTCTAGGTATTATGTGCTTGAACCCTGACCTCAGTCTCTTCTTCTAGAATGGAAAGATTTAGTCCCAGAATTCACAAGCTAACTCATTATCCCTTAATAATCTATTCTAGTACTATGTTTAAAATTATAAAATATATTTGCAGAATTGCTTAAATTTCTCATAGATGGTAGTCAAATTCTAACAGTGTTAAAATATATACCTTAAAAATAAAATCTCAATCCATAATACTATAATTTAAATTATTAAGGAAGCTCGGCCTTTGATTCTTTTTTCATTAATATGAAAATAAGTGAGTGGCAAACACATTTATAAGGGAGAATTTACTTATTTAGCCAGAGAAAGTTCTGTTTTATACTAGGAATTCCCTTCCAAATTTCATTGTTTCAGGAAGAAAACACACATTTTCCCTAATTGTGGCTATTGGCCTCATTATATTATCTATTTTTTAAGAATTAAATAAATTTATATTTATTATACATGGTCATGATAAACAAAAAAAAGAGAGTAAGGAGTAGATATGGACATTCTAATAAATCCGCTGTTTTTGATTAAATAACAGATTGTTTATCAATCCTAAAATTAAGAAAAAATATAATAATTTTCCTTTGAGAGACAGCATTGATTTATAGACTACTGTCATTATACTTAGCTGATTTCATTCAATCCTATGAATTCAATGACTCTTTAGTTGTTAAGGACTCCCAAATCTGTTTAAGCCCAGACTTCTCTCTCAAGCTTTCACTTGCGTAGCAGACTGCCTGTTCCACACATACTTCATAAATAACATATCCCAAACTGAACTGTTTGTTTTCCTCTCCAAATTCCTTTTTCTTTTTGTATTTCCTATCTTTATGAAAGGTGCCACTATCTACCCAGTGACTAAAGTCACAAATACGGGAGTTATTCTGGAAGTATTTCTTTTTCACACCTTTGTTTCACTTTAAATTTTTTTGATTTTTTTGATTTTACTTTCTCTAAATCTTTCATATCTATTCCTTGCTCCTTTTATTATTTTTGAGCTAAGCTATTACTTGAGATTTTGTTGCCTTAGAAAAAAGGAATCACCTGATCTGTGAAGCAAGAAAAATCTATATTTAGAAAAAGAAAGAAGATCCTCTCTCTAACTTTTGATATTAAAAGCTGGGTTTTAGGAGTAGTATATTAAAATTGAATACCAATGAACAGCTAAAAATATTGCTTCTATTTATATGTATTCAAAAATAGTAGTACATAGGGGAAAACAATCTCAAATACTTTTTAATTGCTTCAGAAATTAGTCCTCAAATATCATCAACTTATTATCAATGTTTTTATAAGCTACCAGGGTGGGGGTGGGTGGATTCCTGATCAATTCTCTTTTTCCCAGTAGAAAATAGAAAAGTATTAAATCTTACATGAGTGAAACTGAAATGAGAACATCAAAGAGGAAATTCCTATCAGGAGCTTCTTTCGGGGAGAGATTGAAAGTGTGTAAACATGCCGAGCTCTCTTCATCCCATGTGGATGAAAAGAATGAAGCTCAACACACTTCTCCACATACATAAATTATTATTAGGTTTCTTGGGCTGGGCATGGAAAGAAAGCTAAAGCAGTATTAATTGCTGTTGCAGACTACATGATAGGCTAGAGTTCATCTTTATGAAAGCAGATTACTTTTGCTTTTCAATTTAGTCTGCTCTAAGTTATGACAAGACAAATCATTATAGAGAATTATTAAATCTGATTAGGATTTTTGTTTTAGCAGCTATCAAACTTACAGTACTCCAGCGGCCAGCAGTAAACAGACATCTAGAGAGTTACAACTAGAAAGCTTTTGGAAAGGTATATAATGCATTTTTATTTTTCAAATCTGTAGGAAAAAGTTAAATCTTTACTGTTTCGAAAGAATTTCCTTTTGATTCTGAATGCCTCGAAAATGATAGATGTGAGCACTAAAATTCTGCTTTAATGTAAACTTCACAACTATCGTTTCTCTGATTGAAAATATTCTAAATGTAAGATGACATTCTGGTTGCTTAAAGTTTCAATTTCAGCTTTCACCTTTTCCCCTTGAAATCTTGCATCATCCTGGTTACTGAGCTTGATAATTTGCTTTTCTCAGTATTGAAATAGACCCTTGACAAAGTAACTGAGAAAAATCCCCCAATTTGTATGAGTAAAGAAATCTGGAGTTTCACTTTTAGCTTAAACACAGCTAGGATTCAGGATAATTAACATTTACTCCAATTTACCAAGACTTTTTATACTTCTCTGTTAGCATATTAAGTGGACAAATTCCATGGCTTCTTAGTAAATTCCATGTCTAGGGCTTTTTGAAAAATATTGCTAAACAGATTAATTCTGTTCAGGACAGATTTTATAAGCAATGGTTGACTACATAGCAAAAGATCCCTTTGTATATAAATAAATCTCTTTCACTACCTTTAAATTCCATTATTAAAGATTTCTTTGTCTAGCTCGTGATTTTTTTTTAAGCTCATTTTTGGCTGCTACTAGAAAATAGGTTTGAGCATGTGGCACAGAATATGCAGCCTGAGAGGAAGGGCATGAAATTAAGAGAAAGAAAACTCAGACAATATACAAGTCTTCAGTAAGAAATCTGATTTAGGAATTCAAAAGTAAAAGCTAAGATTAAAAAAAATAATAAAATGAGTTAAAAATTATTGTGTTAATTAAAAACATCATTGAGTTAAGTGACGGTAAAAGTTGATTAATTTTTAAGTATTCATTTAATTACAAGGTGACATTTACTATTATTATTTTTTAAATTATTTTTTCAATTCAGTATTTTGAATCCTAAATTCTATTAAATTAATCAGAGAGAGAAGGAAATGTAATAGAGGATATGAACAGTTAATAGAAGCAATTCAAATGGGTTATAAATATGAAAAATGTTCCACCTCACTATTAATCAGATCAATGTGAATTTGAGCAGATGACAATTTTCTGCCCATCATGATAACCAAGATAAATACACTGTGCTGTTGAAGATTTCATATTCCTGAGAATAAATCGGTTAAAATAAAAACAAAAACCTTCCTGAGAAGAAATGTGAGAAGATAACCTCAAACGGCCTAAATGTATGGCAATCAGAGAATGACTAAATAAATTATTGTACATTCATAGGTTGGAATATTACAAAACTACTAAAATTGGTGTTTCCAAGAGTATATATTGACTTGGAATAATGTTTAAAATGGATGATGCAGAAAAAGACTGATATAACATGTATATATAATGATCCCAATTTTAAAAATACATATATAGATTAAAAATCAGGCTAGAAATGACTATATATCAAATTATGAATAGTGAGTATTTGTAGATGGTGAGATTACAAATTATGTTTTTTTTCAAGTCTCTATTTTACCTATGACTACACATTCATTTTACAATTTGGAAAATAAACGTTTTTGAAAAGTAATAGAAAAATGGCTTGTATATTAACAGAAAGCAAGATGACTGAATAGCTGCTAAATTTTGAGAGTGAAAACACATTTGGAATAAGGAGTAAAAGTCTTGAATTATTACCTCAATTTTAATTTGCATCAAATGGACATTAATGAATAATAATGTAAGCTAAATGAAATTATTCTCTTTATTAACAATATTCCAATACCCTTAATATATATCATTTAAGTTGAGTAAAAATTCTAAACACATTATAGTTTATACAAATTATTTCTTGAACATATAATAGTTAATATTTTACATTTCATGTATCTTTGAATGAAAATATAAAATTTTAAAGTACTAGATTTTACAAAAAATAACACTTTGATCTTCCCCAAATCTAACAAATTCAGCCAGCTTGAAAATATTAATATAATTACAATGTTTCAAAAATATAAACTCTGCTGACTTACAAGGTTTCTTAATTGACAAAGTCTGGGTTCCTCTTTTAGCTGTTTCAAAAACTAATAAATATTCCATACTATATTTCTTAGACAGGTTCATTCTATTATATTAAGTTAGTAGCTGGGGTTGTACAGGGCTGCAGTATTTATAAAGGAGCAATATTTTGAAGATGGTACTTGACTTCTATGTATTGACTTTACCTACTTATAGGGCACAAAAATAAATAGCTCAGCTGGTGGGAGACTGCTTCGGCACTGAACAGAAAGGATTCCGTTTGAAAGGTTGGTGATGATTAGCTAACAAGAAACATGCAGCTGGCATAACTAGGTACTTTTCATTCCAAACAAAATTTGTTTTCAGTAGTGTTAAAGTTCATGCTACAGGCACAGGATGATTCTAAACTCTGGGCTATACAACCAGGGCACCTGTGGTATGAATTGTAACTGGGCATAATGTGGACATACTGCACACAGAAGTCATTTCCCTCTGATTTTCTAAGTTAGTGCAATTTCCCATCCCTTCCAGTGCACAAATGGGGTTCTCTGTGGAGCTATCAAAATTCTTCTTTTTATTCAACAATAGAAGGAAAGTATACCAGAAGGTAGCAAATTTTGCCCAGTGAATTCTTATTCGTACCTACTCTAACTTCTGTGCCTTTCCAAGAGTACTATTATTCCTTTTGCTTAGATCATCGTCCCCTCTCTTATTCAATTTAATCATGGCACCACTACACACACACAGACACACACACACAGATGCACACATACTCTCTGTCTCTGTCTCTCTCTCTCTCTATCTCTCTCTTTTTCTGTCCTCTCTGTCTCTCTGTCTCTGTCTCCGTCTCCATCTCTGTCTCTCTGTCTCTCTCCAAATCTCAGCCGAGACATTACTTTTTCCAAGAAGACATTTCTACCTTCCTGTATGGGGGTTGGTTAGGTATTCACTCTACAGGAATCCCAAGTATCCTCCACTTTCTCTATTACATCCTCTTCACCATCTGTGGATAAAGCCTCATAAGACCATTGGTTCCTTATCATTCATGAGTAAATGAATGGGCTCCTCAAATATTATTTAACTTCTCTTGCATATAGTTCTTATATACCTTAATAATGAGGTTATAGGGTTGTTGAGGCTAGAAAAAATGAATCTTATTTATTTATCTTTTGAATCTACCATCACTCAGCATTTCACACATGAACTTTCAATATTTATCGAACTTTTTAAAAGGACTGGATCGCATTTTTTCTTCGCATTGTTGTCCTCATATGAAGTCATACAACTTTTCTCTAGAAGGGCCCTGAGAGATTACTCAGTCCTACCTTCTCAATGATATATATTTTTTTGGATTTCACTGTGAAGGTATTTTAGGTACTTTGGCCCAGAGGCAAAATGATTTAGTTAAGGGAGAATGTGCTAAGAGTGCATAAATGAAGTTAACTTCTCGTAGCTTTTCCCTCTTTTTGAAGCAGATTCGGCAGAAAGTTGAGGAGAGGGAGGGGAGAACCTAGAAGTGGTGTAGTAACTCTGAAAAGAAAGATTCAAATGAGTGGAGAGTTGGGGGAGGGTGTCCTAGCGCTCTAAGATTATGAGGCTGGCCTGGGCCTGGGTCAAATCTGCCAAGAGGTTACAGTCTGGAAGAGTCTGAATCCAAATCTAATCCAATCGACTTCAGGTTAAAAATGGGCCATCAGTAGCGATGTTCAGAATCTAAGCTCTTCTTAGGGGGATGAGGAGCTCGGACAGGGTTACACTTATTGTGTCTCTTTCTCTCATAACGAATGAGCTTAGAAAAGGAAATAGGAACACATTCCCCCAAAATTGGAGAGGTCAAAAGAATGTGGCATATCCTTTCAATATCATACTAGAGCACTGTTCTCAACTTTTTAAAAAGTACATTATAGCAATATAACTAGAGAGGTTAGGGAGCCCAGACAAGTAAGCCTCAACTAATTGCCTGGAAAGTCATTTATATTTTCATTTTATGTACCGCAAACATGTTAAGAAACATAAATGAGTTATTTTTCCACTTAGATCTGGCTTCCCACATCATTCTCAAGAAGCATTGCCTCTAAAGCCTAAAATGTAAGGAAATCATCCCAACTCACTAAATGCTAAGGCTATTCTGCCATTGAACCAGAAAATAAAAAGTAATTGGAGAATTGTTTTTATATGTGTATTTCTGGAGACAACAAGAATTCTCTAATTTTATTACCTTACATGTGACCCACAATTTATTAAAATACCTTTCACTTTTCTAGTCCCAGTTTTCTGCCAATATAATGTAAACAAATGTAATATGCTTAACAGGAAAATAGGCAAAGAACTGGTGATTCAGTTGTTTTTATCTTCATTCGTCTCGTCTCTGAAAAGGTATCGACATAATAATTGGGTTAATATACTGAAAATTAGTAATGTGTTTTCTCTTTTGCCTTTCTGAATACTACAGCTTCACTTTGTTTACTTCAAAGTAGGGAGTGGAAAGTGGTAAGAATTAAAATTTTTTATAGAAGATATTAAACGATATTAAAAAAAAAAAAGACTGCTCTGTGAGACAGTAGGTTTGAAAACCAGGGTGAGTAAAAATATAATATTGGCCCAAACAGGAAGGTGTTTTAGATAAATGAGACAAAGGAGGACTTCAGATCCTACTCCTTGCAGGGACCTTAAAAAGAAACTACCTATTCTTCATCAGTTAAGAGTACAGAACAAGAGAGTAAACCTGAAAGCACTGACACTTGGCATGTGAAAATATGAGAGCTAGAAGGCCCACCCTAGGACTTGCTGTGGTGGCACTGGAGTGGACTGCCGGGCAGAGGGGCAAAAAAAATGGAGGCTGTGGCAGTGATGCAGAAGTCCACAACCTCAGAGTCAAAAGCAACAGGAGCTTGAGTCACACAGGCCTTATTCATCACCTACGGGTTCTAACAGGGAAGCTGCAGCCAAGCGAACACGAGATCTCATCCCAGGACATGAGTTGCCAGATAACATCACATCTCCAGACTTTGACGTTTCCTCTCTCCAATACTCCAATGCCATTCTAGAAAGAAACTGAGAATGGGCTAGGAAATATGAGATAGTAAAAGATGTTTTCCTAAAGAGAGTGACCATTCTTTAAAGAGACTAACTATAGCAGCAGATCTGGAAAAAATGGAATGGATTTGGCATTAAGTTAATGTTCTAAGACTAAGATATACTTGAATTTAGGTGGAAAGACAGCATTAGCAATGGGAGAAAAAGTTAGATTTTCTCCTACATTTGAGCATTGTATGAGTTAAACCTTCAGTTTTACTTCACAACAATGTACCGGATTTAATACACCGAGGAAGAGTGGCACTCTTTTCAGGCACTTAAAAATGAGAAGAAATCTAGAAAATGTTATTGCTTCACTGATATCTGACTCCTATCCCATGTTGTGAGGTTTGCTTCAGGGTGAGATGTACAAAAATGCTTCATAAAGGGGGCAGAGATTGAGTTGAATTTTAATTAATGCATAGGACTTAGGAAAATGAAGATAGTCATTGCAGGAAGAGTGGATATTTGGAACAGAGCTGTGGAGTCAGAAGCACTTAGAGTGTGGCTAATAGAAAAGATAAAATTTCACTTCCATTTTCAATGTTATGGCATATTAGGGAGTTTGAAAACCCCTATAAATAGAAATGACCTAGAAATGTTAGATAAAATACAGTAAATATTCATTTTAGACTCAGAACTGAGCTTCTAAGAGAGGAAGGAAAATAACCAGGAATCAAAAGTGAAAATATGCCCAAATCCAGAGTGGAAGTTAATGTTGACATCATCGTTGCTTTGAAGGCTTTTACAGTCTTGGTGAGTAAGAGGATTGAATGTTAACGGCTATCTGGCTTAGAGCAGAGAACACCACACAAAGCCAGAATCCATGAAAGATTAGAACCTTGGTGAAAGGTGCACTTAAAAAAAAAAATCTCATCTATCTTGACCTGTATCTTCAATGACTTACATTCACATGGGTTTAAAATTCAAATCTGTACTCCATAGGTTGTCTCAGAGACCCCAAACAGAAAATTATCAAAAGTAGTTGGTATTCATTGATGTTGCACCAGGATATCTGGCAGAAGGAAATGAAACTTCTCAGAATTCCCAGAGATAAAGCCTTGCCAGACATAAATTCAAAATCCACATGTGGAAGAATCAACGAAGTGCTTAATTAAAACTAGACCCAGAAAAACAGCAAGTAGTTAAGTTACTGAATAGATAATATAAATACATATATTTAAAATGCTTAGAGAAAATAGGTTGAAACATGGAAAAAACGATAGTCATAATTTTTAAAAGCATTTAAATAAATGACAAATAATTAAAATTTAATGACAATTAAATTTTCAAATCCAGTGGAAAGCTTAAATAACAGGGTACTCCAAACACCATCTAAAGGAATAACTAATAAATAAGTAACATGTATTGAAACACTTACCCAGAATTTATTACAAAGATACAAGATGAAAAAAATGTTAGAGAATTTAAGGGACCTGGAGGACAGAATGAGAAGATTTAATATGTATCTAACTGGGCTTCTGCTAAAAGGATTCTATATATTAAGAGGAAGGCAAGAGAGGAAAAAAACCACAGATATTTTCTAGAACTGAAAAACATGGATCTTCAAATTGAGTGAGGCCAATAAATCTCAATCAACTAAAAGAAAAAAAAGAACCATAGCTAGACACAGTATGTCATAGTGAAACTGCAGAAAGCTAAATACAATAAAAATATTTCAAAAGCTGCATGAAGGAAAGGCTGATTTTCTCCAAAGGACTATAATTAGAGTGACTATAAACATCTCAATAACATGATTAGAAGTCCAATGGCAGAAGAACAACTTTTCTAAGTTCTAAGAGAAAATACTGTTGCATAGAATTTTATTCAAGAAAAGAATATGTATTTTAGTCAAAACAGCACTCAGAAAAAAGAAAAGTAGCTCAGAGGCAAAAAACAAACAAACAAACAAAAACAACAACAAAAAAACGTAAGAGAGGAGAGAATTATTGTAGAGAAGATATACATGGTAAATTTTTGAAGGGTCATCACTAAAAAAACAGAAATAGAGTGTTTAAATTCTATAGTAGAGGGTAAATGAAATAGAAACTGAATAATGCTGCCAAAAGAATGTTTTAAAAATACACATAGAAAAAGCAGGGTAAATAGAGCACGAAGAAACAAAGATGTTCCACACTTCAAGTACGAATCTAAATCAGTACAGCTATTCTGAAGAATAATTGGCAATATCTCAAAAAGCAAGTCATGCATAACCTGTAAAAAAACGATTCTATCCCAATGTATATAGACTAGTGCAATACTTCTTAAGCAATTTATGGTTTTAGAAAACTTTTTAAAAGTGTAATCCACTGCAGTACAATAATTTTGCAAAATACAAAATCACATGCATGGATGTCATAGCAATGTCGAATTGCTATAAAAGTTTTCAAATGCTTACTCTTGGTGGTTGTACTTACTTTATCTCAGAACACTAATAATTCATTGATTGACACTGGATCACAGCACACTTTGAGTAGCACTGTTCTATAGAAATATACCATACATAGGCAGAAATAGCCAAATGAAACAAAGAAAACAAAATGAAACAGAAAAATCAACTAGCTAAATGCCCCCCAAGCAAAGAATGGCTAATAAATTGTGGAATATTTATACATCTAATAATATTTAGTGATGTGAATGGATGAACTTGAAGTAAATGTACCAAAGTGCATAAATATTTTAAAAATCATAATGAATGGAAAAAGCAATTTTCAGAATGTATAATAGTATTTTATTATAGAAATTATGCTACGTTTTCTTGAGGAATAGACATATTAGTAGTTGAACTATAAAAACATGCATAGGAGTGATAAATACCAAATTTAGGATAGTTACTACCTCTGGGTGGTGGGAAGGAAAGTGTTATTGGAGAAGCTTCTTGAACTCTCTTTGTATTGTCTTACTTTCTTCAGTTGAGTAGCAGTTTCAAATGTTCATTATAGTAATTATATATTTTGTATGTTTAAAACATTTCATAATTAAAAAAGAAAAAGATACATTGATAAATATATTTCTCAAGTTGAGAGTTAGAATTATAGTGATATGACTTGAATGCAGCATTTGGATCTGCCACTCTCTAACATAACTGAAGAATTTTGTTTTTTGACAGTAAATAGAACTTCAAATTTTGTACTGTTACTATCTCAAGCTAACATAAATATAGTATCTGCGGCTTCTGGTCACTTCTACTAGTTGTTCTGAGTCCGTCTAGTACACAAAGCAAGTGTTTCTGGGCATCTGTGTGCAGACAGCCTAACGCCCATCAGAGATTTTATAGGAAGATTCTAATAAGCATAGAAAAGTGTTTTATCTCCCGCATTGAGGTTCAAGCTTAACTACTATAAACTTTTAATTTTCTCACTCAGCATTTCATACATTGCATACAAACACGTTAATTGTAAATAAATAAATAGGCAATTGCCTTTCTTTGCTGACTGTTTACATAACAAAAGGCATTAAAAATGTATCACTAAAGGGACTCAGTTAACAACTTAAAACTACTGAGGATTAGTCTCAGTGGTCAGGGTGACTTGTACATTCTTTGTTAGATTCTCCAGAGGCTTAAAACATTTATTAAAATTCTCATGTGTTAGGTAGCAAGGCAAAGTCATAATCTTACCCTGAAAATCATATTACTACTCTGTACACACAGAAATATAATCTATCAATTTTCACTTTTAATTATAATTACTTATACTTTACGCAGCACTCTCTTAATGCAGAGTTATTTAGAGTCATTTTACTTATTGTTAAGGTAGTGAAAAAATGAGACTATTAAAGTCTCCCATTGCTTTATTGCATTTTTTTCTTTTTAAAAGATTGTTATAAGCAAAAAGTTTTAGCTCTGGGAGAATGTTTATAAATGCAATTAGAATTACGAATGCACATGCAAAAATGTATAAATGACCAAAATTTTAAATACATTGGCAAAAAAATGAAACTTTTTTTTCACTAGGAAAGTGAAACTTCTTTCCTAGATTGCTTATAAATTAGTTTTCAAGTAATTAACAAAATGATTTCCTATTTCACACCAAATTAGAAGTTACTAAATTAAAGATAGGAAAGTTGCTGAGACAGCTTCTAATACTATGGTTTCCGAAACTGCCTTCAAATATAAAGTCTTGCTGGAATGGAAATCAGACATATTTCTTTAGAAACATCAAAGAATCTGATTGTGTACTGGCCATGATGGGCATGGCCTACTACTCCAAATTTTTCCATATTAGTCTGATCTTCATTTCCGAATAAAGTTTATGACTCATGAGGATAAAAAAGTGAAATTCAATTTCACTCAATTCAATTGTAACTCATGTATATTAAGTCAATCTTATGTTCTTTATATGCTAAACTATGTGGAGGCTGAAAATGGAGTGATGACATAGCCCCCCTCATCTAGATTCTTGAAGGCTTTTGGGGAGACCGGACTTGAGAATGTTAAATCTTTTAAGTGAAAAAATAATCACATAGAAATGCATCATATTTGGTGGAAGAGAGAAGTAATGGACTTTTGCAAACTTGGATTATCGTCCTCAAGTATTGCCAACTAGTTGTATGACTGGTCAATTATCACTTTTAACCTCCTGGATCTTGGTTTCCTTATCTGTAAAATGAGCAAATCTAACTGTATGATGTTTAACTTCCCTTCCTACAATCTTCCTACATCATAAATTTTCCTGGTTTCTTTGTTCTCATATAGAATTTGTGGTTGACCTCAGCCTCACCTTCAGTATAGAGATTAACAGTATAGAGATATAACAGTATAGAGATTCATTCCGAGGGAAATTCGGTAACCCCATCTATTACTGAAGCATGGCTTTCAGTTCACGCACCAGGTTAGCGTGGATGACCAGATGAAAAGGAAGTAGCACAGAAATGCAAGTTCTACAAAAGTCTTTAGAGTTGACCTGTGTTCTAGGTTTCTTTTTTAACCTGAGGAAAATATATACCAATCAAAAACATTTGTACAATTTATATTAAAATAAAAATTTATTTCTACTTAGAAAGGGACCCTAATTTTCCCCCCCACAATGCTCCTTACTTATCTGCTTAACAGTATAGAGATTCATTCCGAGGGAAATTCAGTAACCCCATCTATTACTGAAGCATGGCTATCAGTTCACGCATGGTTGTGTTCTTTTTATTTTTGTAAATGTGTTTCTCAGGCTCTACATATGCTAAGTCTTGAAAAAGTAAAGTTTAAGTTTGGGGGGCAGTGGAATTGAAAGCCAGTGAGTCAGTTAACAGTGTGATTGGAGAAGCCAGAGTTAGAAAGAAATACATCAGAGACTAAGACCTTGGTTTTAAAAATTTAGAAAAACCAATGTAACAGATCTCCAACAGAGATTCCTCAGTTCCTTCATCATCTGTGTCAGATAACAGAGGAATAAAGGGCAAGACTGAGAAAAATGTAAAATAAAGTCAGACATATAATGCTGAACTGGAGCTATGATTCCTCAGAGCATTCACACTGGTCTCAAATCAAATATCTCAAAACATTGTTTGGAGAACACTTGTCTTGCAATCAATATTTGTGTAACATATCTAAGGAATTAAATGGGTTATTCATGTACAAAAAAGAAATAAAAACTTTTCAAATTTAATGTGAATTAGTTCTAAATTAAACCTGTAAAATAATTATAAAACTCAATTTATAAATAAGGAGAAAAATCTGCAATCATTAAAATGATATGCCATTTAGAATATTTTTATATAATTTCTTTTTTCTCTTTAAAGCTCTTATATAGATTATAGATATAGGCACTTATAATTTTAACTTCTTAAGTCTGGTCATCACAAGCCTAAAATCTAGGGAGCTTTTTAACATTTATGTTTATTTTTTCATTTAATACAAAAATGAAAGAAGAAATGAGTGAAAATATTCCTAGTTAAACCTAGCTTTAGTAAAGAAATGTATATAATTAATTTGTCTTATCAAGCAGAATAACAATGGGAAAAAGGATTGATTATATTTTTCTAAGTAAATGGTACATAATAATAGTAAATTATTATAAGGCGATGTAATCATAGATTATTGCAGCAATAAGAGTTTTTTTCTACCACTTTCCCCTATTATTTAGTCTCAAGTCACTTTATTTCGTACATGAGAAATGTCCAGATGCTCTTGGAGGCAGTAAAGCTAGGAAATACATAACCAGGGTATTCTCCTGTTCCCTGACAGAGTTCGGGACACACTGCCCCACGTCTCTTTTCTAGGTGCTGTTACAAATATGACAGCGTTGCATATGGACATTTCAAACTGAAAGAAGTTGAGAAATGGAATATGCAGGAAAGACTTTCTGACCTTCCTCTGAAGCAAGTCATAAAACCCTCTTGTGAGAAATGCCCTCCCTATGCCTGGAGGAAAGGAGCAT
Source organism: Pteropus medius (assembly GCF_902729225.1). Lineage (NCBI taxonomy): Eukaryota > Metazoa > Chordata > Mammalia > Chiroptera > Pteropodidae > Pteropus > Pteropus medius. Next base: position 25,225,259 of record NW_024354875.1, read on the forward strand.
CCTTATCTCTTAAGACAAAGGGACACAGAGAAGATCTGAAGAAGCAGATCATTTTCTAAGTTATTAAGAAAAAAATATCCACTTTAACAAATATGATATACTCTCTCAAGATGTGTTCCAAATAAATAACAATGCTGAAAAGATATCATTAAGATAATGAGGACTAAATTAGAAAATATCAAAATTTCTTTAACTGGGTGTATCCTACAGGTAGTCAGAACAAAAGACAAAGAGTAATACTGAAAAGTTCTTTGAGGAGAATTAATTAAATCTTTTGTAATTCTCCGTAAATGGAATAAGAAGCAAAATTAGCCTTTTAGACCAGGATATTCAATTCTTCCAAAAAAACAAATCCGTTTCCTAGTCTTCCTCTAGAAAACCCTCCAAAGCCAATACCAGATGACAACTGATCTATTATTTTCTTCCATGACAGCACAACACGAAAACAAAATAGAACACAATTATGTCCTTCCTCAAAAGGGATCCTTTAAATAGATAAGCCAATATAGATCCTTATCATTAATAAAATCATTCTGAGATAGCAGAGTCGCACAACGGAAGCATGCTGGGCCCATAAAATCATTTTGTTTTTCTTAAGTATTTGCCGACAACTAAAGACTTTGTTGACAGTTGCAAATTAATCTCCAGATCCTGGAAGGTGCTTCACAGTAATTAAACTAATTTTGTCCCAGAGCCTTTATTCCAAAGCATATAGCTTGGCAATCTAATTTGCTAATATTTATTATTCAACTTTTATGTATTTTTATATCCTATTTTCAAAAAGACATAAGTAATTTTCATACATATTTAAGTATAATACTTATCAACCTTTAAGTTTTGGGATTTTACCACCACTAGTTCTATGGAGGCAGATGAATTATAACGGTGTACAGAGCCCAAAGCACTGGGACACCTTTAGTCAGTCCCCAAGTCCACTGCTTACAGTTAGCTGTTCTTGCATCAACTCATTATATAAATATTTTCTAAATGGATAGACGGATACACACACACACACACACACACACACACACACATGACTTTATGTTGGACACTATCAGTGGAGATGTTGGACTTCATGATCTCTAAGGTCTCTTCTAAAGATTTAAATGTCACCGTGGTCTAGAAATTCTAAGTTCTGTGCAAAGTCGTCTATCTGCTAATGATTTCAAATGTGTATTTCCTGCTTCTTTAGACACATTAATTATTATAGGATAACACAACTTCCTTGGCTTGTGTTTTTTGATCCCTAAAAATGATATTTTAAGTAGTGGACTCCTTATTTTCCCAATAAAGTATTTCTCTTTTAATATTTTATCCCTATTATTGGCAATGCCATTTCTCAAGTTCCCTAGATTTATAAATTATATCTACTTTTGAGATTCCTTATGTACCATAATTTATTTGAGATCATTTAAAAATTCTATCAATTAGACCTCTATGAGCTCTTACGGATCCTTCTCATTACTTGTGTCCTATTCACTAAGTAAGCCAGCTCATGTATATATGAATGGAAAATCTTTCACAGTTTTTCCTGTCTTCCTTTGCTCCAGGTGCCAAGAAATCATAGAATAACTTTCCTGTCACAGACTTTCTATCATATAATTCCTTTGCTCAGTGATATACAGGAAATCTCTAATACCTAGCCTTAGTATGTGTGCTTTTCAAACTAGATATTATGCTGAAACAAAGGCATAAAATAGGAATGTCCCCCGTCATTTGGGACATATGTTCACTCTAAACACAAATGAACTGAACCTTTTTCTTTGCCTTCCAAATGCCTCCACCAATTATCTTATTCCATTCTCTGCGCTCTCTCTCTCACACACACACACACATACACACACACAATTGTGTGTGTGTATGTATTATTCTGTTTAAATATTTTCTTTTTATTTTACTTACCCCCATAGGGCATTGTTAATTTTTAACCTTGTAGCTTCAATAGAGGCAATTCTGTAATTTTATTTTATGATTTCTTATTTTTTCTCTGCTTTAAATCTTAGGTACGATCATCATTAAAGTCAGAGCATACGTAAGGGTGATGCATGACATAGAGGACACTAAATGTGTGCTCCTGCTGGCAATAACCTAATAATAAAGAGCCAGAGTACACAGATATCTCTGTAAACTGAGAATGCTCCTTTGTTCTGCCATACTTAGAAACTTATGAACTTATCTCACTCTGTGTTTTACAGTTGAGGAAGAGGAGGCTGGAACCTTTTTATAGGTGTTCTACATCAATATATGGGTATTAGGAATTTTGAAAATAATTTGTGCCTACTACATTTGTCTTGACAACTGATTATACACTATTAACTGTGTGGCTGGACCACACAGAATTATTCTCTACATATATATTTAAATTATTGACCTTAAATCAATTCAATAAGTACATATTCAGATCCACTGTGTTGGTGATTATATGTGTAGTAAAAGCAAAAGATTAAGTATTATTATTTGGCTAAATTTCTCCAGAGGCAAAAACTTTATGTACAATCTTCTTTTATAACAGATTATTCAATATACGAAGTAGCCATTAACTTTTATTTTAGCAAAATAGAAGTGGTTTATTTAGCTACAAACTATTTAACTATTCGTTAGTTTGTATTATTCTCTGTATCATTAGATACACACATAGCATGAACATTCCTTTTATGAGATGTCACCAAAATACTAAAAGATAAAATTACTGTTAAAGGGTATTTTCCTCTTGCTACTTCTCATGCAAATCTTTTAAAAGAATATTCAGTCTAATTTCTCTCTTGATATATAGTTTGCTATTCTATTTCTGCAAAATGAGAACATTCTGTTCTATTCATTCTCCCGCTTACTTTTAGAAACTGCAGAGAGGCTTAAATTAAACTCCTAAAGTAATTAACTGCCATTCTTATGCATAGTTATCAAATATAAGAGACTCCTGTGTTGGCTGCTCATAGGAGTTGTGGCATGCTGAAAGTGATCAGCTCTGCATTCATATAAACCATGACAGAAGGGAGTATCAAAAGTGGGTCAGTACCACTCCTTTATGTGATGATATTCAGGTTTCCACTTGTGTGAGTCAGTGAAGGAAAGGGAAAAGATACTGGCCACCTGATCATAAGGGACATATAGAATAGAATGGTTTCTTTGAGTCTAACATAACTATATTGGTCATTCTTTTATTGAAAAAAAAATCAATAGTAAATGTCATCAAACAGGTCCTTCAAGGCTGGCAGACATCAAATCATATTAAATTAGTTTCCTCTTAACACAGGATAGTTACAGTTAAATACCTATGTGTCAAAGGAAGCTTTAGTACCTCCTTTGGTTTCATTTCATTCTTTATTGGAGATGAGGTAAAACAAGAGATTGATCTCTGTTTTCTTCTCGGTCCAAAATTTTGTCTCTTAATGCCTAGACTTCTGGAATGCAATAGTAAATTCTCCAATTTATATTTACATATGTGCCACTAAGAGCCTGGTTGTAATAGGTCATACAACCTAATTGTAGATCTAAGACTACAAAGTCTTAATTACAGATGCCCAGAGAATTGAAAGCTATCAGGGATGTGGTTAGAAAACATATAAAGAGGACTGGTAGAGAAACTGTGCTTGGCTTTGCCTCTCTTATATTTTGTTTCAAGATTTTTTGTGGTTGTTGTCATTCCATAGATTTCTGTAAAATGAAAGGCCATAAGGAGGACATTTTACATTTTTATCCTGTGATTCTAATCATTAGTGAAAAATACTAGTCCAGAGATGGAAAAGAGAAAGCAAACTTCTGCTTCAGAGAAATTTGTGCATTATTTAGAGCTGAGGTGGGTAGAATACATAATAATATAGTAAGAGTTTTGTGCTTGAAAACTTCCTTCACATTATAAATGGTAATACAATTTGTAAAAAAAAAAATATGGATTATCTAGCTCTATATTTCATATTTGATAAGGGGTGATTTGTGCTGGAGCCTAATGATTTTCCATAACACTATCCTAAAAGATAATTGAAGATGTCTTCCAATATCTCTAATTTTTTAAAAATAATTCTTGTCAATCATCTACAGATTACTACGTTTAGGTTTTCTGAAATGTTTGTATTTCACTGAACCATTTGCTTAGAGATAATGCCTAACATAATCTCTCTTCTTGCCATTTTTGTAAGTCTAAAATTGTTGACTATTAGCAATTTTATATATTTTAACCTTGGTGATAATTTACATGAATAAGATTTATATTATACATTTTTTTATTAAAAGACCTGATATGTTGAAAAGAAAACTAGACGACAGAACTGCTTTTTACAAGTGTTCTATTAATACTGTGAACACACACTGGAAAATGCTGATCTTGTTAAAATTCCTCTTACTGTGGTTTAGTGAAGAGGCTAAGAACCTAGATGCCAGAGCTAGACTATGAGGGTTTAAAGTTCAGCAATATGAATCACTCTCGTCACCTTGAGCAAATTATATAACCTCCCTGTACCTCTATTTCCTGTAAAACAAAGATAATACTACCCTATGGGGATGTGATAAGTATTAAATGAACTAACATTTACAAAATTATTTGAAAGTGAATGCACCTAGTTTACACTATGTATGGGTTAGCTAATATCATTATATTTGACCCAATAATTTGAGGAGTCTATGAGAGGCAGGATAACACATGGATTAAGAGTAAGGGCTGTAGGATCAGAGAAATGAAGACTCGAATCCCTAACCCATATAAATCTGTTTCCCTATTTGAAAAATGGGAAGCAGTAAAGCTTATAGTGTAAAACCTGGTCTGCTATGGTTCACTACTATACATTGCCCTCATTTTATTCACACATTCTCACCTCTCTAAATTTCCAAAGTCCTCCTCAAATTCTGATATCTCAAAATTTAGACAAGTCCTTATTTATTTGATCTGCATCTTTTGTGATTTTTATGAACTGCTATCATATACATTGTCTCAGAATAAGAAATTTTAATCACTTTTGGTAACTTCATATGTTATAACCTTGTCATTTCCTTTACCAATTTCTAAAGCTTTTCTTTAATTCCATTCTCAGTTGTATAATGATTCATTTCATTATACCAAAACAAGCTACAGATAATTTTAAGTAGCATCCTGTTTGACTGTGTAACTCTTAGTCTCACTTCCTGGATTCAAAGTTTGGCTCCATCTCATACTAGTCTAATGCCTTGGGTGATCTTAAGCCCTTGAGGCCTTCATTGCCAAGAAGAAAGAAGAGGAGGAGGAGGAGGAAAAGAAGGAGAAGGAGGAGGAGGAGGAGATTAAATGAGTATATGAAGGTAAAGCACTTAGAATTTTTATCTGGCACATGATAAGTCTTTAACAAATGTAGCCTACTATTATTTTCTCACTTTAGGCAAATAGGAGCCAGTAGAGGGTGTGGGGACTGGTGGGGAATGAAGAATTTTAGAGGTACAGCTGCTTTAGGCAGAATCAGGGCCAAGACAGCAAGATTTCCTTTTAAAGAAAAAGATGATTTATAGTTATTATACATTTAGAAATAAAAACAGAATTAAGTAACCAGAAAAAAATATTAATGCAAGATTATTTAAGCTCCTCCTCACTCCGCAGAGTTTTGTTGTTTAGCTTTCAGTATTGTTATGCACTAGGATAATAATAGAGCTGGTGATTACATTGGATAGTTTACATTGGAAAGGAAAAGCTATAACAAAAAGGAAAGAATTTATCATGAAAAGTAGGGGTAAGAGCTGAAATAAAAAGACATAGACTGGGCCATGGGTGAGGTGAGAGAGGAAGAACATCTTTGGTCACCTGGGAGAAAGAGGCATCTAAAAAGTCTTGCTGTGGAAATCTGAGTACATATCTGAAATTAAATAACAATAATAATAATAATAATAATAATAATAGTTCCTGTTAATCAAATGGAATTCATTTGAATATGATCCTATGACAAGCTGGGACTTTGGGGCCATCTAGTTATATTCCGGTCAAACTTTTGGCATAGTTGCTCTTAGCTGTGGAGTGCTACAAATATGGGGAGTTTTATTTCTATTAATATGAGGTTGTTTAACTCAATTTTCAATAAAAATATACTTGTCATACAATATGAAGTTTTGGTTATACTCTCAAATACAACATTTTAATTGTGGGGAAAATGACAGCAAAAATGTCAACAAACTTAAGCCACTTGTTGATTAAGATAATAAATATTTAGAGACACAGAGAACCCACAGAAAGCTTCAACATATTTAAATGAAGGCCTTATATCAATATGTAGTTTGATAGCTTTTGTAATACGTGTCCAGTGTCTCAAAACAACTACCATACTGATATTAGTTACAAACAAAATTTTAAAATGGAAGATTCATTATATGGCAGAAAAAAAGAATGGTTAACATAATAGAGAAAGTGGAAATTCTGAATGTCCAGAAGAAGAATGATATATTTGCTGTGATTAAAAATCCAAAGTTGCTTCTACATACAAAAATCATTGGCATCTGTAGTATATGGTAATGTAAATACAGTTTGATGTGTAACGGATGCTGTGATATAACAAGTTCAGTCATAATATCTGAGCTGAGATTAATTTACTGACCTTTCTGAACTGTAGACCAGCAGCACTGTCATTAGGAATAGGTGCTATCTATCACTGCATAGACAAGTTTAATCTGCATTCATTATGGATCATTATTAAAGATTTATGTAATTACAGAATTTAAAAAATGAGAATTAAAATCTTAATTTACATAACACCACCAGTTGTAGACATAAAGACAATTAGTTGAAAAATAACTATCGATATAGGATATATAGGTGGAATAAAATGATGGAACTTCAATTTTTATTCTGGATTATTTTTCCAAAATCTAAAGAGTTTGCTGTCATTCTTATTCTGTGCATTACCAATCAAAGAAAAAACTTTAAAAAATATATTGCCATTGAGTCCTTGCATTGTGGCAACTTGAGAGATCATTTTCACAGAATGCACTCAAAAATATTTGTTGAGTTAGAGAATGAATTCTCTTATGGCCCTCTGAGAGGCTTCTTGACCACATGGGGAAATTAAAGTCTATTTTCTCACATTTTGCCAGAGGCATTCGACTTGTGGGATTTGATTTCTCCAGCATTTATGAATATTAAGAGTACATTGCAATCTGGATTTACTCAGGACTTCAGATTCAGGAAAGTGCAGTTACTGTAGAGTCTGTGACTGATGGCTGATTTCCCCATCTATCTGTATGGTAACTGGTATAACAGAGAGGGCAAAATGGTGAATAACATACCATGTGTGACCCAGGTGAACATTAACTTGTCAATGCCATAGTTAAATATATGAAAAAACTCATATATACTGAAACTAAATTGATATGTATTTCCTTAAACTGTGTTCCTAAACATGCATTGAAGCAAAAAAATATTGAGATAATAGAAAATTTTAATTTGTTTATGAATAATAAATACTAAGATGCTATATCATATATAGCCTATAAAATAATTTAAAATTCATGGCTAAATACTTTGAATAAAGTAAAAGTTGAAAGATATGAGACTACCAGTGATTTTCATATTTCCTTGTATAATAAAATTTTAATGTCTTTGATGTGGAACTAGTAAGGACTCTGTGGTGGCTTACTGGTTGGCCTGGACTCTGGAATAATCTGGCCTTGACATCTGTCACTTCATCGATTGCCAGGATAGATTTAGCTAATTGAACGATTCACATGGACATTATTTAAATTTTTTCTAGTGAGTAAATTCTTTGAGAGCAGAAACTATATCTTTTTTTCCCTTTGTAGTCTCAGAGTGTAGTAGTGACTTGTAAATATTGAATATTCAGAAATTGTTAATCAAAATAATGACTGATTTCTTGACTATATGATTTAAAGAGGTCACATATTATATGTATACTGCAAAGGCAGTTTCTATTAACAGCATCAAACTGCATAAAAATAAAGACTGATGAATTTGAATTGTTACAAAATCAAGATACACCTATGTGTACACACATATTCCTCTATGCTTCCAAATTTTAGATGATTTGCCTGTCTCACCAATAGGCTACTAAATAAGAAAACTACATTAATAAAATGACTCTAGTAAGGGTTCCCAAGTGGTTATGCTCTCATTACATCATTGATACAATAGAAAAATGTGCTAAATAAATACCACTAAACATCAGTTTGGAAAGGAGACAGTTTATGCATAGATTCTAAAATACTCAAAATCAAAGTAGGTGCAAAAAGAAATCTTTAATAAAAGGGACATGGCTCTTCCAGCAAAGGTGAAGTGAGTTTTTGTTGTATTTTTTTAGATTGAAAAACAAAATTATATTTATTAACTGTGGGTAAAGAAAGAGCTCATGTAGGGGACATATTTGATAGCTTTTATGACTGCAAGATGTTTCCAGGCTTGTGGGTGATAAGATTATCTTACAGGAAAATCCACATGAATCAACTGAAAATTGATTGAAAATAATAAAATTGGCAAGATAGTAAGTTTCCTAAACTCAATAGCTTTGCTATAGAGCAGAAATACCAATTAAAAATATAATGGCAAAAAAATCATTTGCAATAGCAGTATTAACAGCAAAACAAAAAAATGCTTGAGAATAAATTGAAAAAATTATAATGACTATATGAAGAAAACTGTAAGTTTATCAAATGTTTGATGCTAAAGATAACTCAATAATTAGATAAATATATTAAGTCCTGAGACTTAAAAACTCATTTTTTAGGAAGTTAATCTTCCTCAAATTAATCTATAAATTTAAAGCAATTTCATTCAAAATATCAACATTTTATTTATAGAACCTAATAAGTTATCCTAAAATTTCTTATTAAAAAATAACCAAGATTAGAAACTTTCAAAAAAGAACAATATCTTAGAAGAGATCAAAACCTAAATCTACAATAATTAAAACAGAAAAGTTGACTGAAGAGTAGATAATCAATGAAAAAGAATAGAGTCCAGAAAAATGTCTATGAATAAATATTAATATAGGTTGAATAAATGGCATTCAAAACTTTTTGGAAAGGATAGACTATTCAAGAAATAGTGTTGTGACAATCAGTTAATCATTTAAAATGAAATAAAATTAGATATCTACAGTGTTCTATGCAAGCAAATAACTTTTATGTGAATTAAAAATCAAAATACTAGAGAGAATAGGATACTATCATAATCATGTAAAAGAAGTTGAAAAGGAAAGGAAAGACTTCCCAAGTAAAATGAAAACCCAGAGCCATGAAGTAAAATCTGATAGATGTGACTAAAAATAAAAATTTTCTTTATTTATGGAAAACAAGAAAAATAAAAGTCAAAGCAGGTAACAATCTTGGAAAATTATATAAAAGATTCATATAAAAATACCAATTTTAATAATCTATGAAACTACATAGGAAGAATATTGAATCCTTATTTTTAAGTTACCAGTTATTGAGCATTTTGCAACGTTTTAAGTAATTCATTGAGTTTTACATATTTTCAATTTTGTCATGTTAATCTTATGAGGTTTATTATTTCAAATTTTCATTTTAAAGAAAAGAAAACATAAATTTGGGTGAAATAATTAGCCTAAGGTTGCATAGTTATATGTAATTCTGACAGCATTTACGGCAAGAGCTTTAGTTGAAAAATTCCTAACTTCATTATTCTAGAAACTTCCCTTTGATTGTGCTTATAAATTTTTTTCACAGTTTTTGGTTTATAATTTAATTTGTTCATGTGTTTATGAGGGTAAAAGTTGAAAGATTTTATAGACATAAAAATATTTGATGTTTAATATACCTTCCCCACAACAGATAAATAAGATTTTTTTTTCTTGTTTCTTGCTGTCATTTCATATAACCCCTTAATCCATCTAGAATTTATTAAAATAAAATACTTTTCAGTGTATTAGTTACAGTATGAGGTGAGCTGCTAAACTCATATTTTTTTCCATGCAAGTGATCAACCCACTTCCTATGTTAAACTCTTATTTTTACTGAAAGCCATTTTGACTTCATCCATTTTATCCCACTTCTTATGTGTCTATCCTACCTATATTATATTGGTTTACTTATTTCAGCTCTTTAATTTGTTTTAACACTTGATGGAATAAACTTATTATTCTTATTTTTCAAAACTTTCCTGGAAATCCCCAATGAACCATTGATTTTGAAAATTATAATGTTTTTCTACAGCATTTAATCTACCCATCTAGAAACAAGGTATGCCTTTGCATTAATTCAAGTCTTCTTTCCCTCTATATATAAATTCATATAAATCTATTGCTATTTTTTCTAGATTACTTGTTTTACCTTATGTGTGTGTGATGAAGGAATTATGTGTAAGACAAATACTACTATAGTTAATGGGATATTTTTCTGTTCTATTACAACTCCTATTTGTAGCTATTGCTGGTTACTGTACATTATAAGGATGTTTGTTTTTCTTTAGTAGCAGCAGTGAAGACTATATTTTATGTCATTCAAATTCAATAATCATTTTTAATCACTGACTAAGTGCCCTGGGCCTGTTCAAGGTGTGTGAAAAAATAGGTAAAACAGAAATCTCTTTCTCAAAAGCATGCAGGGTCTGTTAGAATTGGCTGTAATCTTTATGTCAGGACTAGGACTAATGACATATAGACAAAGGACAGAAAAATTATTGGTATCTATGCATAATAAATAAAAGTTTTTAGGAAATCACTTTAAAAAGTCAAGGACTATACTATAACCTTCAGTATCCTCACAGCATTTACCATATTATCTTATTCTTAGCAACAACTACGGTAGTAACAGCTACCATTTGCTATCTCTTATGTATCAGGCATTGCAATAAAAACTAAGAATGTCATTAATCCTGTCAAGACACTATCAATGGGTTTATTTGTCATTTCACTGATGAGGGAACTAGATTCAGAGGGTTTGAGGAATGTAACCATAGATTCTCTGCATGTACTTGAGAGACCCAGGATTTCAACAGGTCTGTGTGCTTATTGTCTTCTACTGAGCTCTGCTGTAGATAGAGAATTAATGGTTATGAGATAGATAAGTGATGTTTGGTCACTACAAAACAACAAGGGAAAGATTATCTAACCTGAAATATGAGACTACTTTTTTCTTTTGGATTTTTTACTTGATGAAAGATGATAAATCGGGCAGAGGGACAGATAATAGTCGAGTAATATTAAAATAGCAGGTTACATACCCAACACATTCTGTTCTCTTTAATCTTTTGCAAAATGTAGATCCAGACTGTCCTAACATGTGGCTACTTAATTTTACATTTAAATTATTTAAAACCAAATAAAAGTAATAGTGCAGTTCCTCAGTTGCACTGGCCACATTTCAAATGCTTAATAGCTACATGTGGCTAGCAACTACCAAACTGGGCAGTGCCAAAAACTTCCATCACAGAAATCTCTATTGAACAGTGTTGATTTAGCACAACTGTCAGAGGTAATATTCTGCAGTTGCTCTATAATTTCATTTCTTCAGTGATTATTGAAATGCACTATGTGCCATGACAGCTAGGCACTAGTTTACAAAAATATGTAAGACACAGTCTCTCTTTTATAGTTTCTCAAAATCCAGTGGGCAGGGGGGGGGGGAGAATGAAATGAAATTGTCCTTCTTGGGAATAATAATAAGTATAGTAATAATAATAATAGGTCCAAAAGAAAGAACTGTACTTTTCCTGGTCTCTTTCCCTGCACAGAGGTATAATTGTTGCCTATTCCAGATTGATCTGATGTGCTCTGAGTTATCTGTTGCCTTAACATTCTATGGGTTTAGTCCTGATTTTTGACCTTAAAGTTTTGCAAATCTCAGTGCTGATTTTACATCCGCCCACACAGGCTCAGAAATGCTGCCTTGGCAGCATACATCTGAACCACAATTTCTGCTAATTCTTTTTAGATAATAACTTTGTCGAGAGTGATCTATTTACATCTTCTTTGTCTTTGTTACCTAATGAAAAATAGAAAATCTTGACCTAGAATTCTCCTCATTTCATTTTGTACAAAATAACCACTGATAAAATTATCATCAAAACAGTCTGATTCTTGGCTATATTAGGCATTTGAAGTTTCTCACTTGTGAAAAGCTGCTGGAAAACCCTGTTGTCCTCTTGCTATGAGAGGGAAAGATTGACTTCATTGCGAGTTTTTACTCAAAGCCAGAAGGGCTTTTGGAAACATCTTGCTGCCATAAAAAGCTATCAAATATGCCTCCTATGTGGGCTTTCTCTTTAGCCATAGATTATAACAGTAATTATGTTTTTCACTTTTAAAAATACAGCAAAAACTCACTTCACTTTTGCTGAAAGATCTATAGCTATTTTATCAGAGCTATCTTTTCGTATCTATTTTTATTTTGGTATTTTAAAATCTATGCATAAAGGGCCCCCTTTCCAGATTGATGTTTAGTAGTATATGTTTAGCACATTTTTCTACTTGACAACAAGAACATTTTAAAGGGCAGCATTATTTCATGATGATAACCTAAATTTAGCATTATCAAATACTGGGTAAAACAGAATCTGAGCCAAAGACAAAAACAAAGAACTGATTAAATGTATCGAAAGCATTCATCTTCCTCTGAGGAAAGATTTTTCACTGAATGTTGTCTAGCTTTTACCTGAATTATTTTGTTTGTAGGACATTCATAACAGCCATTGCCAAGTGCTGTCAACCAAAGAGCCAATATCATGTTGATTGCTGCTTCCTGCTAGTTGTTGGACCCTCATCATGTTTCCTGATCCTTGCAAAATTAGCCTTGGCTGGTTTCTCATATTCTTTTTTTCTCATTTTCTAGATAAACATTTTCTCTCTTGTTTTCAGGCCTGGATGATTTAGGCTTCAGTATTTTAATGCCACGCAAATGATTGAACATTAAAATTCACTGACATGAATTTTAATTCATCATCGTATATTACAAATGTCACATCACATAGTGCATTTTTAAATAAACTGACCATTGTCAGTTGCTTTTTAATTTTTTTCTTCATATAAATGGAAACAATATATTCAATTGAGATGAATAGAACCAAACAATCCCACAAATTCCTTGAGGGCAAGAAACAAAGCTAACTCATTCTATTTTCCTCCAGTGGCCCAGTCTTGCACTGTGCTTTGTTAGGTCAGCCTGACATAGACTACTGAGTAACAGAGCTTGTCTCTGTCATTTGCAATTTAACTCTCAACCCTCAACACTTTCCCAAACGATTCCTCCACCTAATCTACAATCATCTGGCTGCCCTTCACCTTCCCCTCCATTCTTCTTAATTCTAGAATCTTATAGGAAGGGCCTCATTTTAGGGACTTAATCAGGAGGACTTGACATTGGGACTTTCTTCCTTCTTTATTCCTCACACTTTGCTTACATAAAAATGCACTTCCTCTGCGCCTTCTGTTCTGGCCTCTGGCCACCAATGGTGTTATTTTCCATGCTAATGGTCAGGAGAACTCTCATCCTTATGGGTTTTTTTTTTTTTTTTTTTGAACACTGCCCACATGTATGGCCTCTCTCTTCACCATTTAATCCTTTCTTTATGTTACCTGGTCCCTTGTCTTGGAGCCTGTGGCTTGAGGGATTTATGTCCCTTATAGCTTGCCAGGTAAGTATTTGCTTTGTAGACTATCCCTTGGATAATCTTACATTAGTGGAAGAAACATATTGGATAATTATAATTGGCTAAACATCTAAACCTTATTTTCTAATTTATTTGGTGAACTAGAAAGCTGATGTGTTAATTTTCATCTGATCTTGAAGGAAAAGAAATGATTGTAAATTATTGGCTCCTTCAGACTCAAATATTAATATTAGTTTACATATAAGTTGATTTTTATAGAAGTTCTAGTGTGTCATCTCTTAGTGCTTATATCTGCAGTTTTTGATGATCCCATATGAAAACACAATTGAAAGGAGTTACTGTCATGGAGGGGATTCTGATTCAAAGGCAGGCTTGTGGGAGAGCATTTTTGAAATAGGATGCCTCTCTCAAATCTTATGATTCAAATATAACCACACTTTATCTCTAGGTATGATATTGAAGGATTAAATTTGGATTCTGCTTTTTACTAGTACCTTTGTGAAAAGATTTGTACTCAAACATAATTTGAATATTTTCTACTGATTTTGAGTCCATTTTTCAAATGTTGATTTGAAATGAGGTCATTAAATGAGGTCATCTTATGTACATTGCTATTTGGAGTGCTTCTAACAGTACAGTAATGACTTGAGCATATAGCAAAATAGGTTCTTGAATTTGAAAGTAGAAGAGCAGTTTGCTAGTACTGTACTGAATCTTGGTGGTAGACAAGGTGTACATCATTAATTCTGAGGAGTTTCTGAATAAAGCATAAAGAAAAGCATGGATTTTAGAAGTAACCAGAGTTCAAGACCACAAAAGCAAAGTCAAGGAAGAATTATTAAATATATTTGATGAGTATCAGTAATGTGTACTAGAAAAGTGGAGTTACTCCCAAAGAATATGAAGTCGCTGCAAGTGAACATTCACTCTCTGGATGGCAGAGATCTTGAAATATTGTGTTTGTATTCATGGAGTTTGAGATGTAGGAGTATACTCTAATTGCGATCTATGAGTATAAATTAATATATTATTGAAAAGGGCAGTTCTGAATGTGAAGGGCCAACCAAAGTAGGGGTCCTGGAGTAGGTAGGTTTAGGTCAAGGATTAAAGAGAAAATGGGGATTCACTGGTAAACTCTAAGCTGTTCTTAATAGATTTCCACATGTATAGTACATTTATTGTCCATTTGAATCAGGTTTTCTCAATTGGGTCAGATAATTATTTGTCATAGGGACTGTCCTGTGCATTGTTAAATGTTTAGCAGCATCCTTGGCCTTTATCTACTAGACATCAACAGCACCTCCCCCTCTCAGTTGCAGCAAACAAAAAATGTCTCCAGACATCACTAAATGTCCCTTGGGGTCAGGGTAAGATCATTCCCCCCACCCCCATTGAGAATTACTGATCTGACTACATTATTATACGAAAATCTTTCACTTTACACTTGTGATCTAATAGTAATGGTTTAAATAGCTAAAATTTAAATTCTTACCATGTGTTAAGTATTTTGCCAATGTTAGCTCATTCAGTTTTCACAACTCTGTGAGAAACATAGGTGCTTTTATTATCAAGTTTTTAAAATATTGATTTCCAATTCATGTAATGAATAAATAAAATATACCATTTTACAGAAGAATAAACTAAGGCATAGAGGGGTTATAAAACTTACTCAAGGCAATATTAGTAGGAAAGGAAAGAGCATGAAATATAACCTAGTTCTGACCGATCTCAAAGAGCATGAATGCAAGCACTACATTTCAAGATCTTTCATTATGGCTTTTACTTGACCTTTAAGGAAAATAAATAAACAAACATAAAAAAAAAACTGAAATAAAAGCTAACCATAATGCTAAGATCTATATATCAGAGAGTCTAAAAGACTGAGCAATTTCCCTCTAAGATCAGGAACAAGGCAAAAACGTGCACTCACACAATTGTTATTTAACATAATGCTGGAAATTCTAGCCAGTGCGATAAGGCAAGAAAAGGTAATAAAAGTCATCCATGTTGGAAAGCAAAAAATAAAACTATCTCTATTAGTAGATGACATAATTGTCTACATAGAAAATCCCAAGGGACCTGCAAAAAAACCCCTTCAACTGATAAGTGAGTTCAGAAATATCATAAATTACAAGATAAACATACAAAAATTAATTATACATTTATATACTAACAACAAACAAAATTAAAAATACAATGCCATTTCCTATCGCCCTCACCCCCAAATGAAATACTTAAGTGTAAACATAAATCTAACATGTATAGAAATTGTATGCTGGAAACTACACCATGCTGACAAAAGAAACCAAAGAAGATTTATAACTATAACTATAATTATATATTTATACAAATTTACAAATATTTATAAATAAATGGAGAGACCTAAATATGTATGGATTGAAGACTTAATAGTAAAGATTTCAATTCTCTCCAAATTAGTATATATGTTTAACACAATTCTTAGTAAAATCCTAGCAAGATTTTTAAGTAAATATAAACAAAATTTTGAAAAATTTAAATAAAAGGGCAAAGAAAATAGAATAGTTATGTAATGATGTACGATATTAGTGGAGGCACAAATGAATAAATCAACAGAACAGGGAACCCAGAAATAGACCCACACGAATATGCCTTAAATATTTTTTTCATAAAAGTACAGAAGTAAAATTCAGTAGAGGAAAGGTAACATTTTCAACCAATGGAGCTGGAGTAATTGGACATCCCATCTATAGGCAAAAAACCAACAAACCAACCAAGCAAACAAAAAATCTCAATCTAAATCTTGCATTTTATATAAAAATTAATTTGCAATGTATCTTAAGTCTAAAATATAAGGCTTAAGCACAAAATGTTAGAAAAAAATCAAAGAAAATCTTTGAGATTTTAGACTAGGCAAAGAGTTCTTAGATTTGACACCACGATCATGACCCATCAAAAGAAAAAATTGATATTTAGTCTTCATTAAAAACTAAAAACCTTTAATAAAAAGAGAAGCTATGAAGTAGGAGAAAATATTTTTAAAACATGACCAACAAAGGACTCGTATCTACTATATTTAAAGAACTCTCACAGATCGACAGTAAAAGAAATGAACGTTTGAATTAGAAAACAGAAAAAAGACATGAAGAGACACTTCACTGAAGAAGATATACTGATGATAACTAATCACATGAAAATATGCTCAATCTTATTGATCATTAGGGAAATATAAGTTAAAACCACAATAATATCACTATACATCTATTAAAATGGCTAAAATAAAACATACTGACAAAACCAAATGCTAGTGAGGATTTAGAGAAACTGAATCACTCATACATTGTTGGTGGGAATGTAAAATGATATAGCCACTTTGTAAAGTAGTTTGACAGTTTCTTAAAATACAAACATGCAACTACCATTGATAAAGTAATTGCGTTCCTGGGAATTTATTGCAGAGAAATGAAGACTTATGTTAACACAAAGCCTATACATGAATATTTATAGTAGCTTTATTCATAGCCAAATCAGGAGGAGAATGGTGTGACAAACTGTGGTACATCCGTACCATGGAATACTAGTCAGCAATAAAAGAACTATCAATACATGCACAGTCCTGGATAAATGCCCAGGAAATTATGCCGAGTAAAAAACGTTAATACCAAAAGGAAATATACTGTATTATTCTACTTATACAACATTATTGAAATGACAATATTATAAAAATGGAGAAGAGAGGTTGTCAGGGATAAAAGGAAGTATTGGGAAAAGAGGGAAGTAGAAGTGATCATAAGGCCAGCCTAATAGATTTTAGTTGTGATGGAAATATTTTCTATCTTGACTCTACTAATGATAATATCCTGGTTGCTATATTACAGTTTTGCAAGATGTTACCATTGGAGGAAATTAGAGAAAGGGTATATGAAATCTCTTTGTATTATTTCTTATAACTTTATTTCTTATAATTACCTCGGAATAAAAAAATTAAAAATATGACAGAAAAAATATCAGAAAGTCTGGAATATCTAGATATGTTTAATAATTGGAACTCCTTAAATGTATTTTTTAACCATTTTAGTTTCAGTGAAGCCCATGTGGTCATTTTCTTTTATTTCCTCATAAAGAAGGACAATGATGTGGCCATGCAGAGTACATCTTTCAAGTGGAACTAAATACTCTTGAACGCAATAAGTGTCAATAGGTAGCTATTAAGTATAGGAGAAGAGAGGGTGGTGCCTTGATTAAATCACTGCCTCAAGCCCTACCCATCCTTATAACAAACCTGTTAAAGTTTTCTGAATAGTCACTCCACAGTGATGGCTCTTGCCTAGACTCTAAAAGCACTCATTTGTACACACAACTGAGCTAGTATATTAATCATAGCAATTAAGATATATTGACTACCCCTGTATGTAAAACATAGAGCTAGAACACAGTATCTTTTGCAATTTTATCTTATCATTTGATTTTTATTCTATTTAATTTTCTTTTGCATATGAGTTTTTTAACAAATACATTTTAAGGCCCTTATAGGTAAGTCTTGTCTCTGAATCTTGTCTGTGTATTAATTATGACCCTTTGCAATGTCTTATGTACAGTAGGCATACAATATATATTTTTGAATTATGTTATTAACTGAAAGATTTTCAACTTAGCTATTTACAGTGCTTTCTCAAGAAAAGGCACAACGTACATTGTGGGTTCTTGAAGGGGTGTATTA
Source organism: Pteropus medius (assembly GCF_902729225.1). Classification (NCBI taxonomy): domain Eukaryota; kingdom Metazoa; phylum Chordata; class Mammalia; order Chiroptera; family Pteropodidae; genus Pteropus; species Pteropus medius. Next base: position 25,243,483 of record NW_024354875.1, read on the forward strand.
TTGTCAATATTTGAAATATTATAGAAGGATCATTCTACTGCCAGAATGTTTCTTTCAATTTGTATTACACTCTGGTGCCTGGTAGGAACATGGCAGCAGAAACACCTAGACCGCCTATAAGTGTTTGCTGGGTTCCAAAGATGTGCTTTAGGGCTGTGGTGATACTTGCTTAACTTAAAATTCACAACAGCACGCAACTGTTTTCTTGCTGTTCTCGTAGAATGGAGAGTAAATAAGCAGGAGGCTGGAGTAGCACTAAATCACTGGAAAAGCACTGTATAACAATGCACCAGAGATTTCAATATGTGTTTACTGTTATGCTGAAACAATTTAACAAGGCAAAGCAAATTATGGGCATCTAGGAAAGTGTCAGATGAAAGAATGGTTATGGTTTGAGAATTAAAAAAAATACTTTGTGAGTGCAATGAAAGAAAAAAAATATTTATTCAGTTAAAACTTGAAACTGTACACAGCCCTAGCTATTATTGACAGAAACCCCCGAGTTATTGGAATTTCTTCCTTTGAAATTTTTAATGACTCTAAGAACTGCCTTCCCAGTGTTTTAATGGTGATTTTTATCAAATAATGCTAAACCAGCTTACCTTCCAAATTTATTGTATTAATCAGGGCAGCCGGCTGGCTCAGAGCATTCCTAATTGATGATCATTCAGAATATTAATTTTTAGACACTGCACTGAATAATTTATCAGAGCTTAATTGAAAAAAAAAGTCCCAGAATATATTTTTTCACCTTAATTGCATCTTAAATATTGGTGTAAATTTTACAAAAAAATATATGTGAGATTTTATAGTTAAAATTTATTTACATATGGAAAACAATAAAATAAATTTAATTATTTATAGAAAAATGAGTAACAAAGCAGATTGACAAACTATTTGATAAGATTTGTCTGGACCTTTAAAAATAGTGGCTCTGGCTCTCAGAGGATTAGGGAGACATAATAATGAAAAGTTCTAAATAGTTCTGTGGGCAGATAGTGTGGTTCCTGAGTTTATGAGCTTGAAGTCATCACCATACTGCTCTCTTTCTGCTTACTACTTTTTTACTGTATGTTTTTTTTTTCTTTGTCTGCATCTCTTTCTCCCCACTAATCTGTCTAAAGTTCCTTTAGGTAACTTCAGGAAAATAGGCTTGAAAAAATGCAAGGCATCTAAGCTACTTACCATGACTAACTCATTGTTAACAAACGGTCTTTTGCTCCAAAAGGAAACCTTACCAAATAAGAAGTCATTTTATATGAGATGAAATTGGTAATGGTGTATCCTTTTCATATGTTAAAATGTTTTTTTTTTTTTTAATTATTAAAGTTGTCCATGTAAATAAAATCGTTAACAATGACTAATGATTCCAGAACAATATCCGGTAACTTTATACATTGCTTCTATTCTTTTTTCAGCCAGAAAGTTCCCTTGGTTTTTATGACAATATATCCAGAATTTTCTCATCAAAATGGTGAGCTAAGCTATCTTGCCTGAGTATGACCAAAAAGGCAGTTCAATGGTTTGAAATCAAACCAATATTAGGGTTTATCCAAAGCACAAATACAGGATTTAATCTATCAATATCTCTATAATAAATGGGCATTCATTCAATAATTACTTACATTTAAGCAAAGTCATAATTTAGAACAAATTACTTTTTGTGTGTGTTAACGTGTTATGTACCCAGAAGAAGGAACCACTTTGCTTTGGATTTCTAAATGAACTGACATGAACTGCTTTCCTTAGGGTCCTATTTCTTCTTTTATTATTTTAATTTTTCTTTGAAAACTTTGAAACATCTTTACAGCAAATGCTAAAAATGTGTTGCTTTACTCAGTGCGTTGCATTACTAAAGCTCAAATACTGCAAATATAGTTATCTATTTCACTGTAATTTCTTTCTTGACCCTAAAAAATAACAATCTTAGAAAAACAAATTAGTTCTTATATGTATATTTTAATTTCTAAAAATCATTACCACTTTGCTTACTCATATTTAACTTGTGGTCTCTACACTTAGTAAAATATTTCTGCTTTGTTTTAGCAAACCAATCTATGTTTCAGAAGATTTATTTTAATAAGAATCTCTATGGCATTACTATGTATTGCCTCTGTTTGATTGAGTTATAGTTAGTAAACTATTTTTATAATCTGTATTTTGTTTGTTTGTTTGTTTGATTCCACCATGGAACAGGGGAATAACTCCCTGTGGTTGAGGTCATTTGCAATTTTAAGGAGCATGTGCTGCATATTATCTCTGTGACTGCTAAACTTAAAGAAGACATTGCTCTTTTCAGATGTGTGAAATCTTAGAAAACTATATCAAGATTTTATGAGGCTGTAGCCATGCACATTTCTCACCTAGTCTCCTAGAGAGTGGTTTCCCATGCAAAAGAGGCTAAGTCAATTTGTATGCTTTTATTATGCATTGAACATGGGTGGAATGTATAACAGTATTCCTTGCTTTCAGTCTTCTGTCCTCCCAAATGAGGTCACACTAGGAGTTTCTGGTAATACCTAGAGAATATATATTTTCCTGGGACATTTATTACATTATGCCCAATGAGAGAATTTGAACTTCCTGTATGGCACATCTCTTTGCATGTTAATGAGCCAATGACAGTTATTTAGTCCTCTAAATCTAGAAAGACATAAATGAATAGTTTCTAAATACCATGAAACTTTTAGGGATTTTATAAAAACTATGCATGCGGTATGGTGAAGGTAGACAAGGATTAATTTTGTCAGCTCAATGTATACAACAAAACATGCATCATTAAATACAGAGGGGCTTCAATTGTGGCTTTTCAGAGTCAAGAGGCTGCTGGTCTCAAGTGAAAAAGATGGAGAACCTCAGTCTATGTGTCTATTTGATGCACATGGCACTGTGTGAATTAGTTAAGTAGGTCCTGGCCCAATCTACTGAGAGAATTACAGCTTCCTGACTTAGTTCTAGTCTCCTTAACTCCCTCTGGGACTCTGACAAGTGTGTGCATGTATTTGTGTGTGTGTGCACGTGTGTGTAATTGAGTGTGTTTGGGGCATATTTATACATAATGCATACAGTAAAACGTAACTCTTATTACATATAAGGCTTTCATACTATGATGATTTTCTTTTTAAACCTATGAGGGGTCATTCCTAAATTTGTGTTGCTACAATGTACAAATTCTTCATATCGATATCCTTTCCCATGGTTTATGGTACATAAGATGATAAGCTCCTAAGGAACAAGAACTGTGTTATATATCTTGACATGCTTTTCGTTAACTTGTAGTAGACATTAAATAAACAGTGCTGAATCAATGATGTTTATAACGAGTGGTAAATAATACAGTTTAAAATATAAGATCTGGACTCAAACTCCAGATAGCATATTATTAGCTCATACTAAGTGCTACTAATAAATTATCTATTATAAACTTGCATTTTTCCCATTAACTAAACTTTAACACATCATGTTAAGTCCACAGAGATCTAGTCTAATATATTTCCAACTTTATTGCTACTTCCTCTTACACCTATTCACATTCAAAACACACACATCTTTATGCTTTTGCTTATGCTTTTTCTCAGCCTAGAACATGCTTTCTCTCCAATTCATAACTTAAAATTCTCAGTCATACTTTAAGTCAGGGGTCAGTAAACTACTGCCTACAGCCAAATGTATTTTTTGTCCAGTCCACAAGCTGGACATTACATTTTAAATAGCTGCATTTTAAATGGTCATATAAGTATCTATATAATATCTTTGATTTTGCCTCTTGGCCTACAGAGCCTTAAATATTTACTAACTAACCCTTTTCAGGAAAAGTTTACTGACCCCTGCATTAGGTCCAGTTTAAATGCCATCTTCTCCATGTAACCTACCCAAATTCTTCTGGGTAGGGAAAAAAAGTCTTATTTTAAGTTTCTTCAATAGGTTGCTCATAATTTTATTAAGCTGTTATTTCACATTGCTTTGTTTTTCTCTACGTATGAAATGCTTAAGCATGTTTCTCTGGGCTTTGGCAGGATATGGTTTTCACATGTTATTCTTGTCAAGGAACAATTAACAGCAACCATTTGAATATCATAACTATTAATTTATAAATGTTAGTGACAGGTCGAGACGAGTGTTTTTGAAATCTCTATGCATACCTCACATTTTTTTATACAATGTTGCTAAAACTAAGCCAATAATTCAGTATATACTATTAATATGCTTTACATATTTTGAATGTAATATTGTATAACTGTAAGAAATATCTGTATTTGTAAATAATTATTTAATGATTTTGTATGCTTTTGAGAAGATGTAAATCCTAAAGTTAATAGTTTTAAAAGTATAAAAATAGCTGAATCATTTGAAAGAACTTTGAGAAATCACATAAAGTATGCTAACAATATATTAGAAGCAATTGAAATATAAAATGACCCTGAAACCTCATGACAGGATGGTGAATATAGATGAAAATACTGAAGATGCAGTAAGCTAGTTCATGAGAACAGTGAGACTCCTTAATATTGATCAGATACAAATACTGGCTGTCAATAACAAATTCTAATCGATATGGAAAGCTATAATATGGAAAATAATGTTACAAGTAAAATATGTTGGAACCTAGCATTGTACACATTTAGTAAATATATAAAATTCTGTAATGACAGAAAGATTTGATTTGGCTTGCTGTCTCAGATATCTACCCCTCTGTGTAAAGATGCTTATAGGAGATACACTCAAAACAAAAACCCAAAGAGAATCTAAGTAAGAGAGGAATTAAGATATAGCATTTCTATCTGTGGCATCAATACTCATTCGCTGCCTAGAAATGGTCCATATTAGTTTTTAAAACAAAGCTAGATGAAGAGAATGTATTACTATTTTATTAATAACTATAAAACTCACTGCAATATTTATTATTAGAGGGTCAGTAAATATTATAATTATTTGCTAGGCTGTCTTCCCTGCTTGATTTTGAGATTTTCTTGGACAGATAGTAGGTATTATTTAACTCTATATCCTGTCTATATCATCTTTGCATAGTGTAGGTACTTAATAAGCATTTTTTAAATGAATGAACATCTAAAAAACAAATTAATAAATTTTGTATGAACATCTTACCACCCTCATTCTCAAACTGAGGTATGCAAGTCCTATAGTTACATGACAGTAACTAGGGCAAAAGAAGTTACATGGTGCTTCTTTCCGAGGCTTCTATTTAGATTAAAAAATTGATTAAAAGAGCACATAAAGTCTATGGCCACGTCACCCTGAGCGTATCAATCCCATCTGATCTCGGAAGCTCAGCAGGGTCGGGCCTGGTTAGTACTTGGATGGGAGACCACCTACGAATATCAGGTACTGTAGGCATTAAAAAAAAAAAAAAAAGAACATAGAAATAATATGATGCAGTAAAGTATAAAATTCACATTAATTTAAATTGCATTAAGTTGAAAACAAAACTTCCAAGAAATGCATAGCTTATGTAAGGGACTTTTATCAATTACATTACAAAGATATATTTTCACTGTTCTCTGCCATTAGAAATATTGCAATGGGAAACTTAGATTTTTAACATAAGTTATGGGAGAGAAGAGAAATAGAGAGAGATCAAACAATTTTTTGGTTTTTCTGAATTCTGAAATGTAAAGTCCAAATAGAGCTACATGTGATATGTAGTTTAGAACTCTGGGGTTTTAAATTTGCCATAGCAGCATCAAAACAGCCATTGGTCCTGAGATCAGAAGTTCAGAATCCTTGCATGTTAATTTAAAACCCAGCTCTTACTAGTTATATTGACATCTTTGAGCCTTGTAAACACCAATGGACAAGTTTATTTTAATTAATTAAGTAATTAAGTAACAAATGGATGATATAAAGTGTTTAAGAGATTGGGTGTCAGGCATAACTAGTTCATGTCCTCTCTTTGTCACTAATAGCAAATTATTTTCTATACACTTTATTTTTCCTCATTTGTGAAATGGGTTTAATAATAATATATAATTCAAAACATTGTAAGAAATAGAAGAGATAATACATGAAAAGGACAGCATGGCGCCTGACATAAAGTAAGTACTTAATTAATGTATTTATTAGCATTAAAAAAGTCCTTGATGAGGAAAGAGTAGTCATTTGTAAATAATCTGCTAATAAGTATTGGCATCTTCTTTAAAAATGTATGGTTTCCTTATAGCAGCAGTGTTTTCACATAAAGTTAATGAATGCTTAACAGCCTTCAAGATGCTTCCAGCTAATGTCTGACCTACTTATTAGGAAGGAAGCTTCAATAATCTGGCCCTCACAAAGGCTCTGTTTTCCTGGACTGAGGAAATTGCATAATTGCTACTTTATTCCTTGCTATAGAATGATTTCAATTATATTAAAGTACTACAATTCTTAAAGTAGTTAATTGGTTGCTGTTCCTAAATTTATCCTTTATAGCTCATTGCAAATGTCTCAAATGCCCAGAAAAAAATATAGTAAATGAATTTTATAAATGTTCTTACAATGTAGATATTATCATTAATAATCAGAATTTAGAATATCTGAGATCAGCTTTAAAGAAATTCTACAACATGAATTTTCTGTCAAGATGGCAGAGTAGGTAAACACTGTGCTTGCTTCCTCTCACAACCACATCAAAATTACAACTAAACTATGGAAAAACCATCGTCTGAGAATTGTCTGAAGTCTAGCTGAACAGAAGTCCTACAACTAAGGACATGCAGAAGAAGCCACCTCAAGACTGGTAGGAGGGGTAAAGAGGCTGAGCAGGCAGGTAAAACAGCCATGTGTAGCAGTTAAAAAATGGGAAGGATATCTCAGCTGCAGAGGTACCCCAGAAAAGTGAGGAATCTCAGCCCCGGAACAAGCTCCCCAGCCCAGGGTTCCAGTGCTAGGAAGAAAAGTTTCCACAACTCCTGGCTGTGAAAACTAGCAGAGATTGTGGCTGAGTGAGATAGAGAGCTGCTGGAGTCCCAGGCGTTCCTCTTAAAGGGCCTGTGAGTGGACTTACTTGCTAATGGATTCACTCACTTTAAGCTCCAGCATCAGGGCAGTAGCTCAAAAGGTACCAGGGACATACAAGGAGGAACTGAATTGTCTGGATTCAGGATGAGGGATAGAGGGGCAGCATTCTCCCAGACGGAAGTGCTGGCAGAGGGCATTATTTCTTTGTCGAGCCCTCCACCACCCAGCATGCAGACTCGGGTGGCAGATATATCTGTCTCCATCAACCTGGCTAACACTAGTCACTCTACCCTGATGATTCCCTGAGACCCCACCCCGTCCAACTTGTGGGCCCACCCAAGCCATTTCCAGTGGCTTTTCAATACAAACAGCCTGTCTTGGTTCATGCAATGGGATTTCCTAAAGTCTCTCAAAGGTTCACAAAACCCACATAAACAGCATCTGGTCTTAGATTTCCCAGTACCTCTTGCTGAGCAGCCTCAAGCCTGGCACTAGTGGCAGCTGGCCTTGGTTTGAGGTTTGGCCTCTCAGGGCACCTCCAAACCCAGTGTGGGTAGTACCCATCTAGGGAATGTTTGGTGGTTTATGTCAGGTGGCCCTTGGCAGGGCTTAAGCTGCAGCTGAACTTGGCCTGTGGTGGGACCCCTCCCAGGAGAAGGCCCTGGGGCTAGCACACACAGTGGCTAGCTTTGAGCCATAGTACCACCTAGGACTGCATCCAAGAAGAACACATGCAAAGGGCAGATTGGGCAGGCACCAGAGAAATGCTAAGTAAATCCTGCTCCATAGGCTCAGCCCCTGCACAACAGCACTTCTGCTGTAGCCATTTCCTCCTACTGACATGCAGACAGCAACCAGAGCTCAAATATAAGAGGGCACACAGACCCATAGAAGGCCACACCTGAAACTCCCAGCTCAGGTGACCAGGGAGACTGCACTACTGAGTAGGACACTTACTACCTAAGGACACTCTACTAAGAACAAGAGACATAGCAGCCCTATCTATTACATAGAAACAAAAACAGAGAGGCAGTCAAAATGGGGAGAGAAAGAAACATGTCCCAGTGAAAGAACTGAGCAAAGCTTCAGAAAAAGAACTAAACAAAATGGAGACAAGCACTCTACCAGACGCCGGTTATAAGGATGCTCAATAAACTTAGGGGAAGAATAGATAAACTTAGTGAAAACTTTAACGAAGAGATAAAAAACATAAAAATGGAGATAGAAAACATAAAAAGAAAATCATAATTGAGGAATACAATGACTAAAATGAAGAATACATTAGAGGGAATCAACAGTAGATTAGATCAAGCAGAGGATCAAATCAGAGATTTAGAGGATAAGGTATCAGAAAACACCCACTCAGAACAGCAATTAAAAAAAAAATTAACAAAATGGGAATAGTTTAAGGGGCCTCTGGGTCAACATCAAGCATACCAACATTCCCATCATAGCAGTACCAGAAGGAGAGAGCAAGGAATTGAAAATCTATAAGAAATAATGACAAAAAACTTCCCTAACCTGGTAAAGGAAATAGACATACAAGCTCAGGAAATGCAGAGTCCCAAACAAGATTAATCCAAAGAGGCCCTCATCAAGATACATCATAATTAAAATGCCGAAGGTTAAAGACAAAGAGGGAATCTTAAAAGTAGCAAGAGAAAAAAATTAGTTACCTACAAGGGAGCTCCCATAAGACTGTCAGTTGATTTCTCAACAGAAACTTTTCAGGCCAGAAGGGATTGGCATGAAATATTCAAAGTGATGAAAAGTAAGGACCTACAATCAAAATTACTTTACCAGCAAAGCTATCATTTAGATTTGAAGGACAGGGTAAGAGCTTCCCAGACAAGAAAAAGCTAAAAGAGTTCATCAACACCAAACCAGTATTATAAGAAATATTAGAGAGACTTCATTAAGAAGAGGAAAAAATATTAAAAATATGAATAATAAAATGGCAATAAGTATATATCATCAACAACCACTTTAAATGTAAATGAATTAAATGTTTTAATCAAAAGATAGTGTGGCTGAATGGATAAGAAAACAAGACCCTTACATATGCTGCCTACCACAGACACTTCAGATTGAAATATACACACAGACTGAAAGTAAAGGGATGGAAAAAGATATTTCATAAAAATATAAACAAACAAACAAACGAAAATCTGGGATAGCAATATTTATACCAGACAAAATAGACTTTAAAACAAAGGTTATATGAAGTGATCAAAAAAAAAGGTCCTAGTAATCCCACCTCTGCATATTATACAAAGAAACACAAAACATTACTTCAAAAGGACATGTAAATCCATATGTTATTGCAGCATTATTTACAATAGCCAAGATATGGAGGCAACCTAGGAGTCCATCAATGGATGAATGGATAAAGAAGAAGTAGTACATATATACAATGGAATATTATTCAGTAATAAAAACGAATGACATCTTACCATCTATAACAACATGGATGGACCTAGAAGATACTGTGCTGAGTGAAGTAAATTAGACAGAGAAAGACAAATGTCATATGATTTCTCTTATATGCAGAATCTAACGAACAAAATAAACAAACAAACAAAACAGAAACAAACTCATAGATACAGAGAACATTTTGATGTTTGCCAGCTGGGAAGGGGGTTGAAGGTTGGGTAAAAAGGGGAAGGGATTAAGGAGTACAAATTGATATTACAAAATAATCATGGGGATTAAAGTATAGCATAAGGAATATAGTCAATAATAATGTAATAACTGTGTATGGTATCAGATGGGTACTAGATTTATCAAGGTGATCACTTTGTAAGTTATATAAATGTCTAAACACTATATTGTTCACCTGGAACTAATATAATACATGCCAACTATAATTAAAAAATAAAAAAAAATAAAAAAAGAAATGCTATAAATAACACTAAAAGCAGATCATATAATTATAGCATCATAATTTTATTATACAAGTAATATACTTGTGATAATATAAATTTTAGTAGTCACACTGAACTTTGTAGTGTCTAGTAAGATCGAAATCAGATTATTATCGTCTTCCATTCTTGATATCACATTTTGGAAGGGAAATTGATAGAATAAAATCCTCAGAGAAAAAGATTTAAAACTTGAAGGAAAATTCATAAGAGGAATGGGGGAAAGTATTAAGAATGGGCACGAGAGATGATTCCCAAAGGGTCACGAGTGCCGCAATCAGAGTTGAAAGATGGTTGTGGAAGAGAGAAAAGAATTAGTGTGATTCCAGTGGGCAAAATAGAAACCAATAAATAGAAGTTACAAATAGCATTATTCAAAATGGAATGCACAATTTGGGAGCAATTTAGAGTTCCCTATCCTTGGCAGAATTCCAGCATATAGCAGATGATAATTTGTCATGTTAGATTGTTATTTCTTTGGGATGATTGGCAGCTAAGGACACTGCTCATTTTTTATAATCTGATTTGGTGATTCTAGAACATTAGGCAATTGAAGTTCAGTTCTTTCTGGGCTTGAGTATCTTCAGATTTGTAAAATAAAAAGTGTAGAAATGGGAGTGGCTCTAATATCTGAGGATCATTTCCAAATGTTACGATTCTATGAGTGATTATTTTTTAATTTGATTTAATAAAAGTGTTAATTTAACCACTTTCAAGGCGGTCGTTTTGAATTCAGATCACTTCACAGAGCACCTGCAAGAATACATAATCTGTTTCAATAAAATAATATTACCATTAATAGTATCCAATGTCTGAAAATGAAAAACAAAAACATTTAAATTATAATGTGTTGAGAAAGAACATATATTTCTAGCATGAGAATTTTCTCTTTGCCAGTGTTTATATGGTTTTATTTGAGATTAATGGAGAGAGATTAGTGCTTGAAAAAAGGTTTCAATTCAGATACTTTATGTTGCTAATAGGAGTTTCAGCTAGGCTGTGTCAGGTAACTGGACACATCAGTATTAGATGATAATAAAAAGTAATAAATACAGAGTTCATGTTTCAGGAAGGTGGAAATTTCATTAAGACTCTATTTCCACTATCAATTATTAAATTCACCTGAGTGTTTGCTTCTTAACCCATTCAGACAAAAACCTTCTCAGAGGAAGAGCATGTTCTTTGTTATGCATGAGTGGATTTTGAAGTAAAAAGCACCAAAGCCCCCTTTTTTTTGTATACTAAAGATTTCTTAGAGATTATATCTGAATAATTATGTCACAAGGCTTTTTGTTTCAAGCAAAGCTCAACTGTACACAAATGGTAAACTGTCAGAGAACAAAAGTACGCCAGAATAACTTGAAAGTGATTTTTACCTCTAGGTTCATAATAATAAATGTCTAGTACTATTTTGCCTTCAATGGATTTTTAAATATTTACTTATTGTTTTGAAGTCATTTAAATATTAACTCTCTCCTGAGAAGTCACATTGCCTGTGCATAGTAGTACAGCAAGTGTTTTCCTGTTCTTGGCACTGGCACATGAGGTGATTCCTCATGAGAACTCAATGAGACAATAGCAGAACCTGAGAACAAATCCTGGGTCTTAATTTCCCAGTTCTGCACTGAAAGTCTTATTTCATGATGCATTGCTATTGAATACTCGTACCATGAGAGAGGGAGAGAGACAGACAGACAGACAGACAGATGGAGAGAAGGTAGAATTTTCAGAGGTTATTTGCAACTCAGAATATTAACTTCAAATGAAAACAGATTCTGTTATATGTCTTTGTTGGGTCATAATGGCATAATTAAACATAGCTGCATTTGCATTCATCTATACTATTAAATAGCAATAACAATATATCTTTATGTTAATGACACTAGGTTATTTGAATATATGTTTACTCATATAAAATAATTTATTCCTAATTTATTGGGCCTTTAGATAAAGCCAAACAATGCAGTGAAGAGTAAAGGAAAAAGTAATTGCTCCCACATTTATGTTCTTCCAGCATCTAAATAAGCTAAAGAGTTTGACCCTCAGCATAATCATATGATATTTTACTCATTGCTCTTAGGGATCTTTGGTTTGATTATGGGATCTAAGAACTCAGTGGCATTATCTTATATTTCTTTGAATCTATAAAGCTTAGCACAATTCCTGTCTCATTATGATTATTTGTGAGGTTTTTAATTCCACATGGCTAAAACTTGTGCACATTTCTCCATAATTTGAAAGCATATAGAATAGTTGCCTTAAATGTCAAAGGAAATGCTTCATAATTGTTTCTATGATAGCATGGTAAAAAAAATATTCTTTTTTGTGTGTCAAGATATTTATGAAACAAAGACTTTTTTATGACTTAAGTTATTTATTTATAATTCTATAGTGGTTCTTTTTCATAATTCAGAACCTCAGTTGTATTCTTGAGGGTTATGTTGCAATATATGGTATCTATTCAGTGTGAAAGAATTTAACAAAAAACTTTGGCATATGTTGCTAACATAAGGGGAACTCTCTTCTTCATTCAATCAACTCTTATTCATTCATCAGACCAAGGTCAAATGCCACTTCTTCAGCAAAGCCTTCTCCAATCTTCCTCAAAAGGTTAAATTCTCCTGTCAAGTACTCTCACAGCACCGTCTATCTTTCCATTATGGAACTGATCTCTGTTGCCAATTTTCATCTATTCAATGTGATTATTTATGTAATGCCTATATCCCTTACTAGATTCTCAGCTGCACTAGAACTTTCCCTTAGCATATACCTGGAATATAGGAAGCCCTCATCAATATTCAATGAATGAGTGAATAGAGTAGCCTGGGAAAACTCAACTGAGACTGTCAGTTAGCAAGTAGGTATATATATAACCAAAGTCATACCCTTCTTCCCCTAAATTCTGAAAAGAACCATACCATATATTGCATTCAAAGACAGTATATTAAAAATATATAAATAATCACTTATTATTTTGAAAAAAGTGCATGCTTTCATACCAAAGAAGCACTGCTAAGTTTTTGAAACTTTTTTGGAGGAATAGCATTGCCCAAATGCATACTGACTCTTTCATTTATTAAAAGCTAAACCGCAGACTTTTTTTTTCTGTATGTTCAAATCGATTCTGAAATATGAAAACCTACAAAATGTGGGAGAGAAATAGCTTAGTGAATTTTTTTTTACATAATCTTAAGCAAAATAAAATGTTTTGTTCTCTAACACATCTCAGTTATCTCCAGTTTTAATTAGAAACACTCAAAAGGGGTGAATTTTAAGTTTTGATGTAGCGATAAGAGCCAAGGCTTTACAATCTGAGTGGGGTCAAAACCAGACCTTAGTGGTGTACTCCTGAGGGAAACTCAAATTTCTAAGTCTTCAACTTTCTGTCCTCAAAATGGAAATAATAATAATAATACCATTTAACAGGAATGAGATGAGGATTAAATACAATTTTTTGAATAAAATACCTTGTATAAGGTATAGTCTAGGGATTCCCCAACCCGCAGGACCATGGACCTGTACCAGTCCGTGGCCTGTTAGGAACTGGGCCACACAGCAAGAGGTGAGCTGTAGGCGAGCAAAGCTTCATTTGTATTTGCAGCCGCTCCCAGTGCTAGCATCACCATCTCAGCTCCACCTCATATCATCAAGCATTAGATGTTGATAGGAGCACCGGTCCCTGGTGCCAAATTTTGGGGACCACTGGTCTAGTGCATTGTAGGTATTTTATAAATGTTTCGATTTTGGTACTTTCATAACAACAACCATTTGTCAAAAGTTGATTTTCTCTATACCAAAACACATTGTTTTAAGTCTCTTAAAATATAAACTATTTGAAGAAAAATAGGCATCAAGGAATCTGGATCCAAGTAGTACCTTTCATTGTGCCTTTGGAACTAATGTAGCTGTAGGTACCACTGATTTCTGTGTGCCAAAGGCTTTTATCTCATTTAATTCTCACAAAAACCCAATTATAATTTCATTTCACTTGAAAGAAACTGAGACTTAAGAGACAAGCGGATGCCAATATCATAGATATTAACCTTATTTTAATAGATTTCAGGCAAGTGCAATGCCTAAAGCTCTGGGTTTAGAATGTAGCATGCTGGACCTAGTAAAGCTATGTAACCTAAATACATGTGCCTGCTCTTTATATATTTACACTGGTCCCCTGTTAAACTCAATAGGAGTTATTGATGGAATTTAATATTTTTAGAGTACCGGGATTCAAAGTCTTAAGGAATCAATATATTGTTATAATCCCACTTCTACCATCTATTTGCTATGAAATCTTGGATAATCTAAAGCTTCATTTGTAATATGAGGCTAATGATACCTAGTTCATAGGGTTGTCGTGATTATTATACAAATATTATATATAAATTCTTAGCATGGAGCCTGACACATAGTTCTCAAAAAATGTTTGTCTTTAATAATGATAGTAATAGGAATTATATGTATCTCCTAATAGAAACAATTTCTTGATCAAGCATTTGGCATAAAGAACAATATAACACATAGAAAAAGATACAACTATGCATATCTACAATCACTTAAAATAACTATGCGGCAAGTCCTTCAAAAATGATTCAATTGTACTGTATATATGGTTCTTAAAATATGAGACTCTAATATATTTAAATATACCTTCTTAGAATTTAAAAAAAAAAAAACTGTGTGGATAGTTTAGTTTTTGTTAACATACTCTAGAAAGTTTAAAATTATTCCTGTTTTTGTTTCTGACAAATTTCTCTGGAGAAACAGAAACTCAAACAAAAAATCTACCGATTCAGTTTTTAAGTAATCTTTGTGTCAATCTTTTAATAAAAACTCTATATAAAGTCTATATAGATAATAAAATAGTCTATACAGAACACAACATAGAGTGTGTGCGTGTGCACATGTGTATGTGTATATATATTTGGAATACTCAGCATGTGAAGAGTGAGCATTCAGAAGTGGGGCTCTTGAATCCAGTTCTGTTGTTGCTCTTTTCCTTGGCTTCCCTTGCATTCATATGTATCATTTTTTTATGAGAAAAGTAATTATAGACTGAATGTATACAAGGCATTACTTTGCTTTAGTAATAATAATGATGAGGAAGAAAAGACGAGCATAAGGGCTACAAATCATTCCTTCTCCTTTCCATTTCTCTGAGACTGTCCAAGTCTATAGTAGGACACCGTATTTTGGTAAGCATGTTTGGTGATATGGAAGCAAAGCAGTAAATGAGCAGATTGGATTAATGGCTAAGCATGTGGGATGTTCGTTATGGAGCATCAAAAGAGGATATAAAAATAGAAAAAATGCAGTGGCTTGTTTGGCTAGATTCAGCTTAAAATAAATACTAAAAACTAGTGATAATAATCAAGTTTAAGGATTGCAAATTCAAATGACTGCAGATGAGAAAAATGAGAAACATTTTGAGAAGGACTAGGGCAATTTGGAGAGCATGTGTCATCTCTAAAAGTGCTAGACAGCTATCACAGAACAGTGTTAGAAAAAGTGATTCTTGTACAAAACTTCCAATTTTTTAAAGCATTTATATTTATTTTTCCATATTCTCAAGTAAGTAAATTTTCAAGTAAATTGACATTGGATACTTGATATACTAGCACATGTTCTTCCATCTGGCTGGAACATAATTTCTCTCTTCACAGCTGATTGTTATGGAGGTCCTCTCTGATCATCTCCTTTCTTTACTCTCAATAAACTGTTCTCTTTTTTTTATAGTCCTTGTTTGCTTGCTTGTTTAAAATCTGTTTCCTATAATAGCCTATAAATTCCATTAGAACAAGACCATGACTGTTTTGTTTATCATGATTGTATGCACAACATTTAACAAAATGCCTGGCAAATATTAGGTATACAATAAATATTTGTTCTGAGAAGAAGTAAATGAATAAATATGACAAAACAGAGAGAGCATTGAGTTTGAGGTCAAGGGACATGGATTCTTCTATAACACCCTTCGATCTCTATAACCGAGTTATTTAACTTGTCTTGACCTTAGTCGTCATTTGTAAATATCAATAATAACAATAAGGTTTCTCTTATATTGTGGTTATGAGGATTAAAGACAGTACATGAAAAGTACCAGGATATGGTAGTACTTAGTAAATAGTACTTGTGGTTGGGTAGCTTTAGGCAAGTCACGACCTTCAGAGCTGTCATTTATGCATCTGTAAAATCAGTCAATGAGTTATCATGAAGTTAAGATATGATTCCTATAAGCTCTGTGCTTGACACAGTAAACACACAGTAGATGTTTGTCAAATATGCATTTTCAGAGAGTATATTCTCTAAGATTCTAAGATTCCTTATATAGCTTTATTTTATATTTGGGGAAAAATTTACATTTGCATTTTGCTTGCTATGGTTTCATCAAAATTTCTGTTTTCTATTCATATTTAGTCTTATCCTATTATGTTTTGATGACAATTTTTTATGATTTACTGATAACAATAAATTCAAATAGAATTTCTCTTTCAATTTAATTTTCTTTCAAAGTAACATAACATTTATTTTCACTAAGTTCTCCTTTTTAATAGAGAACTGATTTGTTTGCTCTTCTAGAAAACCATCAATAACTTTTATGCCCACTCTAAAAATGTTCAAGAGAATCAACTGGTCAACTGTCAGAGAGAATAGAAATTGAAATGCAGATCAAACATTTAACCTGTGTAGAGAAGAGTTCTCTGAATAAGCTTCATCAAAACCTAATATAAGTTGTTGATAACAAACATCAGACAATTTGATACTATAACTAATGAATGGCTTTAATATCTCAAAATAGGTTATAAATATCAATGTAAAACACACAATACAGTAAACTGAACTATGTAAATGGTTTTAAGTAACAAGAATAGGTAAAACGGAAGCAATTTGAAATATAATAGCTTCCTAGGAATCACCACCCTTACTGCAGACCATATACATTGCAAAGCCGCAATGTTTTCTGTCTGGCTTTACTAATTCTATCTGCCTCATCAATTCATTTTTGCTAACTCAACCTTCTCTTCAAGACCATATTAATGCTATTGTCTCTCCTTTTTCTGCAATTCTCCACATCGGTTACCCTGTTTAAAGTTATGAGTCCCTGTTCAGTCCTGTTTTATTTGCCATTTTAGGCAATTAAGGCTTAAAGCCCAATCATAGATAAACTCCAGGTGAAAGAAATCTACTTTACAGTCTCCTTCTAATTCTCAAATTAGTAGCAATAGTTACCATTTACTGGGTAACTGCCATGCACCAGATACTATGCTAGATGTCTTCTATTCTTTTCTTCACGAGCTTTATCTCACAGAAGACGAAGTTCTCAAATGATGAAGAGGTTAAATGATTTGCTAAAAATAACAGTTTATAGTGGAATTGGGATGTGAATCCAAGCCTAATTCTAAATTCATGCCTTTTACACTGTACCCCACTGCCTCATGATGCTTGGTGAAAAGAATGAGACACAGAGGAAAAAAATAATTGATGTACCACAGACTTACAGATAATAAATTGGAGCTCGTGTAGGCTATTAGTTATTCCATATACAATAAATAGCATCCATATAATCATCCACATAACATATTATTATATATGGTATATATTTATTTTGTATACATTATATAGCACCTTTTTTATATAATGGACAATATTGTTTTTCAGCCAGCCAATATAAAGCAGAATATATGCACCAATTGTTAGATATTGAAAACTAAAGGGATTTATCAATCCAAAAATATTCAGCTTTAAATTCCCTAAATGATCTTCTTCTGGATGATCCAGTTTCCTAGCCCCTCTAAAAAGACACCCAGAAACTAAGAGATTGAAGCTTGTCACAGTAGGGCCCCAGCTATGACCAGTTCAGATTTGCAGGTGTTAAATTTTTTGAATATCACTCTTGGTTATGGACAAAACATAAAGAGCTTGCCCAATTTGTTCTCCAGATCTTTCTCCACTTAATTTTTTCAGGTCACACTCAACTCATATTTTTCATTAGCAATAATTACCTTTGAAAGTGTACTTCTATTGCTAGAAAAGCATTATAAAAAAATGAAAAAAGTCTTTTGGGTTTTGCTTACAATTTTGATATCTATTCCAATCTCCTAAATTCCTCACTCTTTCTTTAAGCTCTATAAAAACATAATTTATTTAAATTAGCGTTGAAAAACTCTTAGGTCACACAAGTCTTGGCAAATTATAATTGTATTTTTCATTTTCTCATCTCCTTTAAATGTTAAAATCAAACAAACAAAATTCTTATTTTTATTATAGGCATATTAAATAAAGTCAAAGTTACAGTAAAGTGTTTGCTTTACACTCAAATTAGAAAGAGTTTATCTACAGTTAAGAACTTTTAAGCTCATTTAGATTTTAATAATAAAGATAAAATTTTAAATATGGCTCACTATTACATTTATTATTCATGTCTTTTGGTGAAAAGTTATGTTTGACCAGCCCTAAATAAAGTAAAATTTCGTGAAATCTGAATTCACCAGTTTTAAAATGTAATCTGTTTTCTAATATCTGTCTAAAATACTGATGAAAGAAAAATATTCCCAATGCTCATTGAAACTGTTATAAACTAGAAAAAGGTAGTCATCTCTAAACCTACTATTTTATCTTGGAAGCAATTCATTTTAGAGTTGTTACTAAGAAAATCTTTTATAAGTTTCTTTCTCTACTTTTTATTATCCAATGATTTAAGATTCAAGTGTTTTGCTACTTGAATCCCATCTCTGATTAATTTCCTTTATTCCGATTTAATTAAAATGTAAGATACAGGCAGTCTTCTTCACTTCTTTACATACTCCTCTTTAACTTTAATTAGCCTCCTTACTCTGCCTAATCTCATGGAATTGGCTGCCTCAAAACTGTCATAAATATGATAGGGTATGTGGAAATCTATATTCTTCAAAGCATGGCATACATATAACATTATGGTCTATAAAAGGTGCAGGAAAGAACATTTTTCATTTTAATAGTTTTATCTTTATTTTAGTGTAGATTTTTTTTTTTAAAAAAGACAAGAACTATACCATTATTTCTTTTCACAGAAATTACTGCTTGGAATGAGTTTAGGATAAGCCACCTAAGCTCTTCCATTGACTGTGCTCTACGGGATGACCAGACTCAAATCAAATAGGAAGGTGAGCTACCCCTTGGATTTCAATCACTGTTGTGTCTTCCGATTTCTAGCACTAATGTCATTATGCTTCACACTTCCATTCACCTCCAACAGCATCAGAAGCCCAACCTACTCAGATTCTCTCACATCTTATTCATGATCATTTCTCAAATCTTCCAAATGTTCTGTAAAATCCCTAATAAATCCTGTCCTTTCCTCCCCAAATATACCTTCCTAAACTATTCAACGACACCTTTTAGAATTCTCCTTGCATCCAAAGCACACATCTCTCCTTCTTCTAACTCTTCTATAGTTTTTTATTACCTTCTTACTCTTAGTTAAACCTCACTCTTTCCTGAGGATATTGTTTTCCTGCTGTGTTCATATAAATCCAGTTGTTTTTTTCTCCCTTTGCTCCCACACCTCCCGCACCTTAGGGCCTGTAAATACAGTGGAGGTCCTCTTTTCCCTCCACTGCTGCTTCCTGTCTTCAGTACTTCTTTCTTCAAAAACCTCAACTCCTTCAAAGCACATCATCAAACTACCATCCTCTACTTCTCCTTTTTATTGTCATCTACTAACCTCCTTGTCATTTTACATCATTTACTGATGATGTCAGCAACTAGCTCCTGACTTTTTCTCCAACGTTCCTGGAGATTTCCACTATCGTAAAGATCCATCCCAACCAGGCCTCTTAGTTCCTCTAGTTCTTGAAAACAATGATCTCTTCTCTACTTTGGTCTTTAGTTACTGCCATGCCCTCTGACTTTCAGGTTAATCCCATCATGTTTCACTTCTCCATTCATCTCCAACACAGCCACCAGATTCTTTTGGCTGAACCATAGCTAGATTTTGTCATCACTCCAATAGCTACACACTCTTAAATACATTGATTGTGATAGCCCTGTTAATCAGCTCCTGTCACTCCCATGCATAAAGCTCTCCAATGGTTTCATATTCCACTTATTATCCAAATCTCTTGCCACAGCCTACCTATTTAATTATTTGTCATGTACTTTTATCTTTGAACTTATTCTCTCTACTTAACTCATTTTCTGTATTTAGTTACACTGGCCATCTTCTTTTCCTCAAACACTCAAGCTAATTGGCATCTTGGGACCTTTGTAATTGTTATTCTTTCTGCTTAGAACACCATTTACCTTTCAATGAGTATCTAGTTCTCGTAATTTAGGCCCAACTAATATTTTATTTCCTCAGAGTGACTGGTCTCAATCCTTAAATAAATCAAGCGCCTTGTTTCAGATAACTCTATCATATCATCCAACTTAATTTCCTTCATGGTACTCATTGGCGTCCAAAGTTGTTCTTTATATGTATTAATTTTGTGTTAACTACCTTTGTTCTCTCATTAGAGGAAACAATTTACTTGACGAAATGGATTCTGTCTTAGTCACATTATATCTTTAGTGCTTAAAAGAGTGATTAGAATGTTATACATGCTCAATAAATACTTAGTGAATGAATCAAGTAGGCAGCATTGTTAGGCTTGTGTTTATTTATAAACTATTATCTAAAAATAAAATAAAAATTGACTCTATTTTCAGCATATATCAGAAAAACCCTCTGATTAATGTCTGTTTTTCATTATGCTGTTAAAAATATTTAATTTTATTGCTGAGCTGTCAAGAAAGCAATATAAGTACTAGAAGGCCAAAATAAGAAAAAGTGAGAATCTAGAGGGTAACTATTATCTGAAGCAAACAGGTACCTGAAGGCATCTACCAATCCTTGTTGATAGTGGGGTTAAGTTTTAACATTTGCTAAGTGTATGATGAACCAGAGATAAAGTCTAAACTTTACTAAACTTTGAAAATCTGACAGGATGGAATGCAGAACCTCAAAGGACTGGAGTCCAGGAAAACCTAAGCAAAAAGTAGAAGCAAATTCTACTCAACAGTAAAGAATCTTGCCTTAAACTTGCTATCTTTGGTGTGGGGAGCGGAGAATTTTCTTAAGGGTTCAGAATCAGAAACCATCCCTGATGTAGTTATCTGAGTCATCTGCAAAATGCCAAGTACAGCATTAAAGTGGTTCAATGTTTGTAGTTTACCCCACTATTTGACACAAGCAGGAAATATTTCTCTTTGGAAAAGAATATAAATCTTCCACCAGTGCCTCATGGTGTTCTCACAGATGAAGTTCTATTGACTATAAGCACATGATAAAAATCACAAGATACACATAAGAATAGGGTATCATGAATGAGAGGCACTAAGAAAAAACTGATAGAAAATTTACATTTTCAGATATAAGTATTAGAATTATCAGACAAAAATTATGAAAAAACTATATCTACTGTACTTAAAAAGGAAAGACAGAATCATAAGTACATATGAAGATCTGGAAACCTTAAAAATGGCTGATATATTTTTTAAAAAGTCTTATAGAAATTAAAAATGTAATATTTGCAAGTAAAAACTTAATAGATGTGTTAAACAGCAGATTAGGATAGTTAAAGATAATTTTTTAAAAAACATTAGAATATGAATATAAAAAATGATAACTAGAAAGTAGCCTAGAGAGCCAGAGAGATTTAAAGTCTGAAAAAGAGATTAAGAATTATAGAAGATAGAATGAAAAGCTGTAATATATATTCAGTTGGATAATAGAAGATAACAGAGAAAAAATGAGTAGGAAATAATTAAACAGATAATGCTTGGCGAATTTTCTAGAAGCATTGAAAGATGTGACTATTTAGACTTAAAAAAAATCAAAATTAATTTAATGTAGAGTAAATAAAAAGAAACCTACACCTAGATACATCATAGATAAAATATAGACACCAAAGCCAACGCAGCTAAACCACAGTGTTTTCAAAGGAATAACAATAATTTCAAAAGCAGGGATACAAACCAAAAGTTTATGGAATGTATCTTTAAATTGCTAAGAGAAAATAGCCCTCAGTCTAGAATTGCATGCACAACAGTATACAATTAGCTCTTTCAAAAGCACAGGCAAAGTAAAAAATCCTTTAGAAAATTTAGAGTTTAATATCACAGACATTTCCAAAGCAGTGGTTCCCAACTTTGAGTAATTTTTTATTCTCTTCTTTGTGTCTCATCCCTCAGCAAGAATATCTGGTATGTCTGGAGCATATTGTACAGGACAGCTCTCCACAACAAAGAATTATTTGGTCACATATGTCAATATTATTGAGGCTGAGATATCCCATATTAAAATAATATCTAAATCAGTGCTATGAAAGAAGAGAAAATGACCCCAGGAAGAATGACTACAATGCAAGAAAGAATTATTAGAAAAAGCATGCAGTCATAAACATCAACTGTATAAACAATAATTCATGGGGTAAAACAATAAAACTAAATTCCTGAAAAATAATAACATATAAATTAAGGCTAAATTAGCTTTTAAATATCAGGATGCGGGTGAGATGTTGATTTGATATATATTTCATCAAATTATGAATTCATGTTACATTTTCCAAGATAACCAGTAAATAATTAGTTCTGAAAACTAATGTAAAAATTGAAATAAGACAAAAAGCTAATTTAAAAACACAAAAAGGAGAAAAGTCAACCAAAAATGTAGAAAAATTTAAAAAGCGTAAAATCATCATTTCTAGTTAACATTAAAAAGTGCTACTTAACCTCACAGTAGGGCAAGGAAAATTCGTTGATGGCAAAAAAAATTGGAAAGGAAGAACTTGCAGATATACTTGTACACAAAGAAAATCAAAAAGATACTGTTTTAGCATAAATAAAGGTTTAGAAAGTTTGCTGGATACAAATTAATATAAAAATCAACTGCATATATATATACATATATTTCAAGAAAATAGTGTTAAGAAATACAGCAAAAATATCAAGAATTTAGATATAAATCTAATGAGATATGTGTGTGACCTTTATGAGAACATTTTTAAACTTTAATGGAAGACATTTAAGAAGACCTGAGTAAATGGAGCAATATATCATGTTCTCGGGTAGGAGGTGTCAATATCTTCAGGATGCTGCTTCTACCAAATTCAACCGTAGAATCCATGCAAGTGCAATAAGCGTTCTAACATGTATTCTTTGTGGAATTTAAATATTGATTTCAAAGTTTTAGTAGAATTGCAAAAGCCTCAGAATGGGTTGGAAATGGATGAAGAGTAATTAATCTGGGGGATCTATTTATCGGATATAAATATTCATTATGAATTTATATGTATTTATTAAAAGATGAGATATCAATAGAAAAGTAGACAAATAGAGCAATTAAACAAAATAGAAATTGCACAATTGTTTTCATATTAAGAAAAATTCTTAGAGACTAGAACTAGCATGGCAATCAATACATAAAAGAACAAATCATTTTACTGGAATAAATATGTATATCTACTTCAAAGTACACTCAAAATTAATTATAGGAAGATTAAAGATCACATATGAAAAGGCAAACTATAAAACCTTTAAAAGATAATTTGAAAAAAAAAACTTTATGAACTTACAATAAGGAAAGATTTATTTACCAGGACTTTAAAAGCATTAATCATAAAGACAATATTGATAAGTCTGATTACATTATAATACAGACCTTCTATTAATAAAAAGGCAACACAAAGAAATTAAAAATGGAAACTATAAATTGGGAAAATATATTTACACAAATAGCTTACAAAAGATTTGATTGAAGAATATATACCAGACTTGTATATATCAGTAAGTTTACAGTAAACAGCTTAATTTAAAAAATAGGCAAAGAAGAGCAGATATTTTACAGAATAGGATATTTGATATATTAAAGATATATTATATATGAATATGTAATATGAGATATATAAAAATATCAAAATATGATCAACATAATTAGTAATAAATGAGATACAAATTAAAGCTATGAATTAGCGTTTTATATTCATTAAATCGACAAAAATTAAGAAGTCAGATAATGCCAAGTACTGATAGAACTTTAACTTGCAGGAAGCCTGAGACTTCTGGAGGAAGTGTAAATTGACACAACTCAAAAAAATAATTTGATTTATCTAATTAAAGCAGCAAAATTATTTCCAACAACAAGAAAACTAGAAAAAAATTAATGTATACTTAATGAAACAATGTTAGATAAAAAATTGTATATTCATACCAAGTTACATAACAGTAAAAAATATGCAGGAAAAAAGTAACATGAAACATATTTCCATTAATAATGTTAAAAAACATTCAGAACATAATGTATGCTTTATTGATATCTTATAACTTTCAAACGAATAAAAGGAATGATAAGCACAGTGATATTATGGTTGGGAGGAGAAGATGCATTTAAGTGGACTCAAATGTTCTTTTATTATTATTATTTTTATTATTATTTATATTATTATTATTATTATTATTTATGCCTATAGCACCTGGTCTTCCTAGGCGGTCTCCCATCCAAGTACTAACCAGGCCTGACCTTGCTTAGCTTTCAAGATCAGACATCGGGCTTGTTCAGGGTGGCATGGCCTTAGACCATGGACTGTGGCTCTACTGGGGCACAAACCCAGGACCTTCTGTCTGTAAAGCAGATATGCTAACTGCTACACCATGGAACCACATCGAAATGTTCTATTTCTTAAGCTGAGTAATGGATATTTGGGTGTTTGTTATTATTATTAATAACTTTTATATTTGTTAATCATTTAATTAAATAATAAAACAAAAAGATAAGCAAAGTTTTATATGGCAAAAATCATGACAGTAGTATGTAAAGTTTTAGAACCGATGGTACATATGAATAAATTCTTTGAAGTTGTCTTCCACTTTCTCACTACCAGGATTCCATTACTATATTAAATATATCTCTAATAACTCTTTTTAATGGAAAATATGAAATAATGCATGGAGGTATATAGATAAGAAAGCAGTTCTTAATCTCCTTCTATTTACCTCTGGTGTCCTTTCCTAAATAACCCACGTTCAAGTTTTAAATTAACTTGAGTGCCTAGAAGAAGACACAGTGTTGGCCTGAATACCTTACAGTAGTGATGCTGCTAAAAGGCTATTTTTCATTTAGGCAGGAAGAATTATCACAAAGGCTCTGTTCCACTTACAGGGAAACATATTAATATTTAGAAAAACTTCTTAATGTTTTGAAGACAATTGCTATCAAGTAAGTAATCCAGTAGGAAATCTCATTGAAGAGATCTCCAAATCTCTGTTCTACTTAAATAGAAAGCACTCTTACATTAAAATTGGTCTATTTCATGTTATTATCCATTTATGAAATAATTAAAAATTTCTGAGCATTTAAGATGTAGGAATTAGGAAACCGACCAAGAGAAATGCCGACCACTCCATTTCTTCTGCTTTCATTGACACAGTTGCATAAGACAGTATTTAACACAAAAGAGATAAAACAGGAAGAACAAAATTGAACTTTCGCTAGCAAGCAAGGCATTTCCAATTTCTATTTCTATGTCTAGGACATGTGCAACTGCTACAGCTGACATTCCCTGGAACTTCTGAATTAATTTTAAAAGATACCCAGAATTAAATGATGTAAGCAGAGACCTTAAAGAGCTTAGTAGTTACTACTGTCACAGGTTTTAAATTTGAAATAAAAATGACGTTTTCCAAAGTAACTTTATTAAGACTTTTCCTATTATGTACTACCATATGTAAAGCTTCATTTTATGATAGAATACTCTCTCTCTTGTTTCATGTGTCTGATAGTACCCTGAGAAAAATTATCCATGCTTAGAAAATTTGCAAGGGTATCATTTATGAAGAAACAAAAACCAAAATTTCCTTTGGTATCATCATTTGAAGATAGAAAAAAAATTATCTGAATGTGGAAAATTTTCTATAATATTACTCTATACCACAAAACTATTATTTTAGTCTCTTAACTTCTTGAATTGTGCCAAAAACTTGGTTAATTGAATGTAAAAAATATTAGTATAAAGGATAGAAATGATTGCAGTTCATGCTTCTTGGGAATTTTGAAGTATTATATAGTAGAAAGTATAGAGGTCTGGGAATATGTACTCTAAAAATATTTAATTGCTTGGTCATTAATTATCAATATTCATTTTGGCAATGCCATCATGATTTTTAACATTATATCAAAATGAGCAAACTGTAAGTGCACAACCTAATGAATTTTCATAAATTGAACATACCCATTTACAAATATCCAAATTAAAAAACAATGCTACCAGAACTATAGAAGCATACCTATTCAAAGTACCTTCTCCTCAGATACTCTTGTGCCTGGCTTCTTTCCCTCAATATTATATTTGTGAGAGCATTCTATGTTGTTGCATGAAATTATAATTTGCTTTTTTTTGTTGCTGTATAATATTCCACTGTATACTATAATATGTTTATCTGTTCTATTCTTGATGAGCAAATGTAGTTTCCAATTCAGACTCATTATGAACACTTGCATGAACATTCTTGTACATTTCTTTGACAAACATAATATGTGTTTCAGTAGAATTATCTGATCATGGGGAACACATGTGCTTAGCTTAGTAGGTACTACCAAACAGCTTTCCAACCTGGTTTTATCAAATTATGTCACACCAGTAGTTTGTGAGTTCTAGCTGTTCCACATTCTCACCAATATTTAGTATTTTCTACCTTTTAATTTTCATCATTCTGGTGGGGGTATAGCAGTAGTGGTTTTAATGTGTATGTCTGATAGGTATATCTTCATTTATTGGCCATGTGGATATCCTCCTCTTAAAGTGCCTGTTTAAGTTTTCTTACTCCTTCTTTTATTGGCTTTTCATTAAGGTATTTTGAGGCTAAAATGAGACACTATAAATGAAAAATTTTTATAAATTTGCAAGTGTTAAACAAGTGTAAAGTATTTTATATCATTAAACTGGACAATTGCAGGTTTCTAGGTCATATTTTTAGCTACTATATGTTTTCCCAGTGTGTTGTTTCCCTAACAACATTCCTTTTTTTTTTTTTAAAATAAGTGACTAGAGACTATATGTAAATTCCCCAGAAAAGGATATGGCACGTTGTACAAGCTCAGTAAATGATAGCTTCTTTCATTATAATTACATTATTTAACTCATGTTTGAAGCATTGAGACCATTGCTAAGAAATGATAATACACTGAATGAGATGGAGGTCAATATCCAACCAAATGAAAGGAAGACTTGCAGTTGATTGAATATTTTCATCACCAATGAAAAACTGTTTCCAATAAAAATCTCTTAATGATAACTCTGCACACGCATTGGGGAGAAATGACAATGTATAAAGTTTACTAATAACCTCAGAATGCTCTGCGAAGGCTGCAGCCCTAGGATCATAGCTTCATCTGCAACATTATGCAACATATCACACTTAAATGAGTGTGCTCTGGAGGTTTTGTCCCTGTGAATTCTGCTTTGGAGCCTTAGAGAGTAAAAAAATTCTTTAACGCAATGTTAACAAACTTTGGAGACATATGTTTGGATTAAGTGACCTAATTCCCTATTGATTTCAACAAAAATCTCCTTCAAAGAGTAGGGCATATTCTCCTAGCCTATCAGTCATATTTAGGGAATGGAAGTAATATTAGGTTTGTATAAGATTTGTATCCAAATGTAAAGTGAGAAAAGTCTGGAGCTTTAACATTGAATAAAGAAGATTATGACTACTAATGTACTCAAAAAATAAGCGAACAGTTTGAGATGAATACCGCAGACACTGGATACCCTTGCAGATTTGAGTCTAGGAGTTTTATATTCCAACATGGACTTTAAGAAGTGTAAATATATGCTGAGGAAAAATTTGGAATAACAGGTCACAGGTGTGAAACTGGAGACAACAGTGGCATATAGATTATCCTTGTAGCCCAAGTTTTCAGAAATAGAATGGCTCTTTTTAGCCAACTGGATAATAAGCCCTTGAGGTATAAAGGGAAGGGAAGGGTCCCATACAATAACATTGGCAAACAGCAGTTTCCCAGAAAAGCGACTTATTTGTACAGTCCTCAAAATAGAATTGTTATTATGAAGCCATATTTTTAGTAATATTGCGACATTTTCAGGTTTGTATGTGTAAGTTAATATGCCTGTATTTAATAAATTAGAGTGCATTTATAGATGGTTGAGATACATTGCATTGAGGAAGGCGGGTTACTAAAGCTTAAAAAAACTCCTAGAGTTAAGGTAATCATTCTATATTAATGCATCCCTGCTGTACTAATTACTAAAACACTCTTAGCAGTTGTTTAAAATATAGGAGCAATTTAGAGAGTTAAATATAGAGCATCATCATCAAATTATGCATTTCCTTGCTTCTATGTTATAAGTCTCACATTTGACTTTTTCTTTATGTCATTATTTTTATTTCTCATCCATTTAGTAACCCCGGAATCATATGAAAAATACTTCACAGTATTGTTTGTGATTATCTTTTTTTCAGGGTGAAAATCGTGGCAGGATTGAGCTTTGTGTTAATTAACGTATCATGCTTTATTTATGTCTTCATCCTGTGTTTCTCAATTTTAATGGTATTGTGAAGCATCTTTCTGAATTTGATTTAATTTGCTTTTGATAACCCATTTAAAAAACTTATTTGATAACATTTAAAGTATGTGGTATCTTTGGAATTTACACAATTTAAGAATATAAAAAATAAAGTTTTATTTTCAGAAGTAGAAAATATCTCATATTTAAACCTACAGCAAAAACAAAATCAATAAAAAAATATAGCATCTTTCTAGATAAAAGTATGGCAAAATGTAGATAATTCACATTATGCGATTTTAATGGCTTATTGGTATTCAGCATCACGGTCTCAATATTTTGTGCCAATATTTTAAGGATCAAAACTGAACGGAAGCACTTTTTTACTAGAAATGAACCAGGATTATTTCCAGGGGAGAGTGTAAGTTGGGGTCATCATCACATAGTGGGCCACCTTCCCTCTAACAATAGTTTTATTCAAGTAAAAGTAGTCTGGAAGTCTTGAGGTGAAAGAGAAGGGATATTCCATTCATTTGGTTGGATATTGAGCTCTATCTCATTCAGAGAAGGACATGATGAAAAGAGCAACCTACCACTGAAGGTCACCAAATTTTTTAAATGCCATGTTTTTTGAATGAACTATGAAGTTTTCATGTAGTTAATATCTAGGAATAATTTTTCCAATGGGGTGCACCCAAATTGTAAATCAATTTGAAAGTAAAAATAAGAGGCAACTGAGTGCCATCTTCTGGGGTGATATTAGTGTTATCACATTAGCTTGAGATGCTCCCAGCATGCATCATTTCATCTCTAAAGTCATGAATAAGAACCACTGCTGTAAGCCAAAAGTCAGAGCTCAGAATGATCCAGAGAAATGGGTCTGTCAGTTCGCAACTGAACATACCAATAGTAATAGAGGCAGAAACTGGATGAGTTCATAATTTTCACAAAAAGAGGAGCAGATTGTGCTCCTCAGGATGCCCCATTAGGGTCTACTTTGCATTTTTCAATGCTTTTCTAAGGTCATTCATATGAAATTTTGCTCATTCATAATATATTCCAATAATAATCCTTGTAAATCATCGATTATGTTTGACAAAAGAAATAATCAATAATATGTGTAACTCACTTTTGTGTCTAGTAGGTATCTAATAATCGTAAAAAAATGTTGA
The DNA here is from genome assembly GCF_902729225.1 of Pteropus medius. Taxonomy (NCBI): domain Eukaryota; kingdom Metazoa; phylum Chordata; class Mammalia; order Chiroptera; family Pteropodidae; genus Pteropus; species Pteropus medius. The sequence continues at coordinate 25,273,066 of NW_024354875.1, forward strand.
ATGATAACAAGCAGTACCTGCCTTTAGTTACTCATTTGTTTACTGCTATTTGGCTCTGCAGTGGGCAAGGTATAAGGATGATTATTCTATGTGATTATGTCCTGGTCAATTGCCATTTATAAGGAAAAGATTAGGTTTTTTATTTCTTATACTCAATTTTCTCAAACAGGAGTCACAGATATATTTGTTTGTATATGTGGGAGGGAGAGCTTCCAAAATTTCTACAGGATAATGTTTTCTAAAATTTTGAATTTCAATGATAATCTAAAACTATTAAAATAAGTCTGTACTTGATCAATGGATTATTACTCTGTAACTGGCACTGCTAGGAGATGTCCATGCCTCTGTTTATATTTGTTTTTCATGAAGTTGGTGACACATGGTACAAAATCTTTAATTTAAAAAAAATAAATGGCATAATAAGGTAGGTAAGGGTATGGATGCTAGAGCCCAACAATTTGGGCTTGAATTCTGGAACCACAATTTACATGCTATATGACCTTGGGTGAATTACTTAACCTCTGTGTGCCTCAATTGTCTCATCTGTAAAAAGAGAATAATAATAATAATATCTGATTTGTAGTTTTACTTTGAAGATTACATAAGTTTATTCCATGGTAAGCATTTAGAACAGTGTCAAGCACATAGTAAGCAAATAATAAGTATTAGCTATCATTATTAATGGGAAAACTGTGTGCTTAATACATAAATAATAAATTTGTGTAAAAATAAAAAGCCAAATAGTGCCAGAGGGTGCTATAAAAACAAAGGTTTCATAGTACAAAGAGAAGAGAGAGTGGAAGTTGAGTAGTCATGGGAGATGCAGTAGTATAAACGTGCCACACACACAGACTAGTCCTGGGTGAACGTGAGGGAAGAGAACTGCGGTGGACATTGGGATGGCACACAAGGAAAATGTCTGGGTTGATGGTAGCATTCTGTTTCTTGATCAGTATAATGATTATGTGAATGTGTTCATTTTGCGATAATTCAGAAAGCTTTAACCTTATGATTTGTGCACTTTTCTCTATGTATATTTCAATAAATAAGTTAATTTAAGTGAAAACATAGAAGATGCTGATGTCTTCCTCTAGTCCTCCCCCAAAATTCATGACTCAGTACTCAGCACCATGTTAATGTTTTTCATGTTATGAAAGTTGTTTAGTATGAACCACAGCAACAACAAAAATCATCCCATTAGTGTTGCTGGTTGAAGTGTTAGTAGTTTTGTTAGAAGTTATTGTAAATTTAGGTTCTATAATTACATGTGAGCTAAAAGCATAACAGGAGTTTGCAACTAGTTTTAAGTATATACACTTTCTCATAACATAAATATACTTCAATTTAGGACTATGATTTTTTTCCCTTTAAAAGGAGTCCTTATTCATTTAATTTGCTTGGACATATTTAGGAGAAATAGATTTAAAAACAAAAGGCATGAGAGATAAAATTTTGAAAATCTTAACTCTTGAGCACTTGTCATTTGCTTCTGGTTATTGGAAATTATTTTTTGTCTGTTATTTTTTAAAACTAATTTTCTTCTTATAAAAATTGGTTGTAATAAATTTATTCTCATGACTTATTCAAAAAAGATAAAGTCATGAAACCGTAGTTTTGACCCTGTTTAGTGGTGGGTTGTATCTTAGCATACTGTACCAGCGCCATCATTATATAGGGGTCCTATGAAGCCAGAATGGTATAGCCAGACCTTCCTTTCTTTCAATTTTGTATGTATCTGTTATTGAAGAAATATTTATCCAGCTATTATTCTAAGCAATGGAGAGTCAGTATTGTTAATATATACATATAATATAATGAGCAATGGAAACCTGTTACTCAAAGGTCATTTTTAGAAGAATAAAGCCTTTCTGTTGCTATTACCCACTTCCTGCCACTTGTAAGAACTTATTTATTAGTAAGTCTAGTTGTTCTGAGAGAGAAAAGAGCTTTAAAAATTTGGGGAATATTGTAACAACATATTTAGGTCTAATATACCATGGTCATAGTTTAGTTAATCTGTATTTCAGGGACTGTGGCAACAGCTAGGGATTGATAAAGTTCTATTTATTTGTCAAAAAACATAAGTATTATGAGATAAAATATTGAAAGAATTTTTGACAAAATGTTGTCCACTGTTATTTCTGTGTGGTGGGGTTATATATGATTTTACTTTCTTCTTTATGCTTTCTGTAATTTACAATTTTAAATAGAGACATTAATTGCTTTTGTAATCAGAATAAAACAGTAAATTGTAAATTAAAAATCCTGAAACTAATGTGTTAAAGGACCTACTTGTATTTGCAGTGAACAATATCACAATGCTTAGCTAGAACCACGGAAAACCATCATTTCTGAAGGTTCATCCAAGAATAACCCAGACAATAAATGATTTGTCAGTTAATACATTTCAGCTTAAGAAAGATTTTCTTACACAGTGCCTTGTACTAAATTTGGCTTGCTTAACATATAGAAGTATAGATTTTTTTGCATTCCTAGACTAAAGGGCATGGATCGGAAAAAAGGCACAGAAGAAAGATGACATTGAAATAGAAAGAGTTGAAGCACAAGGTTTAAACTTTAAGCATTGTAAGAGAAAGTGTAATGCAGAAGTGGTTTTCCTGCTTAATGAAAAAGAACTCTCTTGAAGGGCAGGGTGCCTATTTGTTTACAGAGAAACACATAAAATTTTAGTATGTTGAGATTTACAACCCTATCTGTGTCTGTGAAGTGAATCAGAACATCAAGTTTTTTACATGTGCACATGTCATTTGATATTCAAATGAAGCGTATAATTCATACAGTTCAGATATTTAAAAAAATAATTTAATATTTTCAGATCTCCAAGCCAAAATTCTTCATTTAGCAAATTTATCACTACGGCATTTTAGAGTTGAAAATAGCCTTTGGATTTATCACTTGTAATTTCCTCATTTTTGAGATGAAGGCATTGATGATGGAGAAATTAGGTGACTCATTCAAAGTCACCTAAATGGTAAACACAGAGTCCACTTTTGAACCTTGTTCTTTTATCTTTAGTCTGCTTTCTTTCTGTTAATCTTGTCTAGAATGATCCTCAAACATTTGATCAACCTCTTCTAATATGCCATTCCAACAATTTACTCTTTGCAAGTATTTTTCCCCTTTGACTTTGTTTTTTATTTATAAACCTAAAGCCATTTTTAGTTCAGCCTCATGTGGCTTATTGAGAACAACTCAAGAAAACTATCCCAGTATGTCAGAATTCACAAATGCGAGACACAGTGTAAACATTTCTAATAGAGGCATGAGGTCACATTAGGAAAGTGTCTAATTCCATAGTATTAAAGGATCTTTTCTGCATGTCTAAATTTATATAGACATAATATTTCTTTAATTCAGTCATAGTATTTTCTGCTATCAACAAGTAATATTTTAGTATCTGCTGGGTAGCTAGAAAATTATTAGTCAATAATCTCAATATAAAATACATTTTTGGACCATGCCTTCAGAGAAGCTAACATCTTATTTAGGAGATAAAATATACAATTTAAAAATTGGTGTGGTATAAAATAATATACAACGAAAGCCAACTGAATATATTCTAGTGACAGAATGGCCTATTACGGATGGTCTAAAAGAAACACTAGAATTATTGGGAATGGCTCTGTGATCAAGCTGGAACTGAGGTAGTGTTGGGAGACTGGTAGATTTTCAAGGTGGGAACATCATATTAGCAAGAAAATAGAAGCAAAGAACTCAGGGCAGGGATAGAAGTGCCTGATGGGGGCGGGGAGGATACTTCAGCTGTATTAGGACAAGTAAGATGAGGCCAGAGTGGAAAGTTAAGATGCAACCGAGAAGCTAATGAAGCTGTTCCGGGAGGACTTTGCCAGGGCCTGGCCTGTAAAACAGGAAGGAACAAAACTAAAAATCAGGAGAAAGGGAAATTAGATAGGACATGAAAACAGATTTACTTAAATCTTAATAGTGATTCATTGTCACTCATCAAGTTAGGGAAGATAAAACGAAGCAGAACAAAACAATAAAGCAGATGGCCCATGCTAAAATGAGAAGTTAGCTCAATGAATCTTAGCTTTCTTTTCCTAATCAGGTGAATGATAATCTGACGATAGTAGAACAAAAACACTTCAGTTTACAAATAGTTCTCTGACATAACTGTTCAGACCATAAGCTGATTTTCATGTGAGAAGCCAACCAAGTCAAGGAGATTGAGACGTAAAGTGGGAAAGTGTATTCATCGTATATGTGAGAAATGTTTAGTTTATGGTGGGGCAATGTCTTTACCTATTGACAGACATAAAAATCATCTTATGGATTTTGCTGTCATTCTATATACTCTTTTTTAGTAGAGAAGGAACTAAATACTAAAACATTAAAAGCAATGTCCCAATTGCAAAATCTAAATTTAAAAGCATGTTTGCTTTCTTTTTTAGCTAGAGGTTAAAAAATCAATTTATCCAAGGTGGTTAACTTTTCTGTCAACCAGAGGAGCGGATATAGCAATTCATTTTTAATCCTGAGTTTTTGCTAATATTATCTCCCAAACAAAAAATAATGATTTTTATTACTCAAGGTTAGTTGAGTGCAAACTATACTCTATTTCAGAGCCAGAGATAACATTATCATCCTTGGCTAGTTATGTGTCATATGTCATGGTTTGGTCATATCCAGGGAGACGATGTACGTCACATTTTGCAAATCTTGCCCTACAGGTAAGTGTAATCTGTTCGAGCTTTAGGAAAATTCTGGGAGGGGTTTACCTAAATATCTGAACAAAGTTGCATGCCTTAAGAAAAACATCTCTTCCTTCCTTTGAAATGTTTCCTTAAGTCCCTTCTATAATTCTATATTTTCTTTTCGATTTCACCCTTTTCAATATGTGCCTATGCCTTATAGGTCCAAACCAGTTTCACAGACAAACCTGCTAGGCCAGTACAAATTCTTGAGGGTCACCAGCCTGTCTGGCATACAAGCAGCCTTGGATAAAAAGTTTCAACAACTGTTTCATTAGAGATGAATAATTTTCAGAATCCTCCAGATTCCCAGAAAAGCCCATATTCAGTATGGAAAAGTATTTTTGTTTCTTTGTTTTTTAGAAGAAACTATTTCTATCATAGTAGTTATAGCTATTAGCTGTCCACAGGTCTTGTCTAGTTTTATCAGGGTCCTCATGAACAGAAAGAAACCAAAAAGGTAGTGTCCCAACAATGAAAATGCTCATTAAGAAGAATATGGCTAGTAACAACCACAGCCTTGAAACTGACCCTGACTGATGAACTTTGAACCATTTTTTAGACAGTACTATCTTTATTCCCTACTCTCTCATTTTCAAAACCTTGATGTTTCACATTGCTATGTATTTAGAAAATTATGTGCTTAGGATCAGTGGTCTGCTGCGTCCCACTAACATTGCTTCATATTAGTTCAAAATGACTCCAAAGTGATTCATGACTTTTGTGAGACACTGGTTAAACACAACTATTACTAAAAATTGAATGATATAAATTTACAATTAAATAAATTATATTAAAAAACACAGGTAACATATATAAAACTCTTATTTTCTAATTATTTTATAACATTTTATTAACATGTATGCTCTTGAGGTTATTTATGATGTTGTGTCTGTATGGTAGAAATAACTCCACATTCAGTGTTATAACATTGGTAGCATGACATCAGATATGTTGGAAGTATTTGCCACAAAAATTGGTAAACACAACAAATCAGAATTCCCCCCTCCAAAAAAAAAGAAAATATTTATTAAACATTTACTAGCACACCACTAATAAAGACCTACCATTTTGAGGGCAGAGCCATTAGGAAAAATAAAAATATGTTCATTTAAAATTCAGCTTTTTCATGCATGATAAACACCAGAATGATTTTCTCTGGCCCAGGAGCTTTTCTAGTAAACAGAAAACCATTGTGTGCACAATCCTAGTTACTTTTATCATGCATTTCATCAAGAAATGTTTAATTAAAGCATATTTCACTGCATATGGGGAACAATTAAAATGCAAATTTACTAGTGATAATTTATAATACATAAGACAAACAGTAAAGTTTTGAGGATGAAATAAAAACTCATTAAGCAATTAGGAGGATTATAGTTCTTACCAAGCTATTTTATTGTATTAGATAAGAATATAGGGATAATAATATTTAGGAAACTCTTTAAAGTGAATTCAGTTTTCCAGTTAAATTATGATTTATCAAGCATTCCAATGCAACTCATCCTTTCACTGTTATGAATTTTAAACAGGGTATAGGTATATTTTAGGTAATTCTATGCTTCTATGTTCTCATCTCTTTGTACTAACCTTTATTTTTCCTTTTTCCATCCTGTTTTTCTTTTCTGGTTTCTGCTGTCTAATATGCTACTTAATGATATGCTGTGTTTCATTGTCATTCAACAAGTGGGTGTAGGTGCCTTATTTCCCAGAGTTCTATAAGCTTCAACAGTGCAAAGAGTCCAGAGATGGAGTCAGAAAGATCTACAATGAATCCCTTCTCTGCCACTTATTAGCTATGTAACTTTTAGCCTCAATTTTCTTTGTGAAATGGGCATAGCACCTGCTATCTTGCCAGAGTTATTGTAAACCTGAGTAATAATGCAAAAAAAACTCCCCAATTTTCCAAGTCAGTGTCTGACACATAGTTCATTTTACATAAATAGTGTCTAGTATTTAGTATTGTAATAGAAAATACTAAAGACAATACTTAATTATTGTATGAGATATAATTATTATGGTTATTTAGGTTTCTCTGTTATTCAGTAGCACAGGAATCTTAAAAACATTTCTTTCTAAAAAGACAAACATGACGTCTAGTATGAGTAAATTCAATTCAAGAACTATAATATGCAAGGTTCAGTTTAATCTGCTTGTATAGTTTCCAATTAAAATGTATTTAGTGCCTTTTAGAGCCTTATTGACTCAAGTGAAGACAACAATGGTGTTTATCCATCATGCATTTTTCTAAGATTGTGGCATGCACTATTGAATCTAAAACTAAATGGTTTCTAGAACCTCTATTTTATAGAGGATGCGAGTAAACATTTCAACGTCTTTCAGATAAAAAATGTCAGAGGAGGATAAGAAAGATAAGGAGCATGAGGAAGATAAGCATTTACTACCTTATTCATAACCGGCTTTATGAAAAATCTGCCTTCTACAAGCATCCTAGAACTTAAAAAAAAAATTCAACAAGGGTGAAGAGGAAAGAAGAAATGTCTTCTTTTAAATAGTAGAATTCAGTCAATATTCCCCTGTCAAATAACTAGAATTTTAACAGTACTTTTACTTAGTGGAAACATTCAGAGGAAAGTTCACTTTTTATATCTACAGAGGAAGCCTAATACCTGTCTCATTTTCAGCACTATCCATTTGCTAGAATTTCCTGGTTCGCTTAGGTAGATATCAGGTCAATTTCAATTATTGTTTCTCCTGCTTCTCATTGTTTGAAGACATCGTATGAAGACATAGAGTGATTTGTCAGCTTCTTGGCTACAGACTTAATGGAATAGTATTATTTCCATCCATAAATGACTTTTAAACCAAAAAACAAAGAATTTTAAATTTCTGTAAATATCAAACTTGAAATTAAAAATGAAAATACATTTTAACTATAATAAAAAGCAAGTTAATATAATAAAATATGCAGACAAGATAAAGTGGAAGTTTCTTCTGGATTCTTTTAAATTATTTTATTTTTCTAGGATCATTATTAGTAATTTACTTCATAGACCACTGCTATTTATTTTTTAAGTTTTAAATGCTGTTTGTTATTGCTCTAGGCCAGTAGTTTTTTTTTCCTATAACTCACGGAGACCCTAGTTTGAGTGAATTTTCACCACTAAGATTATTTTGAAAACAGATCAAAAGGCATTGTTCGGCAGGTAGGGTAACAGTTTTGTCTCTGTCTCTATTGAGGTTTTATAAGCAAGATTCCCACCAACTCAATTTAATTCTCATAAAAATTTTTATAGTAGCAAACTCTTAAAAATGATGAATTATATGTAAAATAATAAATATTTTATCTATAACCCTTTATAATTGAAGTCAGTCCACTATAGCAAGGAGTAATATGATTAGTTAAGTCACAGCTACATGTAGAAACAACAGATTATTAGGAGATCATATTTTCCATAAACATGTGAGTTTTATTTTAAAATTCCATTGCAATAAGGCCAAAAATTGTTCCTTGGACTTACATTTCCTTCGTCCACCCTTCAGCTAAAGAGCAAACCAAGACTACTTGCATAATTTGACAACTGCCTCTAAAAATACCTTTTATTTTAACAAATAATCTCACATTTTTTCAAGTCAAATATTTCTATTCTACGACTTTTTTTTTTTTATCAATTAATTTTAAAAAATCATACCAGTCATTTAAAAGCATGTAAAACAATTGTGGCCTTTGAGGAAGATTGTAAACACCAATATTCCTGAAGTTGTTAAGATTGGACAACATTCTTTTGATAGATTCAAAGAAAAACCTCATCTTTTTCTTCTTGTAATTTCTATTATTGCTGATCTATTGGAATCATGACATGACCAATTGTGTTTAGTTCTAAAAATCTGATAGCTTGAATCTACTTATCATTTAGGCCTTGACAGTAGTATTGTTTAAAGGAAATTAAGGTTGATGTAAACATTAGATTTTATAATCAAAGTTACGCCATAGGTACAATGAATTATAGATCTTGGAATCCATGTCAAACCATTCTAAACAAAATCCCCTAGTGTACAGACATGGACACTCACATGAACACACATGCACACACACACACACATTTTTGCATTTGTAATGTCAAAGTGTTTGAGTACTATAATAAAAATATAGTGTACAAAATTTTGAAAAGATTTTGTGACAGTGGAACAGATTGTTTACTACTTTATTTTTCGACTGACAAATCCAATAGGTACAAGGGAGTCTCTAGATAACTTGATTTTTCTCTGCTTATATTTTAGAGTATACACCAGCATAACACTATTAAGGACAAAAGCAGTGTTTGAAGTGGGCTGATAAGGGTTGAAAAAAGTTCATATTTGTGCTTTATTTTCAAACATTGAAAAATAAAACAAATGTTGGTGTTCAAGAATTAGGGGCCACATGGGAGAATTTGAAAGCCACATCAAAAATAAACGTAATCCAATAAAAGTAAACACTGTAAAGTAGCCAGCACATTGCAAGTGATTTAGCAAAAGAAAGTATGAAAGAGAGAGATAGCGATAAGAAAAGAAGTGTTGGAGTTCCAAAGAAAACTTGTAAACAATCTAGAGAATATAACTAAATAAGTAAATAAAAGAAAAAAATTACATGGTCATTTATGTTGTTTAATTTGTAAAAAGGTAAATGATCGGCTTTAGATTATATCTACATTGGTAAGAATGCCAAATAATCCACACACACGTATACTGAATAAACAGGAAAATTATGTTTTTAGAATAAGAGTCTCTCTAAATAGTTTATTCACATGAACTACAGGCTAAGAGTCTTTTACCTGCTAAAATTACTCATTAAAAAACACATCCAAGAGCCTTTTAGCTTAACTCTGATCCTTCATTTTAAAGGTGCTCTTGAGTAAATGACTACAAAAACAAACAATAAAAAACAAACAAAAACAAAAACAGAAAAAAGACCTCATCCAGCACACATGCATCTGTAACCCTAGAAATAGCTTAAAGATAAAACATTATAAAGGAAGAGAAATGGCTAAATTTTTAAGGGAAATAGGAAGAGTAAGATTAAATCAGTAGTTTTCAATTATAGCATGTGATTTGTGTTGTCTCCAGATCAGTTCTAATCATACATCAGAAGAATGTCACATATTCAGGAAGTATTAAAAATGAGTAAGGTAACACTGAGAATTATTTCATGTTTAAACAGCATCAAGTCAATGAAAGGTCATTTTCAATGTATATGTAATATGTTAGTACATGAGCACATACATCCAATTGCAAATCGGATTAGTTAAGAAAAACTACTGATGGCAGGAGGCAGAAGGCTATATGGTGTTCAGGTGGTATTTACAATTTATCTCTTAGAGAAAAAACTTGGCTGAAGGGCAGGAGAATGTTGAGCATGTAAGTGGGTAAGAAAATATAACAAAAACCTTATAAAAGTCGATGACATTTCTGATTTAATGAATAAAAAATAAAGACAATTTCTAAATCTCTGAAAAATACGTGGCAACATAAGCTGAACACAAATATAAAAACTTTATGTTTCATGTTAACAAATACTTAAAAAAGTAAGACTGGCTGTTATCTCAGAGGAGATTAGAGATAATAAGGAGTCAAGATATTAAAGGTACAACAAAGAATATTCTATTGCTGTTAATTTCGAATGGTACAGAGATTTCATAATTTAATAATAAGCCTGTGAGGATTAATGAGATAGTTTTCAAAACCCCTTGGAGAAAGGTGCTATACAACTATAAAGCCTAGCTATTAAAAAGTATCTACATATTTTAATAATATATTCTCTCATTCTGAAAACATATTTGAGGAACTGTAATTAATCACCTTCATCCTAATTCACTTATCTTTCAGTAATTTACATAGTGTATTATGAAGAACTCTCATCAGCATATCAGAACTTTGGAAATAGTGAACAGACTTCTGCTGTTTTTTGGAGGCTGGGACTTTTCAGATAGAGAAAAGGCATTTGATGTCATTGAGAAAGATATCTACAATGAGTCATTGAAACATTAACCCAGAAGTCAGATTTTCATCTCCGCTCTAACAGTTCAGCTTCAATTAATAGGGTTATTTCACTCTGGCAGAGAGACAGTGGACATGCACAGATCTTTGCAGTATTGAACACTCCAAGAACCATCTGATGTGTGTGTATACTTGATACTCACATGAGGAGTCTGGTCTCTTATGATTCTTTAAGCCCCTCACTCAGAAAGTCGATGTTATAGCCTCTGGCTGTGAGCATGCATAATCAGAGGCTGTATGTATCATGGGTTCTTGTTCTTTCCAGCAATGTGCTTCCCAGGCAGGAGTAGAAGACAGGTTATTACAAAATTATTAAGAAGCATATCTCACAGCCAAGATACTGCCTAGAACACAACTTCTAGCTAACTTATAGTCAAATGACTATACAAGTAGTTATTATTTCTGAATTTTTCACTAAATCTAGGTATCTTTATTTTGCATTGTTTTTGGGTACTAATTATATTTGTTTAAATGAAATTTCATGTTTTTCCATAGGAAGAAACTTATGATTCCACTGCCTGTGTTATTTATGAGTCTATTAATTTTATTTTTCCTATTAATTGGAGTATTTTTGTATCACTATTCAATAATAACCAGTTATTGAATTTTGGGGGGAATAGCAGTAACATAGAAAACTATGAAAGCATAATTTTCAAACTTCTTGGAATCCTAAAATAAAAATAGACAGATTAACAAAACGATTAACAAAACAGATTAACAAGAATAGCAGTAACAGCATAGTTTTCAAATTTCTCTGAACCTAACACAAAAATAGACAAATTAACAAGACAGCAAAACCAAAAACCTATGAACAACATTTATAACAAAACTAGATGACAAGATATCACCATGACCCCAAATATAAGCTTCTGAGGACACAATGCTGCCAGTCACAGGCTATGGGTTACTTGGGTCTTTCTGGGAATAAGTAGAGGGAAGTAATGGGGCATCTGATGGTACTGAGAACCCCAAAATGTCAAGAGCTTTTCACTGGAAAGCATGGTGGGCCAAGTTGAGAATAGAAGTTGAAAATGAGAGTGGTTTTGCCTAGTACAATAGTCAGTGAGTACAAGAGACCCCAGTTAGGTATGTCTTCAGAACACAAGAGGCTGCAAGCAGCCTAGGCTCTATATCTCTTAAAATTGACATCCCAGGGCCCCACTCTATGGGAAAACTACTGAAGAAGAATCAAAATTGGACAGAATACTGACAAAGAGATTAAAGAGAGAGATGGTCCACATAAAAGCAGGTAAGAAGAACAGCTGCAGGAAATCTTGGAAAACAAGGCACCGTATTTTTTGGATCACTATGAGAAAACAACCAAAAAGCTCTGTGTAGGTAGAAAAGATATCTTGACTCTTACATCCCCCTAAAAGTTCATAAAGACAAATTTCATACAAAGGAGTATTATTCACATAAACTCTTCTTGAGGAATCTACCAGTGAATGATCTTCAAACAAATCAAATGATTAAAGGAGGCAAAGAGATAAGGACTGAGGTGACATCAAGCATACGGTTACTTGTAGAACTAAGACTAAGTAAGGGTTAAAAAAGGAGAGCAACTCAGCCATAAGAAGAGATGAAAATTGCGATTTGCGACAACATGGATAGACCTCGAGATAATCGTGCTAAGTGAAATAAGCCAGACAGAAAAAGTTGAAAATCACTTATGTGGGTTTATATCACTTAGGGACATAACCCTAAAAGTAACACATGAATAGGACAAACAAACAGACTCATGGACATGAACTATAGACTAGTGGTTACCAGAGGGTATGGGGTAGAGGAGGAGGGGGTAGGTAGACGGTTAAAAGGAGTCAAATATAAGGGAGTAGGGGGAGGGTGAAGTGGGTAAAGGGGATCGAATATATGATGGCTGAAGAAAACTGGACTTTGGGTGGTAAACACACAATAGAATATATAGATGTTAAATTACAATGTACACCTGAAAATTATATAATTGTATTAACCAATGTTACCCCAATAAACTTAATAAAAAAATGAAAAAAATAAAAGGACACCAAGACTACATATTTAGGTAATGTAAGGGAGGGGAGAAATAATATGTTAAATATTTTACAACTCTTTTAGGAACTATATTTATATTATGTATTTAGAAGTATATATACATCTAGTACTGTTATTCTGAATGTTACATGTGTAATATGGTATAAACTAAATAATTAATTACAAGTTATTGTAATTCTATCATCCCAAGTCCTTTGTTACCAACATTTTTGATGTGGAAGATACAGAAGATATTAAATAAATAATAATAATAATAAATACTAAAGTGCTGATATGAATGAGAAATATCCATAGAAATTCATGAGGCATTTTATTTTTACAGATATATTATCTAATGCGCTCTACTAGTAAGACCTAAAGACAGTGATCAATGCTCCAGTAATGAACATTCCTTGTACTCAAGTTGTCACCTTGAAATGCCATTTCTCACAAAAAGAAACAGACTACAAGAAAAAGCTGATTCCAGGTCTGAAACAGAGATGGTATAAATAAGCCTGCGCTATATTATCATATCAAATATTGAAGAAGCTAACAGAAACTGCTGCTAAGCTCGTGTGAGAAGGCCTAAGGCTAAAGTAAAGATGCTTCCTCTATCAAAATGGAACTATCTGAACTTCAAAAAAGAATAATTACAATTGATTTAAACTCTTCAAACATATTTAAATTAAAAAATTCTTAACTATATATAAAAAATCTAATTGGCCTTTGCAAGATGATAGAAATCAATTCATTTTATCTTGAAAAACGATAAATAAATGGAAAGAATCAAGTATTTAGTCTTGGTTCTTTCAATTTAGTTAATCTTTTCTATATGGTTAACTAAATAGAAGATGGTGAAAGGGTCTCTTTATAAAACTATTTCAATTAACAAATGATAAAGAAATGCCAGAAGTTGGTAGCTGTGAATAAATTAATGAATTTAGGCTTTGAGCATCAATAACTGTTAGTATCTCAAAGTGAGAAGCCACCAGATATTATGTGCCTCTTGAGAAAAGAATATGCCACCACCCATAGTCTTGCCAAAGGGTTGGGGATGACTCTGATCCAGTCTCTGAATCCAACAGCCAACTTGCAGGAAATACAGAAGACAGAGAATCACGTTCCACTGTACTAAGAGCACACAATAAGCAAAATGCAGACATTGGAATGCTATAGGTCGAATGCCCTAGGTACTAGTACAAATATACTAAGAAAACTCAAGGACTAGAGGGAGAGACTACAGAATAAAACATACTTTAAATTGAAAAAAAAAATGAGCAAGGCTAACTAAACTGTTTTCTATGAATATACACTTGGATAACAAATTTAAAAAGAAATTCTAGTAATTAATCATTATTAAGGTTAGTGTAATGGTTACTTAGAAAGGAGGGAAGGAAAGAGGTTGAAATTGGTGCAGAGTATGGAAAGGACTTCTGGGCAGGTGATTTAGTTTTATTTCTTGACCTAGGTGAAGATAGAAGAGTATCTGTCTTATAATAATTCATAATGTCATACATTTGTTTTGTGTGGTTTTCTGTATTCGTGCTTTATTTCATAATAAAATGTTAAAAATAAAAATAATAACGACTACGACCATGCCACCCTGAACAAAGCCAATCTCATCTGATCTTGGAAGCTAAGCAGGGTCGGGCTTGGTTAGTACTTGGATAGGAGACCACCTAGGAATACCAGGTGGTCTTAAAATAATAATAATAATAATAAACAACAATAACAACAACAAGTTGTCAATCTAATGCTGAAAAGATTTAATAAGTGAAAAATATTTTTGTTTAGCTCAGTTGCCTCATTTTATAATCCTGTTATTTGTACTTTTAATCTCTTTGACTTTCTGTCTGATAAAAATAACTTCACATTGTTGGTGTCTAAATCTCTGAAAATGAAAAAATAATATTAATTTTCCCAAGGTAGATTCTCAAGGTAGTTTGAATATAAAATTAATGCCACCCCATTACTCTCATAGTTTTCATAGCACTTACAAATAAGATTCAAAGCTCACACACTTGGGACAGGTGAACTGAAAATCGTGGTGTCTAACTCATCTTTTCTCTAACCCCCTCTTCTCAGTCTTTGGGCCTGTTACTCTTTTGTTGTAATCCAGACCCATAAAACTTTAATTCCTACAACGTGACATTTTACATATACGAATGGAATACTGAAGATATCAAGAGAAAGTGTATCTTAATTAATGCCTCTGTCTGGAAATGATATGTACTCTAGCACTTAAGGTTATAGAAAACCATAAGGCAGTAATCACTAAGTCTCCCTTTTAATTATTCTTTCTGCCTGTGACTCTTTCCTTTGGGTCAGTGAATATAAGTTTTTGTTTCATAGGATAATTGTAATCTACCTCCTTTTTACTTTCTTTGCATTGCTTATTAATATACCATATTTTCTCAAAAAAGCTTCTGTACTTCATATGGCTCCCACTCTTTTTTATGATAGTTCAAAATTAGAGACACCTGAGAATCAACTGTATTTGAGCAAAACTCAAAGAACTGTATATTAGAAAAAGAACTAGCTTTGAGTCAAATAGACCTGTATTTTATTCCCAGGTTGTGCATTTACTTATTCCCAGGGGAAATTACTTTATCTCCATGAGATTCAATTTCTTCATTTGTGATGTGGAGACCACAAGACCAGTATCACAGGGTTGCTGTAAAGGTTAAATGAGAAAATGCATCTAAAATATTTGGCTCATTTCAGACACCCTCTAAATAGTATTTACTCTCCCTTACCTGTTAAGCTTTGTATTCTCAAGTTTATGTTTTATTCTAGGGTAACTTTAATTCTGAAATAGTCACTGGGCAGAAAAATATTTTATTTGACTAAGCATTTTGTAGTTTTAAAATTCTTCCTATTTTCTTTCTCCAATAAATTTATTTTGATAAAAAAGATACGATGGAATCAACATCCTACATCCCTAAGTTATAAATTTGTTTTCTTATTTCTCTCTTCATATTTCTCTTTATATTTTTACATTTGTTACATCTGTAATCTGTTTGAGATTTGATAGCCTCTTTTTTATTTGCTTTTGACTTAGTAAGGGCTAAATTACTCATGGATAGCCAATAATCACGTCTAATACCCTAAAAAAATAAATAGTCCCTCCTGTTCTTGGTGGGGATAAAACAAGAGGCTTCCTTTTGAATAGCACAGAGCCATTTAGTTCTACATCTCTAAGTGTGTGTCCTCCCTCCCACTGCTCTCCGCTGCTACCTTTTCTAAAGTATGTAAGCGATGGAAGGGTGGGGGAAGGCAAACATCATGACTTAAAAAACTAAAAAGAGAGAAATATATAACATATATATTTATTTTATATATATTCATTATATATATATATATATATTCATTAAATGAGGTTATGACACCTTGTGGCTATGACAAGTCTTTCAAGTTGGCATCTGCCTCTGTAGTATGATTCCAGTAATGGTGGAAAGAACCCCAAACTTGAGAAATCTTCGCACATTTCTTTTCCTTTCCAAAAAAATTTTGAGAGCTTCTAATTAATATGTAAATATATAAAAAGTTGAGACTGACTACCCCCTGGCTAGAGCAAGTACTGTGATTGTGGAAGTGGTGTGTTGGGGGAAGAGGCATGATGAGATACATTATCTTCTGGGGCTCCAGGCAAGAGGAAGAAAAAAGACATTTTGAATATCACTACAGGAAAAGACCAAAAGCAAACACTTTTCACCCATTTACAATTTTGCTGTGGAGCCATGAGCCGCTATGCTGAATCCCTGCTCACACCACAAGATGACTATCCTTGTGAGCAGGAAGTCAGAAAGCCCCGTGGTCCAACTTCTCTGCTTTCCTTGCAGTGGCAAAGTTTCTAGCCTGTAAGGATCATGATTTGAAATACGTAGTTTTGGTGTGCATGGGAAAGGAAACATTGATGAATTAAATATGATGAAACTGCCATCCCTTGCTCTACTAAGCAACCACTCCAGAATTCTACATGTAAAAATGTAAATATTTGCAGGGAGTCTCTGCTTTTAAAAAATCCATTACTTTATGATTGTCAGCGTATTTGAAAAATAAAGATCCTTTCCAACTTTTCGAAGCTAACAGAATTTGTTTCTTAGTAATTGTGTCAGAGGTTTAAAAACTGTTGCTCTCAGTTTTTTCCTTAACATTTAAGAATCTGTTTCTTTTTTTAAGTCTGTCAAAGGCTTTTAAACAAATTGAAAGATTGTTGCTCATTCAGTTAGGTTCCCCCACCCCCACCCCCCTGGATGAACATGATACAACAAATCTGTTTTGGTGTCTTTAAAATCAGAATTTTGGCTTATTAAAATAGTTAAATATTGTTGCTCTCTTTACGGCTCTGGGGTTGTTCTTTTGAAATGGAATTATTCTTGTGTTTGCTCTATTGCCAGGACATTGGTTTCATAACTAACTAAACCAACAATTTTTCACATACTCAAATGCTCAGTTAATAAGGAGTGACAGTATATTATACTCCTGGCCCTTTCAGAACTATTATAATACATTCAGTGAATTGTTACTAAGGACACTGTCAAAATATAATGGTTCTAAAGGAGTCATTGGGGAAAAAGGAAAAGAAGCCATTTTGAATATTGCAAATATAAATAATTAGGACATTCTAATTTCTGTGGTTTAAACTTTATAGTTTCTCTAGTGTAGACATCTGAAAACTTGTTTTCTGTGGGTCATACATAAAAAAATTTGCTAGTGGTATGTCATTGATGAGTTACCTGGAGAATTATGTTTAGCAAATATATAGATATAAATATAATTTTTTTCATTATAGTCTATTTATATCTTGTAAATGTTCAATAACTGCTTACAGACCATTTCTAAAAATTTACCTTAGTTGCAATCTATTTACACAATATTTTTAATCTCTTTGAAATAACTTTTCTTACTATTTTCAGCACCAAAGTATCTAGAAAAAAATGATATTGACACAGAAACCAGATATGCTAAATTTTTCTAGGGATGGCTAGTTTGAGTACATTGTCTTCAAGATTATAATCTCATAACCCCTCAAAACACCTTTAAAAGCCAATAACTAGACAACTTAAAATGAGGCTAAGGGTTAGAGTCTAACCTCATAAATATTTAAGATCAAATTAAGCATTTTGGTGCTTGTCAGCATTGTATAATTCAACCAATTTCAATTTCTAAAAGGTACTGCAAAAAGATAAACTATTATTTTCAAAATGTAAAGTTCTTTTAAAGAAAAGCAAGAGCAGTGAGAAATATCAGCCAGCATGAATCATAACCAATAGTCAATATATCATTATCATCATTGTTATTATTGATTGTGATAAGCACAATGTTCTCTTTGTAAATCAGACAAAGCTACATCTCCATTCAGCATCTCCCTCCTTCCTGCTAGAGTATTGAATTCTGAGGCTGTTACACTATATTATGCATAGATTAGCTACAGTAGTAAAATAAGTTGTAGATACCAATTTTTAATGTCAAATAAATGACATGACATCAGGTTGTGACATCTGGTTCCCATCTTGAATATAATGTATTATAACCAGTGCAATCGATGAAATACTGACTTATATATTACTTAACATTTACTTGAATTACTTAAAAATATTCTAAAAATAATTGTGACAATTATCCCGCAAAAACTTGTCAAATAATTAGTGTACTGTAGATGTGATAGGAAAGAACTTAAGACATGTGTTCCAATATTTTAAAGAAAAGAAGTCAAATTCTCACTTAAATTATTATTCATGCTTTCAAAGCACTGCATCTCTAATTCCTCTCTCTCTCATCACTCTGGTCCTTAGAACAAGCTGATATCTGTCTGGAGTAACATCTCCTTGTTACTTGTACCAGATTATTATTATTTTTTTTTAAATTTTGATCTTTTTTAGTCATATTAGTTGTAAATCTCTTCCTATTTTTTTCTTCCTAATTAGTTCAAATGTTTCTTGAGAGACAGAGTTTGATTCAACTTTGGAAATCTAAATTTCCCCAAATGCATTAGTCTTTGTAGGAACTCAGTAAATGCTTGTGTAAAGAGAGCTATATAGCAGCAGTTCAGAAAGCTAGCAAGGACCCAAAATATCATCAGGGTGATATGAATAATTTTTTTAATGCTCGATATAATATATATTAATAAGGAGAAGTTTTGATATGTAATTATGCATAGTAGTTAGAGGTAAATAACAATAATGGCTAAAAATTGCTGGTAGTAGATATTATTATACACCATGCATTATGCTATATCTCATTTAATCCCCACAGCAACCCAGAAAGTGGCTATTAACTATTATCTCTACTTTATATATGAGACAACTGAATTACAGAGAGCTTAAGCAAACTTCAAGGATTTAAGCATGTATACTTGAGAGAATACAACTGGAAGAACTATGAAATATCAGGGGAAGAAATAGTTTGAATAAACACATCTCTATTATTATTGTACATTAAAATTTTGCATTAAAAACAATTTCAAAAGATTTATATTAAACACAAATAATGTTAAACTTTATACATAATGTCTACAGAGAACAATCTCTTTTCAAGGTATAGGTATTCTAAAACTGATCAAAGAAATAAAAAAAGCATAACACTTAAATTTAACTACTTCATAATTTAGCTTAGGACCAACACTGACGTTTTCTAAGACAGGAATTACCTGTCACCACAGTCTTTATGGTGCTAGAAGGATAACAAAAGTCATTTTAAATGGTGACTCAATTATCTTGCAGCTAGAACTTCCAGCACTTTTGCAGCACTGAATATAATCTTAAAAATGACAGAAACAGCAGAAGGTGCTCAATCAAGAAATCAACCTACCAATTGTTTAAAAATTACATGTGAGTTTCTCAGAAAAGAACAAAGAAAGGAATAATAGAAAGCTTTTTATTAACATGGAAAAATATAAAGGTGAAAAATATCAATTTATAGTAATACTGTGATTTCTGCTCTTCAATCCATTTTAAAGGGTCATAGTGAAAACCATATTAGTAAATAACTATATCTGTGAGCTTTTTCAAAAATAATGAGATAACATTTTCCAGAGTAGAAATGTAGTTTTAGATATCCTGTTATGCCTCTCTAGGCACAGAAATTATGCATGACCTTGACTAAATCACATAATATTTCCTGTGCTTTAGTTCAACTAGAGAAATGTAGCTTTTTCCAGGGTGAGTGGGTATTAATAGATTTAAAAATTAAAAGATGCAAAATAATGGCAGAACATTATTTTTACTTTAACATGTTGAATAGAAAAAAAAGGCAATTAGAGAAGCAAACAAGTTATTTTTTTACCCCCATAAGTTTAAACTGACTTGAAATGCAACATTTGGTTGTATGGAAATTATAGTCTAAATTTTGAGTTGTATGCCTTAATTCGGGATGAAGGGTTGAATTTTAGAAGCTTTTGTCATTGGGAGGAGTTATTATTTTAAAATACTTGATTCAAAAATAAATATATCCACAGCCTCATTCATATAGAGTTTCTCTTTCCAGCTCCATAAGACAGGAAAGGAACTCCACTAGGCAATGGGAGAGATAATTTCTTTCATTCTTCCTTCCCAGTTCCCTGCTGCTTTGAGCCTAAGTATTAGCCAGCTGTCTCTGAAATCAAGACCCCCCTTGGCATCTCTGTGTGGTCGAAGGCAAAAAGGCTTTATGGTCAGGCAGAGCATACAAAGATACCAGAAACCCACACAAATATTTTCCTCTGTTCTCTTAATGTCTGATGTGAAGTGGAATTGGAGGCAAGAAAGAAGAAATTCAGATGAAAAAACTTATAGCAAGAAGAATCTCACATTTTAAAATATCTGCATTTTGACAAAATTAAGAGGAATAAAACCTAAAACAAATGAGATAAATTTCTTAGCACTTTTAAATAGTTTGTCATTATGGATTTTTTTTGATAAATCATATTTGCAAATTTCAATTTATTATCATGCATTCTATTTACACAGTGCAATTACATGAAAATCATTAATTCAAACTACCATCAAGAGAAAAAAACTGACCAAAACTTTTCATAACAATTAGGAAATTTATTTCAAAGTAATCTAATAACTGAAAATTGATGTATGTATTACAGAATTTACATGCAGTTCACATATCATATTCAGTAACAGGGCTACGTTGGAACAATGGACACATTCTCTATGCCTATTTCTTTATCTAGAAATTAGAGTTATCTTTTTAAGTGAAAACAAGTACACAGTGGCACATTTTTAAAGTACTTTAAATATAGCAACTTTGAGCAATTAAATTTTATTTTCACTAGGGTCTGCCCAAGAAGATAAAATTTATAAATCTTAAGCCATCCTTCTCACTTATGGAAAGTCTGTAACATTACATAACATTTGCTTTTTCAGAGCATTGAAACAATAAAGTGATTCAAGTTGTTTGCCTCATGTCTCAAAGGGATTTTATGTCTGGACATAACACTTTGTGTCTCTTCTGGTGTAAATTGTTATAGTTTAAATTGCTAAAATGTGCTAAACTGGTGTTCAGGGATTTGCCCAATTAATGATACCCACTGTTATTTTGGGACTGATGAAATGAACTATGTTGTAATGAATGACTAGCAAGATTCGACTCAAGAAATTTCAGATTTTAAATTAATCTTTGCTCATTAAAAATATTGCTGTGAGCATCCAGCAAAAATTGGTATTTAGTGATGAAGTCAGTGAATCTTTTACTTATCAATGAATTTTGGGGACCGAATTGAGAAAGTCATTAAATGCACTAAAAATTAAGTTAAAAACTCTAAGCCAACTGTTAGCCAGTATGTCCACCTAGACCATCGATAATGCAATAAAATTATGAAATTAGAACACTGGAAAGAAAATACACTCTACACAAATGTAGACTTGAATGTTGACTTAAATGTCAGACTTCACTTTAGAAGTCTGCACTTCATTTAGAAGTTCCTGCTATTTCAGCTGAGCTTCTGCTGTACATACCCACAGAGGTACACTTTCGAGTCACAGAAGAATGCTCTGCTAAATGTAAGATCTTTTGTGCTCCATTACCCAATGACAGGAGGGTTTAGGGAGCTTTGTTGGAGACTATGGTACTTTGCTACAGTTAGGATGACTTAGCCAACCCATCAAATCTTGGAAATACTTAAAGATCACCTTTTAAGCTGCAGAAACATTAAGAAACTAATAACTTTTTCAAAAATGAAATACTGAAGTTAAAACTATAATCTCCTTAAAAATGGCTTTAGTAATTATATAAATCTGGGTTCTCCAACCCCCGGGCCATGGGCTGGTACCAGTCTGTGGCCTGTTAGGAACCAGGCTGCACAATAGGAGGTGAGCAGCTGGCGAGCCGGTGAAGCTTCATCTCTATTTGCAGCTGCTCTCCAGTGCTACATCACCACCTCAGCTCCACCTCAGATCATCAGGCATTAGATTTTCATAGAAGTGCCAGTCACTTATGCAAAAAAGGTTGAGAACCGCTGAATAGATGACCACGATAATATGAATAATGATTGTGTTGGTGATGATGGTGATTAGAATAGTTCTCATATACTGAATGTCTTCTACATGCTTCATGTGCATTATTCAATCCTCATAAAAACTCTATGGCAGGCACCCTGTTATCTCCATTTTATAGAAGGGAAGACTGAAGTTCAGAGGTGTTAGGTAACCAAACAAGGTCACAGCAAAGCATATCCGAGTCTAGTCAAGAGCACAGATATGCTTTATACAAAGTCTTTTTCCTTAATCATGCTACCATTTACATAATCAAGAGTGTTCAAACTCTAACAATATACTATCTAGTAACTCTGTAACTTTTAAAAAAAAAAATTCAGAAGCTTTCAGAGCTCTTGATAAACTGTTTGCCTCTAAGTGTCTCCACCTATAAGAAAGTCATGTCGGCCACTTTTGAAATGTAGCTGCCTATAGGAGGGAAGTGGCTTGGAATAATGCTTGTCCACATAGCAAATAGAAACTGCTTAAAATTGCCTCTCATACTTAAAAAGGTAATAACCACGGTTAGAGGTTGGTGTGGTCATTTAAACCAACACTTTATGTTTTACATATGCTATTGAGAACTTTAATGAGCATAGTTGGAGTGGGGAAGTTTTCTATTTCTGAAAACCACAAAACATCTGCAGTTTCATGGTGTTACTCACAGCACCCTAGAATATGCATTCAATTAAGCCTAAGGATACACTTATTAACATATCTTTTGACAATCTATATTTTTTCCCCTAAGAGGTTTCACATTTAGAGAATGTAATTTCTTCTCCTTGAATTTGGAAATCAAAGAAAGAGAATCCAAATCTATGTGACTATAAGACATCTAACTGATGCCATTTTTGTTTATTTTATGTTTGTGTTGTTTAGCTATAAATTCAAGGTTACATTTGGGAACTTATTGATAGTCCTTTAGATTTAAAAGAACAAGCACGGACTTATAAATTTAAAAGAAGTAAAAAGTACTAGTATCATTAACCTTTAAGGAGAAGGAGAAGTTCATAATGACCAAATTTAGATATTATTCTGTTTAAAAGTAGAGGATATGAATTACATAGTCTTTACCATAAACTATGTAGCTAGCACCCTGCTTTCATATGAAAAAAAATAATTGAAAGAATTTTTAAATATGTTCAAAATGAAATGTTTCCTTTTTAAAGTCAAAATTTATTCCATTAATTTTATTAAAGAAATATTGGTTAAGCATATCTATTGTATCAAAAGAACAAAGGTAGAGTCTTGAGGGGTACAATGATAAGATTAAATTGTGCTGTAAAGATGATGATGTTCAAATAAAGGAGATGGGCCATATGTATAAACAACTTCTGCATAAATATAAAATGTGTACTCAAAACAAGTAAATGAGTGGGATAAAGGAGAACAGATAAGTGACATCATCTGACACACCTGACATCATCTACTACTTTCTCTCTTACCCACTCTGCTCTGGCCAGACTAACCTCCTTGCAGTTTTTGGAATACGCAGGTACTCTTCAGTCATGGAGCCTTAGCACTTGTTTTTGTCTCTGCTCAGATATCACTTTCATATAAATTTTTTTCAAATGTTGTTTCTCAGTGACACTTTCCTTTGCTGACCTATTCAAAATTACAACCTTCCTACTCATACCCCGTTGTCCTTGCTTATCTTAGTTTTCTATTTAGCTTATTAATTTTTAAACGTAGTATACGATTTTATTATATTATTTATCTTCTCCTACCATCTAAGAGTCATAGGGACATAAACTTTTGCTTACTGTTAGTTTAGCAGAGCTTGGAATACTTAGTATATAGCAGGCATTCAAGAGTTATCTGCTTTATAACGAAGTGAAGCATTGAGTAGCTGAGGGTGAGAATCCTTAGGACAAAATAATCAAAGACTTAGAATAGTAACTACAGTATTATCAGGGTCTAGAGAAAGTCTTGGTTTACTAAAACTAAGGTAGGTTTAAAGATATTTGTATGCCAAGGAATATGAGGTAGAGACTAAAGAAAGAAAAATAATTAAGAAAAATAAAAATATTGAAGATCAAAGTCCTGAAAGAATTGAAAGACACAGGTTCAGAGGCATAAGCAGAGCAATTAGCTTCTTCTTTAGGGGTACGCTTCATTCTTTAAGACAAGATCAAAGGAGGGAAGTGAGAGAGGTGAGAATAAAGTGGACCTTGTAAATGGTAGAACATTTAGAAGTGCTAAGGAAGCTCATTTTCTCCAATGCCATTTACTACAAAGAATGAAGGGTGTAGGGGCAGAAACTGGAAACTTCTGAAGGGAGGTTAAAATATCGGAATAGCTCTTCAATAGAGTAGAAAAGAGAACTACTAGGGAAAAGTAGAATGGCTTTTATGGGTATTGAGAATTTGACTTCGACTGTGTAATATGCATCTATAGAGGAGTCTTTTAGCCACATTATATATATTCCTTATCATCCTGGAGAAAAAACAGAGAAAGAATATTGTGGGTGCCATCCAAACCTAGGGACAAGGAAGATCAGAGTGACAGGATGTCACATGGGACAGCTATTAAGTAGAAAAAGTTAGTACATCTTTAGAATCCCTACTATTGGTTTCAGCACATAGTATGGAAGCACGTGGCAGGCACCCAGTAAATGATCTTATGTTGTTGTTGCTAGTATTTGAAGAGGCATAAGATGAAAGAAAAAAGGTTCGATTCAGTGACAGCAGGGGGCAGTAAGATGCTGAGGTCATCATTAGTGTAGCCCTGATAATCCATAAGTTTCCAACTATGCTTCAATTTTATCATGTATAAAATAGAGATGATATTAGTATCTCTCTCCTAAGTTTATTGTGATGATTAAATAAAATTCACTAATCCTAAAGAAAAGAAGTATATGAAGAGTGATTAAAAACTGATATACTTTTAAATATAGTATCTAAATTGTATCTATCTTTGAATAAGCACTGAAAATATTGGCTTTAAAAAAAAATAATGGAATAATACATAGTGGTAAAGTGTTAAGAATCTCTGGACCCAGGTGCTGGTTTTTCTTGCTGGTGATTATCCAAGAAAACCCTTGAAAACCAAACATCTCCATCCAGAGGTTATTAGCATTTTCTCCCCTCCCTGAAACAACAGAGATGGGTAAGCACCTGTAACAGTGGTTACAGAGTTTCTTAACTGCTCATGTCGAAGGTGAAGTGGGGATGTCAGAACACTTTAGTGTGGCTGAAGACAAGAGAGTATGGTGTGTGTGTGTGTGTGTGTGTGTGTGTGAAGTGGAGATATAAGTAGTGATTTTGTATACCATAATAATATCCAAACTAGTCTTCCTGTGTTTTCCTTGTTTCTTCTGTGATAGATTCTACAATGTGATCTTTTTTCATGCTTGTATTTTTAGCACCTGTAACAGTGTATGTTCTAGGCATTTAATATGCACTTAATAAATATTTATTGAATGAATAAACTCTGTTGCCCAATTAGCTGTATAAAAGTTATGCCTGGTCTGTATTTTCTGTAGCCATTTCTTATCTATATAGAATATACTCTGATCTCCTAAGCTTGAAATTGAAGGCTCACCACATTCTACCCCCAGATTCTCTCGTAAACCTTTATTCCAATCAACCAATATGTTTATACTTCTCTTGAAATCTCAAGCTCCCTATATCTAAGCCTTTGTTTTTCTCATTGTATGTGTTTAGAATACCCTTGCTTGCTTATTAGTCATCATTCTCTCTGTCAATGTTCTACTCAAGCCCTTCATAAGCACTTCTCTGTCTGCGCCAACTCTTAGAAATGTTTCCCTTCTTGAATGTTTGTTGAACTTAAAATCTGTACCCTCACAAACTTCCTAATACATATCAGACAAACCACAAATCTGCATGGCTAATGAAATTGTAAAGGCATTCAGCTTGGTCATTCAACAGTACATGTTGAAGTGATAAAACTGGGTCATTTGAGAGCAGATGTTGAAGGGAACTCGCTCTTCTGCACATGCATGATGATCAAACAAGAAAGATAATGAGAAAAAAGAGAAAAGAATTGAGTGGTTTCCAAGAGTGACAGTCAAGGACTTGTCAATCATAGAGCAGAGATGGTCAAATGTTAAAATAGTTTTATAGTCACATAAATGGAATCTGACGTCCAAAATTACCTCCAAAATTCAAGAGGAGCTTTGAAATCCTGTTACTCAAAATTAGCTCAATAAATCCTTTATATAGACTCTAAAGCACTAAAATAACTCTGGAGGCCACCACAGTAATTTGAAACAAAAGCAAGTTAACCTTTAAAATATAAAAACATGAATGTAAAATAAAATCGGAATTTATTTCTAGATATTTTTGGCTAAGATTCTGGATTAGTTCAGAACTTTCTGTTTTTCTTTCCTTCTGATTTGCTGACAACACACGCCTGTTGTCAGTCCTTCGGTACTTATACTACGGAGAGCTGAGTGCACTATGCAGTGGAACTGCAAAAGGTGTCATCATAAACCAGTGTTTACATATACACACTCAGCAAGTACAAACATGTTGGCACTATTATCCACTAATATTTGGGAGAAGGCGCATTCCAATTTTAGCGTTTTGTTGGAACAAGGATCACACACTCAAAGCCTTTGAGACTGATGACATGCATGAGTGCAGTGGGAAGAGTGCAGGCATGTCGCACGTGTACTGTACAGGATGTGGACAGGTGTCAGGGATTCTAGCAAACATCGGCCAGAGCTGCCCTTTAGGAGCTGCTCTTACTTAGCTCCAGCCAATTTTATCTGTTCAGAATGTTGGCCTAATGCTGCCAGATCTTCCGAGTTTTCAGGAGAAGCTAGAAACCTCAACATCTTGATGTGATATGTAAAGATTTTAAAAGTTGGCTCAAATTCTTTTAAAAATATTATAGATCAAACTGAACACATCTATGGTCCTGGTATGGACTGCAAAACCACCACTTTGTAATTTTGCTCTAGATACCTGTGACGGTATTCTTCAGTGTCACTTCAATTCAGCATCAAAAACTTATCTATAAGGTGTTAAAAATAACCATTACACTTTTTAGAATACATTTCCACACGGCTGAAAAAATCCTTATCTAAAAATAACAGTAAAGGCTTTGGAATGATATGTGAAAACCAAGAAGCCAGGGGCAGGAGTTTTTAAGAGAAAATGTAGATTACATGATATTCTTGCCCCTATTTCATTCAGTGTATGCCCTCTGGGCTGAATATATTTCTAAAGCAATAATCCAGATGTCATCTCTAGGTCCTCTGTATGAGCAGAGATTTTGAAAGCTACTGTATTTTTAGAATTCTTTCACTGAGGTTGCTATTGCCACCATTAATCTATTAGTCTCTGCCTATGCCAGGAAGGGCCTATGAAAATAGTCCCTCAGCAGCAACACCTTGATAAATCTGAGAAACTGCTGGTCTTCACAGGCTATATATGTAAAAGGCTTTTACAATGTGTGGTGTTCAGCAAAAGTCACAAAATATTGCCCTGCATCCAACTAAATCCTGTATTTTCAGTAACAGATTTCAAAGGGAATTTAGTTCATATTTTTTTTCTTAAAAGAATGACTGGAGCTACTGTGTGCTCACGCAACCTCACAGGGCCTTTTCCTAATGACCAATAGCCATGTTTCTCTTCAGCAATTAACATAACTCAAAAATTGGGAAGGGAAAAATATGCTCTTAACTTAGAAGTCAGTCAGCCAGAGTAAGTTCTGAATGCTTCACACAGTAAAGGTGCTTTTGTTTCTATTAAAGAAGGAGAACACAGCAGAAGCTTCCTTCCTGAATGAAGCAGGTTTACAATAGCTGTTACCTTCAAAAGGAGAGGGAAAAAAGGGAAAGGGGAAGGTACCAAAACAAACACAGAACCACAAGCTAAGGGAATCAATACAAAAGAATAAAGAGAAGACAAAAGGAGAGCAGTTTTATCATCCTTTGGGCCTGTCTGTCTTTGTCCCTTTTTCATTGTTGTGCATTTAGGATGTTGCATTTTCTCCTCAAAACTTTGCAACAGAACCTGATTACTTTGATCAAAGTGTGCTTTGCTCTTCTGTACAAGAAATTTTATTTTACATTTTAATTGGATAATTTTTTTACTCTGTCAAGATTTTTCCCGTCATATTTTTAGCCTTTTTTCTTGGCATTTTTAGAATTAAAAAAAAACAATGAAAAATTTCAATGCCAACCGAATAAAAGATTTTGAGAATCACAGAAAAGTGCTTCTGCGCTGCATGCCCTTTCCTCCAGTTCTAAGCACACGTGTTGGTGTTCTTTGTGAGAATGTTTCCGATTTTACTCCATTAGCAGTCTCCAAATCCCACCTCTACCCACTCGGTAAAGGAGTTCTCCGGCACTGGCCAAGGGCTCTACAAGGGTCCTCTGCAGTACGCTCCACTACTCTCTCCTCTTGCTTTTCATCAACAAGGAACTTTCTGCTGCATGAGGAAAGAGTGGTTGAGATAAAATTACTCTCTACACTCAGAATAGTTTAAAATAATAAGAATTTGAAATAGAAACTATCATTGATTTTCAAGCAAAGGAGAATGAAAGATTGAAAGGAGAATGAAAGATTAAATGAACAAATCCTTCTTAAAATGTTCTTGAAATAGGTTAATTTACACTTTCTAAAACATCTATATTGGTATTTTGTGGTACACAAATACTGCTCTTCTACCAACCAGCCAGTTTTCAATATGTATTATTTAAATGATCATTTAAAAACTATTAGAAGTTAACTTCAGATTTCACATTTCAAGAATCACTTATCAGAGCAGTTTGCTGAACTTTACTAGCCAGAAGGAAGATATTTCCTACTTTATTTAAAATAAAGGAGAAAAGTAATCATTCATATTTGATTTTGAAATGCCAGTTTAATGCTGTTGTTGCAAGATGTAGCTACCTGGCTGTAATCTCTTTTTTTCAGAATGTGGGAGGAAAGATGTGTATAGAGTATGAATAACTGATTCAAGATGTTAAAATGCAATTCCTTATGATTGGAAAAAGCAGTCAAAGATAATGCATTCATTGTCAAGAGAAGGAATAAGATAGAAATTTCTTGTTTCACCATTTGAGAGAAAGTGACCAGGAAGGCAAATGCAGAGACGGAGTGCTAAGAAAAAAACTGCTGTCTGAGCCAGAAAAATTTCTAATAGGTGGAGGACATGCTTTGTGGCTAGTAGCTCTGGGCAAAATTGATGGTATTTTGATCCCAAAATGCAGAGAACACCTAGAACTTTATGTTAGCACTGAGAATGAATTAATTCCAAAGTAAAAAATAGAGGTGAGTTAGAAAGAAACTTTATAATCCAGTGTTAAGATAAAAGCGGAATTACATAAAATTACTCATGCTAGTTTAGTGACTATAAAATCAAATATATAGATAAGTTAAAATTTTTAAAAATAGAAAAACAGTATATACAAGCGTAATGCTATTCTTGAATGTACGTTTTTAATTCTGATATGTAATTATTTAACAAAACATTTAATTTCTTAAATAAGGATGAAGTGGAAAATGTAGATGTGAGTGAAACATTTAATGAACCATATCTATAGGATGATATAATACTTTTTTGATATTTCGAGTCAGAATATCTGAGTTCTGCACAAGGCTATTCCTTTTACCATATCTACTTATTTCTAAGGGTTTCTGTCTAGGTAGAGCCTAACATGTTAGGTCAGAGCCAGCAGGCTCCAGCTGGTGGGGTGTGGGTGGTTATAGTTCTTACTGCCTCTGATAGATGGAAGCATTGGTGGATGTTTCCAGAACTAGACTTCTCCTTGAAATGAACTGTGAAGAAAACAACTGGTTGCTGAGACTCACATCAGTTAATTGTCCAAACCCGAGCTACAAGGACACGGCAGAGGGATAGCCAGATAGCATGAAGTTGAAAGACTAAATAAAGCAAAAGAGCAGTGAGGGAAGAGAATAAAGTAAGAGTTAGCTAACAAACCAGGTACATTATCAGTACTACTAGTCAAAAATCATATAATATTACTCCTGACACTTCCAAATATTCACTGAAGGATCTTAGAAAAGTGACCCACATAATCACGCTAGATTTCTTCAGAAATGTCTGTTTAAGAAACTAAGATCCATGTAAATATTCTACAAAAGGGGGTCAGCAAACTTTTTCTGCAAGGAGTCAGATAATAAATATTTTAGCTGCTGTGGTCTATATGGTTTCTGTTGTAAGTGATCAACTCTGTCATTGTAGTGCAAAAGCAGATATATACAATATGTAAATTAGTGAGAGTGGCTGCATTCCAACAAAACTTTCTTTATCAACACTGAAATTTGAATTTCATATAATTTTAACATGATACAAAATATTATTCTTAAAATTTTATTTTTCTTAGTCATTTAAAAATGTAAATCTATACTTAACCCCATGGGTTGTATAAAAACAGGCAATAGAATTGGTACGGCCACTATGGAAAACAGTATGGAAGTTCCTCAAAAAACTTAGAATTGACCTACCATATGATCCAGCAATTCCTTTACTGGATATTTACCCAAAAGACTTGAAAACTCATATTCGAAAAGATATTTGCACACCGATGTTCATAGCAGCATTATTCATAGTGGCCAGGACATGGAAGTGACTGATGTGTCCTACAATAGATGATTGGCTAAAGAAGCTGTGGTACATATATACAATGGAATATTACTCAGCCATAAGAAGAGATGAAATACTGCCATTTGCAACAAGATGGATGGACCTTGAAATAATCATACTAAGCGAAATAAGCTAGAAAAGGTTGAAAATCATATGATATCACATATATGGGCTATAAACCTAAAAACAGTGAATGAACAGGACAAACAAGCAGAGACTCATGGACATGGGCAATGGACTAGTGATTACCAGAAGGGAGGGGAGAAGGGAAAAATTAAAAATAAAATGTTAAAAAAATTATATAGATAGTATGAAAAAAAAATAAACTGGCTTAAAAAAAAAAAAAAAAGGCCATAGGACAAATGTGGCCCGTGAGCCAAAGTTTACTGACTCTTGTTCTAAAGTTATATCAGTCAAGACAACTTTATTATAAATGTCATGATAATAATGAGAATGCCTGTAATAACAGAATTGCAAAACATAATTTACTAAAGATTTTCAAGCACATTATTTTGTCTTTATGACAACCTTATATATTAAATTGGTGTGGCAGATTAATCACATATGGCACTGGTTCTTCATCTCTCCCTGTGTGTATGACCACTGCCATAACTTTGGAGTTCCTTACAGTAAGTTTAAAGTATATTCCACTGCCCCCTATTCTGAGTTCAGACATGTTGTTTGCTTTGGCCAATGGTATGTTTGCAATGTGACACAAGCAGAAACTTGAAAAATGGTTAAATATTTCCACTTAGTGCTTATCCTTCAGTATTATCATGAGAACATACTGGAGATAGCCTGCTAAAAGATAAAAAATAAAGAGGTGATAAATGAAATCAAAGGACTTAATAGATAGGGAGGTATTCCATGATCATGGTTAGAAAGACTTAATATCATCAAGATGTCAGTTCTCTCAAACTTGATCTATAGATTAAATAAAGTCCCAATCAAAAATCCAACAAGTTATTTTGTAGACATTGACAAACTGATTCTAAAGTTTATATGGAGTTGAAAAAGACTCCAAATAGCCAAAACATTATTGAAGAAGAAGAAAAAAGTTGGAGGACTGACACTACTTGACTTCAGGACTTACATAAAGCTATAGTAATTCAAAAAGTGTGGAATTGGTGAAAGAATAGACAAATAGATTAATGCGACAGAATAAAGAGGCCAGAAATAGACCCACATACATATAGTCAAATAATCTTTGACATAAAAATAAAGACAATGCAATGGAACAAAGACAAATGGTGCTGAAACAACTAGACATTCGCATGCAAAGAAAATGAATCTAGGCACATTTTATATCATTTACAAAAATTAAAACGAACTGGATCACAAATCTAAATATAAAATGCAAAACTATAACACTCCTAAAAGATAATAGAGAAGAAAACACAGATGACCTTGGTATGGCAATGACTTTTTAGATCCAAGTACTATTTGTGAAAGAAGTCAATGATAAGGTGCAGTTCATTAAAATGAAAAGGTTTTGTTCTGTAAAAGGCATGTCAAGAGAACGAAAAGATAAGCAATAGACTGGGAAAAAAAAATTTTGCAAAAGACATACCTAATAAAGATCTGTTATCTTACATATAGAAAAAACTCTTAAAAATTCAACAATAAGAAAACAAATAACCTAAAAAATAGTCTAAAAAATCGGACAAAGGCTTTAACAGACACCTCACCAAAGAGCATATACAGATGGCAAATAAGTATGTGAACAGATACTCCACATCATTTGTTATCAGGGAAATACAAATTAAAACAACAATGAAGTACTACTTTACATCTATTAAAACGGGCAAAAACTGGAATACTGACACCACCAAATGCTGACAGCACCAAACAGGAATACTCAATCATTGCTGCTCGGAATGAAAAATGGCAGTTGCCCTGAAAGACAGTTGTCAGTTTCTTAGAAAACTAAACAGTCTTACCATATGATCCTGCAATCATATTTCTTGGTATTTACCCAAAAGAACTGAAAATATATATTTACTCAAAAACCTGCATACAGATGTTAATAGCAGCTTTATTAATAATTGCCAAAACTTGGAAGCAACCAAGATACCCTTCAGTAGGTGAATGTATAAATAAACTGTTGTGTATCCATACAATGGAATATTATTCAGTGCTAAAAACAAATGAGCTATGAAGCCATAAAAAGACATGGAGTAACCCTAAATGCATATTACTTATAAGCCAAACTAAGAGCTACATACTGTCTGATTCTAACTATATGACATTCTAGAAAAATGTAAAACTATGGAGATAGTAAAAGTATCAGTGGTTCCCGAGGGTGGGGTTATAGGAATGAATAGGCAGAGTATAGAGGACTTTTAGGGCAGTGAAAATACTCTGTATATAATAATGGATATATGTTATTACACATTTGTCCAATTCATAGAATGCACAACATTAAGAGTGAACTCTTAGGTAAACTATGGTCTTTGAGTGGTTATGATGTGTCTATGTAGGTTTATCTTTGGTAAAAGTGTGCTGTTCTGGTAATATTGATAATAGAGGAGGCTAGGCATGGGGTGGGGTAGGAGGTATATGAAAAATCTCTGTACCATCCTCTTAATTTTGCTGTGAACCTAAAACCACTCAAAAATATAAAGTTCTTAAAACACGCTGAGCAGAACTGAGCCCACTCAAGGCCATCAAGATCAGTCAACAGCCAGGCAACCAAAAAAGGTGAGAAGGCAAGGCCAAGATCAGCAGAATCACCTTGCGAATGCATAGTTGATCTCAGACACATGAGTAAACCATTCAAGATCAGCTGACCCTTGCTTATTTGTGAGCTAAATAAATGTTTATAATTATATGCAAATTAAATTCTATGGCTGTTTATTAAGTAACATTACAGTGGCAACACATAACTGAGGTAACAGAGTAGATACTTTTATCTGTTTTATAAAGAATAAAATTTAGCCAGGTTCTGAGTAGGATTTGTGAAAATTCTAAAATTTTGAAATCCAGATGAATTTCTGAGAAGAATTCTTTTAGAACATAAATTTCTGAATTTCCCAGAAAAAAAAAAATAACTCAGTTAAAAAATGGGCCAAAGGCTTTACCAAACATCTCCCCAAAGAAGATATACAGATGGCAAATAAATATGTGAAAAGACACTCCACATCATGCAGTTAGTAACTGTACAGCTACACTCAGGACTTTGGTTCTTTAATTGAATTCAAAGAAACGCAGAAACTAACAAGATGCAAGAGACAAGCATGCTGACTATTTAGAAGAATGCATAATGAGGCAATTTAAGAGATCTAAGATTATTCCTTAAATAAAGATCTATGTTTGCATTTAACAAATTTACAAGTATTTTTCAAAGCAAAATGTATAGATTTATTTATCTATTCATACTCTAGTATAAGAAATAACTTAATTCAATTATTCCCCTAGAGTAAAGGAGAATGTGTTAAAAGACTCAGAAATGAATCTTAATCTTAAATATTGTAAAATGAGATCTTATTCAAACCTTTTGGTCTTTCGAATAGATTCTGCTTAGATTGCAGAAATTTAAATTTTATAATTAGTTCTATTGTATCATCTATGCCCAAAAGGGATATATTATAAAATGTTATCTCAAATATTGTTTTAGGTAAATGCTTTTTGCAAATTGCATTGTATAAAGAATCAAAGTCTACAAATAGCATTGAACAAGGTTTACTTATTTACCTTTTTAGACTGAATACTGCCTCTCACCATAGAACTGATAATAGATGTCTAAGTGGTCTTGGGTACAGAAAATTATCTAAAACAACTGAGATTACTTTTAGTGAATATAATGTATATCAAGTGCTAATGTGAATTCACTTTGAATACGAAGTTAGAAATAGTTTTATAACTCCATGTCTAAAGCTGTGCCCCTTCTTCTATATAAAGGTACAGCATAAAATGGCCTGGATATTAGAATGTCAAAGAGCTGTTGTAAAGATTTAATAGTCAATAATTTCTTCACTTATTGAGAAGCCCTAATAATTTAAGATATTTTAAGTCAAATATATGACTATGGGTGGTCAACACACAACGCAATATACAAATGATGTATTGTAGAATTGTACACTTGAAACAGAAAATCTTATTAACCAATATCACCCCAATAAATTCAATAATTTTTTTTGAAAGATACTTAAATGTAACACATAGTTACAGTACTATATTAGCTGGTTAGAGTTTTATTACAGGACTACAGAAATGTAAAACATCCAGCAAGTTAGGAAAACTAGAAATAAAAGAATACATAGAAATTATCTTCCATTATAGAGACAAGAAAACTGGACTCAGAAAATATGTCACCTGTTAAAAAGTCACAGAACACACACAAATCTGAAACCCAATTCAGTGGGTTTCTTTTTATTTTTGAGAAAAAATACATTTTTTAATAGAATAAATACCAATCACTTGATTGGACTTCAAATGGGCCACTGACTTTTGGCTGAGGTTTACTTTGTATACTCACCAGTAGCTACGGACTACCAAAACCTTGTTTCAGTAAGGCCATGGCCAATCAGAACTTCAAGAAGATTCATTTTTGACACTAAATGAGATAATATAGAAAAAAAGAGACTTTACATGTTGAAATCCAGCTGTTTTAGACCTATTTTATCTAGGTCAATATTCTACTTTGAAACTTTTAGGAT
Source organism: Pteropus medius (assembly GCF_902729225.1). Taxonomy (NCBI): domain Eukaryota; kingdom Metazoa; phylum Chordata; class Mammalia; order Chiroptera; family Pteropodidae; genus Pteropus; species Pteropus medius. The sequence continues at coordinate 25,308,508 of NW_024354875.1, forward strand.
AAGCACAGAAGAAAAAAAGTTGACAAATAATGAAATTGCTTTAAATTTGTTTTAAAAATTGCTAACATTCGTTAAAGGAACACAGAGAGAGGAGACAGACGGATAGAGAGAGAGAGAGGGTTCTAGATGAAAAGATTTATATTACAAAATGTCAGTTACTGAATTCATTTATAAATTTAACATAATTTAAATCAAAATTAATTCTAAGAATACATTTTAAAAGTCCCTACTCATGTATTTAGTTTTACTTTTAATTAAATTTGTTATTTTGAGATCATTGTAGTGTCAAATGCAGTTGTAAAAAATAATAGCCTTTACCTAATTTCCCCCAAAGTTAACAACTTGCAAACCATAGTGCATCAACACAAACAGGATATTGACAGTGATATGAAAAGCACAGAACATTTCTATCACCAGAGAATCTTTCATGTTGTCCTTTTAAGCCTCTTTTACTTATTCCTACCCATACCCCATCATTAATCCTACAGAGACTAATATGTTTTCTACTTCTATAATTTCGTCATTTCAGAAATGTTATATAAATGGAATCAAGTGGTGTGTAACCTTTTGGGACTGACTTTTTTACTCAACTAAATTTTCTGAAGCTTTATCCAAATTGTTGCATGTATCAATAAACAGTTAATTCCTTTTTATTGCTGGGTAGTATTACATCTTATAGACAAACTTCAATCTGTTTCTCCATTTATCTTTTGACAGACAACTGAGTTGTTTCCAGTGTTTAGCTATAATGGATAAAACTTCTATAAAATTCTTGTATGTACAGGTTTTTGTGTGAACATGTTTTTATTTCTCTGGAAAAAAAATGCCCAGGAATTCAATTCCTGGCTTATATGGTAGTCTCACGTTTAGTTTTTAAAAGAAACTAGCAAACCGTTTTCCAGTCGCTATACCATTTTATTCACACCAGCAATGTATGTATGATCCAGTTTCTTGATGAAATTCTTATTAACATTTCATGGTGTTACATTTTTGTTAGTTTGTTTTTATTAGTCTTTCTGATATAGGTATAGTGACTAATTGTAGTTTTAAACTGCATTTCCCTAACAGCTAATGATGTTGAAATGAAGGAAGAAAGGTAAAGAATAAAGAATTCTCTTTAAATTTGAGTTTTGGTAAAAAGAACACACAAACACACACACATACAGAGGCAGAGAGACATGAATATTCCAAGCTAAAAGAATTATAATGTAAAAATATCAAATTTCCAAAATTCAACTATAAATTTAACACAATTCCAATTAAACTCCCAATACTTTTTTAGCTTGATAAAATAATATAAACTTTATCTGGAGGTGTAATAAAACAAGAGTGCACAAGAAAAATTTGTTAAAAAACTAATGAATACTAAACATTCATATAAGATATTTAACATTTATATATTTTTATACATGATATGTATTTATTTAATTTTAATGTAAAATTATTATTATTGTTATTTTCTTAATGCCTACAGCACCTGGTATTTCTAGGTGGTCTCCTATCCATGTACTAACCAGGCCCGATCCTGCTTAGCTTCCAAGATCAGACGAGATCAGGCATGTTCAGGGTGGCATGGCCTTAGATAAATGTAAAATTATTAAAATAATGTCATACTGGCTCAGAAACAGATAGTTGAAGGAAATAGAATGAAAGTCCAAAAACATACACAATTTTTCTTCCAATTAGTATTTGAGAAAGATTGTACTTCAATTTAGTAATGACATACATGTTGCTTTTGAGAGACAAATTAAAGTCCCCATTATTTCATACAGCAAAATGAAATTTTGATGAATTAGAAAATTCAAAGTAAAAATGAAGTCATGAAACATGGTCAAAATTTACTGCAATATTGAATTATTGAAAGTGATTCAATTTATTAATATTTACATGACTTACTAATCACATGGAAAAATAGCCTCTAATTACAGCCATAATGTATATTATTTTCCTATATTTATATATCTGTACTTAAAAAAATCCTTTAACAAATGTAATGCTTTTGGGATTATGAAAAAAAGGCATAAAAAGTTAAGTTGTATTTTTATAAAGATCTCGAGAAGTTCTGCTTTAAAGGAGGTATATTTACATCTAAATAAATGGCAGCTTACAAGGAGATGTTGAAAAAATAACTACATGGAAACTCCTAATCATTAGCTAGAGCCAGAAAATTAACTTTTTTTTAAAAAAGGTTTCCACTCTTAATTTGTGAACAGATATTTAACTCTTTCTTTTTTAGAAAGACACAACTTCATGTCTTTGCTCTCACTTCCTTCATCTAATACTTTATTGCTGATAGCATTATGCCAAGTACTGTACATATATTCTCTTCTTTAACGGCTACACCTATGAGATAGTGCTGCAGTTATTCTTATTTGGCAGTTGGGGATCCAAAACATGAAGAGGTGAGTAAATTGCACACAGATAATAACTGATGAAGCTAATACAAAGCACCAGGACATTACATGTTTTCCTATACAACATTCTGAGGAAAGGTCCACCTCTCTTATTAGCGGCTCCTGCTCAGTCTCACTGGCACCTTGTTATTCCTCAAAGTACTTAGGACCTTTGTACATGTTCCCTCTGGTAGAAAAACATTCCAACTATGTGCATTGTTATGTGATCATTTGCCAACCTTTCAAAGAGGCCTTTTTGATCACGACTTAAGGTGTCCCCCAACACGCCCTTATTGGCTTAATATTTTTTCATACCTCTTCTCACTACCTAGCTTTGTATTAGTCAATTGGGTATTCGTTGTCAGTTTCTACCACTAAAAGTGATTGTTTTGTTCATTGCTATATTTCCAGCACTTGAATGAATAGATGAATGAGATATTAGCTGCTTATGGAAAATAAATTCAGCAGTACTTGAAAAGGACAATAATTATAAAAATGATCCCTAAAAAATAAAATTTCTTAGCTGACATCTAGAAGCTCTAGACACTCTAGACACCAATATCTGCTTTTAAGACCCATGCCACAATTAATCTTATCTACTATGTGCCTATGAAGCTCTGCAACTTGTTGAAGCACTACTTATACAATTATAAGTAATGCTTTAATCTCAAAATCTACTCCATGGCAGGCAGTGCACTTACTCCAATGACTTTACCATTATTCAAATATGTTTCTTGCAACAAGTCTTAGTCATACCTTCAAAGATTGTGAAAATTTAACTTTAATATACTCAGTAATGAATATTTTTATCTACTGAGAGTGCACTTGGCCTTAGAAATAGCCATAAGTCATTTAAAGCCCACCAAGGAGGAAAATGATACGAAAAAGCAAACCTTAAGAATTTTCATCAAAAGTGATGTGACTAGAACATAATGAGACTCTCTTTTTCATTTATTGCTCATAAAAAGGCTCTCTGGAAGAAATTCCGAAATTGGATTGCGAGACTCATTTTGAATGTCATAGCATAACAGGAACCATGATATTGATCCCCTGAGTCACTAAATTGGATGGAATAACACTTACTTTGATGTTTGAATTACAATATGTTTGATTTATGTGTAAAAAATAATAATCTACTTTTATAGTTCTGTAGAACTTGATCTCACAATCCAGTAGAGAAAGTGAGAAAAACAGAATAAAATCATGCCCAGTTATGCTCGGATTAGCCTTTTAGTTACCTTAGCAATTCTTTCTTCCTGGCTAAATTTTATAACATGTAATTAATATGCTTTAATTATTTTGCACTCAAATGCTCTGAGAAAACATTTCACACTAAATCCAAAGATACTAAAAGGACCACAGTATCATTTATGGAAGTTAAATTCCAAGTATTACAAAGAGGAATAATTAAGAATTTTCAAATGATTAAGTACTTAGTTTTCTTTATTTAAAAACAAAATCATAGCAATATTTAATGTTTCAGTGAAAGAAAATTGATGACTGAATAATTTATCTTATAGCTAATTATACATAATTAAAATCTAAGGAAAACTGAACTCAATTACATTAAAATTTTTATAGAAAAAATAAACAGTAATTTTTAAGTTTTTTCCATTTTTATCATATATATACATATATATTTCTAGCCATAGCATTCTTCTTTATGATAACTCTGGAGCCCAGCATTTGACCTTTCACCAATACATATTACTGATATAATAGCTGATACCATCAAGGGAACATAAATACATAGGTCAAAATAATTGCATAAATGAATTTTTTATTACTAAATGAAGCAGAATTATTGGGAAAGATAAACTAGGACTTTAAAATAAACATAGTGTGTATGTGTGTATATATATATATATATATACACTCAAATAGTATAAGAAAAATAATTATGAGGCAGAAACAAGAAGTTACAAAAAAATTCAAGAATAATTTTAGGAATAAAAAAATAAGGTAGTTAAAATGCATAATAAAGTAGACTGGAAAAGTGTAGGACAGAGAAAACCAAAGAATAAATTAGTGAGCTAGAAGATCAAATTGAGATATTACTATAACAGAAGACAGAAGGAAATAATAAGGAAATGGATTTAAAAGAAACGCTACGGGACTAAGACAGGATGGGAAATGCCAATATCCAGATAATATGAATCCTAAAAGGAAATTTAATAATTTAAATAATAATTTAATTATTAGTGGTAATAATTGAGAGGACATATAAATGAGAGGGCATAATAAAGACATTTTCATGTTACAAAGCCTCAAAAAGTTTGCTACATAAAATTAATTTTTAAATCTCTCTTGTAATAAGTATCCAAATGAGAAAGGTAGTAACTATAGGAGGACACTGGAAGTAGAGGAAGTAAATACAGCTAATTATTTTCTGAAATAGAGAGCAGCAAAGAAATAATATATCAAAAACATATTAATAAACTCCCAAAACTTTAATTCTAGGCAATATAAACATTGTCTAAATAGGGGCTATGGAGGAGAGGGACCAGAGAGATGTTAAAGCATACTAAAGTATGTGTTTTTTGGGGGGAAAACATTGATAGTGATAAAACAGACAGTTTACAAGGCTTAGTATCAATATGGGTCTTAAGAACAGTCTCCATAAAAACAGAAAAGAAGAGGGATATGGTAATGAAAGGAAGGAAATATAATATATAAAAACATGGCAGAAATAAGAATTATTAAAATAAATGTAAATAATTTTTAATTTATCAACAAAAAGATAAGTATTTTCAGATTGGATAAGAAATATTTAACAACATATTGGTTAAAAGAGATACACTTAAGACATTATGATATAGAAAGTTTAAAATAAAAGAACAGAAAAAGATAAACCAGGCAATAATGAACCAAAATAAAGCTGGAATAGCAATCTTAATAGCTGACAAATTTAAATCAAATTTAAAGCAGAATTTAAAGCAAAATGACATAAGGGACAAAAAGAAATGAACAGAAAAGGAAATAGAGCAGAATATATAAATATAAATGTATATAAAACTAAGTATGAAATTTAAGTATATAATGCAATAAATAACAGTACAAAAAACAGACAAATCATCAAGTATAGTGTAAAATTTTAACAATTCTCTTAATAACAAACACAAATAAATAGAAATATAAGTAATTTAAGTAACAACAGAAGTTTAAATTATGAGATAAATATAGAACACTGTATTTAAAAACAGGTGGGAAGAGAGTGTGCACAGTACTTAAATATAGCTTTAAGTATCTTTATCAGGAAAAAATATAGATTGAAATTAAAATTAACTAAGTATTCAAATCAAGGAATTGTAAAGAAGCAACAGAGCAAACCCAAACAAGAAGAAGGACCACTGTAAGAAAAAGGGTGAAAATTACTGAAACAAAAAGCAGTAAAATAAAAACAAATGACTGTTCTTAAAAGATATTAATAAAACAAAACTCTGGCAAGTATGACAAAGAGTAGATACAAACAAACAACATTCATAAAAAATTATAAAAAAGTATTATACACCTAGCAGAATTTTTCCAGGTATTCTAAACATATGAACTCTAATAAACTTCAAAACCTATAAGAAATGGTTCTGTATGTTAAAATATTTAAAATGCACAAAGTGGTACAAGAAGAAATAGAAAACCTAAACGGATCACTCATTATTAAAAACAGAAATGGTAAAGACTTCCTTTCTTACAATCCAAGATCATACAAGGGAGTTAATAAAACTCAGTGCTAATCTTTATTTCCACTAAAACACAGGAAATGAGTGAAAGCAATGCCTCATTTCATGAAGGCTGTGTAATCTTAATTGCAAAACTTAATAACAGTAAAATGGAAGAATACCATAAGTCAGTTAACTCATGAGTATCTATGTAAAAACCTTAAATAAAATATTTGCTGACTGAATCCAATAATAGTGCTCAGAATAAGATCTAACACAGTTCAATATTTATGAGTATAAAAGGAAATAAAACCTTTTACCATTATAAAAAGGGCAATCTATTACTTTGATTTAAGAAAAGTACAAAACAAAATTCTACTACTATTTAACATATAAAAATCCAAGACAATGTCACAAGAAAAAAAAATAGAAGATTGAAAAGTGATTAAAATTAGGATTTGTAAATGGCATGATTATGTAAAAAAAATAGAATCAACAATTAGAGTTTGTAAGATAGGTTAGCAAAATTGCTAGATTAAGTTAAATTTAACAAAAATAATATATCTCTTCCTAGAGGTATGAATTAAAAAAAAAAAGATGGTGCTCAAAATTGGTTTAAAAAAATCTTTTAATATATGTAGAAACTAGTTTTAACAAAGGATGCTCAAAACTATTTAGAGAGAATGTTAAAACTCTATAACAGAAATTTCAAAAAATGGAGAAACAATCTATGCTTTTGATTGAGGCACCTGTAATAAAAGACCAATATAAATTCTAACCCGATTAATCTATACATGAAAGGCAATTCTAAATCTCAATCCAAAAGTCCAGGTGGATTTTTAAAAGGTTGTGACAATTATATTTTAAAATTTACACAGAAGAATAAAAGTCCATGAATAGCTATGTTATCTCTGAAAAAGAACGAGAAGTCTTGCTCTATTAGATTGTAAAAAAAAACACCAAAACCATAGTAATAAAAAGTGTTATAGTAACACATAAATAAACAAATAGATCAATTTAAAAAAAAAAACAGACTACAGAGACAGACTCATGTATAAATGAGGACTTATTTTACAATAGAATCTTCACAGATCAATGGGGAGAAAACAGATTGTTTAGTAGATGGTCTTGTTAAAACTAGCTCACTTTATAGGGAAAAACAAAATTCCTGCTTACTACATATGCAGGAGGGGTTCTCCAATAGATTTTAAAAACTCAGTGTAAGAAGTAAAAGTAAAATTGTGAAAAGATAATATAGAAGAATATCTTGTGACCGAGGGGTAGAGAAGGACTTTTTTAAAAAAAGTTTATAGCACATAAAAGCACGTTAATATCTTAGTTCTGAGACTAGAATCATGAGTACTATGATCATAATGAAGGAACAATCTACACAATTTCAAAAACAGATTCTTATCAAGTTTTACTGAAAGATATTGTCTTTGATAAATATCAGTTAAAATAATTGGAAAGAAAAGTTTTCTAATAAATCTAGTTTAAATTATGGACTTAGAAAATAAGATAAAGCAAATCAACAACTTTGGAATAATAAGTGATGATAAAGTATTGTAAATTCTGCCAAATATTTTTCTAGCTAAGAAAAATAGTTGATTCATTAGACATGCTAATATAGTGTTTAAACCTACTGTATGTACATGATGTGTGTGTATATCAGATAGCATTAAAAATGACTATGGTCAAACAGATAAAATGAAATTGACTCATCAAAGTAAAGGCTTACTTCTCTTAAATCTCATGCAACATCCCTGGAAAATACTTTTTTTTAATTTCATGACTCACTGAAAGTGTGGTATATTTTTGGAATGTCTTCTGAAAAGCTAAGGTCACATCAGCCAACAGCTTGCTTATGAACATTTCTGTAATTTGAAAAAGAAAGTTTGCAAACCTAATTTTGGCCATGACTGTAGTTTTCTCAATTCTATTGTATTTAGATTAGAAGAAGAGTGTTTCAAGTGTTTATGATAACACAATAAGGTTGAGTTACAACATTGATAATGCAAATACAAATTTGTTATTGGTAATATTCACGTCTATACTTTACTTTCATACTGATTATTGCTCCCAACTGCAATAACTTAACATACAGTATTAGTGAAATCTCATTGACATGAAAGTCTTCCTTAACATTTTTCAAAATTATGTTTAAATTTAGAAAAAAAGTATTTATTAGCATCTTTACTTACAATTTTATAATGAATATTCTTTATAGCAACATTTCTCTTTGAAAAAAAAAAACATAATTATAAACAAAAGATCCTTAGTCGTAGGGTAATCACAAGCACTCCAGAAGATACATTCGGAATATGTTTATATAACACTCTGATAGTCTAAATTTTTACAAAAGGCACCCGATAGCAACTGAGGCTTAATTACCTTATCCTACTGCATCTCATGTCACTATATTAAAAGCACTTAGGTTTTTCAGGCAGAAGATCTCCAAAAGGAAAAAGGCTAAGTTTTCTTTTTCTTTCTTTTTTTTTCTGCAGTCACTTTTAGGTCTTATCCAGTTTCTTTTACACTATGTATATAGAGTACAGGTGATTTTTTTTTCCAGATGGACATTTATTAACTTTTTTTATTATTATGGAAAATTTAAAATACATTCACAATTAGAGATAATAGAGTGAAAATATCTAATGCATTCAAAACTCAAATAATTATCAACTCTTGGATAATGTTTCATTTAAATCCTTTTCCATATCAACCAAACATCAGATTATTTTATAGTGAATTTTCAGTTGAGATATCATATCATTTCATCTGCACATATTTCGACATTGTTTCTAAAATAATATTTTCTTTAAAATCACACATAATGACAATGCTATTATGATGCTTTAAAATTAGCAATATTTCTTAATATTATTAAATGTCCAATCAATATATGAATTTTCCTGATTTTTTAAAAAATTTGAATGGAAATACAATAAAATCCACTCATTGCATTTAGTAGATATATATCTTCTCTTTTTATCTATAAGTTTTAACCTATAAATTGTAAATCTATACACTTAGTCCCCCTCTATTTTAATCTTTTTTTATAATTAAAACAAAACAAAACTGGGTCATTTGTTCTGTATAGTTTCCACAGTTTGGATTTTGTTTATTATATCTTCATGATACTGTTTTCACGCACCTCTGTCACATGATTTCCTATAAATTTTGGTCAATGATCAATTTAAATCAGATTTTTTTTTATATACTGTGAATTAAAGTTCAAGACTAATTTGTTTTGCTTTATTTTCAAATGGATATCTATTACAGTACCATTGGTTTAAAAGACTCTCCTTCCTCCCTTTCTTAAATTACCTTGGCACATTTGTCAAAAATCAATTGACCGTATATATGTAGGTCTATTTCTCAACTTCATACTGTTCTATTGCTCTATATGACTATCATATATTCCCTATACCAATATTTCTTCCTATCTTGATGAATAAGTTTCTAAGTCCTCTGATTTTTTTTCCCCAAAGTTGTTTTGGCTATTTTAAGCCCTTTGCACTTCTATATAGATCTTAGAAACAGCTTTTCAATTTCTTTGAAATTGCCTATTGGGATTACCCAGACTCTAGAGCTCACTTTGGGAAGAATACTAACAATATTTCATCATTCAATCTTTTGTAGTTTTCAATGAACAGTTCATGCACATATTTTGCTACATTTAGCCCAAAATATTTCATGCATTTCATTTCATTTTTTAATTGTTTATTTCTAGTATTAAGAAATACAGTTGATTTTCAGAAATTGATCTTATATTCAACAATTTGCTAATTTCACTTTTAGTTCTAGGAACAATTTTGTCATCTGTATTTGTAGACAGTCTTAGCTCTTCTTTTCCAATTTTCATACTTTTTATTTCTTTTCTATACTTTAGAACTAGATAATACCTCAGTACAATGTTGAATATAAGTAATGAGAGTGGGTATACTTACCTTGTTTTCAACCGGAGGCAAGCATCAGCCTTCATCATTTAGTACAATGCTATTTATAATTTTTTTTTTCTAGAGCCATAAAGTTTGAGGAAAAAAACTATTCTATTGATAGTTTTCTGTTGGTTTTTATCTTTGGTGGGTAAATTATTTTGTTAAATGTTTTTCTGCATCTATTCAGATGATCACATTTTTTTTTAGCAATAAGATCAATTAAATGAAAAAGAAGTAGATTTAAATGTATTAGTTATAATGTATTAAAAATATAAGAAAAGAGCAAGACAATGTGAACATAAAAGGTTAATTTTAATTGTATTACAATTCCTAAAATAAGAAACTTAAAGTATTGTTTAAACATCTTATTAGACACAGCTGAATTAGGAAACTAGAAAAGTTTGAAAAGAAATGAAAAATATGAAAGCAAAATTTAAAAAAAATCTATCCAAATAATATCTAATAATATTTCTAGAAAGAAAGAATAAAGAATGGGTGATGCATTAATATTAAACATGGTTATAGTTGAGAGTTTTTCAGATTTTGTGTAAAACATGAATTCTTAGGTTCATAACAGTACAGTAAGTTATAAGTAATATTTAAAAATATACCTAGGTATTTTGTTATGAAATTTTATTCCCTAAAGGGAATTAAAGAAAATGATTCATGCATATAAAAAGTAGGAAAGTGGATAAAAATAAACAAGAAAAACACCTCAAAATAAGATAGTTGGAATTAATCCAAATACATGAGAAATTATAGTACATGTATATGAAATAAGCTTACTTAAAAAGCACTACAACGAAGCTTACCTTATACCTACACAACAGTATAGTTGATCTATATGCTATTTATAAAAGGCAAATAAATGACTTAAAATATAAAAATCAAAAGTAAATGAATGGAAAACTATGTATCAGCCATATGTGTGTGTGTGTGTGTGTGTGTGTGTGTGTGTATGTGTGTATATATATATATATATATATATATATATATATATATATAAATATCTATATATAAATATATATATATAAAGAAAAATGAACTAATGGTAAAAGCAATAATAACAGACAAAATTTGTTTTAAGACAAAAGATAATAGAATAAAAGAGGGTCAATATGTAATGCCAGGAGAGAAGGAAATAGGTTCCGATATCATTCATGAATACAGATATTAAATTTCTAAACCACATTAAATTGGTTGGAACAACTGGTTTTCAAAACAAGGAAAGGAGAGAAATGAGGAAGGGAGGGAGGGAATAAGGAAGGAAGGAAGGATAGAAGGGAGGGAGGGTGGGAGGGAGGAAGGAAGACAGGCAAAACAAAAAGCGTATCTGTCCTTATACTATACACAAAATTGAATATAGTGAATTACTGACCAAATGTGAAAAATAAAACATACAATAAAGAATGAAAGAAAAATATTACCTCAGAGTAAAGAGGAATTCTAAAATGAGATGCAAATATAAAGAATAAACAATTGGTAAGAACTGCCAGCATTAGAATTAGAAACTACTCTCGCAAAAAAAGAAAAAAAAATATACCATAAACAACATGGAGAAAAAGTCAAAGCCTAAGAAGACTATTGATAATGCACATTAACTCTTAAAGACTTTACGTCCTACACATATATGATGAGCCCATAAAATCAATGAGAGATTATTTTCCCCAAAACTGGGTAAAGGAGTGAATAAACAATTCTCAAAAGAGGAAACTTAAATGGCAAATACACACAAAAGATGTTCACATTGACCAATGAGATATAATTGTGCATCATCATATTGAACAAACTAAAAAGTTTTGATAATATCAAATATTTCTGAGGCTGTGAAGCAATGTGTTATTTTATACACTGTTGGAACACAGGTAAATTTCTTGCACTCATTAGAGAGTAATTTGGTGATATTTAGGAAAGTTGAATGTGTGTATATTTTTAATACACTAACTCTACTTCTAATTTATATATATTATAAAATTCTTGCATATGTTCATGAAGAGCTGCTCTTGTAAATTAGTTTGGAATAGTGATTTAAAAGAAAGAAAAAGGAAAGGAAAAGGGGAAGGGAAGGGAATGGGGAGGGGAGGGGAGGGAAGAAAAACCTAAATGCCCATAAAGAGAATATTAAGATATTCTTGTATATTCATTCTATTGAATCCTATACATTAATTAAAATAAATGAACTTGTAATACCTGTAGCAATATGGATAATCATAACATTGAACAAAATGTACATAGAAGATTGAAACATTTTAAAATAATTTATAAAATATTTATAATTTACAAAATGTGCAAAGCAGTGCCTTACTATTTTTATAGATATGAGCTATGAATGAAGATATATAAATATTTATGGAAATGATTTATATCAATCTCAGGATAGTGGTTTAGCTCTGGGAAATAAAATTTAAAAGTTTTTTTTAACTAAAATAATTCTTGCAAAAATTACATTTGGTAAAGCTGGGTAGTGGGTATAGGGATATCAGGAATATTATTTTTATTTTGCTTATATTTGACCTATTTCATAATTATAAAAACCTAAATATAAAAAGAAGTCTATTGGCTTAGAAATCCGAACTGAAGAGAGCTGGCAGATAAAGTTGGCAGAATTAAGGTGCTTGAGTTTCCCGCTTAATGGCAGCATAAGCTCAAGCTAAGCAGCTACAGACGGTAGACAGATGCTGAGGAGGGTGACCAGAACCCCTGCTCTCCTCTGCAACTAGAGGAACACCACTGCCACCATGGTGGAGTTGCAGTCAAGACACCCGAGAGCAAGCAGGTTACAAGGCCATTGAGAGGGACTGTGTGTGAGGAGGGTGGGGGTTTTCTTTTCCTGTTTCTGCAGCACACTGTTCTCTGGAGCTGATGCTGAAAGTTAAAGCGACATTTGACTGATTATGTGACAGCCTCTGATGCAAGCTGTGTCAGGGAATGCCAACAATCAACCAGGACCTTTGGGACCAATAGGTTCTATGTATGAAAAAGAAAACCAAAAGTAAGTTAAATAGGTACTTGCTATATACAGGTATTCTATTCTCATACTTTTCTTCGGAGGATATATTCTTTTAGCACTTATATGTTCACATGGATAAGTAGTGCTTCACATTTATTTGGTTACTGGTTAAAAAATTGATATGTTTAAAATCATATATTAGGGATCCTGTAGATAGAACTAAACTGAATGTAAAGTATATTGGAAGAAAAACAGAATTGGGAATCTGAAAGTATTTCTAATTATGTGTTCATTTCAGTAAGTGACTTTGCTTCTCTCAAACTTAATATCCAGATTTGTAAAAGTAAAATTATAATTGTTAATATCCACCTCAAAGGATTACTGTGAGGCTTGAAAATGATGAGATATAGAAGAACTTTGTACAAGTATTTGGTACTTGTTTATGCCTGTTATACATAGGCATACAGATAGATAGAATGATAGATTGATGATAGATAGATGATAGATAGATAGATAGATAGATAGATAGATAGATAGATAGATAGATAGATAGATGATAAATAGATAGACGAATAGACAGACATCCTGAATTGTGGCTAAAATCCTTCGGTCTAGGTAATCCAGTAATTCACAGGTCCCCAATCCCAGGACTGTGGACCAGTACTGGTCTGTGGCCTGTTAAGAACCAGACCACACAGCAGGAACTTCATCTGTATTTGTAAACACTCTCCCATCCAAGCACTAACCAGGCCCGATCCTGCTTAGCTTCCAAGATCAGACGAGATCAGGCACATTCAGGGTGGCATGGCCATAGACTTAGCTTATCTTAATTTATTGTGAGTAAATATCCTAATATGGCTATTAGCCTCTGCTTAATTGTTCTATAGCCTTAGTTTTGCATCCAGATAAAATACCATTTTGCTGGGAATTTTTAATTGTATCAACAATGATGCCAGCCATCTTCTTTTTTCAAAATTTTAAAGATTTCCATTGCGTGATAGCTTTATGAACATCTACAAATTCAAATTCAGAAAAGACTTAAATAATCACTTGATTATTGTTCACTTTTATTATAGAATATCTAATTCCATCACTGTAAATGTTTTATGTGATAGAACAAATTCTCCACTTTCCATGTAAATATTCTAGACATGTCAGTTACACAAAAATGGGGTCCCTAGAAGCTGGCATTCCCAGAAAATAAAAAAGGAAAATAGCCTACTAATTTACCATGTAGCAATCTGACAATTTGCTTGACTACTCCCTCTCAGAAGTTGTCAGCTCAGGAAAGTGGAAGGATCTCTAGCGACACCACCATTATTATTCAGAAACTGTGGGACAGATTTTGCCCCAACTATGTTTTGTTAGTCTGGCATTGTGTATTTAAAATACTTGAATTCACTGATGATATAAAACGCATAAAGATTTTATGGAACATTTCAGATTCCCTGTCTTGAAAATTTGGCATGTTTAGCAACAGTGAGTATCCATTCCTTTCAGCCCTGATATAATCTTATATTATACCTGGTGTTAGAGCTGTAGGGGGCCAGGAATTATCCCAGAGCTAGATTTGGCTCAGAGAACTACAAATAGACATAGTCACCAGGCCCAGCTTCTTTTGAAAAACTAGGTCTGGCAGCACTAGGTCCACAATCCTTCATGGTAGCAAATAAACTAGAGTTGTCAGTAAGCTGTCAGTAGTGCCCACTATTCTCTATTGTTTATATCTTGTCTTTTTAAAACTTGTTTACTTTTATCTACTTTGCTAAATTGTATTATTGTTCAAAATATTTGTTACCTCTTTCTATCTCAGGATTATTTCGACATCAGGCTTAGCAGTGTTAACTTACTTTGGCCAATGAATTGGGATATATGCCACATATAAACAGAAGTTTTAAGAGCATCATGTGGCTGCATTTTTCTCTCTGCCAAGAGATCAAGATTTCTCCAGATGGCAGCTATTCCTTTACTCTAGGCCCAGAATGAAGATGATAGGGAGCAGCATGGCAGCAGGCTCATGATGTGCATGTATTGTGAGCAAAAATCAGTGATTGTTATTGTGAGTCTCTAAGATTTTGGTGTCAGTTTCTATGACAGTAGAGTTTAGCCTACGCTAACTCATACATCACTGTAGCTCCTGTAGCCATTTTATTCTAACATCAGCAGCCATCTCTTGCCTGCCTAAAATGAAGAAGCATTTGATCTGGTGAACTAAATTTGATTTTTTTGAGAAAAGGGAGTCTATAGACATGGTAAAAGTATCTGGTTGTTATATAAAATGGCATAAGTGTTTCCTCCTTAGTTTTATAATTTAGAATAACATTGATTTAAATCAATATTAACTGAAGTTCCATGTGCTGGGTATTTTTTCGTACTCTACCTCATTTTAAATGATTAACATTATTTAATGTCTAATCACTGTTCTTGCCAGTTCTCAAATAAGTAAATTTAGCTTCAGAAATTTAGATGTGTTTGTATGTGAATATGTATATTTTTTTAGTCCTGAGCTTACGTTCATTTTTTCTAAGCCCACTTCATTCTTGAAAGCGTAGATTCCAGGAAGTCTTACTCAAAAAAGCTCAACTCAGTAACATGGCAGCATTTAAGTTTTACCTGGCTTTTGAATGGAGACAGGGATTCTTTCATGGATCTGTGACATCCCATGATAAAGTTTTATCTCTGACCTCCCCCCACCATGGATAAATTATATAAATAGAAAACTATAGCTTTTTTTAAATAATGCTTCATATCATCCATAAAGAATGGTCTTTTATTTTTAGATTATGACCTTTTTGTGTTTTTATGACAAAATACGTTCTCCTACGAGAAACGATAATGGTAAAGATGTTGGTTTTGTGTAATGTTTTATCTAGAAATATTAAGACAACACAATGTCAGCCCTCACTTTCTGTTATTACTGCCCTTGTGTGGTGGGAACTTGAAAAAACTGTTGTTGTTGTTGTTTTTCTGTGACCCTTTTTAACATGAAATCTCTTCTCCCTATGAAATACTGGACCTGAGGCACTCCTTGCCTCAGGCAAAGATTGTTTTAAAGAGAAATGAGATGTTCTGAGATTCAAAATGAATATATAAAACTCAGAGCATAGATAATTTAAGAGCAATTTTTTTTAACTTCAAAAATCATGGTTTTAAATATCAAAAGCCAGAGCTCAGTAGAACTCAAGACATCAAGTTTGTGTCATAAGCTATAGTCACTTAAAAACCTATGACTGGTTGGAATCGATTTTTCTTTCCAATCTTTTTAAAATTAACAAAAATAGGGACAGGAGAGAGCCGTATTAAAAGAAAGAAGTCACAAAACTAAAGCAAAAGACTTAGATGTTGATGTGAGTCTTTGAAAGGAGATTTGAACTCTATTTCTTATATTTATTGCCTTGTTTTCAAGCCTGGTATTTGGAGGTCTAAAAGTCAACAGATTATTTTTGAGATCTTAAAGCTAACAAAACCTGTGTCTCCATCTCTGGGAGAAATAGCAAGAAATGGTTGTGACACGTATAGGCAAGCCAGGCTTGATAGAGCACCCCACCAATCATTTCACAGCTGACAGAACCTTCCTTGAGAAGGGCTTGGACTTAGTGAGAGAAAGCCAGTGGATCTGAAGGGATTTGTGGTCAAGATAAGGGAGATGCTGAGTGGCCTGTGTGGGCCAATGACTTAACCATGGGAGAAATGGACATTTTAAGAGGATGTCTATTGAGATTAATGCTGATAAAAATCAAAATCAAAAATCAGTGTAGACTCTATCTGTTAACTGAAACCAGCCTGAGCAGAAGATAAGACTCAGGACCAGGTCTCCCCTCCCCCGATCCCATTGGCACAGCCCCAGGAAAGGGAATCCCACATTGACTAAAAATCTTAAGTGGAACCAAGAAAACCCTAACTGCAGCAAGTTGCTAATTCTGTGGAATGAAGGCCCATGATCGAAATTAATTTCAGTTACAAAAAAAGAAGCAAAGTTACTTTTTACATGTATCATTTTAAGAAATCTCAACTTTTGCTCATTATATGAATCCCCCCGCTCCAAAATCTGGAAACTGATGTCTGTTTCTTTGTGGTATCTATCAAATATGATTTATATTAAAATAGAGGCTTTTAGGGTATAGTATCCTGTATAATAAATGACTCTTCTTGACCTGCCTTTATAAAGCAAAAGTGAGAGGTTAAAGATTGAAAAGAGAGTTGCCAATTGGTGGTTACACAGAAGGCAAGTGATCCATTTGTGGCTAGGAAACATTTAAACAGCTCGTCTGTCATTGATGATATACTATTCTCCAATAGTAGAACTGCTGTAATTTCTGAGGTGACCAAAGTCACAAAAGGAGAAATGGGTATGTTGGGCAGTGGTAGCTAGTCAGAGGAAGGTAGGAAGTATCAAGAAGTAACCCTAGAATTTAAAGAATGACAGCTAGAGACATAAGGGCTTTCTGAAGAAAAGGAGCAAAGGGCCACTGCTAGAAGACTTTGTAGGAGCTCTGTTACTTTCACATGTCTTATTATCTTTACTGTGTTTCCTCATAGTGACTGGTAAATAAATACTTTAAAAGACAAATAAATCTCATGCTCTTATTTTGAGGATTTAGCAATTAAAGTAGCTTTGATGAGGAGGTATAGTTTTTTCATGATCCCATTATATTCATAGATTCAGACATCTAAAAAAA
Source organism: Pteropus medius (assembly GCF_902729225.1). Lineage (NCBI taxonomy): Eukaryota > Metazoa > Chordata > Mammalia > Chiroptera > Pteropodidae > Pteropus > Pteropus medius. The sequence continues at coordinate 25,326,127 of NW_024354875.1, forward strand.
AAAAAAAACAGCATTATAGTTCTAAAAGAAGATGCCCCAGACTGTAGCTTAGAGGGGGAAAAGGGGGAAAAGAAGTGTGTCTCACAGAAAAACAGCTGCAGACCTAGAATCTGATCTACTTAATAGTATGACAATGATATATCCAACCTCCCAGTGAAGCATAAAGCCAATTTCTGCTTTCCTATAGATTTATATCTTGACATGGAGTGAAACTTTGACATCTTTTGGAAGGAAAACTGCCTTTACGGTTTTTGACACACACACACACAAAATGTAGTATTTTGGAGAACTTGGTTTTTGTTTTGGGCTGCCAAAATTTAGACAGCAAATATCTCTACATTATTGGTGAAGTGAGCTAAAGACGCATACTTCAGATTGGACAGTTATGTCTTCCTTGAGTCCATTAAAGGGATCTGGGAAGGACAGGGTAATCAATCTTAAGCATCCTTGGGCTATAGATTGTCTCACTGTTCTATAGGCACTGGCTTCTGAGTGACATGAGGACCCAGAGCAGTGGATGAGAGCTTCGAGAGGAGAAGCTGCTAAGAGATTTAGAGAGGACCCTGTTCATACTCATGGATCACAGCAGTGAGAGAATGCAACCTTGTGACTAGCAAAAGGCAAAATGAGATCATCCAAGCAGGCAGAAAGAAATGAGACATGGCCACAAGGGCATAGTGAAAGTGTGAGTACTCCAAGGAGTTTCAAAAATATTTGAGGTCAGTGCCAAGGTTCTGCTGTTATTCACATGATGAGATAAAATGTAGGCATTTGGGCTATATACATTAAATTATATAAGACCCCTAATGGGGAAAATAAAAAAAAGGTTAAATAAAGTCACATTTGAAAATATGGCCTTCAAAAAATAACATCAAAGACAAAAATTATAATACTCCAAGTCAATCACAAATGCAAATCTGGAAGTTTACTGACTTAATCTAAAATATTTTGCTGGCTTGACCATTACAGCACTTTCTATAAGATCAAGAAGGTTTTGGACACAGGATAATACTGTTTGGCCTTTGAAAATAGTCGTAAGAAGAAAACAGCTATATTCCGTCCTTGCCACAATGAGAGAATATTTCTATAATATCTCCTTTTTAAAAGTTCTAATTAAAGTCTGGTAGCCAAGTTAATGGTCAATTATAGTGACATGTGTTTGTGGGTATGTGTGCATGTGCATATGTGTATGTATCTATACACATATCTACACATAAATGTGCTGTTAGTCCTCATTTGCAAAGGCCCTACTCTCTCTGTGGGTAACCTCTTGTTTGGTGAGTTCTTGATGACCCCATCAAGGTCATCCTGCCTAGAGTTCTTTATCACAGAGAAGCACAGCTTATATGTTAAGAAGATCAGTGCCCTAAGTCACATTTTTGAAAGAACAGGTTAGTCCTGGTAGTTTTCATTTAATCATGGTTCCATAGAACTTGCTGATGAAGGCTTTCCAACTCAATCAGGAAGTCTCTGAACTCTGTAACTTCATGCTAAATGCTGCCTACCTGACCCAGTTCTTCCCAGGGGACAAAAATCCTAAAGGAAACACTGGAACTGAGTCGATGCCTACATATCACATTAGACAAAATGTTCAAAACAAAGCTCAGAGCCCTGTTTGCCCTGTGTTACGATATCTGTCTGGCTGTTAAGCAATGGTTTAACCTTACTGAGACTAATACATAAAATGAGGGTAACATCCACCACATGTGGGCTTCTAGAAGAACAAAATTAATAATATAAAGCAGCATTTAATGCATCTTAATTGCCGTCTCCCTATTGTTGAGACTCAGACAACCAAGTTGTCTACATGCCTTCATTCCATCTATGCTGAACTCCACTGCCACGTAAATTTGGTAGAAGCCGAACACCACTTTCATTGGGTCTAAGTTAGGTCCAGCCTAATTCCTAGTCTATAATCCCTCCCCACTAGATTACTACTCTGAGAAACCTACTTTTACCTCTGCTTTTGGATATTAATCCACATCTATGCAGGAGCTCAACTTTCTTTGAATTCCCCACACCTGCTAGCATTCGGGCCCTTCTGAAATACAGATGTCCATCGTCTTTGGAAGCCTCAGACCTCCTCAGCCCCTGTGTGCTCCAGTTCTCATAGATGTACTGTTATCCTAATGTCTATTTTTAAATCCTCTTTTTAAAACCTCCTCAGCATGCCTGTCCTGCTCTTGGCTCCCTTACCCTCACACTATACATACCCCAACATGCTGTCTCAAGGGCTATGCTTCAAATTCCTGTTAAATGGTTAAGGTTTACCTCTCAGCTTATTTGTCCCCAATGCCAACTGTCTACTACTATTTCTGAGTGTTGTCATCATAGATACTTAGATGCATCATTACTGCATTCTGATATACTTTTACTTTTTCTTGAACATCTTAATCGCCAGCCACATGTACCTGCATGCTCTCTAATTTTGCCTTGCTACCTAAGTGTTTTGTTTAGCTGCTAGTTAAATTTTTTCCTAACTGTATATGCAGCTGTACCAGTGGGGAACTTCCTAGGCTATTGCAGGCAACTGAGATATTGTGCCCCAGGTCATGCGTGGAGCCCAGTCATCAGGCAAGTCTAACTAATTTTCTAATTCTTTCTTTGCTGGCTGGGACTGACAGTGAGGGCACCCCAGGCCTGGTCATTGGGAGCACTTCCTTAATATTTTTCCATGTAGATTGATCTGGCTTCAGGGGGTAGTTAGAGTCTCAGATCCAAAATTATTCTTTCTTTTCCCATTCTACTATAATCTGAGGTCAATAGCCACATCTAAAGATATCATCACTTAGACATAGCGAGAATAGACACAGCTATAAGGTATGACATATTAGAGTGACAGTGCATGGGTACAGAAGGCTGGGGATTGAATTGAGTCCCAGAAGTGCCTATTCATTAAAGCACTGCACATGGAGAAGATTGACTGTACAGCAAAAACAAATCTAGACAAAGGGACCCAAGCAGTCCATGTCCAAAGCCAGTGTCCCAAGAAGCCACTATGTCAGAAATGTTCCAATAGGTTTTGGCATGTTAGTACCCGAGGTGAAAGGTGGTTCATTCCAGTTCAGTGGATGATACACAAAAGCAGGGATAATTCAATGACAAATGGTAATGTCAAGTCATCATTGCTCAGAGAGATCTATCCCTTTGTATCAGGATCCCAAGCAGGAGCTGAACAGCAGGTGCGTGTGTGTCAGGGAGCGGAATTAAGTGAACATAGGAGCCAAATACTCAGATGAGGCAAAGACTTACTATTAAAATGGATTTGGAGCTATGTCCCAGTATTAGGCCTTAATGCAGCTAACACAGCAGACGAACAGGAGTTAGGAAGCTTTGTGAATGAAAGGTAAAGTGATTCCCGAGGCTTTTCTCAGGCACATCAGGCACTGTCACTATTGGTAGTGCAGCTGGACGCCAATCAGCCCCAGATAGGGGGACTGGGGATGCTGACCTTCCTCCCTGACCACAAGGAAGTGAGTTTGGGTCTGAAGTTACAATTCATGAGTACATCCAATTAAAGAGAAAGGCACGGGATACAGGAAGAGTTATTATAGTCACAAAGGCACAGGATACACAATATGTTATTATAGTCATGCCCCTGCTCAACATCTTTCATGATGCCTCAATGAGGATCGAATTTGAAACCTCAAACTGGTATCTTCAGCCTATCAATCATATGAGATGTCCCAGTCCTCTTGATTCCTGGCCAGATCTTCAGTAGTGACCTTCCTGCTCCACATCATGGCACCTCGTACAGCCCCTCAAACTTTCTACTGTTTTTGCCTCATGACTTTGCTCTAGTCCCTCATCTTCGATTCCTTTTCCTCTTTCTGTTACCTTCCCAATGCCTGCCACATCATCAAAAAATGCTGTAGCTCTTTTGGTCAGGGGTTATTCATAAAGTACGCTTCTGAACTTTCTAGAATTGTTAGTTTGCTGTATAAAAGGGATTGAAATCATCTCAAGGACATGAATTTTTTTCTATGATTTCTTAGTTCTCTCAAAATCTTAATTCAAAACTTTGCACATGATATAGTCTTCAGAAATATTTGATGATTGACTAGACACAAGTTAACTTAGTCTTCTCAAGGTAAAAGTCAACCAGTGTTTCAGTGGAGAGGTGTTTGGTATTATACAATGGCACACTGTTATGCTAGCACTATTCATATTAACATGTTATTTTCATGTTAAGTCAAAAAAATAAAAATTAAAAGCAAAAGCATTTTGTAATAGGGTTGTTATATATTTTTATATTATTATATATTAAATAAAGTGTTATATTTTTATATTATATTAGATTATGTTGTATATCATATACTCCATGTTATATATTAGATGTTATATATGTTTTATCCATCTATCACTACCAATATGCCCACAGCTAACTGTAATTCCATGTTGCTCAACAGTCTTAATTGAGTTCAGTTTTAAGTGTCAAGTTTTAAGTATGAAAATCTCAACTTTCGTAATCTCTACTGTGGCCTTCTTAAGAAATATAGATAACTAGCAATCTATACCATAAAAAATAATGATGTTCTTATTTATTTAGAGATTTACAAAACACTTTGCATTTCTCAAAGCACTTTCATACTTTAACTCCCTTTACAAAGTATCCTCTAACTTTTATGAAGCAATGTGAAATATGTATAAGATTTAAAAACTCAATTTAAAGGTTAAAAAGTCTTGTTTTCTTAGAGTTAAGATAATTTATTTTCTTTGAAACAATCAAGTTGCCTGAGAACAGATTTATGGATGGAGAGAATGGTTGGATTTATCTTCATGCTCTGTTTTGAAACTATATTTATTTTATCACTTGAGGTAATCAATGCTCAAAATGATTGTATGAAGAATTCCAAATGTTGTCTTTAAGACCAAGAGGTGACTCCAAGTACAAATAGTGACAGAAGTTCTAAGCCTGAAAGCCACATCTCCAGATATTTGTGTTGTAGAGACACAGTTTCAAGGAAGGAAAGAAACCAGAAGTAGGTGTGGTATAAGATCAAAGTTACTTGAAAATGGTTCAAAGCAATGTGTATAATAATAGGGATAGGACGAATTGATTTAATTGATCTTTTAACTTTAATTTTGATTCTGTATTTGTTAATGGAATGGTAATAAAATGGGCTTCCTCTTACTTTATTTCTATATTTTCATAGGTTATATAAAATTTTCCCCTTGTTTCATCACTAGCTATAAAATAGAAAAACATCTTTCTTGTTTTAAGAAGTTAAATGTTAACCTGAGTCTATTGATTATATGAATAGCAGTTTGTATATTTAATCCATTTTGTTTTTTATCTGTTATTTTCCATATTACATTTTTCATATTTCATTCCTTGCTAAGAATGAGATGCTTTATTTTTCTGTTTTCCCTTTGAGAACTAAAAGTTTTAAACATATTTCTTCAAAGAGACCAGAATAACATTTTAGACAAATTATCTGCAGTTCAACTAAGTACATGATTAAAACAGTACAGGTACTTCATTTTAGGCCTCATTCCTGTCATCACAGTGCACGCTGGTATACCGTAACTTGCTACTACGAAAAAGAATAGCAGAGAGATTGAGAGACGGTATTCTTGAAATTTAGCAAAGCCACATCTCTTGTTTGTGAAATATGGTAATGTTTCTTGCAACAAAAATTAGAGGTATGCTCCCATTACCTCAGGTAGAAGTTTATTATCAGGTTACAATGTACAGGAGTATGAAAAGTCTCTGAAGTAATGCATTCAGGTTTTAGGTGAACTGAAATGTTATTCACTTTTGGTAATTTGTCACGGGTTCTGATGGCCCAGAAGAAACTCTAGGTATCTGAATATTTAAAGTTCAAATTGTCCTTATCTGATTCTCTCATTAGTTTCTGCTTCTTCCTATTTCATTGATTATTACTATCAACTTCCACGATTTATGTTTCCCCCTCGATCCTTCTCTTATTACATCACTGTAGGATAGTCTGTCATATGCATCTCTCTAGCTGGTTACAGGTGGTAATTGCTTGCAAGTAGAAGGGGATGGCTAGGGGCCAGAGGCGAGGGCTTTTTTGCATACTATTTTTAGCATTTTGAATTTTGTACTTTATGTATTTATTTTAAAATTAATATATTAATAATGTATTAATATATTAATATTAATGTTAAACAATAATTAATAGTAATAACAGGATCAATATCAATGTTATATATTAAAATGATATTGATAAGTAATAATTATATATTAAAAATTGTTCTAAAGAGAGCAATTCCTAAGTGATAATATCATGATAAAAAAGAAGAAAAAGAAGAAAAAAAAAAGAATAAATCTAAGATTTAAAAGGAAAACAATCTAGAGGTTATTTTCAAAATCGAAATGATATTATTTAATATAGAATGTTAACAAAGGTAGAAAATGGAAAAATAACAACATGCTAATTTACTAACATAAGTAAAACTTGATTAAGAACTGGAACCAGAGCTCAGACTCATTGACTAGAATACCAGACTTATCATATTTCTTGTATTAAAAATTAGAGTATGCAGAATGTTTTAATGCAGTGGCTCTGTGAGCCAACGGACGTTACTACAGGTCACAATTTCTGTAGTCTAGAGCAAGTTGATAACAATGACAACAAAAATAAAATTTAAAAAGACTGACTATAAAGCAGGCCTTAGAATCTGTAGTATGACACTCTAGAATGCCAGTGCCTGGGCCATTCATAAAAACCTTACTCATAAAACAAGAATTAGACATATTATCATAAATTGCATCTAAAGAGAAATAACATATTTTATAACATTTTCCATATATATATTAGTGGGTAAGAAGGACGATTCACTGTCACAAAATTATATAATAAACACATTCATCTTAGTTCTGGTAAAATGAATTTATTTCAAGATATTTTACAGACACAAGGAAGAATCCTTTTCTATTTCAAATACCACATAATTCTGGGGTTTATCATATCCCTAAAATATCAATGACCCAGAAATCATTAGGGAGATAGAGCTATGAAAGGAGAAATAAGAAAGAATTCATCCCTACAAACACAGACATTTGTCAGATTATGAAAAAATGGACAAACTCACTTGACTACTGGTACTCCAAATCACAGAGAATTTAAAAGGTCATAAAGGTCTCCTTTAGTAAATGCATTATAAATAATCCCAAAATACAAATTGTGGGGAAATGTGAAAATATTGTTTAATACAATAATTTTTATTGTATTAAACAAATAATTTTAAAAAATATTTTCTCTAAGATACAACCTAATATTACAACCTAAGATTAAGCAAGTCTCTTTCTTCCCCCATGATTCTGGTATTTTCCTTTGTAGTCTGTGTAATTAAGTTCTTCCCAGGCGAAAAAGCTTTCTACTAGGAAGGTATTTCCAATCCCTCCTAGCTCTAATAATCACATTCTCACTAGCTCTGTCCTGACAGTTTTAATTCTATACATATAGTTATATTCTAATTTATAGAACTTTTAATTACCACAATAATTTGTGATTTCAGAAACAAGACTAGTGTGGCAGTCCTGCTGATATTTAAACCCCACTTAACTACTACTCATTGGTTTTTACCTATCTATTTTTTGATATTCGGGTAGCCAGATGCTCAAAGATGCTTTGTCTCTGGAAGACATTAAAACATTGAAATTTGAGAATAATCCTGTATGACTCCTTGACTTTATAGAACTTGCCCAGTAGAACTTCTAGACTTTCTATAGACAGATATGCCATATAAGGGTCTTGTCAACAATCAAAATATAAAGCGATTTGATAGTCATTTGCCAATTCAATTCCAATTCTACTTTAAGCTTCATTTACCTTAACATAGCTCACTTACTTCTACTCAGCCACTGTATTTGACCTACCTTTTATAACTGCAGTTCAACAAAAAAGTGTCACTACTGAAAAGCTTTTTACTAACAAGCCCATTAATTCAAGTGAATAAATGACCAAGACTATTAGATGGGATATCTAGGAAGTAACATAGGTTAAATCCCTTAATCAAGACTTTCTTTTAGTTTGAAAATAAGAATCTTACCAAGTAATTTCAATAAAAAGTCACCTTAAGCAAGAAAAAGTATAACTTCTATTGCCGTAACAGAATATTCCTTGAAATAGCAATATTTCCCACAAAAGATATTTTTCAATGGGACTAACTGGATATTAACCTTAGCAGAGTTCAATATTATATAACAGAATACTACTTCTTACTTTTGAAGTATGCATTTTTAATCACAATTCAAGAAGACTATACAAACAAAAAATAGGTAATAAGTACCTTAAGTTACACTAAGCATGCGCTACATAAAATATCGTTACAATTGTCACTCAGTTTTTTCTTCTTTAAAAAAAAAAAGCTTTCTGCTTATATGTTTCTTTATTTATTAAAAAAAAAAGGCATTAAAAAGCACTTAAGTGTGTTGTCATTTTTTTTTCTTATAAGCCAAAGTCTGTTGCCTCCCAACTCAGTTAACCCACTGATACTTAGAGCTAATATAACCTTATAAAGACTATTTTTACATACATAGAATTTGCAAAATGAATCTCATGAGCTTACTGTATTGTAAGGTAAAGGGGTGAATTTTACTGTATCTAGATATCTTTTATAAAAGTACATAATAATGATTTCCCTTCAACTTCTTTTCTATATTTTAATTTTCATCTTTTTAAGCTAGTACTATAATATAAATATATATTATATTTATATAATATAATATAAATATAAGTATAGAAATCAATGTTACTAGAGAATAGGTTTAGTAATTTCAGTGATTTTGCATTTCAGCTAAATCATTCGTGATAATACCACAGTAAAATTTATAGTCTTCAAATAGTAGCTTGTCATCTTAGCTTATAAAAAGATGACTGATTTGGACAGTAATGTTATGAATGTTAATACATAAAAAGGAATTGGAGTTAGAGGTCAGAAAGTATTTTTATCTTGCAAATATTTATAGTGAATCCGGCTTCATTTCCTGTGGGTTCTTATCCCTCGAGGATTCCTTCGAGATCCAGGTTTAAATGAACCAGAAAACTTAAATTCAAAACTCATCTTACATTGCCAAACTTTACATGCTTTCTGCTTGAAATAAATCAAACTTGAAATTCAGCCAAGATTTGTTCAAAACTCCTATTTCATGAAATTGAGGTCCTGAAATTTTAATAAAACTTGCTATAAACTTAAAGAAAGTATGTAAATAAAAAAATTAGGTAAAACATCAGTAAATACACACAGTAAAAATGGATTAATCTATTGGTAAATCATATTTGCTCATCATAATTTCTGCAGATTACATGTAGAATAGATAAATAGCATAAGATATTTAATAGACAATATTTTAAATATTAAAAACTTAAAGTTATCTAGGAAGCTTCTCAAAATAGTTGGGACAGAATAAAAAAATAGAAAAACAAAGTAAGACTCTTCTTGATCTGTCGGGTTACCATGAAGTTCGAAATAATCCTGTCATCAGCCATTATTTAAAAATTTAGGTTTTTCTGCCCATATGAAAGTGATAATAAAGCCAAAGTAGCAAAAAGCAGTATAAAAATTATTAATAATTTTGTTTGGATGAAGATATGAAAACTGCCTATAAAAATATTCTTAATGCATTTATTTTCAGAGTTTTAAATTTTAACTCCAGAGCATAGCTGAGTATTCCATTGCATGGAGGAGTAGCTAGATGGTGTGATAAGAAAAAAGTTTTAAAAATAAGGTAGAAAAAATGCCATCTGGTGTGAACAGCAGTTGAATGAGTAAGAAAACTGTGAATCTTAAAAAAAAAAGGGGGGGAAGCTTTTTTTAAATGGGGGTTAGAGTCTGAGGGTTTAACAGCAATGAGTTAAAAATAATAAAAGAAACCATCAAGGTCTCTGATCTATTAGCACTGACAAGGACAAAAGCCAATATCTGAGTTCCTAGGAATTATTCCCAAGAGTTTTCAAAAGCAAGTACATATTCTCTACTTTTCATGGATGAGAACAAAGTGCTTGTGTTTTTATTGCTTTTTGTTGATATATTTAAAAAGTATTGTTTGTACATTCTAGCTTGGTGTCGGTTGAGCAGCTGGGATTTTGTGGAGTGACAGCAAATGTGTAGGCAGAACTGAACTCAATATCCTACCAAGTAGGCTAGTTCAAGATGGTAGGGTGGCTTGCTAATTGAAATTGTTCTACCAGTTGAACTGAATTTAAACACTTCTCACAAAACGGAGCATACTGGGATGATGAAAAGCCATCAAACTAACCAGTAGTTTGATGTTTAGAATTTCTAGTGTGTAATTGGATTCTTGATTTTCAAATGTACTCGCTATTCACATAATTTATTTTTTGAAAGGGGTAATGTTTTATATTATGACCTAGTGACTCTTAAGAGTTACTTACAGTACTTAAAGTGGCTCAGAAAAAGGATGATGTAATTTATATCATGTGTCTATCTTCCCTCTAAATACTCATTATGATTTTTCATTCTTATCTTTCTTGACAGCTCTATAATTTAAAGATACTGTAGTTGGAGTGGTTGCCTGGGAGTCAAAGCAAATAGTGGTACTTGAAATGATAATTTTTAGATATTAATAAAAAAAAATTTCCTCTTAAAAGTCTTTAAAATGCACTAAACTTGGTCTGTGTGGACTCGCACAAAGGAAATGCAAATGTTCTTGTGGCTTCGTTATTTCGTAACCCTCAGGAAAATCCTGTGGGACAACACTGCACAGAACACATTACAGGATGCCTCGAACCACAGAATTTTATTATGGCTTCTGTGTCTTAAATGTCATTAGTGTAGTTTTTAAATTCCATATGCTTCCCAGCGATATTCAGATTGGATTTTTCAGCTAGAATAATAGTCTTTTTGCTGAGATAAGATATACTAGGTTTTTATGCCCTTCCCCAGATTAATTTAATTCCTCATTTTTGCAGTTTAGTTGAACTGCTTAGTGGACAATCCTATCATGTACATGTGAAATACTGAATATTTATATCAAGGTGTTGATGATCTAGGGAAAATAGACTTTTCGTGTATGAGGGTGTCTAGAAGTTAATATTCTCAATGATTTAGCTGATCTGGCTAGCTAGGCAGTCATCCTCTTCTTTTCTCATAATTCTGCATTTTTCTTTCCAAAGTTGCTCTTGACAAAGTAGAATCCCTCTCTGATACTAGTATACAAGTGGCCACACTCTTTACCCAATAACTTTCAAGACTCCTAAAAATTATAGCAATATAACTATGAGAAAAGGCGATATGGTGCTAATAAAGCAACAAAGCAATTCTTAACAAAGTTAATAGGCATCTATTTAGTCTTTACCTTTTTTCTTTTTCTTTCCTTCTTCCTTTTTTCTTCTTGTACTAGATATCTACCCAATTTCGATTTCTGAAATACACTGCACTGAGAACTAAGGGGCACAGAAATGGGACACAATGCAGAAGATTAATATTATTCATTCATTCAACAACTATTTCTGGAGTATGTATTATGTATAGATGCTCCTCTAGTTTCATAGAATATATTAGTGAACAAAATAAACAAAAATATCTGTCCTTGTGGGGTTTATTTTCTAGTGATAAAGACAGACTATAAACAACATAATAAAATTAATATATAAGTAAAATTTACAATATGTGTTGTGAAATGTGACAAGTAAAGTAAAACATCTAGCAGGTTAAGGGTTTCAAGAATCTGGGGATGGCAAATGTGAGGAGAGGGATGAATAGCAAAGAACAATTTTAAACAGTAAGCCTGTTTAAAAAGCTGAAATTTGCACTGATCTGAAGGCATTAAAACCAATCCTTGAATTAGAGGATCTCCAAGACACTTGAATTATATAATTGAGCAGGAAGTACACAGATAGACTAACCATGACAGAAAACACCAAAAAGCAATACATCTCAAAGAACAAATTAAAAGAACATAGTAGATCTCTGTGGGTATTGAAGGAATGCACCACACAGAAATGATTAAAATTTAAAGATGATAGTAAGGATTGAATGAAGGGAAGAGAACTTTTCTGCTGAGAGTGAAGTAAAGTTTAAAGGTAGAAATAAATGCTGCGATAGGAATGAGTGAATCTTTTTAATGAGTAAACTTTATTTTATCCTACTGATGACCTAGAAAGACCTTCAAAGTGGGCCTTCTCTGCTTTCAAATATGAAATATACCCTGGGGACTTATGTGAGACTAGGAAGGTTAATCAGATTAATTAAAAGGAATGGCAAATCTTGATCCAACCCATTGACATAAAGGAGTAAAAGATGAAAACTTTAAAATTATTAATGACAGCAAATCAGGCTTTGCAGAGTCAGGGAGTCAACAGAACACGCCGGGGCATCAGTTTCAAGGCAGCGGTGCTGCAGGGAGAAGGCGACAATAGGAGGAGATACAAAGACAGAACCACAAACATTGCTGTATTCTGGATGGAAATACAGAGAGAGCACAGAGAATGTCTTTGAACTTAACTTTAAATCTCACAAAGGAAAAAATATACATATCATTTGAGCAAGCAAAGAATGCTTGATAAACTTTAGTTTATGCAGTAAAAGAAGACAATAATTCTAGATAGGCTTAAAAATAAAATGTTATTAGTATTTAAAGACTTATAAAAACTTTAATTTCATAATTTGTGCTCAATATTTGAATTTTTATAGCTTGAGCTCTGAAGCTACTTGCAGAGCATAACTTTGCCCATTTGGGCTCTGGAACTACCTGCAGAGCCAGCAACCCGTCTCTGCCGACTGTACTGTTTAATAAATTGAATCCCTTGCATCGTTGTTAATACTCCCTGTGCTATGATTGTGTGATTAAAGACAGCCTTTTTGTACTACAAGCCAGGGCTGAAACTAGGACCTGAAAAATGCTTTATCATATATTGGTCTCACCTCACATCCCTACTTCCTTGATCACTGAGTCAGCAACCATTCAAAGTCCAGTTGCCTCCACCAGTCAGAAAACAAATAATGTTAACTTTATGTTCTTGTTTCTCCTAGCGACCCATCTCTTCAATCAACAGCTCTTTGCAACTTTTGCCTTTATAAACCCTGTCCTATTCCCTCCACTTTACAAGCTATTATTGGTTCATACCAAAGGCTGTTTCCCAGTTTGCAAATCATTATCTGATTAAACCTGAAATTTATTTTTAAAAAGGTGTCTCTGGACTTTTGTTTACATCTTGGATAAATTTCATGCTAGAATGAATACAGTAGTTATAGAATTCAGAGAATTAATATAACCCTTAAAGTCTATGCAGAAGAATTAATATAAGTATAAAATGTTTTCCAAGTTGAGATTATATTTAGTGAATGAACTTGTATGATATATCTAGACTAGAGATACCTTAGAGGGATAATTTAATAAGTACATTAAGCCCCTTATACAAGTTGAAAGGTAGGTTAACAGATATATTTAACATTGTCAGACAGTTTGATTTGCATAATTTTTATCAGTATTTAAATTTTTTTTTGGTTTATGTTTTGAAGGGTATATGAAAGAATATGTCAACTTTGAATTATTTTTGCTCAAGTTCTGACTCATGGAAATAAGAAAAAAAAGTTATGCATCTCTATATTTTTATGGAAAACATGCCAAATCTGAAAGAATCAATCTCATTGAAAATTTGTACCTCTTTCTTTCATGCTATAATAAATATGTATTTTTAAATCATCATTTAAAAAATTTAACTGGATTATTTTTGCTTCTTTGTTTGTTTGTTTGTTTGTTTGAACTTGCCAAGAATTAGTTCCCTTATATTCAACTTCCAGGCCAAGTTAAAAACAAAAAACAAAAAACCCAAAGCAACAACAGCATCACCAATCAATTATTTTCTAAGATGATTCATCCTCCAAGACTCTTCTACTACAAGCATGATATGATCTCAGAACAGGAGTCCATTGATGTGATACTCTGGCCCTCCTGATTTCTAAATGTCATGTGTTGCTTATCCTATGTAACATTATATTTAACCTTCTTAAAGAGGAAGGCATTCATGATTTCCAAAGAACAAATCAAAATGGAAATGGAAATTTATGATACCCTTTCCACAGCTAAGGTATTTTTCACCAATGCAGTATATTATCATTTAATGTTCTGTAAGGAGAATGATATATAAAAGAGGTAAGCAAAATAGAGAAGTAATTTACTTTTTTCTGTTTATATTAAATCCTAGCAGATTAGCTTTTCTTCTGCTGTCCCTTTCTTGCCATAATTTATATTTCTACTTGTCAGGCAGACTTGTTCTATTTAACTGATCGTTATATTCACCTAAGATGGAGGCTGACTGTGTCTCCATTATTAAAATATTACCTCAAAAATATTAAAAGGAATGCATTTCTATAATCAATTGAATTTTCAGCAGAAACTATATTTTTTAATGCTAAATTAAAATGAAAAATATCACTTAAGGACTAACCAAGCAATGTCTAACTACACATATTTATGGAGAACACAGAGAAGGATTTTCAAGAAGAAAATACAACTTTTTTTTCGAGTATTTATTTCCTTGCTTTCTAGTGTAGACCTTGCATTTAAAAAAAAGTCAGTTAATGTCCTATCTTTGTCTAATGGTTTTTCATTATCAATGTTTAAATAAGTCATTTTTTCAGCTGAAAATCTAGAATTAAAATAACTAAGCAGAAGTTTCCTAAATAATTTCTGTGTTTAGGCAGGATCATATTTTGAAATTACGCAGGGATTTTATCTGTGATAGAGGAGTCCATTCAGTTAAAGGGGAAAATTTTCACCACAATGTCATTAAAAATTTCTTTATCTTTGTTACTGTTGGGGTCCAGAGCAGGCGACCCCAAAATATCACACAATGGCGTATTATTTTGAATTGAAATCACTTGAGAAGCAGCAAGAACAGGAAGAGCTCTCTGACTCTCTTTTGTCTCTCTAAATTCTGGAAATAAATCTCACGTGGAAGGTGTCCTCCCTACTATAAAAGGGCTAACAAGCAATCAGATTAACAGAGACAGCCTTTTAGCCAGAGATAGAGAACCTATAGCTGAGAAGCCTACATAAACAAATCCTTGTTAATTTTACTAATTTACTGCCCTAAGCCTACATTCTACTTAAATTCCTTACTAACTAGATATCCCAACAACTATGCTCCTTTGTCCTGTCAATTTCTCACAAATTTATTATTTCTTTGTTTAAAAAGCATAAAGAGGTGCCTGTTTCAATCATTTCTTTGAGCCTCATTTTATGATCTGAGCATCATATCATGACCTACTATTATGTACTTGTATTGTTTTTCTCCACAACTAGTCTTGTGTCAATTTTATTTTATTGTCTAGTTGTAAGAACTAAAGAGTAGTGAAGTGAATTCTTCCTCATCCTGACATTACAAATGATATTACAGTTTCATATCAACAACAATGTTGTAAATATCCCAAACTACTACACTCATCACCTTTGGGCTTCTTATTTAATATGTTATTAAAGGAAAAATATTTATATATAATAAATTTCATATTTTTAAAACCATCTAAATAACAAGATAATGATAGTTTCCTCTGAGGTTCTTTTTTTTTTTTCTTTTTTATTGTTTTTCTTTTTTTTTTTAATTTGAAGCATTATTTCAAGTTGGATTTATATTTACCAGAATGTTAAAGGGGCACATAGCACAATGGAAGATTAAGAAATTCTGACTAATAATAGTCCATTCTAGTTTGATTTATAAAAAATTCTTTTAAATTCATCAAAAATACATTTAATCATTAAAGGATTGCCCTGAATTTTACAAATTCATATACTTAGGTTCTGATCTTTGTTTCTCTCTTCCTTCTTTGTTCATTATGAGGATGAATAACATGTGTTGAGGGACGTTCTACCATTTGTTCTCTGCATCATATCAAACATTTTATATATATATATATGTATGTATGTATGTATATATATGTATGTATGTGTATATATATATATGTATGTATGTATATATGTTTAGTTTGGCCTGCTTTGATGTGACAAATGGGTACATGCAGTTTCCTTCAATACAGTTTTCTTTCATAGTTATTTTCTATATGTGAAATGCACCTTGTAATTTCACAGATGCTCATAAAAACAGATTAGGAAGTATGATTCAAACCATGCCATGAAGGTGCCCCTTCCCTAAAATCTGAATCATGAGCAAAGGGGCAAAGAGTCTGAAAATGTTGAATTTTTTAGTCTATTCAAATAGGTGTTATAAATTCAATTCTGGGTTGAGTTGGCAAAACCATACTATTATTTCAGTAAATTTCTTCTCATTTATGTTAGTTGGAGTCAGTTCTTTTGAAACTCAAAACTAACTCTATAATCTCTCAGTTGGCATCCTAGAGGAATTGCTGCAGATGGCACTATTCCATTTTATTATTTTTAAATTAGTTTGAAAAAGCTGCTCACTTTTCTTTGCTAATAAGATTTCCTGCATGAATGACTCGAGCTTAAAAGTTATTTCTCCTTCTTGTTTAGCTTCTCTTTTTACTCCCTCTTCCTCGCTAACAATTTAACAAACTCCTAGTTGTTACATAGTTAAGTTGTAAAAGTCCTATTTGCAGAATGAAGGGGAGCAGAATTTATCACCCAAAAATATGCCTCTTTGGCATAAGTATTATATTAAGCTGGTTATTTTTAAGAAACTGCAGTCAATGGAAAAGCTCTAAAAACAGTAGAATGTACTCTTTTATAATAGAAATTTACATTTATAAGGGAAACCTCCCTTCGTTTCTCCCTTACATTTCTCCCTCTCTGTACCTGGATGACTCA
This sequence comes from Pteropus medius, assembly GCF_902729225.1. Classification (NCBI taxonomy): domain Eukaryota; kingdom Metazoa; phylum Chordata; class Mammalia; order Chiroptera; family Pteropodidae; genus Pteropus; species Pteropus medius. The sequence goes on from NW_024354875.1 coordinate 25,342,847, forward strand.
ATCTCTAGAAATTTATTAATGAAGAAAGCATGGACTTAAATCTGCATAACTTTACTCCTATTTACTGTGCTTTGGCTGATAACATCCCATAATTGACTCCCCTTACTCCCTATATCTTTTTTTGTCTTTAGCTAGAGATGGTATTTAACGTGGTGGCTTGGGCCATTATGGGGAGTTACTACTCAGTTTTCCTGGGTCTCTCCCATGTATACAGTAAATTTGGATGTTATTAAACTTCTGTTTTGTTGTTGTTGTTGTTGTTGTTGTTGTTAATTTGTCTTTTATTACAGTGGAGGGTCTCAGCCAAAAACCTAACAGGGTAGACAAAAAAATATTTTTCCTTCTCCACAAGAATAATAGCTTATGAATTAATCACTTATATTTTCCTCATGAATTTCAACTTAGCTTGAACAGTATATTAAATAACATTACTTGCTTTTAATCTATATAATGTATATAAAAGCATTTTCAACAGGATAAGGCACTAATACAAGAGAATAATATTGATAATTTATTTAATTATTAAATGACAATGATATTTATTATTTCAGTATGATACTCTTAGAAATAGCCTTTCATTTCCCAGAGTGCATAACAAAAACCAGCACAATGATTGTCATAATAATAAAAGATAAATTCAAGAAGGTAGAAATTAAAAACAGAATTTATGGCCATGCCACCCTGAACATGCCTAATCCTGTCTGATCTCGGAAGCCAAACAGGGTTGGGCCTGGTTAGTACTTAGATAGGAGACCACCTAGGAATACCAGGTGCTGTAGGCATTAAAAAATGAAAACTAAAAACAGGGATGGAAAAGAGGAAATTGTTGCAATAGACCAAGTGAAAGAAGTCTTAAAGTGGTAGAAGTCTTAAAGGAGTAGAAAAGAGAAAAGACAAAAAAGCACAGGAGAGGGAAAAGAGACATTTCAGAGAGTGAATCAACAACTTTGGCAACAGGTTTCATAAGAAAAGATGGGGAGGGTATGGGAAATATTTTAAAAAATTAAGAGTTCTAGCAAAAATGAAATTAATGAATAGAAAAAAAAAGGACTTGGGAGAAAATGGTTAAAATAATTAGTGCAAAATTCAGCAAAGAGAGATTGAGGTACTAGTAAGCTTTCCATGTGGAGATATCCAAGTAATAGGTAAGAGATCAGGGATGGTTATATAAAATTATAAATCATATATCAATTGTTGAAATGATGATCAGAAAAGTCCATCCAGGGACAGAATCTTAAAAAATTTACATTTATTTTTACTTTTATTTTTAAGAGTTTAGGAGATTTAAGAGAGGAATAGACAAAGAACAGCTGAAAAAGGACACTGAGAAAAGATATTCAAAACAGTCAAACCAAGAGAATATAAATCATTCAAATCCAAATGAATAAAATGCAAAGAAAAAACTGAAGTTATGAAGAAGTCATTGGATTCAGCCCTCAGCAAGCTTTTGGAAATTTGGGAAAGCAGCTTTGGTAGAGTGCTAAGAACAGGAATCACTTTGCAAGGAATTCATTTTGGCCCCAAATATATATGAATTTCCTGGCTACTAAGTTCTACATTGGGAAATCTGCTCCACTGTGCATCCAATGGCTGGCTGTCTGAACAGAAATATGAGGTTTCTTATTGTACAACATTCTTCCTTTTGATGTTTAACATTCTTTGCCATTATTTCTTCTCTAGAAAAAAAAAAGCAATGAAATTGAATTTTTTTTCCAAAAGAGTCTATTTTCTTTTGAACAGAGGACATTTCCTATATGGTTAATGTTTAAATATGCAGTTATTACATAATAAAAAATTACCAGTCTGCTTTATTTAATGTAATTTGATGCAGTTTTTCTCAGGAGTGTTTAGCTAGAATCCTTACACGATGGTGTGTGAATGTAGATTTTAATATAAAGATAATCACAATGAACAGTTCCCACCTTAACACAGGTGAAAAAACTGTAGTATATCTACCTTAAAATGTAGTAACAGAAATTTCAATCCACTTAGACACATTTAAACAAACATTATCATTTTATTATTGACTTATAAAAATTTTTACCATACTATTTATGTTATGATATGAAATACTAATCATGAAATGTAACCAGCTTGGTTTTGGGGAATTAACATCATCAGCATATACTTGGTAAATCTAAATTATAATCTTTTAAAATATTTAGAATTAGTGTGTACTATGACCAAATATAGTTGTATACAATAGAGTTGTATCTATATTTATATGTTTTATTATTGCCGAATTAAGTAAATTGAGATCCTAGTATTAACAAAATACTAAGTTAAGAGAAGTAGTTAAGAGAAGCAAGTGACATTTTTAAATTCAATGTTTCACTTTTAATTTTAAGGAATAGATTCTATTGTAATTATGTTGACTAAAGAATTCTGAGTTTTCATAAGTTAATCATCATAAATGAGTTATAAAATAAGCATAAAAAGAAATACTTGTCATTTGATAGACTGAGATTGATAAGATTTTGTATATCTTTCTTTCAAAATAAATCAAAATTTCAACAGTATGAACTAAATGAGAAGCCAATCTGATTTATAAAAACAACCACATGAGATAGAATAAGTTATCAAAGTTCCAATTTTAATAAAAGTCATAGCTGTGAATGTAAACTATGTGAGAACAATGGCCTTGCCCCTTTGTTTGCTGCTGTCACAATATCTAGGACAAATCCTGGCATATATTAGACACTCAATAAATACTACTGTTGAAGTAACACTTCTCCCACTTCAGCCTCCTTTCTGTAACATCAGAGGAAAATTTCCTCTCTGTTACTTTCTGTTGAAACTATTAAATAAAACTAAATCAAAACACTCAGAGGACTTGTTTTAAAGAACAATTTAATTAATATATAGGATGTTTTTAAGATGAGATTTGCTTTTAGGTAATGCAAATTCAAAAACAAACATCAACTAGTCTTTTAGGTAAATAATCTAAAAGACTATTAAAAAGTCCAAGTTAGTCATCAATACATAACCAGTAGTAAAATTAGGTCCTGTTTATACTTCACTGCGGAATTTATTTTTCACCATTTGGGAAAGTATAAGGAAAAACATCTCTTGGTTTAAGAATATTTTTCTCTGTTTAATTTTAGTTGCATATTTTTCATTTTTAGATTATTATTTTTCATTTGAATCTGTAAAGCTGTTAGAAAATGTGGAATAAATTACTGAGGTAATCATCTGCTGTTTTACCATTTCCTTCTGGTGCCAGCTAAATTTAAAATGGGAATATCAGTGTTTAGAGATTTAAATGTTAGGCATGATTGAAATAGTATCATTTGAAAGAAAAGCTCCCAGACAAATCTCTCAACATGTATTGAAAAGGCAGCTAATTTTAATGACTACCCTTCATGTTCTACAATTAGTCTATTTAATGCATTCTTCCCTTTCTAAAAGTGTAGTTTCAGACAGACTACTGACAAAATGATATAGCTTTATTGCTAGAATTTAAATCTGGCAAGAAATACAAAACAAAATGATATCCCCCTGAAATGACTATAGAGTTAGCCACACCCCACTACTTCTGGAAATGTATATTCCTGGAAGCTTTTGACCACAAAGGTATCTAAGTTACCATAATTTCTAATTAATGGAACTGTAGTGAAGAAACAATTATTTTGTCAATTCTCACAAACATGTTACAAAAACATTATGTCAAAAGATTTTTCTCCACTATGTCCTGGGAGCACATATCAGACCCTATATTTCTAACAAGGATATGCATTACTGATACAAGTTAAATAGCAGCCAAAGAACATGTTTCTTGGGACAACTGTCAAGTTATAGAGTTTCTCCAATAATTTAGCACTCGTCAGACACACTACCTTTGAGTGCTATGTTTTCATTCAACCATTCGATCCATGTGAGTTTGTGTCATGCACTACTGAGATGTCTATATTGTCAAAGAGTTCACTATACTTGGGCAGACCAAAGCTAGAGTCAGGTACAATGAGTAAAACTAGAAGTTTTGTATACAGATCTCGTCTGTTAACTACAGAAGAAAAAGACAATAATCTATTCTTTCTCTATTATTTCCATGAGACACATTGAGCTTGGAACATATTAAGAGCTGAGAATATATTTGTTAAATAAACAAATAAGTGAGTATTCTAGAAAACATGCGACACACGCCTTAAGGTAAGGGAAAGTCAAGAAAATCAAGCAAATTCTTGTGAGATTTAAATTCTTGCAATAAAAGTATCTCGTTTCGTCAGTAGTTTGATTATGACTGCACTTTTATACCTAGAAAGGTAGACAGCCTGAGCTCCTGGGCAGGCATTAAAGATTGGGCAGGATCTAGGATAAGTAGCAAAGTTATATTGGTATTGAAAGGTATATTGTTTAGTCAAACTGAAAAAATATATATTTTTGATATAAAGAGTAGGCCAAAAATATTGAAAAATATTGAAGAAATACTTTACCTTTAAGTAGTGACTTAATTTTATTTGCTTAAAATTTTTTTCTATAGTTGTATTAGGCACCAAAATATGTTTAAGCGACTCTGATAAAGCATTAAATTTACAAAAAATTATTTCCTATACCAAAGGATTTACCATTGAATCCTCTTACAGATTCATCCTTTACATTAAAATATGAGTCAATTTACAGAAGTTTCAATAAAAACTGAAAGCAAACAACACTAAAAACTTTATTGCCTTTTAGCTAAGCTTTGAACTCTCATGATTTGCTATGTACATGAGGAAATTTAAGGATACCATTATGGACTCATTTTGAGGCCAAAGAAATATAAATAAAAAATGAGTAATGATTTAAGGAAGCAAAGGATAACATAAAGAATATTCAAATAAAGTACAATAGGCTGATACAATGAAAAGTTCTTGTCAAATGACCTAAGAAACTTTTTACCTCTTCAAGAAAGAGGGAGAGATATGACCCCCACCCTTCCTCAGATAGGTAAGTAAGGATTAGGTCTGGCTTCTTTTACCTCTAGGATTAAAGGTTCTTTGTTTTTGAAATTTTAGAGCTCTGAAGGGGTTATTAAACTGTATTTACCTATATAAGAAAGTATTTACCTATATAAGAAAGCCTTACCTATATAAGGCTTTGGGACTCCTGGATGTAAACAAAAGTTGCTCAAGCCAGAGAATTGAACTGGATTACCTTTCCTGTTAATGGTGATCTGCAACCTAGCCTCACACACAGTTCTGGGGAAGTGGCACATACCCTGAGTAAGGGTAGGTGCATAAATATTTTGAAATTTGGAGAGAATTATCCAACATAGCAATGAGGAAGAGAACTTGACAGCAGAAATGTCATCTTTCAAGTACACACCTAGGGTAAGGCAAGGTCTACCTTAAGTGGCAACCATAATAGATTAACCAATCAAGTCTTCTCAACCCATTTACTTGGACTATGTAAGCCCTAGAGCTTTATAACCCAAGAGTAAGTGTGCATGAAAATGATTGCTCTTGGATATGGGTGGAAAGAAGCTGAAAGCCAGGTTTGATTGAATTAAGGACCAAAAGTAAGAGAGAAGGAAGAAAGGAAAGAATCACTCCATTTACAAATTACTACAAGTACAAAAGCTAGAACAAAACTGTAAACAATGTAGCCTTGGATATAGATACCTAAAAATCAATTTATGAATTCTTTTTCAAAAACTAAAGGCATTACTCAATGTAAACATAAATATCTCTAAGCAGATGCGGTTTCAAATTTAAATTTATTTTCCCAAATTCATGATATTTTAGCGTTAATGAAGCACCATATGTAGGTTTACTCCAACAAAAATAAATTTATGTTAAAGAGGCAAAGAGAGCCTAGCTAACATATTTTGAGTAGCTAAATAAATCTGTTATATATATACATATATATGTATATATATAAAATTATTAAGCACATATAACCATATAAACATCAAATCGAACCATAAAAAGAAATTCAAAAAATATTAAAATGTCATGATGCTGACAAGTCCTCTTCATGAGATTCAATTTTTTCAGTTCTGTGTGGCTTCTACCACATGGTAGGTTCTTTGCTAAGTGTTTGAGGGTCATCTTTACAGGGGCTGGAGGTGACATGTCCTACTTTGTTGACACCACACTGTTTTCCTAACACTAGGTATTTATAAATATAAGGAAAAAGTATTTGTATGTGTGTTTATATGTGTGTATGACACGAAATGACAGAGGGCTTGAAATTACCAATGCCCATTATTGATTGGAAAAGTCCACTTTCAGCAACAGTCAAGGTTCCTTGTGCATACACATGTAACTACCAAAGTTAATGAAAAAGTGAAGAAAACAAAAATCCAGATAGAAGAAAGTGAACTTATGAAAGTCTTGATTATTAGTAAAAGGAAGGTCTAGAATATGGAAATGAAGTCTTTATACTAACTTTTAAAATCTGTCTACTACTTCTTTGTTGTCAAATATTTGTTTACAAGGCCAAGTTCCAAAACTTATAAAATTAATGATTTCCTCAACAATGCAACAAAAGGCTTGATTAGTAGATCTGTTTTTAAGTTTGGCTCCTATTTATACATTTTTGTTGGCTTTATTCTTCATCACATCCATGATATTACAGAATTTTTATTGTTTTTAGAAATATTAAGTGGTTAACTGTGCATATTAATCTCGTCAAAAGAGAAGAGTTTCCAAATGTTAGTCCCTTCTTGAAAGCACCAAAAAATTTTATGGCACATAATGATATATTATGATTGATCCTGTTATCTATTAACTCTTAAAAAGTTTAATCAGTTATTTCTTTTTGAGAAAAAGCCCCTCAAAATGACAACTGGCATATTTGATATAGATCTGAGTCAGGCTAGTTGCACAATGGGTTTATTTCTGATTTTTAACATCAATGAGTATTTGTTGAGTTACTACTAAATACAAAGCTGTAATAGATGATATTTAGTTTATACTAAACATGCATCAAAGGTGAGGGGCAGTTTCAGGTGAGCACTTCAATGCCCTCTTACACGTGTGGTAGCCTTTAACAAATTTTACAACTTTCTACTCATGAATGAAGAAGACATACATATTGTCACAAATTCATCTGCAGAGGGAGTCCTTATAGATTATGCAAATATGTTATCTGATTTAGCATAGTCTCAAATTGTCTTAAGGAAAAAAAGATTTTTTTTTTTTTTTGTAATTAACCAATGTTATTTATTTTCTCTGTCTTTGCCCTCAAGATCAATGACAGTAGAACAATAAAACATGGTAAGAGAGCAAATTGATGGTCACCAGATGGGAGGGGGTCTGGGGGATGGGTGAAAAGGGCAAAAAGGATTAAAAAGTACAAATTACCAGTTATAAAAATAGTCACAGAGATGTAAAGTACAGCATAAGGAACATAGTCAAGAATATCATAACAACTATGTATGGTGTCAGATGGGTACTAGGCTTATCAGGGTGATCACTTTGTAAGGTATATAAATGTCTAATCACTATGTTGTACACCTTACACTAATATAATCTTGTATGTCAATTGTAATTGAAAAAATTGTTTTCCAAAAAAGAAAATAGTAGGAATATGTCGGCCAAAGAATAGGTCAAAGGGGAGGAGAGAAGGTCCATCATTGGCTTTAATTTTGGTCACTCTCACTGTTATTTCCTTTCAGTTTTCTGACAAAAGTTTGAGCAACACAGATTAGAAATCTATAGTTTTCAGGCCATTTTACATAAATTTATTTTTGAGTGCATAACATTAAAAAATTCAGAAGGTACAAAGATATAAAGCAAAGTCTCCCTCTCACCTATGTTACCCAAATACCCAGCTATCTCTCTGGAGACTTTTGATGTTCCGCATGTGTGTGCATGTGTGTGTCCTTTCAGAGATGTTCTAAGCAAATTACATGCACACAGACATTTTTTGTGCAAAAGGTATAATGCTGCATACATTGTTCTTCATTTTGCTTTTTAAAGATTTAACAATTGATCTCTAAAATTATTCCCTATCAGTTTATAAAAAGAGTTTATGAAGAACTCTTCTCTCTCTCTCTCTCTCACACCAGTTGGCTACTTTTTATCCTATCCTGTGGTTGTAAAAATATTTAATCCATATTGTTTTCATTGGCATAAGTAGAAATCTCAATTTTTCTTCAATGAATAAGCATGTACTTCTGTCATTCCTAGTAAGTCTAATTGTACCTGCAAGATACTTTTAGATGTAAAATTACTCGGTTAAAGGATATGTATATTTGAAATTTCAAAAGCTATACTTGAATTGCCCTTCATAAAAGTTTTACCAATTTATATTCCTGCCAGCAATAGATAAGAGCGTTTGGTCCCCACACCCTATCACCACCAAATACAAACATATCATTTTCAACTTGACAGGTGAAAAGTGATTTTCTAGTATCCTGGACATCTTTCTCTTATGGTCTTCACTACAATTGTAGTTTTATTGTTTTACATTAAATAATTGTCAATTTTGGAATTTATAATGATGTAAGATTTAAGGTGTATATTCATTTTTTCCCAGATGGTTACTGAAATTATGTACACATTTGTTAATGAATCCATCCTTTTCTCACAGACTTGGAAAGATGCCTTTATTATATACTAAAATCTCATAACTAATTAGGTCTTCTGAGGTTTTACCTCGTCTCATTGACTTGTCTTCATAGTTTTACTTATAGCATATTAAAATATGTCTTAATAACTGATAAGTATTCTCATTCATTACTTTTTAAATTGAGGATCTTAATTGTTCACATAAACATATTTCAACAGAGTTATCCCTAGTAAGAAAGCTTACTTCCAAGAGTTGCTCTCAAGTTTTATTTATAAAGGGCCATGCTGTACATTTAAATATAGAATAGTATTCTTCAACATTTCCTTGCCAAGATAAAATATTTAAGTGACATTAGGGATAAAGAGATTTGTGTTAGCAAGATAGCCATTATTTATGTTAGCAATTTAGTTAGCAGATAGTATCCACATCAAAATATTTCCAATATTAAATTATTGACTTAAAACGAATTTCAAATACTTAAATTACTGATTTCAAAACTAAATTAGAAGTACAAGCAATTAGTAAATTGAAGGCTGACTACTAAAAACAGATGTAAAAGTAAATGAAAGATATTACTGATAGATTAATCAAAACAAAACATTGTGGAACATAAAAATTGAGATGAAATGACTGGAATTTTAATTATTTGGGACAGATTTTCTGAAGCTGGGTTTAATTTTGGTAAATTAACTATGTCTGTATTTTCTACCATATGGAGAAACACAACAACAACCTCGAGCATCTAGCACCACTCATTTACCTCTGAAGTCAAAACTGTCCTATCTTTCCTCCAACTGAGTAGCTACTGTGGTAACAGCAGTCTACCGATTCCACTCAGCCACCATGTTTGGCTCATGGACATGGATATGGGTAGGCTAGGGAGGAAAACTTAAGCAAAAGACAGAAGTGAAAGAAATATCATTACTTCATTAGGTAGAGAATGAGAAAGGCCAGTAGTTTCTTTTTTTCTTTTCCTTTTTTCTTTTTCTTTTTTTTTTTTTTAAGGAGGATAAAGAAAAGTTAGGGAATCAAGCAATCAGGTGCTCCATGTGTCAATTTCTTCTGTTTTGGCCAGGAGTAAGTCTTCCAGCTCTTGCAAAGTGTAAATTTAAGCTGTGGTGTTCACTCTGGCCCCACCCCCGCCCAAACCCCGATGTGTAGTAAATTACCAATCCTCGTTTCCATCCACTAGCATTGCATGTCTTCTGGTTCCTAAGGTACAAAATTTCCAATAATATATACTGGAACAGAGGGAGGAGTGAAGAGGAAGGAGTGGTTAATGTTAAAGGGAGAGATTTACCAGAGTTCTATGGTTCCTATAGTAACAGCTCCTTTTGTTTGTACATATTCAGAACAGCTGCTTCCTTTGGGTTTCTGGTAGTAGGGATATTACAGAGGTAATCGAGGGGAAAAGAAGTACCACTCTGACCATGGAACATTGTTTTCATAGTCAGATTATTCTTCTTTAAGTGGGTTTAACTTTATATTAGAGTTAAACGTGGGTTTTGACTGTTGGTAACAAGATCTTTTAAAAGATAAATTTCACCAAGGAAAGACCTAACTGTGCTGTGACCTACAAGATGTCTTGTGCTAACTTGAATAATAGACCTCCACTCACATGTGCTCTTAAGACTTGAAACCATCCTTTCTCTTTCTGCATGGCATACATGCAAATTGCAGTACAAGCTCCCCAGGAGATATTTCTCTCCCTCTTCCAAATGCCCACAAATCTCTGTTCACCTTTCCAAGTCCTAGTTAATTCCTCTAATTAGAGCTTTTTCTGGCTGCTACCATTTACAAAGTTGTGTTGCTGATTAAAAACAAATGTAATGAATATTTATAAACTAATAATATTTGGTAAATTAACAGTCCTCTTGCCCACATACCGATATTACAACCATACAATTAAAGCCTTCTATAGATCATAGTAAAGAAGGGCCATCTCTAAGGGAAAGTTAGAAAAAACTGTGGTTCCATTTTAAGAAACAAATGCCATAGACATATATATATATACATGTAAATAACATGGAAAATATGCTTAAAAAACAAACACGCTATCAACATACATCATATGTGTATATATATATACATATATATGTGTACATGGCATAAAGTAGAAATGACAGTTAAAAATATTGAAGTAAAACATTAAAAATGGCATCTACTTATTGAGTAGTCAAATTGTATAAATACAAACTTAAGATGTAAATAAGCAAAACAGGAAGTACAGATGTCCTCATAAACAAATTCATATTAAACATATGTGTACTATCATGGTTTTAAAACTTTGGGATTTTGGAAATGTGAAATCTGAACTCAAAGTGATGCTCTTGATTTTTAATTAACATTTTTTCATCATTTGCCTAATGAAGGGCTTTTAAACTTGGCATTTTTAGTAAAATCTATGAAATATTTGGTTGGTTTAATTTGCCAACTGCTGATATTCACAGCTTCTACATCTTAGGCCTCAGTTTATGGCAATTTGATTACATATTAACCTGAGAATTCTCACAACAAGGCACTCATATTATCCTGATATTACATTAAATCTGAAAGAATTAATGTTGCAAACATTAGTTCAAAATTTGAAGGAATGTAGAGACCAATAGAGATGTTTATATTATTTAATTAATTATAGAATTCCTAAACATTACTAGTGGATATCATCTATATGCATAATTATTTGACTTATTTAATAATGGTATTTTAGAATCTAATGATTTTGTACTAACTTCAGTTAATTATAAATTACTAAAGGTGAAATTTTTTGTCTAAAGACAGCACAAATATTCTAATTTCTCTGCTTTCTAACTGCTTGATTTGGGGCAAGTTGTCTAACCTCTGTGAACATCAGTCTCACAAACTATGAAACAATAACATTAATGCCTTTAGGACATGTTTCTGATTAAATCAATTAAGACAAGACATGTAAATTCATGCAGAAACTGTAAATCTCATAGGATGGTGTTACAGTAATATATACTGTGAGAAAGTAACCAGTTTTCATTTTTTATCTCATAATTATTTTGATCTTCACTTTTATCTTCTTTTTACATTCTTATATGTTATCAAAATGATGATTACATCCAAATCTCTTAATTTAGTCAAATTATCTTCTAAACTTCAGACATGAATTTCCTAAATGTTTGCAACTGAAGTCCTGTCGATACCTCAAATTAATTGAATCCAAATCTAAACAGCTCATTGCATCTTCCAAACAAATTTTTCCTCCTTCTATCATATTCCTTGTAAAGGCATGGCATGTCTTCCAGTTCCTAAGGTTCAAAATTTTCAGTTATATTTTCCTTACATCCAGAAGATTAAATTTTATACCTTCACAACTTAGAGCTGTCTCATGTATTTGAGCTCACATTCCATTCCTGTTCAAGTGTGGTTGGGTTTATTAATTTGCTCAGAGTATTTCAGAGAGTCTCCAGAGCTCCAAGTTCCCTGACAAACTAACGACCAACTTCTTTTTCCAAAGAACTGTCTTCCTCAAAGAACTGACGGTTTCTGGCTTCCAACTATACAGTTGAAACTTCTTAGCCCAACTCTCAGGGCATTCCATAACCAAAATCCAGCCCAAACTTTGTTATTTTTATTGCTCTTGTAAAATGAAACTTCTCATAATCTCCTGACATTATCCATATATTTACAACACTGCTTTTTGCAAGTCAGTGCTTACTCGTTTCCCTTGCATGTGTAGCCTTCCTCTATCCCAGCTTGGAGAGGTTAAATGTCACTTCTTTATGAGATTTTCCTCAACATCCTCCCTCTTTTAAGGTAGACATCGTAGGTTCTTCCACTGGCACTTATATTTAGCTTCGTATCATTATTATTTTTATTTCTGATTGCCTTGTGAGATTTTTAGATATATTGTTTATTTAGTGTTTACTCTAGCAACTATTATAATAAACTTTAATATAAAAGCTATTTAAATGAATAAAATTTCTAAAAATTTAAGTGATTTACACATGACTGTATAATTTCTGATCTATCAGTAAAGTACATCCTTGAATTAAATTCCATTTTTTTCTAACCTCTAGTCTGATTTCATACTTTTGTATCTTCGGTATATTTATATTTGAATATTTTATGAATAGCTTTAAAAGTATTTGTATAATGCTATGCAGTTGACAAATAAAATTATTACCGGGGTCTAACTAATGAGTTGTCTTTGCTCTTAAAAAGAATTTTGCAAGAAAGAACAGTCCTTTTCCTTCTTGAAGACACCTGATGATTGCGACTGACGTATGTATCTGGGGACTTGAAATTGGCCAGCTTAAGAAGATAAGCCTGCAGGCTGAAGTAGAGAAGCATAAAAATAAGAAGAACCTAGGTCCATGATGATATAATTGAGCTGTTGAATTACCAATCCTGGATCTGTTCCACCCCCAAACTTTTTGTTATACAAGATAATTATTTCCTCATTATATAATACTCTTATGATCAGGTTTTCTGTTACTCTTTGCCAAAAACATAATAAAAAAACATAGGAATTCAGAGAAATAAACTGATGATAGATGTTGAGATCCAAGAGAGGGAGGGATCAATAGAAAGAAAGAGGGAGAGGGAGAGGAAGGGGGAGAAGGAGAGGAAGAGAGAGAGGGAGCAGAGTCTTTCAAATTTTTATGAGCTAGGCTATATGTTTCTTGCTTAGACATTAATTTCCTGTACTATTTAAAATATATCCCTATTTTGAGTTAGTAAATAAATTTCAGGGTCTTGACTCTAAACAATCTAAAAAAGAAAACATATCACATTCAATCATCATGACAATAACTCTGTAAGTAAAATATTAATGTTTTCTCCTTTTTAGATATGAGAAAACTGAGGGTCCCAAAGGTCATAGTCACTAACCAGAGAAAAATTAGAACTTGAACCCAGATTTTCTGACTAGAAATGCTGTTCTTTTTCACCATACTATGTCGTTTTCATTGCATTCATTTTATTGCCTTATTATAGTCTTTTATTTCTAACTTCTCCATAACATTAATAATATGGCCTCTTTATCGTCATAAAAATAAAATCTTTTAAAATCCTTTATCTTTTTTGTCCCAGTTTATTCATTATAGTATAGTATCTTCTCTTGGGGTATTTATTACGTCTGTTTTCCTTTTCCCCCACTTTCTATTGGCTGCCAGTGTTGTCAAGGCCAAGCGAGTACCAGAGCAGCCAGCTCGCCTTAACTTTTATATCTCTAGCATTCTGCCTAACCTTTCTTTCTCCTACTTCAACAAATTCTATGTATTAAATATTCATTTAGTGTGTGCGAGAGTGAAAGATACCATCCTTGTATTTGAAAAGTTTCTATGTAGAGGAAAGTGATATGTATACAACTCAGAGAAGAAAAGCAAAGAGCACCGATTTCCACTTGTGCCATAAAAGGGAAAATTGAGCCCTACATGTGGCTGGTTTAATCACTCTCTCTGAAGCTTTGTACTTATTTCTTTCCAAGTAGCCAACTGTTATCAAGTTACATTTCAATTGGATCAGTTCACCTTATTATAGTCACTTTTAAAATATATTTATATACAACTGCATTTGTTCATTTTTCTATGGTATTGGAATTCTTCCTACAGCAAAACATTACTACATTTCATTAACTTAAATGATACTTTGTAACAATCAAGTGATAGAGGCTATCTGTCCTCCAATGTCAAAGGAAGAGAGTCCTGGAAAGGATATAAATAACAGATCTTGTTAAAATGTATCTCAGGTAAATATTTTTCATATCCTAAACTGGGAATTTCTGAGAGTATAATACAAATTTGACAAAAATTCATAGACATGTCTCCCTGGAATTTCATTAATTTATTTAATATACATTTATTAAATAGGCATCGTGGATATAAAGACAAATAAGAAATGAGTACTAGGCTTCCAGAAATTTATAAACTTGCAGAACAAATAATTCCTCTCATATCAAGGGAAGATTTCTAAATAAACTCTTAGTGTATACTTTAGCTACGGTTTTCTCTGGGTCTCATGATAAGTAACTGACAAGGGCAAATTTAATCTGACTGACAGTTTTCAGTGGTCAAAAAACTATATATAACAAAGAAAATTACAGACTAAATATAGTTCACTGACTATCAAACCAAAAGCCCTTTGAATATTATTGTCATAAAAAAAGTCACTCTAACTAATTCCAACGTATTCTTATAAGGATCAGTAATGTTTTTAGGAACTCGTGTCTTGCCAACTTGAACTGAAGGTGTTGGCAAGTGACAGTGAAAAAAGATGGAGTTAGAATTGTGTTAATTTATGACTCATACGTAAAACAAAACAGAAAGCACATTGACATAAATAAAAACCTTCTGTGGCCAAAACAAGAATAAAAACAAGTAGAAATCGATCTTTTTATACCTATGAAATAACCCTTCATTTTATATCTAGAATCAAACTTCTGCTTATCAGAGTCAGTGTCATCACAAAACAGTACTTAAGATAAACCAGTTCTGAGGAGTATCAGCATTTTATAAATGTTTAAAACACTATTATTATCTATTCTGCTTTGAATAATAATAAAATGATGTCATAAACAACAGATCGTCTTTCTTTAAAAAATGCAAACATAAAAAATGTTTATAACTGCTTCCACATACTCTGATAATTTATTTTCAAAACTTTAATATTTCTAAGCATTTTTTTCTGGTTATATATCATTTGTGTTAAAAATAATTTGAGGTGTTACTTTAGTTGAACTTCATAGTTCCTATGTCATGGTTTAGTGATTTCCTTTTTTGAGAGGAAATTCAGGGAATCTACCATGAAATACAAATCTAAAAATATTAATGTACAGCCTTTCAGATAAAGAAGAGGAACTTCCTACTCTTCTTTTTAATTCCTTCATTTTAAATCATTTTTTAAAAATATTTTTATTTTATATTCATCTTCCTTTGTTTACTTTAAACATGTCAATTTTTGTGTTGTCTCTTTTTATTCTCCTGTATTACACTGATTTTATTACTTGCTTTTATAATGATCAGCAAAACAAGGATCAGAAAGAGGGAGATTTCTTATCCTCAACAGAAAAGGGGCAGAGGGGAGGAGATGGATAAAAACATTTGTCTCTATGTGCTGTGAGATAATAGAAAATACATATTTGTCTCTGCCCCCCATCCCTGATGTGGCGCTCCTAAACCCTTGTAAATTCCTAAATGATAAGAGTACCAGGAGCATCTTTTGTTTCAATGAGGTGGCTCTTCTAGATAGCTCCTGGATGCGAGCTGGTCACAGACCAAGCCATGATTAGAAGTGTGAAATTTTCAGCCTGACTCCTCATCCTCCAGAGAGGTGAGAGGAACTAGAAACAAAGTTAATTGATATGCCTGTGAGGAGCCTTCATAAAAACCCAACAGTAGGAGGTTCGGAGAGCTCTCAGGTTGTTGAATACATCCACATGGGTAGGACAGACGCTCCTGTGTTCAAGATCTTCCCAGACTTTGCCCTATGTATCTCTTCATCAGGCTATTCTCTGCAATGTATGCTTTATCATATCTTTTTGAAAAATTAGTAAATGTGTTTCCCTGAGTTCTGTGAGCCGTTCTAGCAAATTAATCAAACATAAGGAGGGGGTCGTTGGAACTTCCAATCTGTAGCCTGTTGGTCAGAAGTACAGTCTGTAGGTTAGAAGTGATAACATGAGCTTGTGACTGGCTTCTTAAGAGTGAATGTGGGAACAGCCTTGTAGGACTGAGCCCTTAACCCGTAGAATCTGACACAATCTCTGAGTAGACGGTGTCAGAACTGAGTTAAATTATAGAGTACTCTGCTGATGTCACAGAGAACTACTTATTGTGGGAAGAAACCTCTACATACTTGGTGACCAGAAGTGTCAGAAGTGAACTGCTCTGTATGAGTAGTAAAAAAGACACACAGGAAACACAACAGATAAGAACTAACTGGGTTTTGCCCTACATAGTAAGGAAAAAAGCCAAGGTTTTTCCTAAACAGCTGCCTATTCTAATAATTTCATTTTGGGAGGGGGTTTATCTAAGTGGTGGTATTTGCTGTTATTTTACAACTTTTATCCAGCATGTAGGATAACAGTCTCAGGTTCTTTTAACTTAGAGCCATTAGACTTGGAGCCAAATACCAAGAATAAGCTTCTTCCTAAAACAGATTAGCAAGTGGATGCTCTAAGCTTATCCATAGTGAGAAAACAGAAAGTAAGGATAATACTTTAAACATAAACCCAATGGAAAAATATTATCCTCATACTACCACCCTGTATAATTCTACCACCCTGAGATAAATACTGCAAACATTTTAGTATATTTATTTAGAGATTCCTCTTGTTCATGAATGTGTATGTATCTGCATTTATATAGAGCTTTAGAATAATTTTTATAAACATCACTTCAATGGTATTTAACAATATTATTTTTTGTGAACATCATTTCGATAGTAGTATAATATTTTATACATATGATCTGTAAGATTTCCTCATTGTTGAACATTTAAATTATCATCAGGCTTAATTTGTATGAATGCAACAATGCATTGTACACAAATTTATTCCACTCTTGAAATAATTTCCTTAGAATATAATTTTTGAGGAATAATGAATGAATATTTTAAAGTTCTTAATGCATATCATCATATTTTTTTCTAGAAATACACTCCTTTCCTACTTTATACCTCCTCTACATCAGAGAATATTACTATATTAAAAATGGCACTAGGTTAGTTTTAAAAATATGTTTGTTTTTATTTGATTAATAGTGAGTCTAATTTCAATTTGAACTATACTGTACTGTTAATTTCATTTCATTGTCTTTGTATTTTACATAGTGTTTTGAGTTTTTGAGATTACATTGTCACTGGGACTTGTTCTTTGTTACACAAAGGATTTCCTCTTACTGTCTACTGTGCTTTCCTTTCCACTCACACATTATCCTTTTAGGGAACATTGAAATTTTGTGGTTTCAGGCTACAGAATAGAAATTGAGTAGAAATGATTCCTACAACAAGAGTAGCCATCATATTGAATAATCATATGGATATGACTGAAATGGATATTAAAAGAAAAAAGATGAATAATAAAAAAGAAAATATGTATAACCAGGGAAAGGGGAGAAAAGGGAAAAAACAGATTTTTAGGAACAAAACTTATTTTATACTTTCTAGCCATCTGTTTGCATTGCATACCAGGACACTCAGATCTTGGTATCTATTAATTTGTTGCTATAGAACTCCATTCTCTTATTTTTTTTAACTACTACTAAAAACTACTAAAATATCCGTAGTTGTATAAGTTAATAAGACTTACTTTATATTGTCTGAAATAAAGCACAAGGTTAAAGACAGTTTAGAATTGGAGTCAAGAGCGTAGATGCTTAAGCCAATGTGCCCAGGTAAATATAGACTCGGCTCTGCTCTCTACTAGCTCAGTAACTTGTCTTCTTGGACAAATTAGTTAATCTTTCTGTGACTGATTTTCTAGTAGGACTGTTGTGAGGATTATAGAATGAACACATAAAATGTGCACAATGATAAATACTTAGCTAATGATAAATGGTTGATATATATTGACTGTCAACTATTAGTAAAGCTGAGATTCTTACTAAAATAAGCTATGCAATTAGTGTTATCATTAATTTATTCAGCAGACATTTAATTGAACACATGCTGCATTCCAGATCCTGTATGAAGTGCTGAAAAAACTTACCTTCCTAATGAACTTGTTCCTATAGCCTCTGGAGGACAGGCTTAATATAGATATCACATGAGCACAAACCAAAGTCCTCAACTGCACATCTAGGGAGACCAATCCATTGGCTAATACACATAATCCGGTCCAAACCAGCTCCTCTCTGGGAAGTGTAATTAAAATAGTAAAAGACTTAGCCAGTTATCCTTGGGTGATGAACTAAAAGAATATATAGATTTGAAGACAGCATTTTGCCCTAAGTACAAGTAAAAATGGTGGTGGGGGAGAGAAGAAAGAGAGAGGAGGTGAGTGGGTAGGAAGACACAGGAGAGACAAAGAAAATAAGAAAGAGAAAGAAGATGAGAGAAAAGAAAGAGAGAAAGGTCGAAGAGGGTGGACAGAGAGAGAAGGGAAAGAAGAAGAAAAGACAGAAACTTGAGACCTTGTAGCCTCTGAGAGAGAGAGAGAGAGAGAGAGAGAGATGGTGTATGGCTATACTTTATAATCTTGGACAACAATGGTATTTACTCTCATATCCTTATATCTGTTATGCTACTGTTTCACTCTCAGTATTACTTGATATGTCAAGGTGTAGTTTATGTCTCATTCCTCAAAGAGCTTTAAGTAAAGCAATGCACAGCAGACAAACATAAAATAACTTTCTGGTTTAAGTAGAGTTTGGGTATGGGACCAGTTTTTCGGCAAGAACTTTTCTATATTAAACTCTCCAGAAACTATTGTTTTTTTTCTCTCTCTCTCTTTCTCTCTTTCCTTATTCTCTATCCTCTATTGTTGGAGTTAGTACAGTGTCCACTCACCATCCCGGGTTCCATACATATAGGCTGAGTGATTTTCATACAAGGGCTTCCTGGAATCACTCTGCTATTCACTAATATGACCAGTATAGTACTGTCTTCTAGTGGCATTAAAACTGGGAGAGTAAATATTGAAGTTAAGTAGATTAATATGTGTTGAGCATGTCTTATATAAACTAAGCACTATGCTAAGTACTCTACATATATTAACTATATTATTTCATTTTATTCTCCAGCAACCTTGTCAGGTTTGTATCATCCTAATTTTCTAAAGATGAAAACTGACAGACTTAGTAAAGGGAAGCAACTTACCAATGGCCTTAAGGCCACTAGCAGAGCCAAGATCTTAACCAGAGTTAAAATACATGGCTCTGAGTAAATTCACAACAGGTGCTATAAAGAAGACAGTACCAGGTACTTTATTGGTGGTCCCCATCCTTTTTGGCATCAGAGATAGGTGGTCCCATGAGAATCTAATGCCTGATGATCTGAGCTAGAGCTGAGGCAGTGACGCTAGTGCTGGAGAGTGGCTGTAAATACATATGAAGCTTTGCTCGCTTGCTGTAAATTGAGTTAACATTGATTGCGTTATCTAGTGAATATAATACTAAGTTGAAGCAGATTTTAAAACACAAGTACCATTTTTCTAAGACTGGTTATTCTTATTTGTTAAAATTTTTTTTAAAAACCTATGATTTTTGCCTATATAATGATCTGTTTTGGTATGTTTTAGGTAAATTAATCATTAAATATAAACTGAATGTGTACACTAAGAAAGATTTAAACTTAACGAGTTCAGCCCTAAGCTTAACTCACTGACAATTGCTTAAAGAGATAAAACAAAATGTAGTAAGACAGCAGTGTATATGTACAGCAAGACTGTGAATGTTCAGTGAGCCACAGAGTACCTACCCATTAAGGGGAAATCATACTGTAAATTAAATCATGTTTGCATAAGGAATAAAATATTAGCAATAAAATAAATACCAATGTCAGTGATGTGGTATAACATCAGAATTCAGGACAATTGAAAATACTTGAAGCATAAGAGGATACATATCAAAGGAGACACAGTTAAAGGTTTGGAAAAAAACTAAGATTTTGAGAGAAAGGTTATCAAAGTGGATTGGGATAAATATTGCTGCATTCCTCTGCTTCAGAATAACCTGGGTACATTTAGCCTTATTCTTCTACCTACATATGTCCAATTGTAAGAAAGAGTTATAAGAATAATCTGAAATTATGGGTAAACATTTATTCCCTACTCTTAATGTTTTCATGGAGAAACTTTTGCTAAGTTAACACTTGGACTTTTACTCCTCTCTGAAGTGGTAATGCTTAAAGTTCAATTTAGCAAGAAGTACAGTTGTCCCTTTTATCCATGGTTTAGCTCTCTGTGGTTTCAGTTACCCACTGTCAACTGCAATTCAAAAACATTAAATGTAAATTTTCAGAAATAAACAATTCATAAGTTTTAAATTGCATGCTGTTCTGAGTAGCCTGATGAAATCTCATGCCATTATGCCCCATCTCACCCAGGACCTAACTCATCTCTTTGTCCAGCATATTCACCACCCATTAGTCATTTAGTAACCATCTCAGTTGTTAGATCAGTTATTGGAGAGAGATCACATTCACATAACTTTTATTATTGTTGCAATTATTGTTATAAGTATATTGTTATAATTGTTCTATTTTATTATTAGTTATTATCATTAATTTCTTACCATGCCTAATTTATAAATTAAACTTTATCATAGGTATGTATGTATAGGAAAAAACATAGTATTTATATAGGTTTTGGTACTATGCAGGCATCCACTGGGGGTCTTAGAACACATCTCCAGTGGATTAGGGTAGACTGATGTATCATAAGGTCCACTTACTTGGATTTAAGCCAAACTTTCCAAACCTAGTTTTCATCAATAGTAAAGCTGACCCAGCTATTTGACTCCTGAATCTAATTCTCCTTTAGTTTCTAAATCAGGTAGAAGGAAAAGGTATTATTTTTTACTTCCTAAACATTTAATAGCCAAGACTGATTATATGCTTTGGGATGTGTGTGTGTGTGTGTGTGTGTGTGAGATATGTTACAAGTTGTTAAACTGTATGATCATTCATATAAGCATAAGACCTCTTCATTGACATTTACATTAAAAAGAAGTTGTTTTTCTTTATTCCATTTTGACTTTGGTATTTGATTCATGTGTAATATGGGGAAACCATATAGAATGATTAATAAGGAATAGAACAGTAAATAGAAAAAGAGTTTGTCTGGAGGAATTATTAGGTGAGTAGGTAGGTAGCTATGCCAAACTAATTATGCCCTGGGATAGTTGTAGAAAGAGAAATAGTGAAGTTGAAGCATTTATTAAAAATAAAAATAAGTGTGAATTTACAATACTAAGTTTTTAGAAGAGATTAACCTGATCACATCTGATAATTCCATTAAAATTATACCAATTACAACAAATAATTCTGTAATTCTAATGAATCATTTTAATTTATTCTTCAATGCCAAGGAAATTGATGTTACTTTAGAAAGTTTCCTACTTGGGCACATTCATGACAAATTGTCTGACTGTCCATTAAGGAAGTATAAAGAAAGATGATGAAATTATAATAAGAAATAGTCCTAAGTCCAGCTAAAGTTTCACTTTTGACACCAATAAAAATGAAATCTACTTTGATACCATATAATGTTTAAAATGATGTCCCAATCTCTATAGCATTTTGAAATATAATAACTTTATGGACAATAATAACAATAGCTTATTATAGTACAATTACCTATTATGTCACAAGCACAATTTTAAGTAGGTGGCATATCACTTTGACCTCACCAAAAATCTTGAGGGCAGACATCATTATTTTTACTTTACAGATAAGTAAACAGGCAAGAAAAGAGTATTTTATCAATGTCTCACGTGTACAATTAGGAGAGCCGGGACTCAAACCCAGGTCTCTTGAATCTGAAGTCTACGTTCTTTCACTATGCCACATTTAACATATAACACAGTTCTAAAATAAATTTCTCCATCTTCTCCTATACGCTTTCCCTTTCTTGACTTCTCTACTTCCACACTTGTTCACCCAGTTCCTTTGGATCAGCCCTTGATGTTCTCCTACAACCCCGGTGTTCCTTCAGTTCCCAAATCCACATCTATCCTTCCCTGTCTATTCCCGCCTTGGCGAGGTTCCCATCACTTCTTTCCTGCAACAGCAGCATAATTCCCTAAAAATTCACCCTGCACGAACAACCATATTAACCTTGTTTATACATATACTATATTATATGTTCCACACAATCCACTTAATTTTGCTAAAAACTTTCAACAGCTCTCTTTTTTCTTTATAAGACAAGAAGGGGTAGGCAAACTGTTTCCTTTAATGGGCTAGATAGGAAATATTTTAGGTGGTATGGGCCACACAGTCTCTAATGTAACCTTTTAACTCAGTCAAGGTGGTGCAAAAGCAGCCACAGATAGCATGTAAATGTGAGCCACAGACTCACATAAGGGAGTGTGGTCATGTTCCAATAAAATTTTACTTAGAAAAACAGAGGGTAGGCTGAATTTAGCCCACAGGCTAGTTTATGAATCCCTGGTGTAGAATAAAAGAAAAATAAGAACTTTCATTTGTTTTTCAAGGCCCTTTATACATTCATTAATAAAATAAAAGTTGTTAATGAAACATTTAATTCAGCAAGTCAGATAGCTCATTGCCTCTACTCCATAGTTTTTTATTTCAGGGTCAAATTTCATGAAAGAATTATGTACACAAAATGTCCACTTTTATCCTGATCCCCACTCCTTCAGACCACATTCTGCAATCTTCCTTCTTTTGCTACCATTAATGTTGGAAACACTGTGAGTTTTATAGTTAGAACTGCGTTCACATACCAGCTTATTAACTGTATTAGCTGTTTGACCTTGGGTAATATATTTTACACCTTTGATTTTAGGTGTTTCTAACTGTAAGTGAGTACATTGATATTATTGTTATTTTGAAGACCGAAATTGTTATATAAAATATAAAATAACATTGCTACATGTACATTGCAGGTGAAAATAAAGATTAGTCCCTCTCTTTCTTCCCAGCCTCCTCTTTTTTCTCTCTAGATTTAATTGCTGGCAGTTATTTTTTTTCTAAACTGCATATCTGAACTCCTAAGATCCTGCATCAAAACTCTTCAGTGGTTCCTCACTGCTTACAGAACAGAATTTAGACTCTAGTTTGTCAAACAAGTTCTGTTTCTTGTCTAATTTTCCAGTGTTATTTCTTACCACTTCTCAAAATAAAAATAACAGTTTGATAAACTTTGATTGAGTTTCTACAGAGAATACAAAGACAAGATAGAGAGACCTTCCCTTTCTACAAAAGGTAGCTTTGTAGAAAAAAATACCTAAAAATCCATAAATCAAAGAGAATTGCTCTTTATTGTGAGCCAGTTTGTTTCTGAGAACTGATCTCAGTACTCTATATATTTATTTTATTCATTCAATCTCTATTCCAATGAGATTGTTATTATGTTATCTATCTAACAAAGAAAGTGATATGTAAGTTCCTTAAGGTCAAGGATTTTTATCTATTTTATTCAGTCCTGTTTGCCCAGCACCTTAAACTGTAGTGGACACATGGGAGCTTCTATACAATTTTTGAATAAAGAATTAAAGAAGTTAATGAATTTTTCAGTGTTACAAAATCAACAAGCAACATGTTAGAGATTCCAGTCAGATGTAATTCCAACTCCTTTACTTTTTTATAATCTTACACGTATATGAGGGTTGAGACTGTGTATATTTTTTCATCATCTTGTTATCACTGCATGCACTGAACTTGACACAGAGCAATCAAAAAATATTCTTAAATATATAATCTCACTAGGTTCTGCCCTATACAAAATGGATCTAAAATAAATTTTAAAACATAATCTAAAATACTTCTTTCAACATTTTTAATCATATAAATGAAGTTGATAGAGAATAAAGAGATAGAATTTGCATTTATTTACATCACATAAAACTGACATTTTAGATAACACATTTTAAAATTATATATGCTATTGGACATCACTACTTAACATGATATTTTGAGATAAGCATGACTCGTGTGTCTATTATAGAAAATTTATCCATAGGTATATGTACATTTACTACTTGGTCAATTATTGACTCAATGAGCCTCATACCTTATCAGAGAGAAGCCTTTTTTTTTTTTTTTTCTAGAGGGTTCAGCTTCCTAGGTCATTCAGTTGAATTCTAGTGCAACTTAAAAACTCTGTTGCCAACTTCATTACTTATATCAACTCTGCTTTAACATATAATTCACTTCGTTTTATTTTGCTGACAAAATTTACAGAGAAAATATTTTTTCAAATGCCATAACATGAAATTTAACAGCTCTTTAGCAAGCCTTAAATAAGTTTTAGATACACGTACAAAAAAGCACTATCAATATAAGAAC
Source organism: Pteropus medius (assembly GCF_902729225.1). Lineage (NCBI taxonomy): Eukaryota > Metazoa > Chordata > Mammalia > Chiroptera > Pteropodidae > Pteropus > Pteropus medius. The sequence goes on from NW_024354875.1 coordinate 25,367,282, forward strand.
TGAGTTGTTACATGTGAATTTATTGCTATAGTAGCTTTTGGACAATTATTCATACACTGTTTGCCACTTCTTAATCCACAGCCCATTTCATTTTTATCCTTTACTAATCCACTAACCCATAGTATACCCATACCAACCTATAGCATCCAAACTGTCTTGGGTTGATGATGCCACCTAGTGGCAAAAAAATGTCTAAACCAACATGTTCCCCCAAGATCTCTTTTTCCTTCTCAGAGAAATTCTGCACCATCCAGTGTCACTTTCTACATCTTAGATAATTACACCTTAGATATCTCACTCAATGTACTTATGCATCCTTTTAAACCATCTTCCTCTTTCCCTCTCAATTGCCTCTATTTCCTCAAGGTATATGTCTGCTTTCTCCTTGCCTCTGTTGCAGTTGTGAGTTTTAACAAAAACCTTCTGGTAAATGGTCGATAAGCATATCTAGAGTACATGTGGTATAAATATATCCAAGGAGATGAAAAGTACAAAGCTAAACTATGTGTTTATTAATTCATTTTGATAAAGAACAACAAAAATAAGACTCTCTCTCTTTTTTCTCTCTCTCTCTCTCTCTCTCTCTCTCTCTCTCTCTCTCCCCACTCTCCTTGTTTATAGAAAAGTAATCCCCTCCCCTAGAAGTAATAACAGTGGTACTCTATATACATACAGTGGTACTCCATAGATATATATATCTATCTATCTATATATATCTCTCTCTCTCTCTCTCCTCCTCTCCTCTCTCTCTCTCTCTTCCTATAGAAATATCATTTTCCTCCACAAAAATCATAGCTTATTATTCAGGCCCTTCTGTGCCTTGTTTCATTTCGACAATATCTTAGTGATGTTTACGTATAAGTACATAAAGAGCTGCCTCATCATTTTTAAGAGTTATATCGTATTTCATGGTATGATTGTGCTTGTTTATGTAACAAGTTCTCCATTAAAGAGTTTTTTTCCTAATCTTTTGCTACTACCAAAACAGTGATACATTGTGTTAGTGCTAAGGTAATTGTACAATGAACACCTAGGAACAGTCCCTGAGTCCTAACTGTAGGGGAAGAAAATATTAACATTTTGAGATGAAATAAAGATAAAAAACAAACAAACAAACAAACAAACAAACTAAAACTTAGTACCCTAAGTTTTGTGAAAATATCTGAACACAACTTTCAGATTCTGCAAAATCATTTTTATCTATACTCTTAACCATAATTGAACTAACTTTTTCTCAAGCATGGAGAAACAAGGCCTCCATTTTGAATCTTTTATCTATGTAAAAGGTTTTAGAGTACTAAACAACTGACTTACAACTTTTGGGACAGAATGTATTTGTAAGGATGGTATTTCCTGAAGAAGACATTATTTCAACTAATTATTAAAATAAAAATCTTATAAATAAACAATTTGAAAAGCACACTGCCATAAATTAATATGATTTGATTCCTTTTCAAAAGAAATAGGTGTTAGAATAGCTGTTATTCATGTATAATGATTGTAACAAACTGGTGTGATGATGTTGTATTTCATTACCATCATTATTTATTGAGAGAGAATTCAATAGAGATTATATCATGTTTATGTATTCAAACATGCCTATATATATATATATATATATGTATATATATGAAATCTGTATATCATAGACTCAGAATTTCATAGCTGAAAAATAGGTCAAAATACTCTAGTTTAATATTCTCATTTTATACCTGAAGAAACAGAACCAGAGAGATGAGATATTATAAAAATAAGGTGTATTTTCACATTTATAAATAATAATATTAATAATAGATGTAATGCATGCTATTCTTTGGCTTTGTGTTAAATGTTTTATGTGCATTCACTCATCTAATCCTCATAAAGATAGAATCTATTCTTATCTATAACCATTTAAACAAATGAAAGAGGGAAATATAAAATTTTTACAATCAGGCTGTGGTTAAGTCGAGATACTGAATTTGGATTGTTTATTAATTCTAATTCCATATTTATCAAGTCCCTATGTTTATTAACTCTAAATATTATTTCTGCATACTCTCGTGACCTAGGAAGATGGAAAAAACTAAACATGGCAGAAGGAAATGAGGAAGAGAAAAACTGAATTGAGAGTGGAAAAAATGAAATTAGTGGAAGGAAAAAGCAATGGTATGATAACTAAAGGTGTTTTAAGTCTTAGCTACATATATTTTTCAAAACCACTTTTTGAACATGGGGTCCTTAAAGATTATTAATGTTTACACAGTCAAATGTAAGAAATCAACAGGCAAATCTAGACACTTAGTGTTGAACTGTCCTTCCCTTGAATCGCTCAGCTAAAGTCTTTAAGATCTCAGTGGGATCTGCTAAAAAAGTGACTAATTCAGGGCTTCGAGAGGACAGCAAATGTTTTACCAAGGCTGAGACAATTTCCTTTCATGATTGGCTGTTTCAAAACCCCGGAAAGGTAGAAATTTAGATAGCTAGATAAATTCAACAAACACTCATGTTGAGAGTTTCATCATCAGTGAGATGAAAGTCAAAATTAAAACTAACGGGAATTTAAATTTTTCTAGTGTTATTTTGAAATGTGGCATTTAAAATTATTCCTTACATTCATAACACAAAACCCTTGCAAAACTCTTATGAATAGTCTATGGCCATGCCACTCTGAACATGCCTGATCTTGTCTGATCTCAGAAGCTAAGCAGGATTGGACTTGGTTAGTACTTGAATGGGAGACCACCTAGGAATACCAGATGGTATGGGCAGAAAAAAAAGAAATTAACAAACTCTTTTGGATAGACCAAACAATTTTGTGAATCATTTCATTGATTAGATTCAACAAATATTTGTAAGGTTACTACCCATCACATGCCAGTAAGTAGTAGTAAATAAAATACATAAAAATCTTTGCCCTCATGAGACTTACATTCTAGTGTTGGAGAAAACATAGCACACAAAATTCATAAACAGTCTGTTAGTTAATGAAAAGTATAATAGGGACAAATAAATCAAGAAAGATAAATAGGGAGTCATTAGTACAGTTTTAAATAAAATAATTACAAAAGGCTATTTATTTATTTATTTATTTATTTATTTATTTATTTAGAGAAATTGGTCTTTGGAGAAAAAACAGAAAGTAATGATAGAATGGTCATGTGGATATTTCAAAGAAAAGCATTCCCGGAACAGCGAATGCATAGGCACTAAGGTAGAGGTATGTCTGACATTTTCAAAGAAACAAGAGGGAGCCAAGGTGGCTAGACTGAAAAAAAAGGGAGATAGAAGGCTGGGAGATAAGATCAGAGAAGATATTGGGAGTCCAATCTTTAAAATCTTTTAGGTCATTGAAAGGATTTTGGCTTCAATACTGTGGGAAAACAAACAAACAAACAAAACAGAAAGCCTTGAAAGGTTTATGAAGAGAACATCCAAATAGTAAGAAAAACAATGATTATGAGTGATTCACTTTCTATTGAATTATTCAAAAGAATAAAGACAAATAGCTTCAAAAGGAAACTGAAAGACCCTGACCAAGGCCAGCAATGGAATGGGCATTCACAGCATAAATTATGGAGCATGTGGTGGTTTGTGCTGTGTATCTGGTTAAGCTGGAAACTGTTTCCCAAACCTCTTCCTCTATGATTGCCAGATACAATTGATCAAATTGGGAACATAGGTAAGATTTGCTAGCTGAAAGTGGAACAGTCCAGACATCCTGACTCAGTGAGGGTTACCATCTTCAGATGCTGTGCTAGACAAGTACAGAGGTACCTGGTGTGTTCCAGCCTGTCCTAACTCTCCTCCACTCTGCATCCACCATCTTCCCGGTTGCTGACCCTGTTATCCAACAATGGCCAGGGCTACCACCGGGCATGTCACTGTGGAACCATAGAGGTGATAACTTATCAGAGGTAACAGTTGCCTGCAGACTCCTATACAAGCTTCCTTTTGGCAGTTCAACCTGGTAGCTGGAAGTGCTTGGTTTCTCAGATTGATTGCTTCTCTGATGATCCAACAATCATTTCTGACCTTCACTTACTTGCATGACTACTTCTACAATTGTGTAATGTCTAATTTGTATGATAAATTTCTTATCCCATAACAATCATTAGTGACTCTGCTCCAGTGGCTAGATTTGCCTGATCCAGTCCATTTACAGAAAACTGTCCATTTGCTTCAATATTTGGTAAACTCAGCAAATATCGACAAGTTATAGAAATTATAAAATAAACTTAAGTCCTTTGCAGGACATGGTTGGCTCAGGCCAATGTTTTGAGATGTTTCAGGAAGGCTTTTCTGCAGCAGACAAAATGTGCTTTTATAGACTGATCCAAGGTTTAAGAATAACATCTAATCCCAACTTCTGCTTCCGAAAGCTGTCAATTTGGAAAATGAGAGCAGATGTTGACAGAGATGTAATTGCCAGTCTGATGCCTCAACACACACTCTAAAGAAAAAACGTGAAACCAGATTGAATAAATCTCCTCTTTTAAATTTATTTTACTATCTTTTTTGGCTGTATCTCCTAAAGGAGACATCTCTAAAATGATGAATAAAAAAGAGTATTATCATTAAAACTCAGCAAAGTTTCTGTACTTTAACATCACTTCGAACATAAGATACCAACATTAAAGAGAATCTTTCTTCCTGTTTCAGTTTGAAATGTAAATGAATGTCTGATTTATTCATTAGTGATTCCAGACTTCAGAGCTTCTCCTTTCTAAATGCATTGAGTGCATTCTAGTTGCAACTCAAAGAGCTAATAGCTGGTATGTCTGAGTAAAAGATTTGTAGATATCCTTTGGGGGGAAAAAAAAGTTGTGAGGCATTCTCTTCATTTTTATTCAAGCAAAATTCCAGTTTAATCTGAATTTACATTGTTTCTACAATCCACTATTTTGATTTGTGAAATGCAGACTGCTTATAGAAGAGCAATAGACATCTTCAGCAAATTAAAAATTAAAAATTAAAGATGTTACTCAATACTACTGATCCAAATGAACAATTTATTGAGAATCTCTAATATCTGTTAGAGATCCTTTACACATTGTTTTATTTAATCCTCCTAGCCATTCTGGATGCTGGTTTTACAGAATATGGAGAGGCTCCAGAGGTAAAACAATTTGCCCATATTCTTAGCATTAGTAAATGGCAGAGCTACTATGTGGACTCTGGCATAGTGACTGCAAATTAGCATTCCTTTTTTCAATGTCTGTAATATTAGTATGGAATATTAGTATGGAATATTAGTATGGAATATTAGTATGGAAGTCATAATACTGAGCCCAATATTTTATTTATTATTTACCCCTTACCAGGGATGTGTTAATTCTCCTGTCATCAATTATACAGTCACTGACAGGAACACTGAAAATTAACTTCTAATTGAGTGGTTTTATGCTAAATTTTATTTAAATTTTCTTTCTAATTCCATCAAATACTGGAAAGAGCTAAAGTCAGAGGACTTTACCCCTCCCTTGCAAACTTGGCAACATTAGGCAAATAACTCTCTGAGCTTCATTGTCCTCATCCACAAAAATAGCAGCCAGATCACCTTTCCCCAGGATTGCAGGGAGGGTCAAATATAGTCAGATATTCAATAAACATTAGATTCCCTTCCTTTCCTAAAGATCTCAGAAGGAAGCACAAGTTGGGATACAGTATTGTTATGGATAATTTCAGCAACAAATTAAGGGAAAAAGAAGTATTTGACAAAACTGTTCCATGTTATCCACAGTAATATTTCAGAAGCTTTTAATTTAGCATACAGTCAAGTCTGTACCAGTGGAGTACTGTGCTTTTTAATTGCTGGTTAATTGCCATACCATTATGATTAGCCCACAAGGGGTGGAATGGGGCACAGGGGGAAGTGGTGAGGTTGTTTTGGAGGGTGTCATAGTTTCCTAGATCTCTTTCAACTGGTGCTCTCAATCTGCCAGTAACAGCTGACATGGGTTAATAAGGGCAGGCTCTGCTGTGCAAAGAGTTTGTACTACTTCCTAAGTGTATTCTTCAAAATCCACCTAAAATCTTGTCATCTATACACATACTTCACCTTTGAAAGAAAATATTAACTTGTCATAAAACAGCATGAGCCAAGAAACATCAGTCTTTTTAACTGTTACTAATCATATTTAGCTAGAGATAAATATACCATTTAGCAATGTCTGTCCTTAAGATTGATGGTCTTAAAAATAATATTTTAATAAAACCCTTACTTTTCCATTAACTTATTATTTTATCATCATAATTCTTGCTTAGTATGGATGGTGATTTTTAGTATATCATCACACCTAGTATATTACAATCAAATCTTTTTTAACATTTCACTGATTTACTGATTCATGATCATAATTTGATATTGGTTAGAGATCCTGACTTTCTTCATTGGAGTTTTTTGAAGTCACTTAAATCTAACCTGCTTTAGACATTCAAGTGAGTGAGTTAAAAAGGAAGACTTTCTGCATTAAAATTTCTTTTCTGGCTTCCATAACTACTCTCTATTCAGGGTGCATGTGAAGTTTTGTTTTGATTTTGGTTTTGCGTGGGTGAGAAGTGAATGGGATTTTTGTTGTTTTTGCTTGTTAGCTTTTTGGGTTGTTCGGGTTTTTTAGGACAACTTTCTCAGGAAAGAGTCTAAGACCAGTTCTACTTTGAACCCTCTGAGAATGGGCACTGAATTGTGACTGCATTACTTTCATTGGGCTATTAATTTTCCAATTATGTAATAAATTCCCCTTTTAATGGTTCTGAAAACCTCTATTAAAACAAGTAATATAAACCAACATTCACAATGTACTTACTATGTGCTGAGCACTGTTCTAGGAGCTTGACATATATCAACCCCTCCTCACTACAACTCCATTAGGTAGGTATAATTACCCCATTCTGTAGATAAGGAAACAGGCACAGAGCTAAGTCATCTGTCCTAGGGCACAAATAAAGAAGTCATGAGCCAGGATTTGGACCCTGGAAGTATGACTTCAGAGCCTTCATGCTTGTATTAAAAACATTTAAAAATCCACATGATTTTAGAGAGTGAATAAATATTGGTATGATGCCTTTGAAAATGCTTTCAAATTTATTTACGATAAATATTTTTAAATTATGTTTTCATTTTAAGCAAACATTCTGAATATAAGCTACTGTCCAACATAAGTGTATTTAAATTTACAAAACAGGAAGTGTGTTAATTTTGAGAATTATCTAGATGTTTAAATTTTAAAGAAGAATGATTTTTAAAAATTACTTGTTTTTCATCTCAGATTTTTGCAGAAGTATTTTCAGAAATTAAAAAAATTTAGTCTTCATACTAGATGGAAATTCTATGGTAAAATAAAGAAATAAAGATAGGTGGATGAATAGATAGCTAGTAGAAAGACAGAAAAAAAGAAAGAAAGAGAGAGAGAGAGAGAAAGAGAGAGAGAGAGAGAGAGAGCACGCGCACGTGCGAGACACAGGAGAAGGATAGATGGATTTGACTAGTTTTGTGCCAGGGACTAATTCAGACATATCGTATACCTAATGTCTATACATGCAAAATGACTCCCTGTTCTTGCCCATAAGCAACAAGTACACTGCAGATAGTATCACCTTCCTCTTCCTAAAACACAACTCCACTCAGTGCTGGACTAGAAAAAGATTCTGAGAAACACAGGAGAAAATATTAGAGCAGTGATTTTCTTTATGTATATTTGCTGCAGTACTCAGACATTAACTGCTAGAATAACCTTTACAAGTTTTTAACAACTACTATCCTTATAATGTTTACCCAGTCTCCTTTTTTCTCATAAATAGGTTCTTTAATACGCTTATATTCTTAAGTCTACTTCTATTGTCAATATGAGAAGAGAGATCAGATGGGTTTTACTTGAATGAATTTCCTACTAATTAGGCTTACCGAATCAATTTTATTGTATCTTTTATGTGTTCCTATTATTGATACAAGATAGTGACTTCTAAAAACGCCTAACTTTTATAATATGGTTTATGTCCTAGAAGAATTTGACATGGAAAAAAGACCTTATTAATATGCACAGAAACACATTAATTTTATTTCTTAATATCCTGCAGTTTTAATAATTTTAAAAATTCTGACTCATGACCTTGAGTCTACATATTAGAATTAGTAAAATCAAACTATGTTTTTTTTTTTAATTTTTAAGCTATTCATTGCACTCTTAACTATTTTGCCTAGTTAGTAATTAAGAACATGCTTTAGTTTTTAATATCATTAAAATGAATAAGTAACCACAAAATCTGTATTCGTGGACAGTTGACTCATTCCATAGATACAAAAAGACTCATTAATTAGTTGTAGATTAAGGTTTGCCTTGCATATTATCAGTGGTTTAATGCTATATGGTTCAGTAATTAGATAATACAATCACTTTCTATTAAAATCTCATCATTACGAAATATAGGAGATAAATTGGAATGAAATTGTTCAAAACTTCATACTTTCAGGAGAGTTTGGTGGTAAAGGGGCAGAGAAAAAAACAGGAAAGGAGAGGTCAGAGACAATTATGAGGTACCTAGACTACAACAGTGAGAGGATCAAATGTGATAATATATGACCTACTACGTAAGGTGCTAAGACACAGCACATAATAGGCAGCAAGCCAACACTGTTTGACAAAGAGAACTGCCTATAGATATTGAGTGAACCAGAATCCATTGGGACTGCAATATTTTTGTGAAGTGAGATGTTCACCCATCTGTCTCAGGTGAGCTTAGTGGGGTCAAGTACTTCTTAATGATAGTAAGTTTAGAGGTTTACTCCTCAAGCAATCCAGGTAATACAACTGATCTATAGTTGTATACTACAGAGTTTAAATTAGATAATGTAAAATATATGACAGTATTCCGCAGCTCTTATTATCAGGAAAACATTTCTGAGGACAGGTACTACCGGTGGTTTCCTAGTGTTAACAGCTTTGTATAACATAGTCTGTATTGTGTTTAGCATACTGCATATGTGAACATTTAACAAGCCACTGTTCCTGTGATGAGCAACTGCAAGGTGTCTGTAGGAGAACTGTAGCTTCATGTTTGTTTGATAGTCATCACTTAAAACTTTTTTGAAAACCTGTTTTTGTTTAATCATGTTTTAGTTTTAAATTTTGAATCACTTTAATGTAAAGTTGCAATATTAACATCTCCTTCTCTGACCTGGCTTAAGTTTATTCTAATTATATAGGTAGTTTTCCTTGTGCAAAGCTCTGAGAGGCCTGCCACAAGAATACACACATATTTAGGATACATTACTCACCTAGCCACCTAGTTGAAGGATAGTGGGGTAATACAGCAAGTACATAATTATAAGGCATAATGTAAAATTCTCATCTACTGGAACTACAGAAGTTTGATAAACCCTAATCACTCACAGCCTGTGGCCACCAATAACTTCAGTCTTTCACTATAAATTTGATTTTGGTCTCAGAAATCTTTCCAACAGAATGCTCTGTCAAGCCAACAATATTTGATGAAAGTCAATATTTATCTATTTAGTACCCTAGATTATGGTGTTGGTGATTCTTGCTGAAAAATACATGAGTTACCAAAGAGAACAGATCCATTAGCAGTTACCAGGAACTTAACATTTCTTATTTGAGTAGAAAAGTCTAATATTACTCAGCAGAAAACAAAAGCATTCATAAGAACAAAGAACTAACATATCTTCAAAGGACAAATGCTTATTAGAAATAAGTCTAATGGGCTGGAAGTGAAAACAAGGATGGGTTGGACTAGAGCTATAGCAGAGCAGACACAAAGGCATTCAAATGAAACATTATCAAGAACAAAATGAAAGCAAACTGAAGGAATCTTTGGATTCTGGGCCATTGTTCACACATCCCTGATCTGTGCTATAAATATTAAAGGTACAAGGATGAGGCTGTCAATGAAGATCTTCAAACGTAAGAGCACGGTGGGCAGTTCTGACCCAGGGGACATCCTTAGGAGAGCCATGTGCACCAGAAGCAAGCAGAGCCTAATTACCTTAAGGCTGTTAACTAGATGTGCAGGGCAAATTACATCTCTGGACATTCAGCAAAGGTTAGAGGGAGACAGTATGAATTTATGAAAATTAAGTGTATAACATTATGCATAGAAGTTTAAATTGTTGCATTAGCTGTCTATAGTGACTCATTTCTGAATTAAAAGAAGCACTAATTCTAATCTTTTTTTCCTACTCAATAGAATAAAGAAAACTGTGGCTAATTATAATAATACTATTTATAATGTGAGTTCTAGCAACCTTTAAAAAAATACATTTATCTGCGTTTAGTAAATGAAAAACATAGGTAAAAAGCTTTGTCCCCTTGTATAACATAGACACTATATACAGATATAGATATAGTTTATAGTATATTACCATTTTCCATAGTAGGAACTTCCTTTCTCGAAATAGTACTTTAAAAAGAAAATAAAAATCATTGGCCCTGAGGCTTTTTAAAATTTACATTTTCCTCTTGCAAATTTGCTGTCCTAGAGAAATTGCTGAAGGAAGTATTGTGGAGCTAACACTTTTGGGGAAAAAATATCCAACAAGGTAATTTTTTTCAGAGCTTTCATTTACATTATAATTGATATAAATATAGCAAGATTCTTAAAGAGATACCTGAGTTTTAGAAAATTATAGCCAGATATTTTCAAGTCTTCATTGAACATTCTATATATTGTGTGATGGAATCTTGTTCAATCTTCTAGGATTCATTTTTCTAAGAGTTTTTTGTTGTCCTAGTATAGGAGTACAATAACAGATCTAGTCCAAATGCATAATAGTTGAAATTTTGGCTCAAACTGAAATAATCAATAATATACATTGAACCCCTTATTTCTGTATTTGATTCTGTCACTTTCTAAAAATGATAGGCAGTATGAATAAATCCTTCCTTCAAAATGTTTTTTTCAATATTGTCTTAGAACAATATCATTTTTAAGATTGAAAAATAGAAAATGTCCCATAAAATGTGCTGATGGAAGAGCTATAACAATCTTTGCACTATATGTGCCAGGTGATACACTATGACTAAAAAACGGTACCATCCATAAGAAGCTCAAAATTCAATAAGGAAGATAGACATATAAACAGTAATTATAAAATTGCTGTGGGAGTTCAGACATTCTATTTCATCTAACAGGCCATGCATCTTGGATCTGTGACTTACTGTGCAACTCTTACAAACTCTGAGTGACCATTTAGGATTAATACTGATATATTATTCCTTTTTTAAATTATAGTAAGAACATATAATATGAGATCTGCCCTCTTAAAAATATTTAAGTGTACAATACATTAACTACAGGTGTAATGTCATACAGCAGATCTCTAAAACTTTTCATCTTGCATAACTGAAGCTTTACACCCACCGAATAGCATCTTTTCATTTCCCTCTACCCCTAACCCTTGGCAACCATCATTCTGGATTATTTTGGATATCTCATAAGAATTATATGGTATTTGTCTTTCTGTGACTAGCTTATTTCACTTAGTATAATTTCCTTAATTTTAGTTCATGTTGCCCTACATTCACTGAAGGACTTTCTTCTTTTTAAAGGCTGAATAATATTCCATTTAATATATAGACCATATTTTCTTTATCCATTTGTCTGTTGATGGATATTTAGGCTTTTCCACATTTTGGCTATTGTGAACAATTCTGTAATGAACATGAGAATGCAAATATCTCTTTGAGATCTTGATTTTAATTATTTCGGATAAATACTCAGAAGTGAGATTGTTGGATCATATGTAGTTCTATTTTCAGTCTTTTGAAGAAACTCCATACTGTTTACCACAGCAGCTGCACCATTTTACATTCCCACCAACAGTCACAAGGGTTCCAATTTCTCTACAGCTTCGCCAACATTTGTCTTTGATAGTGGTCAATATTCTTGGTTTGCATGTCTTATTTAAAAAAAAAAATCTGGTTCCTAATCAATGACTAAGTATTCTTATATCTCAAATTCTGGCCAGATAAAAGAATTTCCAACTGTCCCTAATTCAGCAAAAATACAACTGAAAGAAATAGGAATAAAAAGCTATTTGAAAAGATATTCTCACTAGAAATTCTCAGTTTTTTTCTTGAAAAAACAAACAAAACAAAACAAAAACAATCAGTTGATTTTTAACTCTTGTTGATTGCTTTCATCAATGGACCCTATAAAAAATGAGCTCTCTCACGAGGTTTGCTATTGGGTGATATCTGACCAGAATTAGTCATATATCTGTCTCCAAAGATCTTTTGGGTAAAGACCCATTAAAGAAATATTTTTTGATTTTTAAATACTAGGGAGAACTTTGCTTCTCCTGAGAAACAGATGTTTTATCCATTTTAACTGGCCCTATATACATTTTCCTTAAGCTGTCAAGAAATTCAGTGCCAAATTCAATGCTCAAATATAGCAACTATGGAGTCTGAATGGTCTATATATTGTTACTTTTTTTTCCATAAAATTTCCATTTAGTTTTTGGGAAAAAAATGTTATTTAATTTCATACATCTTGGAGCACAAGCAATAATCAATTATTTAATATTTTTTAAAGATTAGGTGAACATCGATAATATCAATCATTATAATACAGATCTTAAATTTGTAGAAGCCTGTCTTGTGTCATTGTAAATAGTTATAAGTAATTTTTTCTATTTTATTAAATAGTTCTGCACAAAAAGTATTATATTTATAAAATTAAAATTTATTTAAAATCAAACATAAGAGTATTTAAATGCTTAAGTCTCCTTTTCCCCTAGAATACTTAAATATTTTGAGGCTAAGGGATATTCAGAGAGAAATTTCAACCAATTTATGATTCATAGCAAAACCCACATGCAACTGGAACAAATTGCTATCACACAAGAAGACATTTTCATTTTTGGTAAAATAATCAAAGCATTAGATAGTCTAGGGCATCATCAATTATACATTTGTATTCTATATTTCTGTACTACAGGTGCTTATCTAAGAGGGGAGCTAAGTATTATAAACAAAAAATACTTCGTTTTGCATTTATACATACACATATCTCTACATGTGTGTACCAAACACTATGTATAACTGCTCAGAATAAGAGGAACAAACTCAAAGTCTTAGAATTCAATAAAATATATAAATATAATATTTTATCTTTTATAAGATAAATAGATCTCTTATCAACCCATCACCACAACAAACAATGGCTAGAGCCTGGGGGCATACACTGAATCCTCTGAAAAGAAGAAAGAAGGACCGCTGGTGAAAGAACTTAAACCGTTTAGAAAAATGACCAGGTGCAGCATTGTGGAAAATGAAAGTAATTAGTTTGCCTAAGGGTTTTGCCAGGTTGTTTTACTGAAGGTTATATACAGCATTAATATTTTTTAATTTTTATTGAGCATGCTATTATTACCTATGTTAATTCATTTGTTTCTTTCATCTATCATCTCCAACTTAAAATCTCTGATTACAATAGTTTAACTGCAGGATACATCAAGGCCTAATTCAAAACACTCCATTAAATGCCTGCCCTTTGAAGCATTTAGCCTACCTGACACAGTAAAGAATATTATTTCTTTATTACCCACTTATAATAGAATAGAGCACTATTGGGTCAAATTACAACATATTAAGAAGGCATAAGTCATGCTCATAAACAAGAATAGCATTTGTTAGCACCTACAAAGAGAAAAATGGCAATGGCTTTTATTATTCATTTTACTTTAGATTATAAAATACAATAATCATCAGTGTTGACAATGATATTGCATGGCAAAGTGCTAGGCCTTGGATACCTTTAAGATGTCTAAAGTTCTTTGAAGAGCTCCTAGCTTTAGAGAAGTAAAAATAATTAATCCTGTGTCCTTGTAGGCTCAGCTTGCTCATTTAAATATTTTTGTCTTGTGTGTTGGGGCTATTTTTTGGAAATGCAGTCTTTAAGATGACATTGTTAACAGAGATTTGCTGGCTTTTCCCTCATAAGAAAGGGAAAATGTACTCAAATAGTACATGCATATATTGACTTTTTATTTCACATTTTAATATCAAATTCATGTTTAATATCTTTTAAATACATATTTAGGTGTACGTGAGGATAGAGACAAGAGTTGTCCATTTTTTAAAAAAAAATTCATTCTGCTATATTTAGAACTAACTTGAAGGAGGTAGATATGTTTAGAGAACAAATGCACAACACTTAATAAACTTGAAAAAATCATAAAAGATCAATGAATAATAAAAAAGAAAATGTATTATTAGGCATTTAAAATACAAAAAAGACAAGATCGTCCATCTTAACATTTAAACTTAAACACTGAAGGTACTAAAGTTAACAGCAGATAGGAATTCTAAACTAAGTAATTTAAAAATCATTTTTAATTTACACGAGCAAAATTGGAATTGAAAAAAAATTATTAAGATTCTTAAATAATTTCTTGAGGCATCCTTTTTCTCTTACCAAGGATTTTATATCCAAAATAATCTAGCACTATAAAAGTTACATAATCATTCTGACATTCTCAAAAGGCAACACTATCATTTTTTCATCAAAATGGGTGAAGCACAATGGGATGCCTTAAAACTAACATATTATCCCATTCAGCAATTCTTCTATGCACATTATGAAAATAAAAGCATTGTGGTAGATTAGATTCCTTTGTACTACAATAAACTAGGAATTCTTTGAGAATGTTAAGCAGCAAACTCCCTTAAGACAATTGATAACAATAATTAAACACTAAACCAGGAAAATCCCTACTAGAGGTCTTTCTGAAACTAATAATTTAATGCAACAAGTTGTTGGAAAAAGAAGCCATAATAGTGCTTTAATGAGTTCCTTACAGCCTTGACATTTAATTATGACCCTGTAATACTTAGTTATTGACTAAATACCTGTTGACTTAGTGATATCCAGCCTATTAATGAATTTTATTCACTAGTTAGCAAGAATATTATATATCAATACAAGAACATTATATTCCAATAGTTCATATACTTTAGTGTGCATAGAATCATCTGGGCGACTTAAATCAGAGATTTCTAGACCCCCATCCCCAAATTTTCACATATAGTAGATTTAGGGTAGAGATGAAGAATTTGCATTTTTAAAATAAGATTGCCAGGTGATGCTAATGTTATTGGTTCTAGGACTACTTTTAGAACTACTTTTCTGGTTTAACAACTTTCTAGTTTCTTTTCTAAAGAACGAGAGACACAGTAGCATCAGACTTTCCCCATACACAAGAGAACTGAAAAAACCTCAGCTATTACAGATTAGGTAATGCTATCAGTAATTCCAGCTAAAGAACAGATTTATGTACTAGTTGCAAAGACTAAACTCTACAGCAGCTTCCGAATTGAATCTTTCAGAAAAAACAACTTTCGTGTCCTTCTGCTACATTCTAAGCCTGATTTCACTTTTCAGAGGCCTGCATTTAATTCTCAGCTGGGTATTTTTACTTCAGACATCTCTCTATACTAGCATTGTCCAACAGAAATAGAATGAATGCCACAAGCATAATTTTCAATCTTTTAGCTACAGAAAAAAAGGTAAAAAGAAAGAAAGAAATTTTAGCAATATATTTAACTCAATATATAAAAAATAAAATTATTGTAACATATGACAGTATATAAAAGTTGTTAATGTAATATTTTACATTTTTGTATTAGATATTTGAAATTTGAAATCCATTTTATATTTATAGCATATGTCAATTCAGATGCTAAATTTTAGGTGGTTTAAATTGAAATGTAGTTTAAAAGACAATAGTTTTGATTAACAAAAAAATATTTAGACTGCTTCAGGTTTTTTATTTAAATTTAATTAAAAAACAGAAAATAAAGATTTCATTTTCTCAGTTATATTAGTTTGATATTCATTTCAAGTTTCTGCCAGCTACATACGAGCAAGTAGCTACCATAAAAAGAGCACGCATTTATAGATTGAACAAGAGCATAAATCCACTTCTTTTGGTAGGAAACCTGGGAAAGCCTAGGGACAGGTGATTGCATCAGGGAAATTTTAAGCCTCCAAAATAGCCCTCAAGTTCTACTAAATACAGCAGATGAAGAACTGAAAAGCTTGAAGAGGAGTAAAACTAAGTGATGGGATGTCACCAAGCCAGAAGAGGAAGGACGCCATCCTCACTAACTATGCCTTTGTTCAAATAATAAGCACGGTTGAAAGTAGCACATTCGATGATCCCATATAAATTACTATTTTAATGTATTTATTATTCTTAATATCCTAAAGATTTCTATTTTGAGAGCTAAATGCTAGTATAACTCTAAAATAAATAATTTTTAAAATACAAATGTTGCTAGTGAGATAGTTAATTCATTTACAAATAAAATTATTCTAAACTTTTATACAGACTTCTTCAAAAGGAATTGTTGGATTATTTAAAATGTATTTCAATTTTAGATCAATTTCCATAAATGAATAATTTACTTCAATTAAATTAATTTTAAAAATAGATAAAAGCAGAGTAGGTATGTAAAAATAATTCGGGAATAGCTGCTGTTGATAATCTAATGTTTACAATAAACTTAAGGCATTTTTATTGACCTGCCTCTGAGATATTTTAATCATATTATAATATTGAATTTTACTTTCTACTCATATAGAAAGTTATTATCCTTGTTTTACAGATGAGAAAAGTGACACTTAGACTATATAATTTCCTCAAGATCACATAGCTAGTAAATGATCTTTTTCTGGCTGTGAAGAGAAGCGTAAGTCTTCTACTATAAGACTTCAGTACCATGAGATAATATAGAATTTCACTTTGTAAAGACCATTATTCATAGTCCTATAAGCTGGGGACCAAGATTATTGGCATGTATTTCATTCTAATCACAGAGAACCACCTCTGGAATCTTAGTGCCTGAAGAGAACAGTTTTTTACTTTGGTATATAATTCACAGAGCAATATTTAGGGCAATAAAGAAACAATGGAAACTACTGGAACTTGAACCTAAGCTGAAACTGCACTTGATGTCACTGTGAGGTAAGAGCACCTCTTTCCTTGTGTTCCTTGTCTTCATTCCTTAGTTACAAGACTCATGGGCAATGATACATTTGTTAGGTCAACATGCTAAGATCTTCCTCCAATAACAACAACAAAAAAAAATCAAGAAATTTTCCACCAAAAATATTTGGAAATCAATGTAACTTCATTTTATTTTCATCTCCCTTATCCTCAGTTATATTGTTTCTATGAATATGAGAATGGGAATATGTATTCTAAATTTTCACAGAAACGAAAAGTTCTAATATTACTGCCTTAAATAATTATGCAGATTTATAAAATTATTCTAAATTAACTCTAAGTTTAGGTAATTTAATTTTAGGAATAACAGCTTGTCTCTCCATACATCATCTTGAATAGAGAGGCTTTTATAAAGATAAAGATTATAAAATGCTACTTTTAACCCACAACTTGAGTTCTTACTATGTGCTCTGTTCTGTGATACCAGAAAATAGTAAATGCTTTTGAATTTTCACTGGCACAAATTGTTACTGTACTTTATATAATTTCTTACTTTAGTAATTCATGAGTAGAACATAGGCAATTACCAATAACTGTCATTACTGTTAATAAAATAAAATGATTTGGCTTTCTAGTCTGCAAATTCTGCTATTCAGTGTTAAAATTTGCATTGTACTTAGGGCATTCTCTTCAAGTCATCAGTGGAAGAAATATTGGCAGTCTGAGACAATGTAAATTGTCCTAATAAAGCAATGACACTTGGTATTCCCTTAGGCATTCATATCACTGACAATACTAGATGTTTGAATGCAGTTTGAAGTTTTAGTAAAATTGAAGTTGTGGGAAGAAGGATTACAATTTTTAATGTGAACAAACCAGGAATTAATAAATTATAATTAATAACTAGATTAACTCTTAAACTAAAAGTACTACCTAAACTTGCTGGTATTGACCATAATAGAGATTAGCATATCATCTATGTGTTTAAAAGTATTGTACATAATGCAATGTATATATATACGAGATACTGTTGAATTGTACACTAGAAATTTATTGGACTTTGTTGATTGATGTCACCCCCATAATTTTTAATAATAAAAATAAAACTATTATACAGGAAATCATTAAAATAAGCAACTGTAGAATTAGCAATAGAAATTATAGCATAGAAATAGAAAGTACAGTAATAGAAATAGAATTTTATAGAAATGTGAATAGAAAATAAGAACCTATGATAATAGAAATGCAATGGACAAACACTAAATGCTCTCATGCAAAAAAAAATGAAAAACAGAACAAAACCTTTGAAAATATTTAAGTTCAATTGTTAATTTTAATAGGAGGTGGAGATTCTAAAACAAGCTTGTGGCTTATTTTATTTGTCAAACCTAAAGTTAATTTCCCTCTGAAAATTGAAAATAAAGAAGACATGAAGTGGAAAGTGATTTTTCAATAATTTATATACCATGGACCGTAAAACCATTTATTATTTATATTAATAAATTTGCATTCATTCCTCCATTCTTTTTTCCTACTTATTTATTAAAAAAAAAACTTTTTTAGAGCAATTTTAGGCCCACAGCAAAAGTGAGTAGGAACTACAGACTTCCTATATATCCTCTGTCTCCACATCTGCATAACCTCCCTATCAACATCGCCACCAAGTAGTAAATTTGTTATAATTGCCAAACCTACATTAATTCATCATTATCAGTCCATAGTTACATTAGGGCTCACTCTTATTGTTGTACATTCTATGAGTTCAGACAAACATATAATGACATAGATTCAGCACTGTATTATCATGCAGAGTATTTACACTCCCCTAAAAATCTTCTGCGCCCTGCCTGTTTATCTCTCCCTTCCCACTAACTCTTAGCACCGCTGATCTTTTCTACTGTCTTCATAGTTTTGCCTTTCCAGAATTTCACATAGTTGGAATCGAACAGTCTGTAGCCTTCTCAGATTGGCTTCTTTCACTTAGCAATGTGCATTTTTGGGTTCTCTGTGTCTTTTCATGGTTTGATAGCTCATTTATTTTTAATACTGAATAATATTTCATTGTCTGGATGCACCACAGTGTATTTAACCATCCACCTACTAAAATACATCTTGTTTGCTTCCAACTTTTGGTAATTATGAGTAAAGTTGATATAAATATCCATGTGCAGGTTTTTCTGTGGACATAAATTTCCAACTCCTTTCGGCAAATACCATGAAGTACGATTGCTAGATCATAGGCAATACTATGTTTAGTTTTGTAAGAAACTGCCAAACTGTCTTCCAAAGTGGCTGTGTCATTTTTTCCTCCTATCAACAATGAATGAGAGCTCCCATTGCTCCACATCCTCCTCACATTTAGAGTTGTTATTGTTGCAGATTTTGGCCATTCTAATAAGTGTATAGTGGTATCTCGTTGTTTAATTTGCATTTCCTTTATTTGCCTTCTGTATATTTTCTTTGGCAAGGTGTCCATTAAGGACTTTGGCCCTTTTTAAATTGTTTGTGTGTGTGTGTGTGTTCTCATTTGTTGAGCTTTAAGAGTTCTTTGTATATTTTGTAAAAGAGCCCCTTATTGGATTTTTTTTCTTTTGGCAAATATTTTCTCCCAGTTTGATGCTTGTCTTTTCATCCTCTTGACTGTTTCTTCTGAAGAACAGAAATTTTCAATGTTAATGAAGTCCAGCTTATCATTCTTCCCCTCATGGATCATGCCTTTGGTGTTGTATATAAAAAGTCAATGCCAATCCTAATATCACCTGCTTTTTCTCCTATAATATTTTCTAGGAGCTTTATAGATTTTCATTTACATTTAAGTCCGTGATTAAATTTGAGATAGTTTATGTGACAGGTGTAAGGTGTGTCTAGATTCATTTAATTGCAGGTGGATGTCCAGTTGTTCCAGAACCATTTACTGAAAAGACTATCTTTGTTTCATTGAATCGTTTTGCTTCTTTATAAAAAATTAATTAAATATATTCAAGTGAGTCTATTTTTGGGCTTTCTATTCTGTTTCATTGATCTATTTGTCTAGTCTTTTGCCAATACCACCCTGTCTGGATAATAAGACAATAATAATAAGTAGCTTTATAAATAAGTCATGAAGTTGGGTATTGTCAATTCTCAGTCCTCCAGCTTTGTTCTTCTCCTTCAATAATGTGTTAACTATTATAGGTTTTTTATCCTCCATATAATGTTTAGATCAGTTTGTTGATAACCACAAAATAACTTGCTGGGATTTTGATTGAGATTAAATTAAATCTATAGACCATGTTTGGAATATTGACATCTTGACAATACTGAGTCTTCCTATCCATGAACATGGAATATCTCCTCATTTATTTAGTTCTTCTTTGACATCATTCTTTTTCTTTAACAAATATTCAATGAATGTCTAAAATGTGCCAAGCACTGTGTGAGGCTTTTTGGATCTATGGTGATACTCTTTATTCCACAGAGCTTTTAGTATGAAAGGAATTCACAAGGAGTTGGCTAAAAGGAATTGGTCTCTGAGGAAGAAGGCTGGTTTTACAAGGACATGAGAAAGATTCTAACTTTTTTCTTTATACTACATTGTCAGCTTGGACTTTTTTAAATTAAACTTTTATTTTAAAAATATTTATTTTGTTAATTTAGAAACTGTCAATCCCCATGTAAAGACCAGGTCAAAAAGAAATGTAACAATGGAGTACACATTTTAACAGATTTTGAAAATGTGGTCCAAATTCTTATATTCTATTTCTTTACATAGTTTACATCAATTATTAAATGTACCATTCATATACATGCACGAATATATGTACATGCACATATGCATATATATAAATGTACACACACACATATGAAATAAAAAATCCTAATTATATTTTTCATAAAGTAATTCTGAAATTTGTTTCCAGTCCCTTAGGAAAAGCAGCTATACAACAGAAAACAACAGGAAGATGGGTTCTGGGTGGTGAAATAAAGGCAACTGATGGTTAAATTTTGCCTGAGATAAGGCATCACATTAGTGATAACTTGCACAGTCTAGTGTTTGTTTTGTGAAGCTCAGTACTTGGGAGGATGAAGGCTATGCTATACACATTAGGGATTAGCCTAGATCTCCTGATGGATTTTTCTAACCCACTAACAATTGAATTTTACACACAAATGTCAGTCAAAATTTAGATGGAGTCATTTTTGAGATCCATCAAAAAAGAGATGGTTTAACATAAAGATGATTATTATCATTGACTATATAGTGATATGGAACTAAATTATTATTAAGCCCTATGTTATAAAAGAGAGAAAGCTCAAAGAAAAAAATTACCTGGCAACAGTCTCTACCCTTTTGAAGCAATCTAAAAAGGAATTAAAATTTTTATATCGGCTTAAGACAGGTCTTTTGATATTCTTTAGCTTCATGTTTCTTGTGATAAGAATTTATTAAGAATTAAATTCTTCAGAAAACGTTATTCCTTTAACTTACAATGCTAAGAAATACTGAAATGACATTTTAGAAGTTCTTCTTCTTCCTCTTCCAAGAATAGGTCAAAGCTTTATTGACATATAACTTACCTAAATTGAAAGTAAAGCTTTATTCAGTACTTATGACTCCTATA
The DNA here is from genome assembly GCF_902729225.1 of Pteropus medius. Classification (NCBI taxonomy): domain Eukaryota; kingdom Metazoa; phylum Chordata; class Mammalia; order Chiroptera; family Pteropodidae; genus Pteropus; species Pteropus medius. The sequence continues at coordinate 25,388,834 of NW_024354875.1, forward strand.
ACTATCATTGTTCATTTGACTAAGAAACAAATGTCAGACTTGTATATTAAAAGCAAATTTTGCTAGAAATATTTTGAGGAGCATAATAAGACCAATGAATCTTATAAGAATTAAAGCTGTATAAAAGTATCTTTTTTTTTTTGGACAAGGATAACCCAGGGCTAATTCTTTCATTTTATATAAACATTTCTAGATATACTTAGTGTAGTAAATACATGAGCAAAAGATAGTTTTCAAATTTTCCATATTAATCAAGAGGAGAAGTAATCTGAAACTAGAATAATATTAATTTATTTAATTCTATAAAAGTTTTATAATTTTTGATTGATATGGACTCATGGATTTCAGATTTCTTTTATAGAGTATGCATTCTTACCTATTCTTAATAAAATATACATCTATAACCTAATAATAATGCCTATAATACATCTATACTATAATATCCATATTATAGTTGAATAAACTGAAACCAAAAAAGGCTATGTTTTTAACAGTTTGGTACAAATAAACTTATTATGCTAGGAACATGTCTCTTAAGTGGAGAGAAAAATGGGTTAGGAATTCAAGATACAAAGTGAGTGTTGGAAGAAAGTCTGTCCAAAATTTGTCATCACATCAGAGATTACATGTTTACCACACATAAAAATCAAATGAAATAGAAAAGATGTTTTATGCTGAATTTAGTTTGAAGGTAGAAGTAAACTAATATGAATAGAAAAGTCATGTTTATATTCGTTTGCTTATCTCACCCCTCTTTACCTTTCATATCTGTTGTCAGACTCTTACTTCATGTGATCTAACTGATGCTAGATAATTTATGCCATCAAGTTCCACTCTTGGGAGATTTGGTGAGTAAAAATCTATCTTTTTAATTTAAAAAGCTTAACAGACATAATTTTATGTGTGTCACTTTCCTCTCAATCTGCATATATCATAGCACAGAAAGTTGAAAATGAATTTAAATTTAGTTCCATAATCTGATGCAATATGTGCCTCTAAAACTTAGTGTCCTAGTTGATCTTAAAATATAAAACCGTCCTTTCACAAATTAAAAAAAAATAAGCATCAAATATAATCATATAACTAGTTATGTTAAAGGCCACATCACCACTCTCCCCCCAAAATGAGAAATTAGCTTAAAACAGTTCTTTTTTTTAAAGAAACTGTTTTATTTTTAAATAAAACATTTTAAAATTAACTTAATTTAGTATAATGAACCTTCAGAGTTGATGGCAGCAAATCTTACAATTACAGGCTTTCTACAAATAAAACATAATGTAGAAGCTGGTTGTATCTCTTCGCTCTCTAGAACATCAGAGTCATGTATTGAGTATTACAAGGGAAAACAAGAACCGGAAGGCATGTATAATTTTCCCATTTATTGTTTTTTAGACTTTGTATTGAGCATAAAATTTGGAAAAATGCATCTAGTAGGTAACTGTCATAATCAGAAAAGTATAACAAGAATACTATAGAGGAGATGACATTTGAAAATATTATAAACAAATAGAAAACTAAGCAAGAAATGTGGTAAAATGGTTATGTGTCAGGACAGCATATTTGACAACAAGTATTCATTGGGTGTCTAGTATATGCCAGCAGTTTTCAAAAGCATTCTCATTTCATTCTTTTGTCAATTTTCTGAGTCATGTCCTAGTGCTCCTGTTTTACAATCAAGAAAGAGGTGCTAAGGATTTTGCCCAAGATCACATGACTTATAACAGTAGAGCAAAAATTTGTAGCTAAATCTCAGAAACTAAGTTCTTTTCACATCATCACATCAATCCAGCAGTTTTCAAAATGAATTAATTACTATCTATGGCTCTATGAATTTAAAAACAACAGTAGCTTTGTTTTGACCACTTAAAGTGCTATAAGGAACATAGTGCTATACTAATGAGTTGATAAACCAGATAGTCGGAAAGATAAAATTTACTATTATAAAACCTTTATAAAATCAGTTAAGATTACGGGTCACCTTCCTTGAGAAGAACTGAAGATTTTCAAGATCTGAAGTTGGCGAAGATGTCTCCATAATGAGAAGTTACCTGAACTGGAAAAATATGGATGTAAACTCAGAAACCAGAGTGTGTGTGCTTGCAGAGCAGGGATAGGCTCTTCTGAAATAAGTCCAGGGAGTAGAGTGTGAAGAGGTGAAAAATCAAAGGAGCTGGACCACTTTGTGGGATGTGTACAGAAAGTCAATGTGATCATGATAAGAAGTCAACTTAGGGGCTCAAAAACTACGTATTTTATAGGGGAAAGATACTGCAATGTGAAGAAAAAGTTACCTGTCCAAAAGTTCATGTGTCCAGTGCTTTGAAAGGCCAAAAATCAAAATATCAGAGTTTGGCCTAAGGAAAGGTTTATTGATCAAGAAGACGTCAACTGAGAAAATTGGGGTCCTAGTAGTTCCTCGAATCCATCTTAAGAGAGTAGAATTCAGGCTTCTTTTATGTCAGGGGAAGGGAAAATAGGAGGGGCTATTTTGTAAAAACTCAAGCTCCAAGCAGAATTTCTCTAATGATTAGCATGTCCAAAGCAGGAGTTTTGAGCTGGAAGCCATTGGAAGGATGCAGGCTTGAATAAGATGGAGTCAGAGAGAAGGAGCATTTTCATTCTGTTACACTATGAGAAATAAGAGTTGTTTGCAGTATATTATGAAGTAGGGCAGATATCCTTGGTGACCGTTGGGAGTGCAGTTTCACTAGGACGTCTAGGATGCAAAGATTTCTGAGACTTGAGGATGAACAGAGTGGTAAGGAAATGCAGAGATATGGTAGAAAGAAGAAATCTAGGAAATCTTACATGGGAAGAAGTGGAGAAAAATCAGAGAGTAACCAATGAGAAAATAATAGATATCTTCTCTACTCTCCCTCTGCAACAGGCAATCATCTCTTTGCATGTTCAAAGTGACAGCACAAGGACTATAGAGACAAAGGATTGGAAATGTTGAAAGTGAGAGGGTAAATCAGAAGATATGGAGGCCTATGTAGTTAACATTAGATTTCATTTCTCCCCAGAGCACAAGCAGGCCCAGAAATAATTGAAACATGCAAACATTCAATTCAAAGAAAAGGAAGATAACCCTAGATGAAAATTAAAGCAAATTTGCACTTTTCACTTTGCCAGAACAGTACATTAGGTGCATTCCTCTACTCTTGTATACACAATAGTGTCACTGAACAGTAGGGAAGAAAACTTTATTAGAGGAGCTGTAAAATATCAGACTGCTATCAGGAGTGATTTGTGAGGCTCATTAAAACTTGGTGAAACTTTTAAAACCTTTAGATCAGCACTTTATGTCCATCGTTCACTCTCTCCCAATTGTTGATGGGAAGAGCTATAAAGGCACTGAGAGGCTTAATTATTTCTTATTCACTATCAACCACTGCTCACACAGCTTTAAAAATTTAATGAGTCACCTGAATTTCTCTAAAGTTTGTCATTACAAAAATTTGATTTTTATAGTATTAGTATTCTTTTACATTTTTATATACCATATATGACAGAAGCATTTAATAAGCCATGCCCTAGTATTATTTAGAACTTTGAAAGTAGAGTTGTAGTAAATTGTCTTATCAGTAATATTGTCTCTTTCAAGATTGCTCCATTTACTAAGAAACCTCAAAGCAGACATAATAGAGTAATTAACAAAAATTCCTAAGCTTTTTTCTTTGAATAGCTGATATCGAGACAGAGTCAGGGGTGCTGTAACAATTCAGCTACAGTAAAAGAAATTGTGAGTCATTCCATCAATACATTTTAATAATTTCAAATACAATAACTTATTTTTCCATAAATAGGTGGAGTAATCTATTTCCTCCCAGTAACCCCCACATAACTACTCTAGTGAATAGAGGAGAGAAAATTACTATACCAAGAATGAAAATCACTTAACACTATGTAGCCCCTAGCAGTATCCATTTCAAATAATTTAAAAAACATGGTGTGATACCAGAATCCTAATGAATATTAGGAAATAATGTTGGATTTACCTAATAATAATAGTTTCTTTTTTCATTCTAGACTTAAAGCAAGCAACCATCCTAGTTGCACTGTTCATACTAAACAAAAAAAAAATTACATGTGTAAAAAATAGTATATAATAAAAAGTCATGTAGTGATATACATGTGTATGATATACATATACATGTATAGTTAGTGATATACATATGTCATAATTTGGTAATTGTACCCAGTATAGCCATTCCTGTTAATAAAATCCCCAAATATTGTATTCTTTTGTAAACAGCAACTAATTATGACCTTTGGAATGCTTCCCACGCTACCCTGGCTGTGCCAGACCCCACACACCACCACACAACCCAGCTACTACAGGATTATCCAGGGACCTCCAGGAACCTACTACAGCCTGCCCTGGTTGGCTCCCTACCTTTCTGGAAGTAGTCTTTTCTGGCTGGTGGTCTGTTCAGTCTAAGCCCATGTTTTACAGATAAATTATATTTCATCCCTCTCCTCATGTAAGTTAAGAAAAGGAAGGCCATTATAATCCTCAACTTTAGAATTCTTTCTTCTTAAATACCATATATGCTTTTTAGTGGCAAATACACTGTTTTGATTGTTTCTAATGAAAAAGAGTAACAAGATTTCTATTGAAAGCTACTTTGATAATGATGCCCTCTTATGTTTAGATTTCTCAAACACCTTGTACTATATAACATAATAGTGGATGAAAAAAGACTAGATTATTGAAATATTATATTATAAAAGTTTCTTTACCTAATTACCATTTGGGAATTAAAGAAAAAGATGATTTGGGGGAAAAAAACAGATCACAGACACATATCTTTGAATAAAATAGTTAACATGACCCTCAATGTTATTATTTATTCTATTTTAAAAATTGAGACAGAAATACTTCAACATCACATATGTATAAGTAAAATGTCGAAGTAACAAAGATATTACCAAATGAAGGTAGCAGCAAATGGAACTGTATATTTTCAAAACTCTGACCAAACACTTATTTATCCTCTCAAGAGATAAGGACTTAAAAAATTGAATGTTTCATTATTTTCCATAATTGGGCAAATTAAGAGTGCAATGGTCAGGGAAGAGCATGTAGAAAGAAAATATCATCACCGAGGATTCTTTAATTGTCCTACCCCCAGTGTCCCCTTAGGCACAACTGGAGCCAAAAGGACATCCTGCAAACAGAGCCTGCAGGATGCTGGTGCTTTGAATAGGTGGTAATCTCTAAGGATTATATTCAGTTCCTGAAACTACTCAGAAAAACACAAACTCCAAAAGTCTAGCTATAACTAGAATGTACTGTCTTCATTTAATTCTTTTTTTCTCCACAGTGAACATGAATTCTCTTCATGGCATAGATAAGCCTGGATGATGACAGTATTTCTTTTGGATAGAAACCCAAACATTCTCCAAAATGATCTGTAGCATCTCATTACCCAAAACTACCTGTGAGAGCTCATAAAGCAGAATAAATCAGATTCACCAGTTTAAAAAGATGTGCATGCCAGTTTCATTTCTAATGCCCCTATAAGATGCACTGTAATACGTGAGTTCTCTTAGAATATTGTAATATTATTTTATGGCAAATAGTGATGCTTTTCTAGTTTAATATATGGTACAAATAATACCATACCTTCTCAAGGGCTTATAGGTTCATACACTTCATGTATTATATTGGGAGAAAAAGATGTCATGAAATCTGGTTTAAAAAGCTTGAAAAGAGGAAATGAAATGCTCAATGAAGAAATAAGAAGCTATAATATTGCTCATGCTCAATGAGAAATGCTGATTTGAAATTCAGGCATAGTGCTCCTCATCTTCAAGAAAAGGAAACTAAATCTTTATTGATACTTGTAAAAAAATTGCTTGTTTGAGAGCATAAGCAGGAAGACAATGCTTTTACCATATAATGGAAAATCCAGCTCTGTTTTAGAAATTGGAAGATATGGGTCCTAGTCCTGATGCCAAGTAAGCTTGGGCAAATTGCTTGGCCTTGGTTTCTATGTTTATAAAATAAAGGTTGTTAAAAGAAATTAGGAGAAGAAGTAAAAAAAAAGATGGGGAGGAAAAGAGACAGGCAGGCAGGCAAGCAGGAAAGCAGGCAGGCAAGCAGGAAGCTGGTTAATTGGTTAGCATTTGGGGGACAACTACCCTGGGCCAAAAACCATTGGTGCATTTCCCAGAAAGTATAATCTGTGATCCCAGTTCCTTACCATCTTAAAATTTTTTGATTATGCAGCACTTCATCTCTAGATAATATTGTTTTAAATTGACTCACAGGTGGAAATGTCATTACCATTATTATCCTGTTTTCCATGAGGCTGACTTTAGTAGCTTCACCAGAGAGATGAGATGTGGAAGGCAAAATGGGCCCCAAGTATTATCTTCTACTTCTGGAAAAGTAAATCTGTTGTTTGGAACAAAGACTTGCTATCAATAAAGGGGAAGTTCTTTCATCCGTGTAAATGTCAATATATGGTTCTCACACAAGATAAAGTGAATTCCAGTGCTGCCACCTTTGTTACAGAGACAATTAAGGTGTCCTGTTATCCATTATTCATCACTCTTGCCTTTGCTCCAAATAGAACAATAAACAGAGCTAAGGAATAAATATTCTTCACACTGAAGAATTCATTTTTCTAGGATCCAGGTGTCCAGTCTCTGATAACCCTGTTGAACTTGTGCTTGTCAGAGATTTCACCAGCATGTTTTCTTCTGAGGGGAGGAAGCAGCAGTGTGTGTGTGTGTGTGTGTGTGTGTGTGTGTGTGTGTGAAGCAGTTGCCTTAAAGCAGTTTTTCTGCCCTCCTCACTCTCTTTATAGGTCCATATACCTGTTTTTTTCTCACTTCACAGTTTTGTTTCCCTACATTTGAATCTTTCCTCCTTTATTTTTTTTTTTGCCTTTTCCAATAACTAGGTAGTAAATATAAACTTTGTCTTTATACTCTGAAAATCATATTTTTTCCACAGAAAATAATCTCTCCAAATACTTCTTAAAGACCATAGATCATAATCTAATGTTTACAGCAATTAAAGGAGAAGATATATCTAACCCTTCAATTTATTCTAAACATACTGGTTCACTTTATAAGTAGAGGAACAGAATCATCAAAATGAACTCTCTTTTTAAATGAGTGAAGTTTTAAAGATTCTAAACTGATAGAAATAATCAGAATAATAATGTTAAAAAATGAGACTCATGAATTTTTTATAATTCTTTTATAAAGATACAAATGTGTTCAATGATCTTTAGTAGTCGGTTTCACGACAAAATAATTGTGATATAATTCAGTTCTCATTATGATAAATATGAGCATTCTGTCATTAGAAAAACCTTATCAAATAGTGCAACTGTATGTACACTAGGCTTTAAGTATGGTTTTGCACTGATTTTAGACTATGAAATATAAAGAATAAAAGAAAGTGAGAAACGCAAAACTTGGGTCAGAATGTCTTGATAGATTATGCACGCTGGAAAGCAAAAGGGGCAGCAAGGATTGACAACTGAGGAAACCTGGTTGTCCTTTATGTCAGTCTCCTCAAAGTCAATAAAACGTTAAGTCTGCATCTCAGGCACATCTGTCTCAGCTGTAGCAGCCACAAATAAACTTTTATTTTAAGACATATTTATAATTTAATTTTTACCATCACTTGGGTGCAGCCATATTAATCTCAATATAACTATACATTTAAACATGCTTTTTTTCAATCTTCAAAGAATGCTTCATCATTCTAGATCACTATTTTGGTGAAGAACAGATGCATCTGACCACATGTAGGACATATGTATTTTTTGAATTATACAATTAATTTTCTCATAATCTCTCCAGATGAAAAAAACCCACTTAGAAATCTGCCCTACTGAAAAAAAAATATCTTTCCTACCATTCCAGTTTCCTTCCTTTACTGATTTATGTTTTGTTTTTGTAGAACAATTTGAATCTGCATCAGAGAAAAACTGGCTCTAACTAAAATGGCCATTTCTGCCCTTTCCCATAATAGAATCTTGAAAACTACAAGTGAAAATCAATAGAGGATACCTTAGTATGAAGGGACACAGATTATTGAATATCTATTTGCCACTTAAAAATAAAAATAATGCTTTTAGACAAAGGAGACATCATTTACTAATGTAGGAGAGGATTAAATGTAGTTGGTTTAGATATAGTTTTAAAAGGATAAAATATTAAATTTAAAATTAACAAACTATCACTGTTACAAGAGGTGAAAGTGAATAGAAAATAGACTTATATGTAATAAAATAATAGATTTATTTCCTTTGAGACACTGCTAAAATCTGAGAGGTAAAGGGGGAAAACAAACAAAAATAGTTGCTAATCAAATGCGTAGCCCTTATTTCCTAAATCATGAAAACAAATTCTGGTTGGTACTTTAGAACATTACCAAGAACTTTCAACTTTGAAAGAAAAAAAAAAAAAACAGAAAATGAGTTATGGACTGTGATTTGTACTGCTATGATGAAAATCCAATCAGCAGAATAGTAAATATAATTCTAATTCCCCTACACATGAAAGTAAATGCCCAGAATTTAAAGAATGTATTTCCCCTTGATACATTTATGTCTTAAATAATTACTGTATAGTTATCAAAAGAAAAAATAGTCTGACTCTGAAAGTAAATAGTAATTTATTAAATTGAGAAAAAATTTGTATACATTGAAATGCAAATTTAGGTATACAATTTGTTGAGTTTGGACCAATATTGAAACTCATATAATCAATACCCCAATCAAGATAGAGAATAAAATAAGCCCATCATTCCCAAAATTTCCTGTGTGCTCTTGTAAGAGTTTAGAACAAGCCACCCCAAGATATGCCTCAGTTGTATGCAAATTCTTTTAAGCTGGGGGCAACTGAGACCCTGCAGGCTCAAGAGACATTTCCGTCCTCTGCTTTACTATTAGGAGAAATTTAGACTGGGAGCTTGGCCCACGATATGAGTTATTACCAGAAATGATGTTTTGCCTATCTATATGGCAGGGCAAACTAATAATTGCTGAACATATACTCTCCCTGCAATTATGTTCTGAAGCCACAAGGTGCATTGCATCATCCTTAGCTCAGAATGTCTTGTATATTTCAATTTCCTTTTCTGTCTCTGAATCTCTCATTTATGTGGGGTCTTTTATTCTTTCATGTATGCAGAGTCCATATACATATGTATGTAATTACATTAGATTATTTTCTCTTGTTAATCTGTTATGTCTATTTGATTAGTAGACCAGCCAAAAGAAACTTGAGGGTAGAGGAAAGTTTCTTCCCCCACTTAGTCCCTTCTGGTCAATTCCTATACCCCTTCCCATCCCATAAGCAACAACTGTTTTGATTTCTATCACCATATATTCTTTTATTTATTTATTTTTTGCTCAATATGTTTTTTGAGAATCATTTATATTATTCTTTTATGTCCATAGTTTGTTATTGTTTATTGCTGATCAATATACGTTGATAGCCACACAATTTATTTACCTATTCACCTGTTGATAAACATTTAGTTTGTTTCCAGACTTGGACTATTATAAATAATGCTGCGATAAACTACTCCTACTTAATAGACATTCTTTAGACAAAAAATTTTATACACAAAGGCAGGTTAATTTTATCATCAGTTTACAAATAGACTAACACAAATGACTAAGGCCTGATAGTCATAAGTTGGAAAAAAGATGGCTGTGCAACACCCTGTACACACTCATGCAATAACAGATTCTAAGACAAAGATCCTTTACGGGGGATCTTTAAAAGTAAAGGATACCCTATAAGAGACCATTGGCATTTAACAATGAACTCAATCTCTACCTTTAGCCGGTTCTGTTCTCCTGACTTAACTGTGGTTCACAAAGCGGTTGAGGTTAATTAGTTTACTTTTAGTTTAACCTTCAAATGGTACTTACAGAGAGATTCATTTGTAGTTTTATTTCAAAGAGGTCAGCAGGTGCAGTATTCTTTAGAAGAATTCTGACTCACTTCTCCGAATTGCAAGTTACTGTCTTTGTCTACAGAGTAAGCATTTTAGGCATCACGAGGATGAGTGGATACATTTTTAAACTCACCAGTTTCAGGAGGCTAAAAAATGTACATGAAAAGTCTGTATTATGGGATGGTAGACATTTTGAAAAACCTCATACACATATTTTGGTACATATTTTTTATTCAGTCACTCATGCTGCTCCAAATTTCCTTTTGAGCACAATGCTCAGTGAGCATATCAACTTGATATGTATTTTTAATCCAATTTTTTCACATTTTTTAAAAATATTTTATTTGTTTATACTTATATTGCACTTACTGGGTACTAAAGCTTGTTGTAAGTGCTTTTACAAATATAGTCCTTAAAAACCTGTAAGTCAGGTTCGCTTATTATCATAATCTCCGTTTCACTGATGATTAAGCTGACGACAGGCTAGTCAGGTAACTTGCCAAAGATCACATAGTGAATATGTTCAGGATTCTGACCCAGGCAACCTGACTCCAGAGTCTATGACCTTAGCCAGTATGCTATGCTCCCTCTTTATCATCCTTTTCAAATAAGCAAGAGATGACTTCCACTTTATTGAAGAGATAACTGATAGATCAAATAGTTGAAAGTTTGTCTTGTGTTTTAATTCATTAAATTAATTTATTTAAGGAAACTATTTGTAAAACTGCTGCTTTTTTGCAAAGCACTGAATTAGGCACTGGGAAAACAGATTAATTTAACTTATTTCTAAAACACCAGAGGTAGGTGTTTGTCTAATTGTACTTAAGAGAACATTCGAATCCTCCAAATTTAAAACATTTAATATGTAAAATCCAGAAACAATTTACGCTTTTCTGTCAAGATGCGCCTTGACTCCACATATATGTACACTGTATGTATCAGGAACGTTACATGGACAGGAGGTGTGCTGAGGTGGTACAGTAGAATTTTGAGGTGTGCTCTGAAAAAGGACAATGAACACTTAAATCACAGCTTGTTATATACTGCGTGTGTAGCCTTGGGAAAGTTTATTGACTTCATCTTTTCGATCTTCAAAATGGGAACAATCAAATACCTACTTTATAGGATGTTATGAGGACTGGGGTAAAAATGAGATTTTTATGAGTACTATAATACTGTACGTGCTCAATAAATGATAGTTATTATTATTATCTAAAGTACTCAAATAGCACTATTATCTAACTCATCCCAGTTATAGAATAATATATAAATTGCCACTGAGAAATAATTTAACAAGCCCAGTCTCTGAACTCATTAGCAAGATACCAGCGTGCATCAATGTAAATAAAATAAAATCAACAAAAAGAACACAATTCCAGGGTCTGATTTTTTACATGAATTATGCTTAAATTAGGTGTGGGGATGAGGAGTCATTGATTATATCTGTTCTGCAACAATAAAAAAAACATTGGTAGCAAGAAGGTTCTACCTGAGTATATTATGATGTCATTACTTTAAGAAAAGTTTTATGTTTTTTGTATTTTGTGGTTCTTAGAATCTGTAGCAGAAGGCAGCACATAACACTTCTGCTAAAATGGAAATACAATGCCTGGGATTTCTTTTGTTTGTCTTTTCCAAGTATTCTGATATATAGCTAAAGTAGTTAAAAGGTTAGGATATATATATATATATACATACACACACACATATACATATATATTTTTTTTAATTTTCAAATTCTGTAACCTCAGATATTTCAACAAAAATTTCTAAGCCTTCTCTTCTGGGGAAAAAATTAATGTTTCTAGCAATTTTTCAAATGTCATATAAGAAGTATTTATAAAAATACTCTCGCTTATTCTTTTATACTTGAGATTCATTTTTATTTTTGTAGCCGAACAGTAGCTCAACCAGACATTTTGCTTTATTTTTCTGTTATTGAAGAAAAATTAAGAATGATATTATAAAACGCTTTTTTGGTAAAGATTTTACAGAACATAATTAGTATCCCTCATGTTTTCAAAAACTTTAGATTAATAAAAAAGGACTAACAGATTTCTTTTAAATGAAGTATTCTCCAAAAAGAAATTCATCACTGAAGTTACTGGAATCCTCTAAAGAGTCAATAATTAAAATAAAATATTGTGTAACTCACACTATACTCACATTGTTGTGAATATATTTAAAATAATGAATGTTGGCGGATATGAAATTTCAGTAGGACACCTTCTGCTCCCTCTAGAAACATGAAATACAAAATAAATAAATAAATAAATAAATAAATAAATAAAACGATCAAGTCTTGAAATTTCAAAGCAAGAACTAAAGAGAAGCTGGCTAACAGGGCAGTTGAGGTTGTACATCATTAGAGGCATTTTTTGTGTGGTCCTTCATTTGGGGAGCAAATTCCGAAAACTGCAATCTGAGAATTCATAAATTCTACTGAGCCTTGGTTAAGTGACATTCATTATAAAGAACACCTAGAGGGAAGACCCAAGAATTGAGTCACAGCTAGAGAGATCAGATTATCTGCACTCTGCATGTCTTGGTTAAGTAAGGCAGCCAAGGAAAAAACGATTTTTCCCTGCAGTCATTTTGGTAGCATTATATTGGGATAAAGTTAGTGGTTTATCTAATAGTATGATGAGTTTCTGTCACTTAAATGTTTCCTCCCAATTATTTTTAATTTTCAGCATGTAATGACATTTATGACTTACAAGTACATTTCTATTCTGTTACATGGTATCCTAGCCTAATGTTTATTTATTACGAGTGTATTACTTTCATGCCTGTCACTTTGAATCTAAGTAAAACTATAAAATTTTAAATATATCAATGTATATGTATATATATTCTGATGCAAACTATGAAATAAAAACAATTTTTACTAATCAAATTGTCATCATAGTCTACATAGATAATAAGAAATACTGAAAATAACAAAATCCAACTTATTCCAAATAGAAAGAAAAAAAAGTTCACAAAGTGCTACTAAGTGGTCAAAAATTAGTCCCAGTTTCTGAATCTGAGGCTTATAAGACTGCTAACAAATTACTGAAATGAAAATGTGAATGTAAAGAACAGTTTTGGGAAGCGTTTTTGGAAGACCCTGGTATGGCAGGCGAGGTGGGGGCATTCAGTCCCGAGAATCAGCTATTAGAGAGATTCCCATCAGTCCTTAGGTTTGGCAATACTGAACAGTTGTCTTTCTTAAATTAGAAAATAAATTGCCCAAATATGTTCCATGTGTGTTTTTCAGTAAAGATTATGAGTTAAATTCAATAATTAGACAATAAGATACTGTTTTTATTGGGTCAACACAAATTAAAAAGAATGCCAAGTTTTACTACACACAGTATGTGTCCAATTAAATGCACTGTCTTTTGGAGTTTAATTTGACAAGAAGTACGAAACGTTTTTAAGATACACACACTGTTTGACCCAGAAATTATACTTCTAAGAAAAATAGTGCAGGTGTGCAGGATGATTGTACAGTTTCTTTGTATGTTCTTTGTATGTTTTTACAATTGTGAAAAGGTGGAAATAATAAAGCACTCAATAATAAGGCATCGCTGGCAATATTTTATTTTCTTTAATGCAATACTCTGTTGATATTAAAATAATTTTCAAAATGTCCATGTGTTAAGTATTATATAATCATTAAAACATGTACATGTTCAGGATAAATTTCTCAGTAAGAAAAACAGGCTACAGTTTGGTACATGTAGTACTATTCTGGTCTTGTAAAAAAAAGTGTGTGTGTGTGTGTTTGTATAGAAAAATTATAGACAGAATACATGCCATCATTTTAACAGTGGCTATCTCTTAGATTCAAGATTATAGCTTTTTTAAAATTCCTCTTCTATATTTTCAAATTTTTTTGACAGTGGAGTTAAATCACTTTGAGAGAGAGTAGAGATATTAAGACTTTGTTGAGGTGGTGAAATCCTGTATCAGGATGTGACTGATGAAGTGTCTGCTGATACCATACAGACTTTACAATCTCAACACATGACTCTGGGTTTGAGAAAAATAACAAAATGTGTTGGAAAGCCAATGTAAGTATGAAGTTGTTTTCAGTGTGTGGAGATAGACAGCAGAGAAAGAAATCAGCATAAGTTTTATAAGTGTTTTATCATGTGTATTCAACTAAAGATTTCTAGAGAGGGCCAGGATGGCTTGTAAAATTGCAAGGATTATTATAGGAACATGTAGACATATTTTTTTTTCTTTTAATGGCTTGTAGATGCCCCATCTGAATCAGCTCACTGTGTAGGCATTAAGGATCTATCTAGACAATCCTGACCATTCAACTATCTCTTTCTAGCTAATTGGAGAAGGGTGATTAGTTGTCGTGACTTTTTAGAAAGAACTACAGGTTATTAAATATTAGAATAAATTGCTTCATAATACATAAACTATATGGCAGCAAGTTTTCAAATTATTCGATTAATAATGCAAGTTGTTAATTTTACAACTCTCAAATTTAGTAAAATGACTGGCACAGGAAGTTGAATGAATAAATGAGACTTCTCTAGAACTTGCCACTTGACATGTTCATTGGTAAACAGGTGTATTCCTGGGTTCTTTTAAATTTATTTTTTGCTCTCCTTCCATTTCTTCTTTTTCTTTTAAATAAGTGCCTTAATAAGTCCCCTCAAAGAGTTCAACGTTGAGTGGAAGAAACAGACATAAAAATAAATTATTATAAGATAATTTCATAAGTGTTCTAATAGAGACAAGGGGCAGTGGGAATGTTAGGAAATGTGGACAAGGTTGCCTGAGGGATTTAAAGAAGATCATGCAAAGGAGAGAGGAGGGCAGCTTCTGAGAGAAGATCAAAGGCCCAAGATAGTATGGTATATACCAGGAACTGAGTCTGACATTTGGCCCAATGTGAAGAAAATTGGAGGTGTTTTAAATAAGCCAGAGACTCTTCACACCAGTGAATTTGTGATTTCCCTTTTAAATACCAGTGGTGAAGTTGGTCAAATCACATAATTTTCTCAGAAAATAAAACTTTATTATGGGAAAGGAGAGTATAAGAACACAATAGAGCTTTTGCTACTGAATCAGACCACTGTATGAATTTTCTTCCAAACTTCCTACATAATGACTACACAAACAGTAGACAGGAGGCACCTTAACTAAAAATATCCTTCAAATATAAATTGACCATATAATTTACAGTCCAAAATGGGGACACTTTTAAGAGTAAAAGAAGAGTTCCATTAATAATTACGCAAAAATTACAGGCATATGTTAGCTCTTCTCACTCTACTGAAATCAAACATCACAACAGAGATTCATTTTGAATGATACAGTTCGGTTTAAAATAAAAAATACCTAAGATAAAGCTGGCTTCATTTACCTTTTGGTGTGAATTTAATCAATCAGATTCATGCCTCAGATAATCAATAAATCCATGATTTAGAACTAGAATTAGGACATAGCGAATGGAGTAGGATGAGGCAATAAAGTTTGCAAGTAGAAAAAAATCTAGATTTTAAATCTCATCTCCACTTTGCCTTGTGATCATCAGTACTTTACTTAACTTCTCTGAACTTCAATTTAATATCAAAAATAGGATAATATCTACTCCCAAAGCTGTCATCTCATGAAAATCAGATAAAGTAACACAGAAAGAACCAGTTACAGAAATAGAATTCAGTTAACACTGGTACTTTGGGAGGAGATCTAAATTAGGTAGAGAGCTATGGTCCATGAAATATGATCATGGGAACTGGAACCTGAGGAACACATGTATGTGTGTTAAAGACCTAAATAATTGTATAGCTAAAGATCAACTAATTAACACTATTAAATAAAAACGAATGGTGTATATAAGAAATTCTAACTAATTTTGCCAAGTAAATGGGAACTTGATTAAACATTATTCACAAAATATATAATATTGCATAGCTCCAACATTAATTTTATTGAATTGATGTGATTAATTAGTACATTAAAAAACCTTAAGATTGTGATTTTAATATGTGGTCTTTTCTAACACAAATAGATTTTTATTATTTTTAACATATAAATACCTATTTAGTTTGTCCTAGATCTTTTTACTTGATCTTTGAGAAATTGGTTATGATACCACCATTAATTTTATACTTTAATTTTTGTCATCATGTCTATCATATTAGGTCATTAATATATATTTCGCTGAATAGAATTAAGAAAGATATTTTGAGCATAGAAGTCAACAGTCAGTATGCAAAGCAACAACCATTCTTGAACCCATGCAGTTACTACATGTTTCTTAAAACCAATATTCTAAACAACATGCAAGAATTAATATACAATCAAAACAAAGGACAACAAATAGAAACACTCTTAGAAATCCTCAAGAAAAGAAGAATAAAAACAGGAAAAGGCAACAATAAAAACAGCAATGGTGAGATTTCACCTGCTGTAGCCACGTCTTCTAACTGGTCATTTCAGAGGAAAGAGCTGGTAAACAAAAGCAGTGAGCATTGGGCAGCTTTGCCAGGCCCTGCTTAGCACAGTCCAGTTTGAGATCATTTTAAAAAACTAACCAACTAAAGGCAGAAATGTACCCACAGTCCTCTTCTACTCTTCCCCCAATTCTTACCCACTAGGCAGCAGCCCAAAGTAAAAATTATTGTGAGGCAGTCTGCAAAACAGTGGAAACAGTGGGAACCACGACAAGAAGAGTTTATATGCAAGCAGACCTACTTTAAGAGAGGGAAGGGCCCAGGAGTTACCACAATTTGAGTTGTCCACAGAAAAACTACTTTGATTTTCTCAATTAGATATTTTATATAAGTTAAAAGAACAAAAGAAAGATATAAAATGTTCAGTCATTGAGATAAGAGCTTGGTACTGGGTTTTCTCATAATCTACCGGTGACAAGTGGCAATTTGACCTTCTTAACTATTCAGTAATAAGGCAAATTTCCTCGATGGTGATCAATGTCTAACTGCTCCCTGATTCTACTGTTTCTCAGCAGTTCAGTACTTTTGTTAAATGCAGACAGCATGGTATGTAGAGAAAAAACATTCATCTGACAATAATAGCATTTAATAATTACTTTTTATTTTAATAAGCTAACTTTATTATTTTAGATTCAACACTCTCATTATTGAGCGACCCTGAAATCAGCTTCATTGTCAATTAAGAATTTTCAAGAAAACACTGAGGGATAAAATGCCGTACTAGATATAAAATGCCAATACTGTGTAACTTATGTAGTAAACACAGTGTCAAACACAGCAATGAATGAAATTCAGAAAAGAACAGAAGAGAATTTTGGGTTTGGTTGTTACATAGAGTACTGTTGGAGACACTAGTGAGAGTCATTTTGATTTGGTGTTGAGTGAGTGACATTTAGATAACTGGTTAATAATTCCTGGTTAATGGCTTCTTTCTAACTTTTTATTAAAATTTTTTTTAGCTATTTGTATAAGTACAAGCTATGAAGATGATTTAATACTTTAGCTTATTAAGCAAAAAAAAAAAGTCCATTAATAAAATTAAGTTGAAAATTGTTCTTAGGAACATTTTAGAAGTGTTCTTAAGAAAATAAGAAAATCAAAACATCACACTTTCCCTGTAACTCACTTTTCTCAGGATCTTCTGATCTCAATCTTCTTTTTCCAACTCTATGGTACCATTTCTCATCCTCTATTTTTTACACTAATTAAGGGCTAATTAAGCACATACTTCATACTAGGCTCTTTTCCATACATTCTGGATACAGAAATTAATAAGACCTGGCATTTTCACTGAATGAGCTAAAAAAAAAAAAAAACACAGATAACATTAACTATAATAATATGTAATGATATGTAGCACACTCCAGATGCTACACTGGAGTTGAGAACCAGATGTTATAGAGACACAAAGAAATATTAATTAATGCTCTGGAGCAAGCACAGGGGGCATCAGGAAGGATTTCACACAGAAGTCTTTCAATCTGTTTTTGGAAGGGTGATAATGTTTCTTTAGGGTAAGAAGCTGAGGGAAGGGCAATCCATTCTGTTTATTGTAGATAAAGAAACACTTCTGAAGGGTAAGCAAAGACTTGGTGACATTAAAGTGCATGGCTCATTAGAGAAAATCTGAGCAGTCAATTGTTATTGGAACATAAGATTTTTAGGAGAAATAGAGTCGGGATGATATTCAATAAATTGATATTTACTGAGCACATATTATGGGCAAGCAACCATGCCAAAGATAATGCTATGGACTTTACTGTACACAACATATTTACTCAGCCTAACAAAGTAGATGTTATTCTCCAAATATAGATCAGAAAAGGAAATTGAGGCACCAAGAAGGTAGACTTGGTCAAGTTCACCCAGCTATTGTCAGAGCTGAGAATCCAGCTGATTGCACTAAACATACCTTACTGAAAAGCCAAGTGAATTCAACTTTGAAGGGCATTAAACATCCTACTGAAGAGTCGAAAACTTTATCTTGAGAGTCTTAATGAATTAAGATAGGTTTTTAAGCCAAGCTAGGACATAAGTTCATTGAGCAGCGGATATGGCAAAGCTGTCAAGGGCTCAAGATTCACCACTTTATGAGCTGTGTGTGATTTCCTAAGTTACTCTTGCCATCTCTCTCTGGGTCTCAGTGTTCTTCTCACAAAAAATGGGAAAAATAAGAATGTGTATCTTCCAGTATTATTATATCCATTATTTAATACATGATATTCCATGATGCATGGCTCCAATAAGTCATCAAGTTGTATAATTCTTATTTCACAAGTAGCTCTCTGATGACGTTGTGGAAAATGAATTGGAAAGGGAGGAAAACTTCAATAGTTAATATTCCAGAAGACAGATTAAGAGAGCTTCAACTTGGCAGTGCTGGAGAAGTGGGAGTAGCACTGTGAAATATTTCAGATGTAAAGACTGAAAGGAATTGGTGATCAGTTGGGTTTAGAGAGGAGAGAGAATGCAAACAAAACAAAACAAAACAAAACAAAACAGAAAATGACCTTAAAGTTTCAAGTTTAGATGGCCAGATGAGTGTTGATGTCTTAACATTTAATATTCCAAGTGCTATTTTCTTTTTACTCAACTCTCCTAGGACTCTCCTGGCTGATGAATGTCAGTAATTGATTTAGTGATTATTTATAGCAAAAACAAACAAACAAACAAATAAAAACATCCTTGGACACCAATAGAAGCCAGAGAAACCAATTCCTCCCACAAGTCTAGCCTATGAAAATAGCCCTAAACTGATCCTGATTTCGAACAGCCTTGAGTGTGAAAATAACTGGGCAGGGGCTTCTCTTTAGCACCAGAATTGCTTAGAGGTATGGTCCAGTGGGTGGTGAAAAGGGACTGATGAACAGAGCCCAACCACAGTTTTAGGACATTTTATTTTCATGGGACAATACTGAAATAAAGTTTACAAATTGTGAGGAGGAGAGTTTCTTGAGAATTCTGATTTTATCAGCAAATACAACTGACTAAATTTAAATGCTATGCAATATCCAAAGTCCATAAGATTTTAAGTTTAGGTATATAAAAGAAAATGTATTTTAAGATTATTGCTGTTACAGTAATATTCTACTAGGTAAAACATGAAAATGTATAAATACAAAGGTAAAATGAACACCAAAACAAACTCTAGGTAAGATATTCCCTGAAAAATCTTTCTTATTGTTTGAATTATACACACATAAATATATTTCTATTCAAAAACTGTCTATATCTCTACTACACAATTTAAGAATTAGGAGAGCTGAATATTTTACGTGTCATATAACTTATATAAAGCTATTAGAAAGCTTATTTTTGAGGTATTAAAATTTTAAGTAAACAACATTGCTTCCTTAAAAAGTTATTATTATATAAAAATGACAAAAGGTGACAGGAAATATACAAAAAATAAGTTTATATTAGAGTTGGGAGAAGAGTGGTAATTAACCCTAAATTCTGTTCTCCATTTATGTAAAAGCTTCTTCATTCATAGTCCATATACAATTTTTTCTTTAAAAACAATTTTACAAAAACATCTTGGGAAGAAGACAGTAATGAACATTAGTCACTCTATAATACAAATATTCTGAAAGCAAAGATCAGTTTGTATCCTCCTTTTCATCTCCTCCTATTGTTCTTCTAGTGCCTAAAACATTACCTTAGAGAAGGGTGGTCCTCAGTATGCATCTTCACCTTCACTTACAACAACATAACAATTTCTATAAAGTCTTTCCAAATGATCAAACCAAAACCTCTTTTCAGTTTCGTTGAACCAATCACTGCCTTGGGAAATTTGTCCTGGTCCTAGCATGACTGGTGCCCTGTCTGGATCTGGTACCTGTCTAAATCAGAAAAGAACTTCCCTCAGCCCTTTCTCATCCTTCAGTTCTTTAAAAGCAACACAAAGATAGGAATATTTCATTTTTTTGTTAACAAAATTGCCATTGTACTATGTTTAAAAGTACAATGGCAAAAATATAGGAATAGTCAGACCTCTAAAAATAATGCATTTTAAGTTTTATTTTCCTACTGGGTTAAGCCCTTGATTTCTCTTGGAGAAATTCACTTTGATTTTCCAAATGTTTAGAGTTGTGAGATAATTTAAAGTAAAAATCCTATCTAAATATGGCTCAAGTGAATTACCACTTTAATTAGCTAGCTGTAATCTATGACACACCCCAAACAAGATGAGCAATAAACCAAGGGACAGTTGACTAACTAAAGTATTCTTTTCTGTTTTCTTACAATTAACAGCATCTGCAAACTATAAGCTAGTTAACAACTGCAGTGTTTGCTATTTCTCAATCACTATTCTTTAAAAAGTGTTTTTTAAGTGAATGCATTACCTTATTAAAATACTTGCCCATCTTTATATAAACCTCAGCACAATTATAGTTTTGAATAATTAGAGTTTTATGTCAAAAGATTTACAGCTTTATCACCTCAAGCAATATTTCACAGCTGCCAAGAATGATTTATGTAATAATGACTTAAACTGTAAAATAGAATCCTCAAAGGAAGGGCTGTCAAATATTTCTACTGCAAATAACGAAGTTTTAAAAAATTGATATTCTGGTAAATAGCAAGTCCAATTGTACCTAGTAAAATCACAGAAAGTAGCATGGTAGGAAGTGTGGGTTCACAGTGGTGATCGTGCAGCTAACCATGCACCACATCAGTGTGAACTCATTGCATAATCATGGGGTTTAAACTGCTTATAAAACCTCTGGCAACTCTGGAAAACAAGCTTTCTTAAATAATGCCATGTTCATAATTTTGCTACTCCAATATGAGTGATTGAAAAAAGTGGAAATAGAATATCTCAACTTTTTGTTTATTTTCTCATCATGCTTATTACATCACTATTCATATCCTTTGAAGTGCTAAATAAAGAATAAATAAGTAAAGTAAGTATTTACTGTATAAACTTAAGAAATCAAGAACCTCTCAAAAGTAAGCGACCTCAGTAATAAAGAACTAAGGAAACTTTGAGAAACAAACCAATGAAAATGTTGGCAAATTTGTCCCTTTCTGCTTTTATAAATGTAGAGCGGCTGTAAGGTGTCTAAGTGGTAAGACTTTCAAAGCATTTGAACTTTACGAACTCTTGACTGATTTTACAGTTTCCATGTGAGTAAAACCAATACACTCTAAAGATTCTATTTAAGGTATATAAACCAGTACCAACAACACAAATTGATTACCCTCAGAGAAAACAAGCCTGACTGAGTCTTCACAATCTAAAGTCATTCAAATTAATCTTTTTCTTTAGAAAAACACGGAGAAAGTTGACCCATCACCTCATGTTTCCCATATCGATGAAAGCAAAATAGGCAGCATTTATCATTAACTCTAAAGATACACAAGTTCCTATAGACTGACATATCTGGAAATGAAGCCAAATGAATCAAAATCATCTCCAAAGGTTGATATTTATATACCTTAACAAGCTTCTAAATAAAATTCTTTGTCCAAAACAAGGAAGTTCTAATTTGTATAACCAAGCCAATCACTCAGATAGAAAGGTTTACGTTAGTCAATGTACCAGCTCTGCACTGCAGAAATTTTTACATTCAAGTTTGTGATTCCATATTAAATTGCTTTTTAAAGGTGTTTTGAGATTATTTTACACACTCCCATTGTACAAGTTAAACTAGGTTTTAGAACATCACCATTCCACTTGCAGAGTAATAAAGAACAACTTCTATTTGAAAACAGTATCTGAAAAGCGTAGTTAGTATCTAAGTAATCTGGACAGTCCAGACGCATTTTATACTTTAATTCTGAAATGTCCCAGGAAACATAACGAACAAATGTAAACCAAGATAACATGCACTAACCACAATATAGAGTATGTCAACATCATGATAAATATTTAGATAGAAAAAAATGTCGAACATTCAAATTATTACAAAAGTCAAATTGTTGGCATCAGATACACATACAAAAAAAGATCAGTTGCATTTGGGTAGTGAAAGCCTCAGTCCAAGAAATGCTTTCAAGACAACACAGCAATTAAGCTATTTCTGGTATGGCAATGCTACTAATTGAAAAATGGGGAGAACTTTAAAAACAATCTCTATGTTGGTTGATAATTATATGTTTTCATTCCAGATTAATCCAAAGTTATATAAGCCTGTTCTTCCAATCATACTTTGTTATGTATACTGATGTTAAGGAAAGTCGATGTTAAGGAAAATCCAATAGTTAAGAATTGTGTATCTTCTATTATGAGATATTTAATTATGAGAAACAAGAGGAAGAGTTAAGCCTTTTCCCTGCTAAAATTTGTTCTCTATATTTTACCAAATGACAAGTCATTATATGATATAGGCTATAACACATCATTCATGTATTTATTTTCACAACTTGAGTTACCTAAAAATCTGACTAGATACTCTTCTGCTTCACTAATTTCTGTCAATGGAATAAAAAAATTGCAATATCAACAAAACTACCTATAACATGCATTTTTAATCTATTTACTTTTATCCCTGAATTGTCAACTATCATTAAGTGTGCACATATGAAAATGAGTATATCTGAATATTCATTACACATATGCATGTGCGTACATATACATAGAGAGAGAGAGAGTACATTTAATGTATGCATGTCCATTAAATGTGTATTTTTTGAGAACCCTTAAAATCTAACATATTTATGCTACCATAACAAGCCTGAAAGAAAAAGTGTCCTTGAAGTTAAGGTATGACCTTATATTGGAGATGCCAGTTTTGCAGCAGCTGTAAAAATGAATACTAATAATTCCGCAATATCACAATTCCTTTTCTCCATTTTGTTTTTTGGGACAAATATTGAATAAATGAATGGTCTTTATTATTTGAACACACGAAGGTTTATTCGACCAATTTTAGAAGATCCTATATATCATCCTTAATCTTGTATAAAAATGAGCAAAGAGAAAAGAAGCGTTGCCTATCAAATAAAGCTGAAGTGCCAAGATATTTATAACTGTAATAGTTTTGGTTTCAGATATAGAGTTTTCAACAAGACTTCGCTTTATAAAATATTTTCCAGTTCAAGCAAATAAAACTCTGTATTCTCCTACCAAATGCATATCAATGAGACCAGTAAAATTATTGGCTTTTTTATTATTCTCTATCTAGGGGAGAGAGTAAGACTGATCTGTGGCATTTTGCCCTCAGTGACATTAAGTTACTGCACTTTTAAAGAGTACAGAGTATAGCCTTATACAAAGAAGAAATCGTTCCTTCTAGTCCACTAATGAGAATAGTCATATTTCTTGAATCCTAAAATACTATAAAGCATATACTTACACCTGATTATTTGGGGCTTCACTGCACATGAACTTTCAGTAAACAGTTGTCAAAATTTCATTTCAATGGAATCAAATACAAGAAATCCAAAATAGATAAACTTTACCATTTTTGTGATAGTAGGTGACCTCCACTTTCCTCTCCTCTGATCCCAGCAATGCCTGGGCAATTTGGGCAATATCATGCCTCTTGGTCTCGGGCCCATGGAGAAAGTCACAGGTGCATGGCTTTTGCATGACATCTGGCCTGGAGAAACCAGTCATCTCGCAGAACCCATCATTGCAGTAGATGATGGCACAGTTCTGCACTCTGGCATTTGCAATAATAAATTTTTTATCTGTAATGAAAAGATAGTAAGGCATCTTTTTAAAAGCTTCCATACAAGATTCTCATAAACACTGGAACAATTTTTTGCATAATAGGAGACTTGAAATGTGGGTGCTTCCCAAATTCCTAAATGTCCAGGCTTTTAAAAGAAAAAAAGAAAAAAATCCTCAAATCTGAAATTAATGGTTCTGAGTAGTTTTAACAAAAATGTATTAAGGAACTATTTTTAAAATTTTGAGAATGTAATTTCCCAAATAACCTAGCTCTCAGTCCCTCTAACTCCCTGGGGTCCTAATGCACACTCAGACAATTAGCTGCCTCATTGATATTTCCAGAATGTCATCTAATTGTAAGGTGAATCTTTTCAAAGCCAAAACAATGAAAAATCTTGTAGCTTTCAGATTTCTCACTTCAACCTTGGCCCTTAGAGTACAACTTTTTCAAAGTAGTTGTTATTCTTGGATTTGGCTTTTCTCTATCCCTCTAAGTCACCATAGCACACATCATGTTAAAATAAATGAAACTGTTAGCAATAAAACTATTTCACATTAATTAGCAGTCCAACAATGTAAAGATTCACCTTTTCATAATATATATTTTCCAGAAGATAAAATATTTACATAAACATATCCACATACATAGTAAATATTATGTTAATACTTTTTCACTTTTACTTTGGGAGAACCTTGAATTTTTGTGTAGTAGTAGGTATTTTAATATAAAGAATGTATTAATTTTGATCATGGATTATATTTACTATGGATATACAAGTTTATTTGATGCACAAGGTACTATATACTCGTGACACTACAGGCAGTGCCAAAATACTACTGCAAAATATACAACATAAATGTGTGTTAACGTGACTTGAAGATGTCAAATAACCATTAACAAGTACAGGATTTAAAATTAACATATTTATATTATAATAATTTATTCCTTATAGCTAGTCCACATGAGAATATTAAATTTCTCTGCATTCAGTCTTTGTGAGATTTACTTCAATTTTTGTTTCTAGGTGGAAATTTAATGGAATAATAAAGATACAGAATTTTTTTTTTTTTTTTGAGTAATGAACTGTTTACACTGGAAACCAGCACGAAGCAGTATTGATTTTCCAAATTATCCTGCATGGGATATATTTGCATTGATTCAATGCAAAGTTAAGCTTCTATAAACTAGCAGCAAGCAGGCATCCCTCCCTGTCAGACTACGGTCTTGTAATTTAACCAAGGTAAAATATAGTTTGCATAGCCATTTACATCGCTGCTACCATTTACATTCTCTTGTCCCAATAGAATTCACTGCTCTGCTTCTGACTTTCAAAAAGTCTACAATAAAACAGCCTCAAAATATAAACCTGGGTTATACTAGTACGTTCCCTTTAAGATAGTAGAAGAGTAGGACATTAAGTAGCGAGGCAGATAATAGAGCAGTGGGAGAGGAGGATCAAATTGCCTCCTATAATGGAGACCAAATCTAAAATGTAAATCAAAATTAATATCATAGGGAGAACACGCTCGCTGCCATCCGAACCCCCTGGCTCGGTTCACAGCCTCCTAACTTGACAGAGCCCGGAGTTGCCGGCTCCTAGCTTGTCAGCAGCGGATGCCAAGCGCACTATCAAAGCAGAAAGCGAGGGAGAGAGAAGAGAACAAATGAACTTACTTTGCCCTTCAAATTTCCTTATGATGGTCCCCAAAAATGTGTTTTGTGGCGCCACATGCCCCCTGCGAACAGGCATGTTGACCCCGGTCTTCCGAGGAGCGCTCCCCGCGAGCTCTGGAGTTCTCCCGGGATCTCTCCTCCGCTAGAGCCCAGGCCAGCGCGCGAGCCGCTCTTTGTAGCAGAGCATCCTCTTCTGAAACCAGAAATCTCTTCCCATTAGCACCACTTCTAGACACCCGCTTTCCCCACCGGAGTCCGATCCGTTCCCCTCACCTTCCGG